>NC_087475.1:117082825-117707825 GCF_036417665.1 Passer domesticus | reverse complement strand
TGCAGCTCCACCCACAGCTCCACTGAGTGTTTTTCTCTAGAGTAAGAATGTACAAATTTCCTAAAGCCTCCCTCAGAGTGCTCTGAAGGGCAACAGTATGGGGTGAGAATCTGAAAAAGGTAAAGAATTCATCGAGTGCAAGACCTGCGTTCTCCTTTTGTATGTATTTTACCTGCCAATACCAAGAGTGAACTTTTCAGATTTATTTTTTAAAATTAAAAAAAACAAAAAACAAAAAACAAAAAAACAAAAAAAAAATCCCAAAAAAACCTACAAAGAGAAAAGAAGGTTCAGGGCTCTGATCTGTGTGTCCAAACACCTGGTGGGAGGAGTAAAGAAGAGGCAGCCAGACTCATTGTCACTGGAGCCCAGTGACAGGACAACAGGCAATGGGCACAAATGGGAACAGAGGAAAATCCATGCCCAGCATGCTACACTGCACTGAGTCCCAATAAGCCAGACATCACCACTCTGGGGCTCCTTCATCTCTATCCCATGCTCAAGGCCTGCAGCTGTGCTTGGGGATGGGCACTGGGGGCTACAGGACTGGAATGGTCGGGGAGGAAGGGCACTGCACTGCACCCCCAGATCATCTTTCTTGAAGTTACTACCTGATCACAGTATTCATCATTTTAGCATGTTTGAACAGGGTTTTATTCCCTGTTCAATTTATGCTTAAAATGTTTCAAGTGCATCTTTAGACATGACAGAGAAATGTCACAAAGCTTCTGTTTTGTCCTTGTGCTTCTTCCTGACAGCAAGAACACACAAAATCCTGGTTTTGAAGAGTTCAGCTGAAGGGTCTTCACATGTAGGATCTGGTTGACATCTTGGATTTGACATCATGGCCTATGTTGCAGAGCTTTACTCTTAAAAGATATTGCTGGACACTGTAGTAGATTTTCAGCAGGATTCCAAAAAAACCTGTGGCCTTTCTTTCACTAGTAGCTAATTAGCACACAAATCTGTCCTTTTCCTGTCACTTGCACAAACTATATGAAATAATTTAGAGGCATAACAAGAGGTCACAAACTTTGCTGCTAAAATGCTTTTTTGACAGCACAGCTCTCTTTGCCCAGAGACAAAGAGAGACAAACAACACACATGGATGGTTGTGTGCATGACATTTTGTGCCTGGTGGTCTAGGCTTAGGCAGGTCCACAGGGTGGACGTTGTGGGCATTGTGGGTGTCAATACCTGAAAAGGTCATCCAAACCTTCTTCATATCCATTGGGACAAACAGGCCTGTCTGGAGAGTCTCTTCTGGCAGAGGAGGAGTCACGTCAGCAAGCAGCCAGCTACTTAATGAAATAAAAGGGATTGATCCCCTCTTCTGACTATAAAAGCAGCATAGTTTCAACAGAAAGTCTATAAGGTACAATATTTTTATACTATGTGTTTGCACAATTTTTATACTATTTTCTAAATATCTGATATGGCCCAGTACATGAAATTTCACCAATAAGAATGGCAAGATGTAAGAAATTAGACCTATTAAACTTCTGAAAAAACATTAATAAGGTACTAATCATTAGCTATCATCACTTGTAGCTCATGAACTGTATTTATACTTTTCAAGGATGGGACCACAGGATAACTTGGAGTGGAAGGGATTTCAGGAAATCTTGTCCAAATTCCTCTTCAGAGCACTGCCATGAAATACATTGCTTTATCCAGATTACTTAGTAGGTAAGCATTATCCTCACCCTACTTGCTTGATGTGGCATCATGACTTTGGTCCTAAATGCATTTGTACCATGGTTGCTTTCACATTTGACTGATATATTTATTTTATGCATCCTTTGAACGCTCTTCCTTGGGTTAATAGAAATTCTGTGGGAGCTCTCAATGGTTTAAACCTGTAGTCATCAAAGGAAAGCTATTTTGCTGCCCTAACTTGAGCCCAAAGAAGTGGTTTTAAGTAATGAAAAAGTTACACTAACATTTACCTTGATAGAGTAGCCCCTAGCCATGACCTAGTGTTCAGTCACAGGAATTCACATATAAAATCAAAATGTATTTTTAATGCAAATCTGTTTAACTGATTAAATACAGATAATTTGCTACTATGAGAAGCATGAATTTTAGATCCATGAGACTAGGAACATCAAATCTTTTTCTTTCTTTTTTTTTATTCTTTAGATTTAGGTTGTTGTTTAAAAATAAGTTGAAGTGAGGCTGTATATTTCAACTCATAGTGCACATTCACTTGTACTCATTGACAGACATTGAAAACAATCCATTTATTCATTAGAGAGTGCCAAAAATAACTCAGCAGTTTCTGTTTTGTTTCTATTCATAGATTTCCTCATTTCACATTAATCACTTCTTTCAGCACTTGGCACCTTGCAAAAAAATTCAGAACATCTTGAATTATTAGTTGTTTACTGCATTCACAAAGTAAAAATGAAAACATAATACTAATAGCACTTTGTAGCACTCCCATGTAATGAGATTGGGGCATTTGAATCCTCTGTAATGTACCCTACCATTTTGATTAATATAATGAATGGCAAAGTAATTTCAAGCACATAGATGCATATTCAGATTTGTGAAGACAATGGTTATTTTAGGCATTTCTTGTTTAAATGTAGAATTGGAAAGTCTTAATTATTATTCTAAATTATCATAATAATAGTTGAATTTGGTTTGCCTCTTGTACATCTTGATTAAGCCTCAAAGGTGTATGCATTTGTACACTTTTAAGGTTCCATTCCACTATTTAATGACTGACATTTCAATAAGAGGCTTAAATTAAACCATAGCAAAAATTGAAGCAGAAATGGTAGCACTGACTTCCACAATAAATCCTGTCCCTAGGGCCTTTTTGAAGAGTGATGTAGTTGTTGTCTCCTAAATTGTTTATTTAAGAGGTTTTACAGTAATGCAACAAATGAAATCCCATAGATAGCATTCTATTTCCCACAAATACTGAAAAACTGAGATGAAAACTTCCAGTGTCATAGTTTATGGTGATCTTGTCCTGAATAAACTCATAAACACTTTATTCTGCCATTCAGTTTATATGTTGCTGCCTTACATTTGGATTGATGGTTGACAGCAGCAATGTATAAATTATGCATGCCAATTTACTGAACACCATTAAACCCATAGAGTATGGGTAATTTCAATAATTATACATATAAATAGTATTATTAGCTCTGTCAAACTCAGTACCTGGATAGCATGTCAGTATATCATAGCTACTAGGGATTCAAAAGGTTCAGGATTTTGCATGAGGTTGGTGACTAGAGAGGTTCCAGATATCATTTCCACACAGCTCATACCTTTAAAATCCAACTAGACACCACTCTAAAGATGCAGAACAGCTTTGGTGTTTGTTGGAATCCAAAATGCAAGGAATTCTCGGAACTTTGGTCCTGTAAGCCAAAGCTTAGAATTACACAGAGGATTTGATCTGAGACCCTGGAAAAGGCTTCCAAACTTGGTGATAGAAGTGGGAATGTGGATTTATATTTAAAGCAGAGACATGTTAAGCTAAGTAAAGGAAAGCTTAGAGTTTTGGAATTTAAGATACAGAAAGAATAAAAGTTGTTACAGAGGTAAACAAGGAGTTTAGAATGCAGTACTGTAGATTTGTGTGTCATAACATGATTGGCTAAGAAATCTTCCACTGTAGCATAAGACAAAATATTTAAGGTTTGGGTCAAAACCATAAATATCCTTGTTGGCAGTGTTTTATTGGTCAATAACTCCTTAAAAGGTCTTGTAGCTAAGGGCATTGTGACCTCCTGAACCATGCAGCAAATATGTGAACCAAACTCACCCTTCCTACCTATGCAGAAGATAAGAAAATAAACCACATCATCTAAAACAACTCAGAGGTCCCATCTATAACTTATTCAAAACCCTCCACAAGTGAATTATCACAGATGTTGGCCGATCTGTCCACATCTGTGTTGCATTATTAGAAAGAAGAAGATAAGATCTGAAAAATAATTACATTTAGTAAATACTGCACTGGGGGAATTTAAATTACTATCACCAAAGAAGTGAAGAACCTTTTCCTCTGTATTGCTGAAACTTTCAAGTATCTGTTAAATCCCAAAGCTCCACTCAAGTGATGTGCCTGGAAATTGTTGCTTTCTACCCAGAGAGGAAAACTTCCACTCTATTACTGCTCACCAGCTTCCCTTCAGTGCTGCCTACAGGCTCCACTATGGTAGATGTGCAAACACATAATGAGAACAGCCACAGAAAACTACTTTAAGTGGGCAAGGAAGACAAAGGATTGGACAAACGTGCCACATTTCCATTTTCATCAATTATTTCAGTGCCTGGTATGCTTTAGATGCACTGCACAGACAAGGCAGTATCAGCCTATGCACATGGAATTCTAAATTTGTCAGGAATTTCCAAGTGAAAGTCTTACAGAGACTGCTGCTAAACAACCTGACATCTACTTTCAAAATCAGAAGTCTCAACAGAAGTGGTGGTAACAGCAGGTGTGCCCAATTATTGTTTTAATTTTAAAACTTAACCCAGATACAGAGAGATTAAGTGGTTTTTCCTTTTTTTTTTTTCAGTGTGAGTGTATCAGCCTGACCACTGAAAATAAAGGTGCAAAAGAGATTTAATGTGAGCAATACTATGATTATTAATTGGAGAGTTAAGAAATGTATATCCTCTGGAGTCATAATGTTCGAGCAGTGTTCTACACATTCTACATACAACGCTTGCACCCATACAAAACTCTGATTTGGCCTTAACAGAAACTTTAGAATTCCATTAAAACATTTCTTTACAGTATTCACTACAGAAACAACATGCTTTTGACTTTTTTTTTTTTTTTGGCCAATGCTACCAAAGCCTCAGTTTCATCTTGAGTTATTTTAAGACAATTTGTAGGTAACAAAAATAATTTGAATTCAGTAATGTAGATTATTAAGCATGGAAAAGGAAGGGAAATGTATAGTATGGAAAGCAACATAAAACACAGCATATCATGTAAAGGGAAGGTAAACATAATGGTCATGTATGACGAGTTACAAAACAGCAACAAAGAGGGAAGAAACTCTTCAGAATTTACAGACTATCAGCAACTCTTCCTTCAGTAGGAAAGGAAGCACAGGAAACTTTCTTTTTGGACCGTTCAGTTTATAAAATACACTTTTAGAAAAACAGAGAGGATTCCTTATGTTGTGTGACCTGAGGGGTAAGGATGGTAGTTGATGAAACAGGTTCAGTTCTTTTTCCTTCTTGACAGGAGCCCTCCAAAGGGTCTGTGCAGAATTGCCTGAATTGTTTGGTTATCCCGTGCATTGGGAAGCTCTGGAAAGCAGCAAGCTTCTCCAACAGCTCATTGTAATCCCTCTCTGCTGCCTGAGCAGACAGAAAAATATCTCATCCACAGTTTTCGGGTCCACTCCCTTGTGGTTTTTTTTTTTGTTTGTTTGTTTGTTTGTTTTTGTGGGGTTTTTTTGGGTTTTTTTGGTTTTTTTTGTGATTCTGTTACTAACTCCCAGGCTCCAAATGTCGCCACATGTTGTCATCTTATAGCAATCACTCATAATTACTAATTATTAATTACCACCAAATGCCTTCAGCACTCACACCAATAGACACCACACAGCTGAACTAGACCAGCTAAGCCCTGCAGCCACCAGAACTACACTGAATTACACCAGCTCCAGATTTGGCCCTGCTTTTCAGAGTTTGGCCTGTGTGTCCTGTTGTATCTTCTGGCAGACCGTAATCACACTTGCAGAGCCATCTGCAAGGTCTCCTTTAGCAGGACAGAAGTAATTTTAAGTTCCTGCATTTTAAGGATCTCTTTGCAGTGTGATGCAGGGCCAGTCCTTCAGAGCCATTTTCCCACATCTGTGTCCTCTCTATCCTACCCACAGATACATTCAAGCACTGCACTAACCAACAACAAGCTTTAAAAGGTAGCCGTGCAACCAAGAAACATTTCTGTCTCTAGTTTTATTGTATGGAAATTATTACTTCAAACTGCCAAGCTGAAAACAGACCTGCTGGAAGCACCACCTGAAAGGGGTCTTGATTTGGGATGAGCTGCTTGTTCTCATCAACCACAGAGGGTCAAACCATTCTGTAGCATCCAAGGAAGTGCAGAATCATGCCCAGCTTTGTGTAAATCATGGGACAGATTCAAGCTATCAGTCAGACCTTAGCTTGTCCATTGAAAGTCATGAAGGAGGGATTGTTTTATTTCCCTACAGTTTTCAGGCTGTACAAAATTTTTACTCGAGTACTCCTATATCCCAGATCACAGCAGCAGTCTTACCTCTCACTGGCTGTACAACAGGAATATGTTTTCAGCCTGTTCTTGTTTTCCATAAAGACTTTTCTTCTGGATAGGAAAAGTAATCATACTTCTTCCCTCTATGCCCAATTTATTTGTCAGGAATATCACCACCAGGAACAGTCAGAAGCAATAGCTGCATCCACAGTGCTGACAGACTACTCCCTACCCCCTAGCAGATTATTACTGGCATGGTTGTGGGTCACTGCCTATGCTGTCCCTTCACAGCAGGAAGATTTCTAAGTGCTATTTTCTGTTGAAAAGATAGTCCAATAATTCCACGTACAAGTGTCTGCCTGCAAACTCTCATACTCGACAGCATGATCACTTTAACCAGAGCTCACCAAGGCTTCAGGCAACAAAACAGAGGAGATTATTCAGGGAGTTGCAAAGTATTTACTACATTATTTACCAGTTGTTCCCCAGTTTTTAATTTTTGAGTATTAGTTTATATTTTGTGGAAAAAATATCATGGTTTAAAAAAGGCCTGTGTGAAAACTTAGAAGAAAAATTAAGCATGCATGCACACAATATTCAGTGTGCCAATTTTTTTCACTTTGTTCTACAAGTAGTCCCACAAAAATAACATACCCAAATGTTTGTGACCATGTGGAAGCACTCAAGATGAAAAATTCCTGGAGTATTTTTCTGAAATGCTCTGACTTCAGTGGCTTTTACTGTTGCTGATGCTTCCTCTTGTATGTTGGGCACTTTGGAATGAAGTCCCACTGACTACTGAAATCTATTGCATTATTTCAGCTCTTGGAGATAAAAGCTGCAAGAGGCATTTGGGAGGGCACGGAATAACTCTGTCTCTGAGTACCTAGTTTTCCAGGGAACTCTGACTAAGTAAATGATATTTCTTCTGATAGCTGGAAATCAATGTAGAAGGAGCAGGTAAACTCAAACCCTACCCAGCAGAAAAAAATAATGTTTCCATGAATTATTTATACCTTCTATTACTTTATGCATAAAACAGGTAGAATTTGGGATGGGAAGAGTACATACATCATTATTATTCCCTGTTTTTACTTGTGAAGGTATGTGGGCAAAAAAGAACAGGCAGCAAATATCCCATTTTGAAAGACAGAGGAAGCTGTAAAAAGTCAGACTTGGTAAAGAGAAAGGGGAAAATATTAGGAAAATAAATATTTGCAAATTTTAAGATAAAAAAATCAAATTTAAAGATATAAAATATTGTTAGATGTGATGGTAACAAAACAGTCTGGAGTATTGCGGGAGGTCACTTCAGACATGTACTGAACACACCTAACTTCCGTAGGAAGTGAAGAGACACAACCAGTTTCAAATCCCAAAGATGCTGCAGTTAAAAGTTACTCTGGGTAAGCAATGCATAGAAATTAGACTCTGTTATTAGAAAATATGGAAAATAATTTCATTTGGCTTGAAGGAGTTTCCCTTGCCTAGTAGCTCTCAGGAACAAAAAGTCCTAATAAAACTTAGTATTCGAGTTCCACTTCATTTGTGAAAGTAAATTGGAATTTACATTATTGATGAAAATCACTTCTTCATTTATGTACTAAATTAAAATCCAGTAGAGTAAAAGTGATATTTTCCTTTCTGTGGCAATTTTTTACTATTCCTTATGAATTTGTAGTCTCAACCTAGTCTGAACAAAGTCAGCTGAGCCTCACTGGCACAAGAGCCACTCTGAACTAAATCTAATTTCTTTCTTGTTTTACTGGCAATTAATCAACAATTATTTTTATGTAGATCCAAGGACACTGAGAGGATAGACAGAAGCTAGACCAAAGGGAAACCAAAAGACACCGCCTAAATAATCAGTCTAATGAAATTATCATTATCCCAAAAGGGAAAAAAAGGAGTTTTTCTCACTGAAAGTCCAAGATGCTTTTCCATGAAAATATGAACTAATTCAAAACATCTGGAAGATAAGATAGTTTCTAAATGTTCTGAGTTTAACTCTGGATCTAGGTCTGTACTCAAGGTCGTCCTGAGACATCCATTTTGGCTTGGACCTGACCATCAATAAATTGGAAAGTTCTTCAGGATCTGAATAAGTTACTCTGTCTTTAGAGCAGCAGGTTTTTAGCATACAAAACTGTCTAATCCAAGAGATTTATTTAGGATCCATTTGAATTACCCTTATCTAAAATCAGAGGAGCAGAGGAATGATCAGAACCTAAACAGACAAGAAGTTTCCTTTGTAAACACAAAGGAAAGCTTCTCACAAACTAATTCCACAAATAGCTAAAAAAAAAAAAAAAAAACAAGTATTTTTAGGGCATCGTAAATGGCCAGGAAAGAGGCAACACAATTATCAAGCTAAGAGAAAAGACCTGAATTATGGCTATCTCATTATCTCATTAAACAGAAAGGTATCCTCGTATCTTTTGTTTGTTCTCTTCCATTATTTGCTGTTACCAGTGCTGGCCTTCCCAGGGTCTATCAGCCTGATAGCACCTTGCACAACCTTGCTATGCCTCATTTTATGATCCACCTTTCAAACATATTGCCATCTGCCTGAATTAACTTCCCCTTAATCAAGAAGACATTTCAAAAAATGTTCAATTTCTTAAATTTCTGCCCTAAACTTAGTTTCCTTTGTTTTAGGAGAAACAGGGGGCATCTATACCTTCCTGAACATCTGGAAATATGTGGCACTGCATGAACATGTCATAAACAGGAGAGTGAATCATCACAGCAGCCATCATGATGGTGAGGTGCTCTTCTTCCACTCTTTACTTACTGTGTTGGCACAACAGATTAAAACCAGACTGACATGAATTCTGACTACACATCAATGGTTGTCTTTCCTTTGTCCCCTCTTCATAAACCCTACAGGCTGTGGCCTCCTGTTTGTCTCTACATTAACAACTAGGATCCCGTTTTGACCTTTTTGTTTCCAGAGATGATAAAAAAAAAAAAAATAACACAATGCAAGTTAAATCTCATTTAAAATATAAGCAGTGACTGCAGTAGAAGAGGAAGCCAAAACCCTGGTGGTGCATGAAAAGACAAAACTGTCTAACTACACACCAAAACAAATTCCACATGCAATAACCTCATAGATTAAAATCTGACCCAGATCTTTGAAGAAAACTGAATAGGAGTTTACATGGACTCATTTTTCATGCATCCAGGGAAGAGTACTCGGGGGGAAAACAAGAGGCCAATTCAAGCAGCCTTAAACAAAGTGGATGAGCCCTGTGCAACTGCAGGTAAGTCAGGGGTTAAAGCTGCCTCAGATAGCCAGAGGCTCCACAGCTGCTGTGTCTAATTGTCATCATCTTCTCTCACATCCAGATTTATTAAGGAAAGCAGGGAGAATGCACCTTTTTCCTCTGGGAAAAAAAAGCATGCACATCTTGTGCTTGTGTGTGTGTACACACCCATATAAACATACACAGATGCATGCAGGAGGTGGCCTTGCGTGTAAAGCAGACAGACAGTTCTACCCTCTTAATGGATCTATGCCTGACTGGTGTTTCTGCATTGGTTTCTTTCATTTTTATAACCAGAATAATATTTGGCAGCCAGCACATCTCAAAAGACTGTTATGTTGACAGTTACTCCCCACATGGAACTATGAAAGACACTTGTCAATAAATGGACTGGATTAGGCTTAAATTTTTTTTTAAAATATTTATTTTGCTGAAAATTGTTCCCAAAGCATTTTTAAACACCTCTGACTGGGATATTTGCATACTCAATTTACTTTATTGAGGTACAATATGTTTCCTGGTACACACTCATGACAAAGCAGCTAAACAAAATACCTTAGAAGCAATATAACACCACCAATGACCTCGGTCTTGGGAAAAGCAATAAAGGAAACTCCCTTTTCAGCTGAAAAGTACATTTAAGAAAGTGGCAGGCCATGTAAAGGTCCTGCTACAGATTTCTCAGGTGCCCTCTGCAGATTTACTCATTGCCGCTATTTTTCACTGTGCCCTCTGCTATCCTTTGCATGGCACTTGTGAAAAGGAGGTAAGAAAATGCACCCTTTTTTAAAAACTGGTCTCAGAGTAGGTCCATTTCCTCCCTGATTTTAGATGTAAGCTGCTACTCCAGTAGTGTTTGCACTTCAAGATCAGCAGAGGGAAAATAAAAAGCTCACAAAAGGATAGAGTTAGAAAATACCCTCAGAAACAGGAAAGACTAATACAAACATTTGTTAGAATTTTGCAATCGGGGCCAAAATTGACTTGAGAGAATACTTTTAAACTGCCTCTGAACTGTTGTGCCACAGTTCACTTGATTTAGAAAAGAAATTGAATCCCAGATGACATGAAACCTGCTATGGATGTTTGTATCTTGGAGAAGGGAAAACTTTTTCCTGCAGGGCTTGAATCAATGTTGCTAATTCCCTTCCTCCCATACATCCAGCTGCCATAGCAAGCCACATGCAGCAGCTTTCCCTCCCACCCAAGAAAGCACTCTCAATAAAAATTGCAATTGAGATTTACTCTGTGCAGGAAGGACCCCTCTACCTTCAGGAAAGCAGGGGTTGCTGCTCTTTCTTTTAGGAAAACCAAGGCTTTCATCTTAGCTGGAAAATGAGGGGAAAGCTTGGAAAGTGTACTTAATATGCAAGAAATTACAGATGGAAAATACTTATTAGATCATTTAGCTCACTCATTTTCCAGTGCAGGATATTCTCTATGGTAATGTAACAGTGAATTCATTGAAGCTACCCACTTAGTCTCACTAGCCAGAGCTTATCATTCCAGGGAGTACTGCACTGTCAGGAAAAATTGTTCCCTCAGTCATCTTTATCAAGTGCTATCCAGAACAGACACAGATAAGGGTTGAACCACTGTGGCACTACACAACAGTGCTAAAAAAAACCCCAAGGAAGATGTTTTTGCTTTTGAACTGGGCTTTTAATGTGACATAAAAAACCTCCACAGGCCATCCAAAGGCAGGTACAAGATATCTGGGTTAACACACAGCCTATTGTAGTCAGTGGTCAAGTCGGATAATCTGCAATTTAACTGAAACTGTAAAATGAGAAGGAAGGAAAAATGAACAAAAGAAGGATTAAGGAATTAATTTTTACTGTTCACTTTCAAGGTCTCTTTTGTGGTCTGTGGGAGGAGCTTTCCATAAACCTCTTGATTGCTTCATTAAAATTCTCCCTTATAACTCTCTCTGAAAACAGCATGGCCACTGAAAAAACTGCCTATCATAATGACAAATATTATGCTATTTCCCCTTCATTTCCTCTTTAATTACTTCCTTTATTTATTGAGATTCCTCTTCTTTCAACCCTACTATGGCCACCCTTTAATTCTATTTTTGTGCAAATCCCTAAAAAGTAATGTTCTGGTTACTGACTAGAGTGTCTAAAATTCACAGTGGTACAATATTACTCTCCAATAATATATAATTCTCTCCCAAAAACACTACTGATTTTTCACTTTTCCCAGCATGATGAAGCAACCACAAGCAGGGTGGAATTTAAACGCTTTTAAAAATCTTTGCATCACAAGAAGGGACTTTCAGTTGCGTACACCAGCAAAATGTAGCTTTTCTAGGACTAGAGCTTCATCCTCATCAAGACGTGATGTCACATTTCCATCAAGTTTCAAAAGTTACTATCAAGCCTTCAAATTGATCTGGCTACCTAAGTCCACTCCACTAAAAGCATTTTTTCCACAAATAACGAGTTTTTCCTTACACGTGTAAGTTAAGTGTTAAAATAAATTTATCCCCTTAAGCAGTTGCACTATTACACAGAAAACATACCCAATCAACCAAAAAAAAAAAAAAGGTGGACCTCAGAATCTCAATAACTTTCCTTGTAGAAATCCTGCAAGCAAAAACTGACATTGAATACAATTAGAGTGGCCATATTGTTACTGAAAATCTAGTTTTCAAATAGTTTGGGACAATGCTGAAGAATTTTCAGGCAATGAAGGAAATGTGATTTTAGTCTCTGGAAAACAGCCTTTAGTTTGCTGCAGGTTGGGGCCAGCACAGGCAGATGTTTCTTTCCAGAGAGAGCACAGGGTTTACTGATACATGCAGCAATTTGAGTCTGGAGAGGACTCTTTGCCCTCCCTTAATAAGACAAAAAGAGTTTTCCTCTTAAATGCAAAAAAGTTGCATATTTCTCAGGGAAAAGAGTATTTGGAACACTATGTTTCATGACTGAATACAGATGTAATCTCACAGTAACTTTACGATAGGTTAGGAACTCTGTTATGAATTCTGTGGCTTATCTCTAACTTATAGTATTAATTGCTTTTCTTTTTTCTGGTTGCATATTGTTACGAGATTTAAATGAATTAATGTATTTTTTTCCACTTAAACAGAATGGACTTAATTAATTTTGTAGATCAGATAGAACAAGTGAGTTACATAAGGGGAGAAGCCTGTACAACATCAATCTCAATAAAAGAAACAAACACAAATGAGAAACATCTCACCACTTTGCTGATAAATTCTCCTCTTTGCTTCTAATCTTCAGTAAGAACCTGAACAATATAAGAACTGTTTTAGGGTTTCCCAAGGCTCATAGTAGAGCATCACATGGCATTATGGCAAAACTGATCCATCTCGACCTCTCCTTTCACAGCCACACCTGAAGATACATCCTAACAAACCTCCAGTAAAAACCCGTGTTTATACTGCATGTTTTCAGAAGCAAGTGGCAGAGATGATAAAATTAGATTAAAATTGATATTTCAATTACATTTCAAGATTACAAGTGACCAAATTCTTGAATCTTTCAGCTTTTATCTTGTATTAACAATGATAAATTATTCTTTCAATCAAATACCATTTTGTGTACATTAAATCTGAAACAGGATCATTGTACCTTTTGCAAGAGAAGAACTAGAGAAGAGCAAGTTGTATAGAAGAGCAAGTAACTAATGTCTATATTTATCCATACCTTTCACAAACAACTAGATATGTATGACTCCTGATAATAGAAATTTTATTTGGTTCTCCTTTTGGGCTCATTCTCAAAGTGAAATGTTAGGCATCAATCATGTTGCCTGGGATATCCCTGGTCCTTGTCTTGGCCTCAGGTGTCCAGCTGCCCCACACAATATGCCCTGCATCTCTGCTCCAGTTAAAAACAAAGACCAGAAATAGCAAATCATTCACACAGAACCAAATAAACCGTGAGTGCAGACATTTACCACCACTCTCAGCGAAAGCCCAAAATGTTCAGCGTGACCCTGTGCTTCTTCCTCACCCTCTTAGAGGCCTTTGGTTGCCACATACACTGCCTGCAGGCATTGAGCAGATGTTCAACAGACCCAGAAACTTCATCTCTCCTCCTGCAGCAGTCCTGAAGGAATATTACGAACTCCCCCTTGTTCAAGAAAAGAGTGACATGAAAAGCATCCATAGGGAAGTGGGGGCAGGAAGGGCCACAAGCATTGAATTACTCACTCCACAGAGTAGAAAGCACATGAACATCAGGGAGACAGAAGTGGAACGCAATAACCCACTGTCGAAATGTCAGAGGAGTAAGTGGGGCTCAGATGATTTTGTATCAGTTTATGAAGGCAACCTGGCGACCTAGAAATACCCAGAAAGCACAAAGGGAATGGGAGTGCTATAAATGCTGCAAATCTGCACATAGTCTCAAGATATATTCACAGTAACTTTTACAGAGAGAGAAGCTCTCTAAGATAATTGCAGTCACCACATTGCCTGCTTGCTTCTTGCTCTGTGTTAGAGATAAAAAAGAATTTCAGAGCAGTGCAAGTGCTCATATGAACTATTGCAAATAACTTCTTCAAAGTCCTACTCCCACACTTAGAGCCAAAGAGAACTGAGCTTTTATCCACTGAAACTTGATTTCTACAGTGATTGACTCAAGGTTACTTCATTTTTTCCAAATATATCTGCATACATTAGGAAAAGTAGCACATACACTCATTCCCTAACATCAGGACCATAGCTAGGTTGCTGTCATCTCCATTTACAGGCTATTAATGGATTCAGGAAAGCAGGTAAATAAAACATTTTAAACATACAACAGGTTCTGTTTTAGTTTTGCCTATGCATGTTAAGCTTGCAATCACACCAGTGACATAGGAGAGACCATGTGAGAAAATCACAGAAGGAAAAAATGCAGCTGGATTGGAGATTGAAAAAAGAGCTTACAATCTTTAACAAAAGGAAGTTCTTGAAAACATGTGTGCTCTCTTGTCTTTGGAAATTCAAGGTAGAAGCCCTACTTGAAGAAAAACCCTAAAAAAATCTGTTAAACAATAGCAAAAAGAGACAACCTGGATGTTTTCAGGTTAGATTTAAATTCTACTTTTTCCTCATTGTTTTGCTCCTAGTAAAATGTATCTATGCATTTAAGTTTGCTCAGAGAACATTGGTTTTGGAAGTATTTGTAGAACCAGGTGTTTACCATGTCCATTTTTAAATTACTTCTAAGTACTTTCTGACATATAACAGCAATTATTACAACCCAGATTTGCTTTAGTTTGAAAAAAAAAAAATACAAGATGAAGACCATAAAATGGACAAGTATTTTGTGCAATAGCATGAATAGCTTTTCCACCATCACTGCTAATGTTCTACCATGAAAACAGAGCAAAAGGAACACACATCAATCCTTCTTCCAAAGTCATGCCTAACAGAGAGAACTGCCTTGAGAATGGAAACAAGACAAATTCTTACTCATCTCCTGCCAGGAGATGCTTCTTGAAGACTTTAATAACATGTACACAATGAGAAAGAAGGAACAGGTCTGCTTTCCAGTTCCTTAAACCCAAAAATCACTGGTCCTCCACAGCATCATTGCTCACCATGGCTGGCTGGTCTCACATGAAGTCAGCCCTGTGAGACCTGTTTAATTTTTTATCCCTCTCAGCAGCAGAGCATTAATGGGTGGCAGGTTTTGGGGAGCAGAATTCTGTTTGCACACATCGAGGATGACATGGGGTAGGATGCTGCAATTCTCCCAGCACAATGCATTTCATAAATTCCACCCACTAAACATTGCATTACGGTGTGGCTCCATTAGAGACACAGCCTGGTTGTTATGTAGGCAAGGTTTGCAAGCTCATAGGGTTACAAAGATATATAAATTTTATTACAAAAGGTAGATTATATGTAGGACCATGACACCACTTTATAAGCTATGCTATCTAGACCTGAAGTGATAAAATACATCAATGTCATGTATTGCATTTCCATGGTGTAGCAATTCTTTTGTTTCTCTCCCTGTTATATCCTTACTCTCTAATCTGTACAAATCCTATTGAGTTCTACCAATGTAATTTGGATTTCTTGATCTTAAATTCATTTTATGACATAAGCAAATTTATATTCTGCTTTTCATCCCATCTTATAACTCACTTGTAAGAAATTATTGTGGCCTTAAAACTAACCCTTGCAGTTCAGCCATTAGTGTTTCCTCATATTTAAGGATGTTTCATTAATTTTTGCCAAGGACCTCTTCTTTGCTTTTTTTCACTTTAATAAAGAAATGGCTTCCCTGCATTTTCCTTTTAAGTACTACTAAGAATTCATTATGAAAATGCAAATATTTTCACCTGCAAACTCTAAGATACAATGGAAATTAAAAATAGCTTTTTCATGTGGGAATACTGACGGTCTCAACTTTTACAACTTTTTCATCCCAAATAAGTGCATCAAAATATTATAGGCACTTGTTGCAAAGCTTACAACTAATGCAAAATTACTTATCAAAGTTAAAAAGAAAATCAGCCATCTTCAAAAATATTTTAATTTAAGAACAATTTATTTGGAACAGCATGGATTTCATACAATTTTATCATTGCACCTCCTCTATGCAGTCTTGAAGCTTTATTATCAGCTCCCTCTTTTTGCACTTAGCAGCAAATGAACATTTCTAACTTTTGTATTTTAGAAGATGACACAGAGTTCTCAAATAAATTTTTTACTGACACTTGGTGAACCTTTCTTTGCTGGCCACAAAAATCCCTTAAACTTAGGCATTTTTATGTGTTGGACTGATGACAATGAAAGCAGTATTTGAACATGCATGAAGACAATAGGAGGTTGGAAGACTAGCCCAGTTCCCATGCTGGGTTCTAGAACAGAGGGAAAGTTATCAGAGATGGAAAGAGTATGCATTGAAAGGACAAAGGGGAATTGATTCAAAATGGGAGTAGGATTAGTGTGGATAGTAGGAAGAAATTCTTCAGTTTAAGGATGGTGAAGCACTGGCACAGGTTGCCCAGAAAATCTGTGGATGCCCCATCCCTGTAAGTATTCAAGGCCAAGTTGGATAAGGCTCTGAACAACCTGGGACAAGGGAAGGTGTCCCTGCCTATGGCAGGGGGTTGGAACAAGATGATCTTTAAGGTCCCTTCAAACCCAAACCATTCTGTGATTCTATGAAAAGTTAAGAGTATTTCTAACTATCCACAAGTAACTGGATGACATGAGAATTATTCATTATCCCGCAGTTATAGCACAACAACAAGGAAATCCCCAAACTCTCTTTCATGGACACTGAGGAATGCTCACCCAATCATATTTTGCTTTTGTGGCTGACTTCATTGTTTCAGCCCATATGGCCAAAATATTAATAAAAAAAAAAGGCATTCCCAGGGAAGCTTCCATCCAGGCTTGTTCCTCTTAATTCCCCAGGATTTCCAGATTAGTTTTCTTCTTCCCCAAACAAGGTTAAACGTGATACCAGTGGTTTATGTCAATACCAGCACACCTGTGCAGTTGCTCTCTCTTCACCAGTGTCAGTACCATACCATTGGTAGGTCCTGTGCCAGCTGGGGAACAGGAATATGTGCCTCCCTGGTATGTGTGCACACATATCATCCATGCTACACCTTTAATGTTACATTAAACTGAGACAGCTGATGACAATTTAGTGGGAATTGCTTTAATGAAGTTAGTACAGAAGTAAACACATGCTTCTAGGCACAACAGAGACACCTAAATTAAATGGAAATTGATGAGATTAGTATGTTTATAGAAAAAAAAAGTGAAATACACATTTAATATTTTTATATCCTATTTAGTGCAAGGAAGATCTCAGCCAGCAGAGATAACACACATAACATCTTAAAGACCATTCTGTTAATAGTTGTGCTTATCTGGCATTCCTTTTCTTTCTTATCTCTCAAAGAGAAAGATTTTCCAGAAACAAGAAGCTGATGTGTAGAGCTCTTTGTGTAGAGCACTATTCTGTGCTGAATGGACACTGACCTGCCAGACCCTTTGGGAATGCTCAGACTGAAACTGAGAGGCTCAAACTGGCAGCACAGCAAGACAAATCTGAAAACACCTGGGATATTGCCCAAAGAGAGACAGTAACACCCTCAGAGCCCTGGAGAACAGTGTTTCCAACACAGGTGTATTTTCCCTGTCTTACAGCCCCATGGAAATCAACGGTGTTACACGGAACGTGACTAAGCTCTCTTGGTGGGATGCCTTTTCAGCTTCTTTCAATGCACACAAAGAGAAATTTTGTAAGGCAATGCTAATAATAAGATGAAATTGTCATGTCTGAGTGAACATCAGCATGTAGTTACAAAGGTGCACCTATTTTGACCTCAGCTGTCATGTTGCACATGGTACTCTATGATGAATTGCCTTCAAGTTTTTTTTTCTCCTTCTGTTTCTTTTCCTTCCTGCTGTGGAGTGTTTTTTATTCATTACTGGTGGCAGGTTTGTCCTCATTTTATTTTTTTCCTCCTGCTGAGGTGCAGTAAAATAAATTAGTTTAATACATTTTATAAAGGTAGTTGGTTTAATTTTCCCTTTGGTGCATCTGATGATACTACTACTTTAATAAATTGGTATTTAAATAGTTTGGTTTAAATGTTTCGTGATTTTCTACCTGCTGTGGAAGATACCAACTGTTTTAGTCAAACATTTTTAGAAGTGCTGGAATCAATTTCTTTTCCCCTCATATTGCTGCCCTGAAGATACACATTTGGCACACTAAGGATTTATTTCTTGAAAATATGAAGCAGCAGTGTAGCCTGGTTGGTTTGATTGCTTTGATTCTAAACTGTTCAGAGCTTAGAAATAAATTTCAGCTGGGAAATACAACCATTCTCTCAGAAACAGAGCTTTTCATTTCAGAATAACTATATCTAGGTCTAGTTACAATTTTTGTAGAGGTTTTGATGTTTCTACCCGTTGGAGCGTTATGTACATTGAGAGCAGTAAAAGCCTGACACAAAGAAGTATACAGGAATCCAAGTCCTGTTTCAAAGGGGATTTACATGCTTAGAGTAGAAAAGCAAGGAATTCAGGTCTGAAAGCTTTCCAGGTCTCCAGGCAAAATCTCTGTCAAGCAGATCCATGTGGCATACGCCCAGCCACCACTCAGAAATACCCAGAGCAAGCAAGGCTTTCAGTAAGGGGGCAATTAAAAAAACAGGTAGAAGAAGGCAGATACCAATATAGGAGAAACACTGGCAGATTCTTGATTCTAATGAGGCTATGAACAATTAACTTCCATAGGCATTGGTCCTGCAGAGAGAAGCAAGGGTACCACAAGCATCCCACACAGAAATTAATGACCTTTGTCAGGTAACATAGGAGAAGTATTGTAAAAATAGCATAAGAAGAGTGGAGAAAGAGAAAAAGCTATGGTCTTCTTGAGTATTTTTACCTTGAGTCTGTAGATTCCTGTACATTCAGAATAAAATACACAAAGGCAGCAGAGAGCCCTGTTCTTCTTTTGACTAAATAGGAGTGTGCTCTGTGTCACTTAATGGCCTCATTACAGTTCCTTCTGTGGTGGAAATAAAGCCATTCACGTGGAAACACAGGTAGTATGGGAACCAAGGTATATAATATTTATGCCCAGACAAGATACCCTAGTGATAAGCTAAAGGATGTTGGCAGTCTGCACTCATGCTCCACCAGCATTTAAAAATTAAAATCTGTGACAAAGGAATCCAGGAAGAACTCTAACCAAGCAGAGAAAAAGAAGATTGAGAAGGAAAAAAAACCAAACCAAACCAAACAACCACAAAAACAAAGCACAAAAAAATTCCACTTCAGTTCTGTCACTTTTTTCCCAATATTGTAGGAGAATGTAAATTATCAGATAAGACTATGAACCAAAAGTCTAATAGACAAACCCTAGAATGAAAACTTTCCTGAGGAACAAAGTAGGGAAAAGTTTATCATTTGCCTTAGCATAAAAATTCATCAAGGTATCCTTTGTTTGGATCCTATTCCAATAGTCAGGTCTAAGACACTTGAATACATTTACAGCTGGATTCTAGCTACTTAGAGATTCAAATCATAAATTAATTGGGATGCAGTCTGAGGTGCAAGGTCTAGCAGCAATTAACTGAATGACCATAGTTCAGTTGTCCTTTCTGTCAACACCACTTTTTTTTGGGTAAATAATGATGTAATTATATGAAACATGCAAAATCCTGATGAAATACTCAAGACCATATAGTGATAAATATTATTCATATACAGGCATGCAAACATTATGGGCTGATTCCAAGTGCAGCCTAAACTCTCTTTATTTAATGGTTTTATGGCAGCCATGTTTATTTATAAGAAATAAATAATGCCAGATGTGTGTGTGCAAACATACAAATGCCATATTCTTAAGCACTTGTTTTAAATTCTGTAGGAAAAAGATATCCCATTCCAAATTATTTAGCAGAGAATAATGACGTAGCAGCTAGTTTGGTTTCTTTCACAGAAGTAGAAGGTATTTCTTTCCTGAACATGATTTCTCTTCCCTGCTAACAATCTCCTGAGACATTTCTCTGCTGCCAGTACCAAAAAGTCATGAAGTTGAAAAGTACATTCCAGATTTCTCCATACCATCTGTCACACAGCCCCCGTTCTTGGCCTCCCCTCAGTGTCATGACAAATGTGTAGCACTGATACTTTATAAGAAACTGAACACCCACACGGTGCTGTCAATATTTGTAGTCTCTTTGGCTTTCCAAGGGAGAGTATTTGGCCCACCACTGCTGTCACCAAGGACATCCCTGATCCCAAGGATCCCCAGTGGGATCCTCCTGGGATGGGCAGGCCCTGTCTTGCAGTTCAGTCTCTTGTAGGATGGTCTGGGATGAACTGCTGTGGCTTCAAAACTCTGTGGCATTTGTGTACAGGGAAGAGACTTGAAAACTGTTAACATAAGCAGGGGAGGATAAGTGCCATTATACTCAATTAATAGCAGATAAATACAATTTGTTATCATTAAGTTTAACTCTGTCTAACAATAACATGTCAACAAAGCAGATGAGAATTTTTAGCAGCAACACATGCTGTCTCCAGCTCCAACTGCATCTCTGATGTTTCAACTCTTCACCTGCTTCCCATTTCATTCTCCCTTCCACCACTCTTGTGCAGTAAGGGAAAAGAAATTGCTGTCTGGCTTCTGGAGGTGGCCAAAAGAAGCCTCTGAGGCATGTAATTAATCTAATCTATTAATGGCACAAAAGGCACGCTGCAGATGAGGTCTGGCTTCCCCCAAAGCAGTCAGATTGTCAGGAGTTCCTAAGAGCAATGGAAAGGTAAAAATGCCATGCAACAAATTCCATCCAGCTTCACCAGGTACTCACACTTCCACAGATGGAACAAACTGACCTCAGTCAGAAATGTAGCATTTGTGATGATACTTGCATTGGAAGAGTAGATATGATAATGTCCAGATTGCTGAGGAAGAAATACATTAAAATCTCAGTGTATAATAGCAATTGTTTTCTCTTAACATTACTTTTCAAAGCACCCTATTTTTTCAGCTGTTTTTCCATAAGTTATCCTGTTTCTCTGATTTAGAATTAGCTTATCCCTTGGCTTTAGCTATGGTTAGATGGCTGGACTGAAGTGCAGTTTTAAAATGCATCAGCACCATAAACAATTTTAAAAGAAAGGTCACCTGGGAAACTGACATCTAGGGTACACTCTTCTGATGATCAGTTTTCCTTTTGTGAATTCAGCAAAAAGGGTTGATTATGTTTTTCTAATCTGTTCTTTTCTCTAAAGACAGTCAAGCTCTTTTTAGATTAGTGTTTCAACATAGAACAAAATTACCTTAGAGAACAACAGAAAATATGCAAATTAGTTTGTATTCGGAAAGCTTTTGACACCAAAGTATTTTTTTTTAAATGTGCAAGTGCAAAGTCAGATCTAAAGTAGTTTTATTTACCCCAGAATTTAAAAATAAGGTGCTTTAAGTGGCACATATGATAGCTTGCTCTGTAATTCACTCGTCTCTCTTCATTCTATATTTTGTCATTCCAGCTAGCATCACAGAGGAAAGAAAATAATTTGAAATTAATGATGTTTTTAAATATTTCAAATCACAATTTAGCTCAGTTTTTATCTTTAATTGTGGTTGAACCATAAAAATAGAAAGGATGCTAAACTGCAAAGTTCATCACTCATTATTTCATTTTGGACTCCAAGGTCACAACTGGCTTATGGCAAGCAGGCAAACTAATATAAACATAGTTATAAATTCAGGTCCAGTTTCAAATATAGGTCATATTGCAGCATCAGCTTGTGCAAATATTTATAACACATTTTTTTAATGCAAGAAAACAACTAACTTTATAATTTGCTTTCTCAGTGCATTGGAAATAATTACATAAAATACATGGATGTCCCTAGGAGAACACTAGAAATTCTTTCTAGTGGCTTTTGTGCACACTTCAGGAGCATTATGAACAGATTAGTGACCATTTACTTAAGTATCAATTGTGGGGGAAGCACAAAGTTCTCAGCTAAACCAGCAATTGTAGGATTGCTCATAAAGTGGATAGATAAACAAATAATGAAACATAATGCATAAGGCAAGGCAATTCGTTGGGTTTTATTAGCATATAATTTTGTTATTCATTACAACAATGACTGTATCTTTTATTTTTTCAGTCTCTTTTCCTGGCAGGGTTACTGTTCAGCAAGAAGAAGCTCATCAAGAGTCTCAGAGGATGGCTGTCAGACAATATATTTTCAGTCTTCTTATGCAGTAATCACCTTCCCAATTCCTCACCATTTCTGACACAGAAAATATTTACTCAGATAAGGTTTGCTACTGCAGAGGCAGTAAAAGAGCTCACAAAAAGTTACTGGTTTTCTCAGCACAGTTACTCTACAATGCAAATGTTCATATTTTATTCATTCGTTTTTAAACAACCTCATCCATAACCCCATATTTTCTCTACCTGGGTGTTTCCTATCTACCTGTGCACTTGCATTTTCCCTTGGATTATAACCGAAGTAAGGCCCTTGACTGTGACAGGGTTGCACAGGTTATAAATCAGAGGCTGGTGTAATTTGTGGATTTGCTTCCTTCCCGTGCAGCTAAGGCTGCTTAACCCAGGCAGGCACATCCCAGCATTTCCCCTCCTTCAGCCTCTCTCTGCCCCAGGCAGAAACAAACCGAAGATGAATTCCCTGTTTAACATACAGAGATAGGGAAATTTGCTGCTAATTACAGTGGTTAGAATTCCTAATGGGTAGGAGGGGGGTGTCTCCAGAGACCACCCCATTCCACAGGCAATTCCCTTAGGTTGTTAAGTTTTCCTGCTCTTTTTCAGAAAATTTCTTAACAAAATTACTAGCAGCCTTTATCAAGCTGATATTGTAATTACTTTTGGGAAACAAATGGTATCTGAGGAAAAAGAAAACCACACTTCCATGCTTAATTTAGTAATGGGAAATTTAGAGAGAGAGAGAGCTCTTAATAAATTCTCATCTCTCACAAATGGGATGAAATAGGCCACTAAAAGCTTCATTTGGGAGGTTAATATTAACAAGCAGAACTGTGACCTTAAAAAGTAAAAAAACCCCAACCCTTTAGTCTGCAAGTCCTGAAAGAGTTTGACCATTCACAGGGATCTGGGGAAGAGGAGTGTATATGCTGAGGTTCAGAGGTTTCATGCATCACCATCCTTTCCCTCTCTTTGTAGAAGTAAAAGACTTCTCCACTTTTCTTGTGGATGCTCCCATTCTGTCTGAAAAGCTCTTATAGATGATGAATAAAAAACCCCAGTCTGAACTCCTGCCCTAACCTTGCCCTCTCCTCTCATGTTAATGGTAGTGAGTGTGAGGAATTAATTTGTTTTCTTACAAGCCTGAAAAACACTTAATGAGGAAAACTGTACAGTAAGAATCAAGCCTGTGAGCAAGAAAGGCAGGATCCCACTACAAAGCACAACGGAAGAGTTCTATCTGTCCACACATCCCTGGAGTAGAAACCCTACAGATCTTCCCTTTCCTTCCTTCACCTTTGAAAAAACACATATCCTTTGACTGACAAAATCTCTAATCATTTCCATAACCTCCACCCCTCAGTACTTAATGTAGGAGCTATCAGAGGCTTGTAGCCTTAGAATGTTGTTATTATTCCTGTTTGAACTTCAAACTCCTGAGTAGCTGGTGCACATCATGGTCATGGATTAAGTACATGAAAATGCATTCTTACAAGGAGCTGTTGCACTTTGTGAGCTTATTGAATGATAATATTTTGTTGAGAGTGGAACTGAGCATAGCACTAAGTCTCCTCTCACTGCCATTAATACTCTGTGTTCTTTAACATGAACACAGTCCAGCACTGACAGCTTTTCCAAAACCCATTCAGAAGTTAATTCTGGATGCTCAAACACAATAATTTTGTGAAGCTGTGTTCTATGAGGCTGTGCAGCCACCCATGCAAATTCAACCACCCTAAAATCAGCTGAATCTACAAGCCCTCATTCAAGAAAGATGGTACTAAGGAAGTGCCAAGTGCCAGTTCCTAACCCTTCTTGGCACACATTTAAAATTCTGACCTCATCAGAGCTGTGCTGATTCACAACAGCTGGGGCACTGGCACTTGCTGGTTTTAAGAGATACACAGGGAGATCTCGGGAAAATTAAAGTGGGACCACATTTGAGCTCTGGGAAAGTATTGACCCTACATTTGCAAGTTCACAATGCTATAAAAATGCTTTAATATGTGCCAAAATGACACTTAATGTGCCAGTATGACAAAATTTTCCAAAGATTCTTAATGGACCTAAGGTACAATTAAAAGATTAAAAAGAACTTTTAACAACAGAAATTAACAGCAATAAACTGTCCCATGTTAGAGAATTTTTTGTATTCAGTGCAAAATGTTCCTTTTTCTTATGAACCAACTGTTAACTTTCAAAAATGTTGCTTTTGTTAACACAGGAGGATAATGAGTCTTAATTTAGTAGGTTGTTGCATAAGTATAACCAAAAAATAGTCAAAGCATTTGCATAGAAAGTCTGGGGAAAAATCCTGCGCTTAGATATCCATACTGAAAAAACCCAACCCAGCACTTGTTCACAGACACAGAATGTATGTAGGGCAGCAAAGTGGAACATAGCAAATTGAACTGCAGGAGAGAGAGTGATTTTAAGATCTATTGTCAACATATACTGTAACTCTAAATAGTGACAGGTGAATCTCTGGAAGCTTGGTTGGAATATGCAGTAAATCTAAAAGTCAGGGATTGTAACACATTTCCTGAAGTCTTTTGTCTGCACAAGGGGTTGAATTCTTATACATTTTCTCCTCTGCTTAATCTGGAGACTGTGAGACGATTCATTAACAGTCCTATAACCACTAATTTTTTATAAAATACATATTCTCTGCATGCAGCTGGAAGTATAGAAACATTCAAAATAGGGAAAATTAATATTTCTTTGCATTAAAAATGTTGGGATCAGGTCTTTATTCACTAAACATTTGAATGATAAAACTGTTAATACCTTTGACTACTGGATAATGTATTTGAATCTCTTCAAATTTTGTCTTTAGAAATTTGAATCTGAAATGCCTTTGGTATAAATGAAATTAGCATCCTAAGTATCTATCCTTGCTTCAAGAGATGAGATTATGTTTTAAAAATAATTTGTGACTCTTAATCAAAAATACTTTGGGTTTGATATATCATTTTAGTAACCAGGGTTTTAGACCTCCATGTCCTCATTGCCATTGGAAATTATTATAGTAACATCATCATGGCAAACTATTCTGAAAGTTTTTTTCCATTTAAAAAACCATGATTATTCTTAAAAGTGCTTAATAATCCTACCTTACTTTCTATGTTGTTATAATATTGTCAGACTGAACGACTTGGAAATGAAGGAACTGAACAGAAAGAAAGAAGCCTTTGTGCATTGCTTACTTCTAGTGTAGAGGTATTAATGCAGTAATACCTACCCCCACGTAAGGAATCCGGTGTTTAAGAGTCCTACTTATTGAGGATTTATCAAACTTGTGTGAACAAATAAAGATGTGGGTCTGGTTTACACGAGTGGAACACTGTAGCATTCATGTAGCATCCGAAATGGCTTACACATGATTTTTTGGTTATTCCAGCTACTTCAGATACTACACCATTGTTTACCAATGGAGAAAATCTTGCATCCACACCCTTGCCTCTTGCCTGCAGAGGAATTGGATTCTTTGTGGATAGTGGGATAAAGAGGCCCATAGTCATTCCTCCGTTTTTCAGACAGAGTAGAGGTTGTTTCAAATTCCAGTCAGGAGCAACTGTTTTGCTTTCAGGAAGCCACAACTTCCTTATCTCTAAAGAAGGCCACTGTATATGATATTTATTTATACTTAAACCCTAATATTAATATCAATCTAAGTGAAGAACTGAGTATTAAGTCTTCTGACACAGGTGGTGAGTGAATGGAAAGTACCAAAGGCATGAAGAAACCCCTAATCTGTTCTTCTTTTTATAGTCTATTTACCTCCTGCGTGGCCAAATATTCTATGGTTTACTCAAATGGGAGCAGAACTGCTCAGCTGACACAAAGCCTTTGCAGTGATACGAGTTTATAGTCCACTATTTCCTACTGAAATTCTCTCTTCTATTCAGTTGTGTTCTATTTGCTGAGCGTGGTTCCCAGTACTGAGCTGCTGAAATTTCTGCCCTTCCAGTGATCACAAAGCCATATCCTTGTCCCTCCTAGGTGACTATTCTTGGAAAATTAAAGAGCAGAATATTTCCTGTGAACAGAGGGCAGTAAAAGCACAGAATTGCAGCTACCGTGACAAACAAATCCATTTTCATGAACCAGTGTTATTGTTAGCTTGGGCTTGAAGACCTGCTTTCATGATTACCTATCACCCATCATGAGAGGATCATATCAATCTCTAATTAGCTTTGACACTCTCTGAAGGATGAAAGGTGCTATCTAAATCACAAATTTATTCCACCTTAAAAGTAGAAGTGAGAGTTCTGTAAGCCAGTGCTCAAGCAAATGAGGTACAAACCATTCTTTGTTATCCTCAGTATGTTCAAAAATCCTCTTTACTTCTTCCTTTTACTTATGAATTTTCTGTATAGCATCATCCTGTATAAAATACCATTAGCATGCTTAAAACCACATCACATAACAAAGACATAAAATTATCTGGAAAGTAAAGCTAGCATTCAGAGTAGTTTCTCAATTAACTGCTTCTTTTTTATTGGAAATAGGAAAATTGCAGATATAAAATCCAAACATTACTCATAGCAATAATCACAAGAGAGGAATGAGAATGAAAGGTTAATAAGCTGTACTTGAATTTGCTTTAGAGTGTGTTCTAGATGTAATTTAGGAGACCAAATTTAGGAGCTTTCATTGTCTATGCAGTCACCAGTGAGAGAAAAGTGCCTCCAAGTGGCATCACGCAGCACCCCAGTGACTATAAAGCATCTCCCTGTAGATGACAAAGCTACCCCATTTCATCAGTGATAGTGCTAAAGACTCTGTTAATCATAGTCTTTTGTCCACACTCGTGAGAGTAAAGTGTTATTAAGTAATGCGTTAAAATTAGTATTTTGACTATGCCATGTTTCTATGTGTTAATTATTGTCCTTATGGAGTCCCTAGAAAACATTTTTATCTTTCCCCTTACTGTAATATTGTATATTAAAATACCTGTGGCTGAGTTGAGAGAAGAGAATCCAGAGGCACCTACTGGGGCAAATAAGGAGCTTCTCCTTGACTTTGATGGCAGAGGGATCATCCATCCCAACATGATTTTGCACATATTCAGGGTAAGGATTTATTATAAAATGTGATCTAATTATGTTCATGCTAAAATAGTATTCCAGCTTATTAGAAAATGCTTCTTATTAAGGTAACATATAATTACTTGGTTTTTTTCATTTTTCAAATAGGTGAATATTTTAGTCACCAGTGGTAGATTTTACCAGACAAACAGTAAGATAGAAGTAGCAGTAGACGAAAGACATCTGTTTTATGTGCTCTTCAGGCACTTTATACACTGAGAAATGGAGAAAAAGTGATTGATTTCCAGAATATGAAATGCCATTAAGGAGATTCTGATCTTCATCATGTGACTTATTTTGCATGACATTAAAACAAATAATCCAATCACACTGGAGCTGTAACAGCAATCATGTGATGTCCATCACAGTAGATGTGAGGTTCCTATTCCCATAGCAACATCTGTAGCACTCACGCTAATCACTTTAAATTAACCTTGATATGAAAAAAACGCCCTAGGGATAATGCTGTTGTTGTGGTAGTTCACATGAGTAGCACGATTTTCTAATAAAACTTCAGAGCAAAAATAAGGGTGATAATGAGATGTCCTGTTAGGACATTATTTTTAATACGCTTTAGTTAAACCAATACATTAGTAGTGGCATCAGGATAATTATGAGTATCATAGATAACGAGCTGTCTTATTGATTACTGCCCTTTCATAACCCACTATGGTTAATTTACAGTGTGCACACAAACCAAACAACTTTAAAGGCACAAACCTGACACGGTATCTGAAAACATAACTTTATGTTTTAATACTTCACCTCCTCTTAAATGAGAATAAAATAAGACCAAACATGTCTCCTAATGCCTTTTGGTAAGGTCCTCAGATTGCACATACTAAGGTACAAACCTGTGGGACTTCAGCACATCATAAGAAGTCTCTAGATTTTGAGCTAAGCTTCTCTGGTGGGAAGTTGTCAGTTTAGAAGAGCAGGGCATGAACAGACATTTTCACATGGTACTTGTTACTCCTTGAATTTAAGACTTTCAGACTTTAGAGAAAAATTTATAATGGGAAGTCTTTGCACACATGAATATAACCTCACATGAGAAGTATCTAAACAGCCTGCTGGAAGATGCAGACTTGCACATATAGCAAAGGTACCCATAGCAGAATGACATTTGGTCTCTGGGAGACAACTGAGAAGTGAAATTAATGCTCTTCAAAATGCTCAAACTAGACCTGTTTCAAATGCTAAAATCCAAGGTATTCAGACAGGCTGAGGGCAATAAGGTCCCTCAGCATGCTGGCCACCTCAGCTAGGGGTGGTGGGGTCAAGAGGATCCTGTGAGGCATTCAGCCAGCCCCAGAGATCCTGCAGAAGGAGCCTACATGGAGGCACCCCTGGGCAGCCCCACTACAAAACGAGGCCCCTTCCCCAACCCCAGCCCAGCTTCTGGGCTGCCTTCCCTGCTTTTAGTTTTCTTTCCTGCCTTATAGCTAAATGTTAGTGTTTATTTTATATGCATTTATTGTTACTGCATCAAGGTTACAGGCCAGTATTTCACAGTAGCTTTAAAATATGATGCTGTGGTATCCTATTGCCTTCTTTTATGGTGACTAGTTTTAATTAGAGAAGGAAAGCAGCAGCGTTATTAGTCTACCAGAATAATGGTTATACTGTTTTCCATGAGAAAATACAGATACTTACCAACACCAGCTAGCTGTTAGGTTAACAAGGGAATGCAATATCAGGTGGGTGCCTATAACAATTACAGCAATCCAATGTTAAAATTTTTCTTTTCAGTTCTTTTTCCATATCGTTAGCCTTGGAGCAAGCAAGGCTATTTAATGACTTCTCTTTTCTACCCCAATAATTCCGTCCTGTGGAATTAAAATTGATTTTCTTTTAGCTCATGAAGATCCAGCATTGGCTGTCTTTGCCCTGATGCAAAGCCAAGGGAACGCTGTGGAGCCTGTACATAAACTTTAGTGGACATTGAGTCAACATGTAAATATGCACCCTTGACAATGCCAGAAAATGGGGACAGCACATTTTGACTCCCAGCAGGGAATCTCAGTCTAAGAAAGCAGTGCCAAAGGCTTTTCATCGTCAAGCTATTGAGAAAGCGAGGGACACAGTGTGAGCTGGAGTTTCTTGTTGTTAACGAACCATCTCTGTAGCTTAAAACACAAACTTCAGTGGTGAAATTACACCATCAGCAGCAGTGCCCTGGAGCTGCTGCCTGAGCAAGCCTGAGCTGCCAGCTAGAGCCCCCATGGTGCTTTCCTCCTGCTGTGCCAAATGACTGCTGACACAGCTGAAGCCCTCGCTGCCCAGCCGCAGCGACACACTTCAAACTCAACATTTTCTCTGCTCCCAATCTTCCTGGGTCATGCAGGGAGTCTCAAGAAGCCGAGTTCTCCACCATTAAAGTAGCAACACAGAGTGTAAGGGGATTTTCGTTCATGCATATCTCAGGTAGGAATCTTTTGTGTATCAAGGTGGTTGTGTGGTGAGATTTTGAACCATCATAAAGAAATTAGAAAGTCTCCCGCATTTTCTTCCCTACTTGGAACACTTTGACAGTGTTGACATGCAGCGTTGATAACAACTGCTGATGTCAGATGTGGATTTTCAATTAAAATGACAAGACCCTTTTTTATTTCCTTTAAAGCTCCATAATTTCTGGACTGAAATTTTGATAAGGTTTTGCTGTTTTCATGTACACAAAAGAAATCACAGGTTTTAACTTAGATTCCATTCCCTGGGCACGAAAAATTAGAAAAAAACCCTAAAATTTGCCTTCATCTGGCTTATCTTCCATTTTCTAACACTTTTTTTTTATATCTACTAAAATAATTATTAATCTTAAAAGAAAATTTTCCAAAGTTCAATTTTTGAGCCTTAATACATATAAATAAAAGATTTTGTAGATGATATATAAAACCAAGCTCTGAAGTTTAACTTGTAAGCTCCTTGGAGCCAAGAACTCGATCACATTTATCTGTAAAGCACCAGACATACTTCCTAGTTTTCTATGAACAGCAAAGTAGCAGTGGGATCTCTTGGAGGACTTAACAAGGATGCTTTTGTTTTGTTATATTTCTTCCCTATCAGCTTAAGACAAATGAAAACTAGAAAAACCTCAGCTACTTCCCGATAACAATGTGCAAGTTCCCACAACAACACATACCCATTTAAATAAAATGTTTTTTGAAAATCAAACCAGTTTTCTGTTTATTTGTTTTAATAAAATGGTTCCTATGATTTGAACCCCTTCTGTGTGAGGAGGGGACAAGTGGAGATTGGTGTGTGGAGACCAATACCAATCATACAGAAGACTGTAGCAAAAAGAATAACTGTATTATTTGGCAAAATTAGAAATATGAGGATGTTGATATGGTTTGCAAAATGAAAAACACCAAATTCTTGTTGTTAAGGTATATGAACTTTTTGTGCCATTTTCAATTCTCTGAGCATACAAAGCAGTTGCCTTTCCCTCCTTTTCATTACCTACAACACACTTTTTCTGATAGATGACCTTTTAAAAATATTGATAATGCCACCATTGCTATTGTGACCTGCCAGAGGGACTGTGTAATTTGACAAGAATGAGAGATTTGCCCTGACTGACAGAGTAAATAAATTTTGTGAGGAAAACGTGACTGTGTGTTTACTTAGGCTTCAGGCAGACTCTTGCATTTCAAGTGGCTGCTGTATAAAGCAGTACTCAGAACTTTTACTGGAGTTCTTACTGGCAAGTCCTTCCTGAGACTGTCGCATCCTGGAAAATATGTCTATGCCCCAAGTAAATGTTAGTGAATTATTAAACAAAAATAAAAATTATTATTTATATTTTGGAAAATCCATCTCAAAGCTGTGTGTATATTCTGAGTGAGTCTGATACTGGAACTGTTTTTTTTTTTTTTTTCCCAGGCAGCCAGTGAACTGCTGTCAAGCCATAATTTATATAACATTAATGTTTGCAAAAGATGGTCTCTAGGACAAAATATATGCTTTGTTGGCAGTAGAATAAGAGAAAAGCATATGTAGGTAAAAAAAGTAGGACAGGAGTAAATGCAGGTGAAAAAATAGGAACAGGAAATCATAAACAGCAATTTTGCACTGGTATAACGGGTGATGAAAATTTACCAGTCAGGTTTCCTTTCATGGTTTTGTTCTGATTCTCTTACCACCATGAAAGTAAATTGCTGATCTTGATACAGATGAAATGGGTGAAAAAAAAATCTGTCAGGAGTATCCAGCAACAAAACTAGATAATTTGTCAAGACAGCACAATTTTCAATAAATACACACAACAGAAGCTAAATCTCAGAAGCTTCTATATACAGGTAATCATTTCAAATTAAGTGCATTTTACAAACCCTTTCCTAAAATGAGACTAATTCTTACTGACAGAGTAGAAGTTTCAGACCATTACAGTGAGAGAGGTGAAATAAAAAGGAATAGCCTCACTCCAAGTCCATCTTTGCAAATAACAGCCAAATCATTTCTACATGCTGCTGCTTCTTGCAGCATCAGCTGTGAACCACCCAAGGCTGATGTCTCAGAGAGATGAGGCTTTTTCAGATGATATGTACTAATAAAACCATTCAATGTTACACTCAGGCACTAGACAATCTGGTTAAGATTTGATTTCTAGATCAAACAAATTGATATTGCATGGCAATTATTTATGCTTTGTTCTGAACTCTACATGATGCATAATAATCACATATGCTCTTGCTCAGTATCTTGTCACTTGAGTTAAGTCACCAAGACGGTGGGTCAGAAATAGTACAGCTAGGGCTGAAAATACATTTGTCTGTGTCACATTCACACCATATGTGTAATTTTACTATTATTTATTCCACTTTTCTAGTTCTTGCTAAAATGCTTTCTGCAGATGTTGGAACTGCTGTCAGGAGAAGAGCACAGCCCAAGATCCTTATGGTCCTCAGGCTCTCCCACCACCACCAACTGACAGCAGTTACTAAGTACATGCCAAAATGTTCATTTTATTCCTAATGGGAGCCCCAGCACATGTGTTTCTTTAGCTTCACTTTTCTACAGTTGCAGTGATCAAAAGAGAATCTCAGTGTCTAAGACTAATGTAGGAAATAAACCAGGAAGGCAGATGATGAGATAACCAAAGGGACAAATAACTATGTCTCCAAAATGCTTGAATTGTTTCCCTTTGATATGCCAGCAAGGCTATATGGGATGGCTCAGCAATTTACAGGCCATTTGCAGAAGAATTAATTTCAGTTTTGAACTGCTATTCACTGAAAAAAAATGCTTATTTTATGTATCAAATCCTCTGTTATCACACTGGATAACCAAACCTCCAAAATGTTTTCTATGTTTTTTTGGTGGGCTGACCTTGATGGAATGTCAGGTACCCACCAAACCTCTCTATCACTCCCCTCCTCAGAAGGACAGGAGTGGAGATAAAACAACTCATGGGTTAAGAGAAAGGCAGTTTAAGAAAGCAAAATCAAAGTTCATGTACAAAGCAAAGGAAAACAAAATAATTGATTTGGAAACAGAATCAGACAAGGCATATGAAACCCCTGTTGTTTTTGAGTACTTAATATCACTGTATTTACCCATAGGATTTAGGATCTATGTTCTTTTATAAACATATGTTCTCTCTTACTCTGGGGATTTTTTTTTTTTTAGATTTGTGTATTGAAGAATAATATGTGAACCTAGATTTTTGAGATTATTATCCAAAAAGAAACACTACAGTACAAGGACCTTGTAGACTCCATTCATTCCTAAACAACCCCTACTAAATGAGACTTTGAAGGCAAAATAGGAAGGTTGAATATGGTTTTCTACATGATCAGGACTTCTGTATTAATAATAATAAAAAAAAAAATCAGCCTTAGACTTAGATGAACCATATTTTTAGTTTTTCAGCAATATTAACTTTCAGCTATTGTAAGAATATTTGAGAGAACACCAAACTCAATTCTCATTAGAATTTCATGCAGTAACAGAGCAAGGAAAAAATAAATAATATATTCTTTGGGAAGTACTTTCAAAAGGATTCAGCAGTGGTCCAACAGATTTCAGGAGACTTCATGTGACATCAGGAGAAGGTTGTTTGGTCAAATCTTAGAAGAATACCTTACATCATCCTTTTTACCTTCTCCGAGCAACACATAGGGAATAGAATCCTGGCCCTGTGTAATGCTGTGGGAATTTTGCTACTGACATCAGCAGAGATAAAATAATTTTTATCATAGTCCACTCATGCTCATTATGGAAATGAGACAAATATGAGGAAACTCCAGTTATTCTACTTATTTATTGCTCTTTTCAAGAATGACAGAAAATCAGGGCAAAAATATTGGAGACTGAATGGAATTATTTGAGAAATCAGAAGCGTAGCCTTTTTTTCCTACTTCTTATTCCTGTTTGGTTGTTTTGTGGTTTGGTGGCTGTTGTTGTTTTTACACTACAGGAAAGAGCATATATGGAGAAATACTTGAATGGTGGTTTTAAGGTCTGTTTTACCCCTGGCCTGTTAACAAACAGGGGCTGCAGGCAGACTCATTGAATAGAATTGTCACAATGTAGGACGTGATGAGAAAAATAATGAAGAACACATCAGAACACTATTGTTTGTTTGACTGCAAAAAACTCTTGGGCATTCTGCTTGCCCTTGTTCAGGTATGCCAGAGCTGCCTATCCAGGAGAAGCTATCCAGAAAAGTAAAGAAAAGGAAGAAGGGATTCCCACAGGTCAAGATGTGTGGACAACCCTAGTGACAGACTGGTGATCTCGAGGAAGCCCAGAAATGCAGCCCTGTGGAGCTCATCAGGCAGGAACAGGAGGTGTGAGGTGGCATTAACACCAGAGAGCTCATTATCCTGTGATAATCTGTCACTGACTGCAAAAAAGACTTGTTTGCATAAAGTAGGTTTTCTACCAGCATTCTACAAGATGGGCAACATTTGATTTTTTTAAGGGCTGGAGTTACATCTAAAAACTATGGAGTCTGCTAGCAACTGCCAGAAGAGGAAAGCAATGATACTGCTGCAAAGCTGGCCTTTTCAGCACCCATTAGAAAAAAAAAAAAAGTACAAAGTAAACAACAGAGTGGCTGCTGGTGTCTTAAACTTATTTCAGATCAGATGGAGCCAAACACTTTTTCCCAAATAAAAGGGTGTTCAGTTGGACTGAGTAATTTTTACAAATTATCTGCAATACATCCACCCTGAATCTAAAAAAACTCTAAATGCACTGATTGCTTGCACAGGTCTTTACTGCAGCACCATGTGAACTGCAGTTATAAGGTATCATCTTCCTATTTGTCAAGAATAGCTAAAAAAAAAAAAAGAATTGCAAACTGAATGCCATGTAGGCTCACTTTAATCCTTTATCTCAAATATAACTGGACTTTCCTGGATTTCTCTTACAGAAGAACTGACTAAGGCTGGAAATTTCTCTCATATACTCCCAATTTGGGACAAAAAGACCAAACAGAAAGGTTTTTTTTTTTTTTTTTAAATAGAAGTTCAGAAGTCTTGCATGTCACAATCAGTTTAGTACCAGTAACTGAACATCCAGAGTTTGGTGCTCATATGTTTCTTCATATGCTGGGCTCTTTGATCGAATGACATCTCTGCTGCAACATCTTAAAACAGATTAATTTCCCTCATTCAAAGGACAGATGTAGCCGAGCCAGGAACCTTATGCAGAATCATATGGATTTGAGTGTGGCTTACTGGAGACACTCTGGCACCCCCAACAAGTTAAAAATTGCAAGTGAAACTGTTCAGACAGGCCTTTTAACTTTGGTTCGAAGAAAAGGAAACAAAGCAGTCATGTCAAAATTGACATTTTCCCACAGAAAATATCAGCTTTAAAAGGAAACCACAGATCTGCAGTTGGAAAACACAAGTACTGATTAGCTTTACTAATAACTAATGGCTTAATAAATAAAATTATAAATTATTTTATTTTACTTTTGCTTAACAAATAAAACTGTAAAATATTATAATATTATGTTTACTTCACCAAAAAAGCATATATATCTGCATCTTAGCAGATACATGTGCTGCTGACCTTTTACTGAACTTTTATGCAGTCCTAGTTTCTAGTGGGACTGTAGAACAAAGTTTATTCATGAGTTTTACATCCCAGAAATGAATTATCAATAAGTATCCCTATTTCTTCTCTTTGAGGAAGCACAGATTCACATAACTGTGATTAAAAATGATCAATTAGCCTTTTTTTCTTTTTTTTTTTTTACTGGTTTCTAAGTTATGTTTGAGAATTGACTAGGAAATATCCAAGCAGAAGCAGCAAAAACAACTTACTACCTACACTAGTATAGTGGCTACTTTCAGATTTGTAGCACATGAGCTAGAAATCTCTCTAAGACTGTAAAAGTATGAAAGCATCAAACTGAACATAGTGATTTGTTTTGTTTATTTAGGACATAAACTATCTAAATGCCAAAGAAAAATGACCCTTGGTCTGCCTGTCAAAGGGTATCAGCTCTGGGAACATATCTTACTGGACTAAATCCAGTGAAATTATGGGATATTTTACCAGACAGAACTACACAGGGTCTGGGAACAAATTAGCTGTTTCCTTATTTTTATATTTTTTTTCCCTGTTTTTTTCTCTTTCTTTGCAACTCTATGTGTCCCTTACCTAAGCTCTTATTAGGATGATAACATTTTCTCATTCATGTTACACTGTGGTTTTCATCTTTCTTAGTTTCCAAGTACCAGCTCCACATTTGCCTTCTCATCATGGCCCTAAATGCCTGCTCCAGATGCAGGGAATATCTGTATTGCAATAATGCTCATGCTCTGCTTCCTTTTGTCCATTCCCACAAGGACCAACCTAAGGAATAATCAACAAGTGAGTTAAACCAATCTTGCTATCTTAAAATAGTCTGATAAAACAGTGGAATATATTTTATAAATAAATACATATAAAGCTGATAGAAGGGTATTGTCATATGTTTAGTAGGTACCACAGCTAGAAAAGAAATCAGGAGAGGAAATCCTATTTTTCCCTCCCTCCCTCCAATGGCAGCATGGCAGTAGGACAAGCACATGATTTTGCTCATCTCTGGGAATCCTTTGAAGCAAATAAGAATTTTCAGTGAAATGAAAGAGAACATGTCCTTGCTCCTGCCATGCATGACAGAGGGAAGCCTCAAGTAAAGTCAGCAGAGGGCTCTGCATTGCTTCAGTAGAGGTCAGATGCCAGATGGTCCACACCAACACTTTTAAAAAAAATTCTTCCCATATTAACAGTTTATTTTCTATGTGCATACATATATATGTAGGGAGGAAGAAGAGAGATATTTGAAATTACGACATAAAGCCAATGACTTCGGATGCTGACTTTATTTTGCCTTAATATTAGGTAAAAAAAAAGGGTTTGATCTTAAAAATGCTACAAGCATTACAGATTTTACTGATTTTTTGGCATTCCATAAGCTACAGGAAATAACTCAGGTGTGAGTTATACTAGACTTCCAATTTTGAAAATCTTTTCCATGAATTGTATGGGATTCTAAAGTTTGTTGCTCTGATTTTAAAGGACACTAAACACTAAACTCCAAGGTCTGTTCACCTTGTAGACAGAAAGTGAAGTCAGAATCATCTGCGGGTAATAAGCATTTATGAAGAGCAGACCACTAATTTATATGCCTAGAAATGGACAGCAATTTAAATTAAATGTAGGTACCAACACTGGGAAATGCCTGCCCTGGATCACGAGCATGAAAAAGACTCTAGGGATGCCATTAACTGAATTGACCTCTTGTGTTCATAATGGGCACTAAGGCCAAAAAAGCCAACAACTCTACCTTTGGAAATTTAATTTAGTAAGAACAATAGATGATGGTTTTGTTATGAACTTTTGATTATTATGAAAACACTGATTGCATGGCCTGTTTCCTTAGAAACTAACCAAAAGGTGACACATTCTGTTGACTTTCTATTATACATTCATAACATCATCCCTCAATTCTATGCCATAAAGAATTTATGTAGGACATTAATCATGCAAAACCATTAAATTGTTATCTCATTTCAGTGATAATTGTTTACTGCTATAAATGGCTCATGTTTTGTTCCAACAGTTGGACTGTGACTAAAATGTATCCTCAGAGCAGTGTTGGCAAAGAAGATTAACTTCTTCAGAGAAAAGGAGTTATGAGAGTAAGGGAGCATTTTATGACTGTGTATGAGAAAATATGACTTGTAAAAACTTGATAATTCAATCACCAAGTGGACCAAATGAAGCAGTGGCAATGAACAACCTGACCTGTTCACAGCTATGGGCATCTGATCAAGAATTCTAGGTAAAGGTTTTTGCAAAATCCTCATGTTAATAATGCACCTGGCTCCTTTCCCAAAACATAATGAAGAAAGTATATTTTATTTTCCTTTTTATAATTGCTTAAAACAATGTCAGCTGAATGTAATAAAAATTAATTATGAAATATACATGCAATTTTAAAGAAAACACAGACTGAAAACTAAAAGTCAAGCATTTACAGAAAGGAATGTTCATGAAAAAACATCAAACCTGCCCCACAGCATAACTCAGCTAATCAGTTATGCTGTGCAACACAATGATTTGTCACCTGCTTTTAGATTTCCCTATTGACTCCTGTGCAGAATAAGAATGGAATCAATTTAAAGCAGTCCTTTATTCCCATGGGTGCCATCACTAATGCTGCTGTCTGTTACTGCTTTCTAAATGGAACCCAATGATATATTTTTCTGTAGCAAAGTGTCTACTTTATGAGCATAATAAATAGCAATGGGCCTTTAATGACAACTTTAGCTTTGGCCATTATAGTACATTTTAAATGCTTAAAAACACTAATGGGAGCTATCCAGTGTTAATTATACTTAAGATATGAGTGCTGTACACAAGAACTACTGCAACATTAAGTAAAACACTTCTGCTAATCCTAATTATAGCCTGTATAGAAGAGATAAGAAAAATCAAGTGCTCCTTTACAACAAGTTCCTAAAATAGCAGAGACAGGAAGGACAAATTGACTGGAAAAGCACTGGAAGCACCTTCTAGCACAGGACTTGATCCTTATTTACACCATTTATATAAGCAGCTGCTAGCACAGGTTCTGCTGTTCTGGGCTCTCCCTGCCACCAAGCCTACACAGGGCTGATCTGTGCCCTGTTGGAGCCAGCTGGGCTCTGTATAAACACGAACTAACACAGCGATTAATCTCAAAGAGCAGGCTGCAGGCTTCAAGAAAACAGGGATGAAGGGCATGCTGAACAGACCAGTCTACAATCACCTTGACTAACTCTGTTTAACTCAGATGTCTGAATTCAGAGCGGAGTTGGTGGGGTAGATTTCCAGAATTGAGGCAGGTTTTCCTGCAGCAGTATTTATCTCCGCAGAAGGAAGCTAAAATTACTATTTTTCACTTTAGACAACTCAACAAAATGCCTAAAACTGAGTAAGGGATTAATTTAGCCTAACAGCTTTCAAAAAAATAGTGATCACACCTTGGCTGAGTGTCTAAACACAGAAAACCTCTCACTGACTGGCTTACAAAAGTCAAGGACTGCATGTCTTGAATTTTGAAGCATTTCAGCAGGGGTAGAGAGGGAGCAGAAATCAGAAAAAATCTCAAAAAGGCAAATTAATTCAAATAAAGTGCACAAATACTTCAGACTTGAGCTCTAGTCCTAATATTGCTCAAATTACAATGTCTTATGATACCACTGGTCTTTAATTGTCTTTGTTTATGGCAAATGATATAGCCATACTGAAAAAATTACAAACCCTCTCAGAAGGTCATGGGCATCTAACAGAAATAATTGAAATGCACAGAAAAGGAACGAGTTCAATCAAAGAGATTGTTATATATTGTTTTTTAATTCCACTAAGTTCAGTGTGTTGACTTAGTGTTTTATTACACTTATTTCCAGCCAGCTGAGGACTGAGTTGACATCAGAAAGAACACAACAAACACATAGAAACTTATCCTTAAAGTACTCTGTGCCTTCAGCTACTTTACAGATTTTCAAATTAGCCAGGAGAGAAAGTGACAAGAGACTTCAGCACACTAATGAATTCATGACTGGGACATGAGCAAAACCTAACCTGTCTCCTGTCTTTATCACTCAAATATAATTTTTGTAAACTCCTTTTCTGTTCAGACTTTTGGTAACAGTTCTATCTTGTTTACTACGCCCACACTCAGCACTTAGAGCTGTTTTCAAGACAATAGTCCCTGTTAGTCTTCTTGTTTTACAAAAGGTCCCTGAATTTATGAGCAGCTCAGCCATTAAGATGACCAGGGACTTTGGTTTCAAAATTAAAAGAGCAAATAACATAATCTTCTGAAAGCAACTGTGTTGCTTGAAGCTAGGTCAGTCAGGTTTTATGGCTACAGCTAAATGCTTTATCTACAAGTTTGCCAGCACTTGCTTGAAGGTAAATTACTGAAGAAGTCTTAAATTTAACTTCAAATAAGCATGCATTAAAAAGAAATTTAAAAAGCAATGAAAATGTGCCTGCTGCTGATGGTATCTAATTACTGTAGATATAGACTGTGGTTTCTTGTTTTGTAGATTTTTATTTCTCCTACTGTTCCCACTCTGCCCCTTCAGAACCATGGGAATGTCTCCAACGTGATGCTTTTTAAGGGAGATACAGAGTCTAAGAGAACAATGGTAATGTGCTGAGGTAACACCTGACAGGTTTGAGGCTGCAGGACACAAATGCAGCCCCCACAGCCAGAAAGTCGTGACAGACCAGTAAAACAATGTGCAACAGGAAAGCAGCAGCTCTGAGGAGTGCAGAGAGACAATCAAGACAAGCACAAGTTCTTGTTCTCAACCTGGACAATGCCAATCACTATTCTGACCTCCTGGGTCAGAAACATTGGAAGTCTTACAGGGAAGTGTTGCTGTTTTCATCTAAAGCTTTGAGTACAGCTTGAATGAGCCTGCTGGAGGCAGACAGTGCTAAAACATGTTATTATTCTACATAATAATAATAATAAAGTTCCAGTACCTTGCAAAGACTGTATAACATCAGCTTTGATTGAAACTGAAAAACATTGCATCTGTTTAGTATCTTGCAGATTTCTTCACACTGAGCATCCAAAAGAAATGTCCTTTGAAGAATCCTTATCAACTCAGACATCAGTCTTTCATAAACTTCAAAACTGTAAAAGCTGTTCTTCCTTTGCCATCTTTATGATCTATTTGTTAAATATGATAGCTTCCTCTTCAAATGGTAACAGATTTTCTTTTAGGGGTTGAGCTACAGCACAGAAAAAGGTGAAAATGTTTTGACCACTGAAATTTGATATTTCACACTGCCTTGATAAAATGTCAGAAATCACCCTCATAATTTGTAATCCATTGAGGACTATTTTTGTGCAGCTTTTTTGACATGCAGCTTGTTACTGGTCTAGTAATTTCTTTGGTACTATTTCTACAAGCCTGTCAATATTTATTTCGCCATGGTTAGGTAGCTTTTCTCATAAATATGGAAAATATATGTCCATTCCCTAAATCGACATTGACAATCCATAATATTTAAATAGAATTAACATCACCAGTTTTCAGTGTAGAGTGTATTCTGTGAGCCTGCTGCAGAATGCACAGGATTCAGGATAATTAGCATATGAAGCTACTCTTGCCATTTCACTCCTCTATTTATATTAGAATTCATTACTGTGCCATCATATTTCAGAAGTACTCATGCAGAATTTGCATTTGACAATGATTCAGGAATGAGCCAGCCAGAAAATTACCTGTGGGGACTCACAGATCTTTCTATAATATCTGCCCACCTGGGCATCCCTCCAAGTAACTCCATTTTCATGTCACTCTAGGGTGCTGCCCAGTGTTGGAGTGCCAGCTGATCTGTATTGCAAATGGTACAAATTGTTTCATTCATAAGAGAGAGAATTCATCCCGACAGAGTCAAAGGAACCAAGGGAGCAGGGGCAGTCCCAGCCACCACCTGTAACCTTGCCTAGATCAACAGAGCTGTTTTATAAACCAGTGACTGGGCTTGCTGGACCCTGTTGCCCAGAGCTCCTGGATTGCTTGTCTACAGCTTGTCTACAGATGTTGGTAGGTGCAAACAATGCTGGGAAATCAAGGTAACAGACCAAAACTTGGAGTGCCTTCAGAAGTTTTAGATATAAGACAGAAATTCTTCATGATGAAAGTGATGGGACACAGGGACAGGTTGCCCAGAGAAGGTGTGGGTGCCACATCCCTGGAAGTGTTCAAAGCCAGGTTGGATGGAGTTCTGAATAACCTGGTCTAGTGAAAGGTGTCCCTGTCCACAGCAGGGGGGGTGGAACAAGATGACTTTTAAAGATCCTTCCAACCCAAAACATTCTGTGATTCTCTGATGTCAAATTACAACTGCTGGACTGCAGAGTTATTTGTCACACTGTAGATGTGTACAAGCACAAAATCAGCTTCTGGGCATAATCCTAAATTAGGAGGTTCCTGCTATCCAAGGTCTTTCTTGTTCCATTCTCAGCCTAGGTTTGTAATTATTCATCTTTTCAGTTGTGTCTAACCATTTACAGTGCTGAACACTAAGCTGAATAAAGAATATCTGCACCCTAGCCTGCACACACACACACACATATATATGCATTCTAGAGGATTATTTCTGTACAGATCACTTCAGACTGCGAATTAGCACAACTGAAGAAGGGGTGAACTTTCTAGTCTAGAAGTGCACACAGAGAGGGATAGGATTCTGGCTTTCAAACCAGAGAAAGTGTCTATTCAATCAGTACCTTCACAGAAGGATGCCAAGAAAATGAGGGAGGCAGAAGCTACCAGGGGATTAAGGGAAGAAGAGAGAAAGTTTCTTGTAACACTGCAGGTGATGGAGACAGTAGACTTGAAGTTTCTGAAAAAGAAGACTTGTCTACTACTTATTTAGACTAAGATCACAGAAACAGGGCTCATTACAAGTTTCTTGGAGTAAAGAAGGGTCCCAATTTGTCCTAGCTTCTGTTTTCAGTTTGCTTTGCTTGATCGCACAGCTGAGAAACAGTAACATGTAGGAGCTTACTTAATAATAACTCTTTGAAACAGGCAGAATAATTATCTCCACCACTGTCTGATTTTGATGTCACTATCGTGGGGGGTGGGAAATCCACTTTATTTATGTCCTACCTCATATACTTATTACACCACAGCATTGGAGTCTCGGTAACACTTGATCCATACACAAGAAATAAAGAACTGCTGCTAGCACATTTGAAGCATGCGCTTCCCAAAGAAGCCATTTCCTCTGAAATATATAAGATCTCAAATTGTATATAAGCAGTACAATTATGTTGGCCAATTTCAGGCACAGCATCTCTTTTCTAGGATAATTCCTCTGCTGAAATGGTGGAGGCATTTATAGCTTTGGATGGAGTTGCTGAAGAGATGTACCTACACTGCAGGTCAATAGAGGACTTCACTCTTCAGTGCCATCAATCTCACAAGGACTGCATTTACTTTACAATTTCATGAAAATAATGGACTGAGACATCCTTTGTCTGGTAAAACCTCTGTGAGCAAAACATAATAACACCTATGAGGTGTTCAGTGCTCTCAGTGTCTTTATGTGCCTGAGCCAACCACAGTTTCTGGCATTGGGCACTACATTGAGCAAGAATTTCATAGCATCTTAGATACTCATTCTGCACAAACAAATCTCAGGCTTCCTCAAACACACAGAGTATCACTTATCCCCCTCATCTTCTCCTGACCAGTGACACTCTTGTGATCAGTACATGCTATTTGAAATATCAGAGATGTCAGTTTGAGAATTTGCAAATTATATTTAAATGAAAATCCTGGAAAGAATTATAACATAGCAGGAAAACATTCAATGGAATAACCACCTCTCTCTCTCTCTCCATTTCAGACCTAGATTTTATTCTAAATTGTGTCTTTTTTCTATTTCTTTTCTTCCAAGGATACAAGAGGTCTGGCAGAATGTAATTAGTAAATAAGGATTTTTGTTAACGTAGATTACCTCAGAGTCAATGATATTTTAAGAGCATGGAAAAAAGAAAAAGTTAGGTTATCTCCCCTAATTATCATATGGCTACTGGCAAAGGCAATAGCAAATAAAAAATACATAATTTATTTTAAAATTTACTTTAATAATAATAAACAACCCTCTTCTGAAGGAATCATGTTAAGGCATATTTTAAATCCCTGCTTTTTATTCTAGGATACTGTAGATCACCATAGACTTTTTCTTGTCATAATCAGAGAAATGTGTCAGAGTCTCTTGTCCTGGAACACAGTGCCAAGACAAAAGTGTGAAGTCCATATTTTTATGGGTTTACACTTTTCTAGCCAGTAGATTTCCCAATAAGGTTTCCCAATTGTGTTTACAATTAATTGGTACAGAAGCTTTGGCATTTCTGACTATTAAAGGCACTATTCTTTTAATTTTGTGGCCTAACCTTGATCACCTTGGAGGTATTTTATATCAAAATACTACTGTGTCTACACCAAATTTAGCTCCCAAAATATGGCAGATGATGACAGAATTCTGGACACAAGACAAAATTTCATAACACCTAATGCTCACATTTAAATATTTTTATAAAGAATAGATTATCATCTGCATAACAAGAATTTGACAAGAGTAGCACATATTACACATCAGCACAACACACTATTGCTAATGCATTGAAAGCATGCTTGACTATGATGTGAATACTTGAGTAATAGTTTATCAAATTATACATTAAGATTTTTATTAAACCTTTAAAATTATTTATTACTACACTTTTGAAATATACTGCATTCAAAATTTTGAAACTGTTAGGCATAGAAGTGGGACCGCAAATTAAATTCACAAAAAAAAAAATCAATGAGGAATATTCTCATATATGTGAAATCAATCAAAATGTCCACCTTTTCAATGTTGTAAGGGGGGAAAAAAGGAGTATTGATTTATCATTGCAAACTTTCATAACCATAAATCAGGATCAAAGAATGGCTGATACTGAATGGGACCTCTGAAGGTCATCTCATCCAACCCCCCCTGCTCAAACAGGGCCACCTACATCCCAGGACCTTGTCCAGGTACCTTTCCAGTATCTCCAAAGATGGAGACACCACAGCCTGTCTAGGCAGCCTGTGTCCGTTCTTGGTCACAGTGAAGTGTTTCCTTGTGCTCAGAAGGAACCACCTGTGTTTCTGTTTGCGCCACTGGCTCTGGTCCTTTGGTGCTATTTCTACAAGCCTGTCAATATTTATTTCACCATGGTTAGGTAGCTCTTATTAATATGGAAAATATGTCTCTTCTCTAAATTGACATTGACCATCCTGGACAGATCCTGGCTCCATCCCCTCTACACATTCCCTTCACATATTTATACACATGAATAGGTTCTACCCTGATTCAGCTCCACTCCAGGCTGAGCAGTCCCAGCTCTCACCCTTTCCTCCTAGGATGGAGATACTCCAGTCCTTAAATCCATGCCTATGGAAAACACAACATCCTTGCCTATTCAAATTTCTGTCTGCATTCTATGGAACTGGCTGATTGACAAATTTGTTTACAAGGATGAAGCTGTAATAAAGTCATTCTTTACAAAGCAGTTGGACCTGCTCCTTCTTACTCAAAAAGATAATTGCAAGGCCTGATTATTAATTGTTATCTCTATTCATATAAATGGAATTTGCTAGGGTGTTTTTTTTCTTTTTTTATAGTTTTAAAAGCAGAATGTGGACAACCTTATGCCTAAGAGAGATCACAAGCATAAACTTGCCAAAACCCTTATATCGTCTAATACACTTTCTGTGTTCCAGCTAAGCTGATTGAATTTTTCTCTGTTGGTAACAGTTTATGCAAGGAAACAGCACTGTGTCCAAAGAGCAACACCAGCTTTCAAAGATTTGCTCAATTACCCTTTCAACACTCTTAAATGTCTGCTATTTGTATATTATAACTAAGATCATAGACGACAAGCTTGAATTGTTATACTGTTTATTCATTCAGAGCTATATAGTTAATGAATTTCCTTTTTTATCTAGTCCCATCATGTGTCCCCGAAGGGAACCAACTGTTTAATTCCATGGCAGGTAATTATTCACTGCTTGCTGTATGTTTGTTGTGATTTTGGTTCTGGTTTTCTTCTGTTTCAGTGCATTTTGCAATGTTGTGTCTCATTGAAAATCCTGATGATCCCCTGAGCTGAAAGTGATGGAGCCATTGAGAGCCTCAAGGTTAAAGCTGATAAATGGATGTACCACAAGAACAAGCTACTTTGAATTTTGGTTATGAGGAGCACTTGAGAGAGAAGATATTGGTCTTAATTAAATGCCCATAAATATCATTAAATACAGACAGCCTTTTCAGGACAATGAAAATAAGCATTTTTTAATGCCAGTTCCCCGAATGAAATACATCTACATATTTTCCTTCTTTATATTTTAACATCCTTTTTCCACCCTAGGGTGGTTTTTTTCCTAAAGCTGTATTGAAATAGCCACACTGGTAAATTGAATGGATTCAAGGCATTTCTGTGATAGGAAGGATATTTAACATGGCAAAGGCTTTTCCTTGTTTTATGGCTTTAACAGGTTCCTGCTCACCAAAGCAGAGCAAGTGAAAATGAGGAGGCTGTATTGCCACTGGGCATCATATTTGACCTCTGAAGGCACTAGAAGAGTACAGCTGCCACAATCTGTGTTCTGGGAAATCCCTTCCAAAAATCCAGAGGTAGGCCACATCATCCAAAGCATTGCTTATATACTTAAATCCCTGAGTGGTCTCTCACTTTAAAAAAAATGGGATTTTTGCTCCTAAGTGAGTTTGAAAATTAAATGGAAACCCTGAAATTTGGTTGGTTTTGGGTTTGTTTTGTTTTAAATTAATTTGCACACTTGTACCTTGCATTTCATACAATGGATGAATTTTTCCCTTTATTTTTCATTGCATCTGCAAGAGCAGAAACAGGTTTTTTGTTTCCTATTTCAGGTCATCTCTGGGAAGTACGGCGATTGGACAGTTTGGCCAACTATTGAATTAAGTTAGATTTCTATATATACAGTATATTTATATGCATCAGACATGACTACAAAAGTAATTGCATATCACAGGCTCCCCAGAGGAGCGGTCATGGACCCAGGCTGACACAGTTCAAAAAGTGTTTGGACAATGCCCTCAGGAGCATGGTGGAGTTCTTGAGATGTCCTGTGCAAGGCCAGGAGTTGGACTTTCATGATTCTCCTGGGCCCCTTCCCACCCAGAATACTCTAGGATTCTATATGTTCCTATAGTAAAACAGTCTTTAATCTATGCAGGGAAAGAAGCTTTGCCAAAAGCATTTGTTTTCAAAGCAACTTTTGTAAAGCTTATCTGTATGGGCACAGAGCCATAACAGTAAAACACACTGTGGCTGCCAGAGCATGGAAAGAGCACTGCAATTATTCTTACATTCCAACAGTTCTATTTGCTCCTTGAACTCTGCTAAAAATTTACAGTTATGGTGGACGATGGATGGATGGATGGATGGATGGATGGATGGATGGATGGATGGATGGATGGATGGATGGATGGATGGATGATAAGTCTATAGATGGACAGCTAGTGGCTAATGGATAATACTCATCCATAATGGAGCTTAGAGAGCATTTTAATAAATCTGTAGTATGCAGAACCTGCCCCTTCCTGAAGGAAGAGAAGAAAACAATCCAGTGGCACATTGTCATAAGTCTATTGAGGTGGAACTGAATGGAATGGTATAACCGTCATGCACTGGGCAGACTGTGACAGGTTACAGACAGTTGATAAAATGAAATTTTAAATAAAGGAGCAACCTCGTTCTACTGTATCCTGCAATTAAAGCCATTAGGCAAAGGAAAGACCATTTTGATTTGCACCTTTATGATTCTGGAATGTATCTCTTCATTGTGCTGATAAAATGTAATGTGTTATATATTTCACCATGACAAAATATAATTGATGTCATGAGCAGTTTTAAATTATTGCTTGTATAATGTATGCTTTCAGCAGAAGTGTATTTATTATTGTAAAATTTCTGAAACTTGTTCTAAATTACCATGAAAAGCACCAGAGTGGAAGAAAAAGATTTGTCAATGACAGGACCAGTTATTTGAAAGATTTTAACTTTCAAGTCAATTTCACAATACTTTCAGCTCCCATCTTCTTTTTCTTAGGGGGAAGGGGAATAAAAGGGATAAGGGAAGAAAAGCACCCATTACATTTATGAAACTAGATAAAAGCAGCAAAAAGCAGAATGTTATATGTAATAGCAATAAAAATTTAGAAGCGTGTAATTTCATGAAAACAGCATCTGTAAAAAAGAGTAAGATGTAGAGAAGATTTCCATCAACAATGCCAACATAAAAAAATCAAGCCTCTTCCAAACTAATTAGACAATGTTATCTTTTACATTCATAGATGTGTCTGGCAATGATGCATTATGGCTCAGGCTTAAGCACTGGATCATTAACTGAGCAGAAATGTTGCATGAATTTGTGTATACAAGATTAAATGCTATACATTCCTGCAATGTTCCGTGTTCTATTATATCATTTCAGCCACTCTTTTATCTCCCTGTCACTTTCAATGAGCTGTAAATTTGATAGCATGTTTACAGATATTTTTCTTTCACTGACTAAACTATCAAAAGCCTGTGTGATGATTGTATCATTTCCTTGGCCCCTTAGGATTAGAATGTGCACTGTGCAATGCTCTAAAATGCATTTGTATGGAATGCCTACTCAACATACTCTGCACAGCTCTTTGGTCTCCCTTAGAAAGACATCCCCACACCTCTCAGACTGGTTGCTCTTGACTGCAACAAATGAAATAAGACAGAAATCCATCAATCCCACATGAACGATATTTCAGATCACGCTGAAGTGAAAAAATGCATAAGGGGAAAGAGGTAAAAAACATAAAATTAAAAAGCTTTTCCTAAAAGCTCCTAAATGCTCTAAGAAGTGAAGTGGGCATTTTAGAGATGATTTCCTGCATATTCTATCCAGAGTCATCACCAGAGGTCTCACAATCTAGTGAATTTAGAGCTGTAATAGTGCATAGCACTACCACAAAATACAGTTTTTCAGCTTAATAGAAAAAAGAATCACAGAGTATACAGCGTTCTACAAAACCAAATCAGAAATACTTACAAGACACAGAATGGAAGGATGTTTTACCACCAATTTTAATGTTTTGTGACTTCTGAGCAACTCAGAAATGCAAAGCAACACCAAACACCTACACAGAGTGCAAATGATTGCCTGTGAGACTGAGATTGTTCTGCTAAGCAACCTGGTCTAGTGCATGGTGTCCCTGCCCATAGCAGAAGGTTGGAAATGGATGATCTTTATGGTCCCTTCAAACTCAAGCTATTCTATGATTTTATGGAGATTCTATTTCCAACACTTTTTCACTTTGTCCCAGGATATCCTGTGGTGATGATACCAAACACATCTAGGTTCACTCTTCAGTGCCTCTGCAGTAAGGAACAGTAATGTCAAATGAAGAATAAAATTATTATCCCAGGTCTCAGAAAAGCTACTTCCTAGCCCAGCCAAACCAATTATAGTCTTGAGAGTGCGAATCACCTTTTTCAGACACTATTACAGGAAACAAAGTACTTTTCTGCACAGGTCACCTCTCTTCCCACTAGTGACTGATTACAGGACCAACCACAGCAATTCATTATCTGGAAAACAGATAACAGAAGGGTATTTTAAATACTTTAAGCTGTTTTTTTAATCAAATTTAAAGCTGGGAATTAAAGATTCAGAATTATACCATTAGGCAGATTCACAGACCACCAGAGAAGTCTCCAGAGAACACAGAGTTCGCCCTTGTTCTGGCAAAAAGCAAGACAGAAGAGAGTTTAGTGACCACTGGAAAGATTTAAAGGCTGAACTTTCTGCAGAACAATTAGACATCTGTGAAACACTAGGGAGAACAGCAGAAAATAATATCTGTCCAGTACAGGTCCAGCAAGTTAATAATAGGACAGGTAATATTTACAGGGAAAATACTTACATTTTTATATTTTCATGTACCAAAATATAAAGCTGTTTAATCACATTTAAATTGACTACAGAAACAAACCTCATTGCTGCCTGCGCATACAATTTACTTTATCCAAGCTTCAGTTTCCCCTTCAGTGATTAAAATGCAATGTTAAGCTATGTCTGTGCACATTTAATACAGCTTCTTAACCTACTCCATCTGCTTAAAAGAAATCCCATTTGTTCCTTTTGCAACATTTTGAAATAATATTTTAATTTCGAAAGCCACCTGTTAGCATTATTGAATCACTGACTCTTTATTATAATCAATGAACTTTATAGGTTAACACCAGACAAGTAATAAAATAGAAGTTATTAAAATTTAACCCAACTAACAATGCTTTCCCAGATCTTACTTTCACTGGATGACCTGATTCAGACCTTGGTTGGGTTTTAACATACTAAAGGGTGTTAAAAAGAATCCTACAGCCAAATAAATATATATAATAAAATTAATTAAATATTGTAGATCAGATTTTTGACATTTTAGACAATGTAACCAGAATACTTTTGGCATCTTCAAATATTCTCAAGACCACAAAATGAAGAAAAACAGCTGTTTAATACATATTTTTTTAATATCCCTGTAGACCAGATAATTCTGAAGGTTTTGAGTATTAAATTATGAAAAGATGCATAAACAATTCATCTCATTAAGAATTCTTTGCTGATGAGGAAATTTAGTTTTCATCCCCTTAGATTCAAAGTACAGCATCAGGGAGAGAAAAAAGTAGTGAGTTTAAAGGACATGTTTTCTGCCTCACATTAAATACTTCAAAATATGAGCTAGCAGTGAAAGACAAGGTACGTGTATTTTTTATCACTGCATTTTTTTGTTATTTTGAGGAGATATGGAGAAATTATGAAGAAAAAAAAAAGAAACAGTCAGCTCTGGAAATGCAGACACCATTAGGAGAAACAGGATTTCTGCTTGTTTAATTCTTTCAAAAGTTGATGAATAAGGACTAAAAGTACAAGACTTTTCACTGATTCCAGAGGAAATACTGATGAGAAATACACAATCTAGTCTCATTTTCTGTGACATAATTATGTTAATAGATAAAGTTTCAGACCCCATACAACAGCCTGGAGTCCAAAATACAAGACTTCAGGCCTCAGGTCGGCTAATGGAAGCAGGTCTCTGCCATAGTGGGCCTGTAGCCTTTGTTATAGGTAATAATTGATAAAGCCAAATTAATAATTAATAAAGATAGATTTTTTTGGCAACGGATATACAGTCTCAATAGCCACAATCAAGCCCTAGGATCGGCGCTAAACAAACACTGATCCAACCTCTATCATACTGGATCCCCTCTGTTCACGAAGGCTGTCCCTGTCCAGGTAGTTTTTATACAGTTTATTCAGCCTGGGGCAGAGTCTTTCCTTTTTTTTTTTCATGGCTTCACATATTCATGTAGTCTCCTTTCTGTGTGTTAGGCTGGACAAAACCATTTCCGGGAAGCAATGAATTCCAATGTCAAGTTAAGGGAACCTGGCATTGGGATGCAAGTTCCTGATGACTCTGGCTATCTCTATCTATATAGAGATATCTATATATATCTATATAGATACTTATCAAGTATTCATTGCTTGGGTGTTTCCTGGACTGTTCTCCAGAAGGAGTCCATCTCCATAGGAGCCACGTCTTTTTGTTTGTTAATTAGGTCTTTCTCTCCACTGCCATCTGTGGTTTCACAATTTTGTGAGGCAATCTCCCCGGCTCCCGTCTTGTGGGTTTAAAACTTTTAAGAATATTTCTTACAAGCATCTTACAAGCATAACTTATTTCTCGTATATTTCTCATTGGCACAAATTATTCCAAATCATATATTACACTTTTGTGCACAAGGGATGGCTGTGTTTCTCCACCTGGAGTTGCCTTTGCCAGCAGCATTCCCCTGCACGAGGAGCCCTGGCTGGCCTTGGTGAAGCACTGCACAGCCTGAACCTGCTTCAGTCTCCTGCCTTTCATGCCAGCTGAGGGATCAGGGTTCCACACGTGGCAGGGCTGGCACCTGCCACTGGGGAATTGATCTCACAAGGGGAAGAGGGCTGCCTCTGGCACCACAGCAGGTGACAGAGACAGGCACAGACAGAGGGATGAGAAGTAAGGATCAGGAGAGTGAGTCTAACACAGATACCAGTTTGAGCAAAAACTGTTCCAATCCTGAACAAATCCTGAGCTTCAAAGACAGACGTGGCCCTGCTGCCAAAGTTTTTATGTGCTGGGTGTGAGCAGACAGCACATACAAGTGAACACATCATACATGCTCAGACAGTGTGATCTGTCTGTTTCACACTGCCACATCAAGAATCTCGGAAATATTCCTTGGAATGTAATACATGATGTTTTGAAGAGCATGGCTGATTTTCCATTGCCTTGTGTTAGCTATGATTAAATATGTTTAAAACACTCCCAAATCTAGCATTTTAGAGATAGAAGACCTAAAAGCTTAAAAGACTATAAGAGTTTGAGAAATGATGGAAAAATCAATCCAAATGCTAGAGAATTCCTGGCTTGGGAATGTAAACTTTAAAGAACTCAGCTGAGAGGAGATCTATGTTTGTCCAAGGTAGGGCAAGCTGTTGTGTGAACAACAAGCCTGTTTCTGTTCTCCAAATGGAACTTGAACCAAAGTAAAGTTTGGACTGCCCCAATTTTCAGCTAAAGAAGTGAGGACTCAAAAGTAAATGCTCTGCCTAGATTTATCCAAGTAAATAGGTTCATGGATTTCTCACTACATTCATAATTCATTGGGATTTTACTATTGTCAGCAGTTCATTTTAAATGCTCTTGCCATCTTTGAAGGACCAGCCAAACAAAATCCTCTTAACTAAGAAGACAGCTGCTGTTTAATATACTTTCTAGACTAGCTAAGTGAAGCTATCTTTTTTTTTTTCTTTATAAACTCTAATTTCCTATAACAACTTTCCTCAATTTACTCATACAGGGCTTTCGGGTTGCAAAGATTGTTAATTTTTAAAGCAGAAATTAAGTATAGGACAGATTTTCTGAGTTCACAGATCTGATGTACTGCTGCACTTTTCAAAACAAGTTATGATATTTCTGACACATACACAAAGCAAGGCTGCACCTCTCACAAGGTCTGCAGATTCAACATTCAGCCCTAATGATTACCAGCCTTTATTCCTAGATGGGAACACAGTACCTCCAGTTTCTGCTATCATAAAGTGCTGAGTAATCTTACTGTATATTTTCTGATTTACATATTCACAACAGTGCATATAATCATACTTTGATTAAAACCATGAGTGTAGCACAGAAGCCAGGCTGTTCTGATTTCTACCAGACACAAATCTCTTTATAATACACTGCAATAATACCAATATAATCCCGAATAGCAATGAACTGGCAAAAATCACGGAGAGAAGTTTGCAAACACCAGAGCTTTATGACTTTATTTCTATGAAACAATCTTTTTTTTTTCCCCAAATAAGAAAAAGGCACAAAATGACAGGAACTAATGTTCCATATAGTGAACTCCTTTTCTAAAGCAGCAGTCACTCAAGGCATTTAAAGGTACATGGCATGGAGCAATTATAAATTATTGTTTTCCCAAATCAAGCAGTGAGTGTTTAAAGGCCATCCTCACTAGAAATTACACCTACCTATTACCTTTAACAGCCTGTCCAAAACCTAGCCAAGTTTTGGGTGCATTGACCTCTAAAACAAGACACATAATTTCTGTACTGTGAGGAGATAAAATAGGAAATTAAATTTCTTTTAGTTGGCAAACATTTAAAAGAGGTAAAGGAAGAAGGTACTTTAGCCTTTATATCACTGGAATTCATTGACTCTTTTTGTGTGGAACCTATAAGGAGGAATTTGAGCCTTTCATCTTTCACCCAATATATTTATTTCCAGTGCTACTAGCACTGTGGTATCCATGCAGATTTCAAATCACATTTCATCATGTACATTCCCCACTAAAAATATTAGCATTCAAGGACATTGCATGTCTTTGAAAGAGCTTATTTGAGATTTACACAAGGGATTTTCAAAAGAAGACTCCTTAGAATTAAGTATTTGGGCCTGATTCACAGTTTCCTGTGGATAGTTAGAGTAACATTGTTGTGCACTGCTGAATCAGTGTACGTGGACCTTTGTGTAAATGACAATCAGTCTCATAGTTTGCCTAACGATGTGTTTATCACACATTGCCTTCTGACATTGTACATTTCTATACTGAACAAAGAGGCTTCCTGCTTTTTGCTTTTAATCCAGTGCATGAAGCAATATGTGAAGACATGAAAACCATTTATGAAAAATTAAACAACTGCAGCTTTGTGTGACAAATAACATGTTACAGCTGAAAAGCAGGTACGTGGCATGACTTTTGCTTCACTGACATGCATTTCCAGTGCCATATGCTGCAGATGGTTGCTGAACATGCTGCTTTCTTTCAGGACATTACCTTGTTTTGACGGCAAACATGACTTGACAGATGCCTCAGCAGAGGAATTGCATGATATCTGACCTTTTTGTGATATGTCATTTCTAGAAAGCCTTGGTGCAGGTGCTCCATCATGGGACACATAAGAGAGATACACACCAGAGAATGACATGATTCAAAGCCTTTTATCGGCTTTCTGACTCTCCTGCATTATATTTGCTTTAGAGCATGTCATCTACTGGCCTTGGTAAAATGAAATGCCAAATCCCAGGATATAATGTTTAGGACTGAATTATCCTAAAGACTTGTATCTATTATACTCTGGGAAATATTCTCTTAGGTTTGTGTTTGGTTGCCTAATGATTTAATTCAGGCAAAGCTGAGGTTGAGTCTCAATTACTGTGCTTCAGACAGAGATGGATAACTTCGAGCACCTGCAAAGGTCACTTCATCCTGGAGCTGTTCAAGGCCCTGTCTGCCTGCTGTAAACAAATGCAGTGAAAAGGATTTCACATCTCCAAAAGCCAGAGTATGAGCAAAGAGCAGTATTACAGTGAACTATGACCACACACCTTAACCCAGGCTTAAGTGGTGGGTATAAAGGTAATTAAACACACACTTTAGATTATGCCTCCACTATTCACAACCTGAAGCAGATTGCTTCTTCTCTGGGGGACATTTCTTTCTTTCTTATAGCTATGGAAAAGTTCAGAGCTAAGAGAATAAAATCACTCCTGTTGCTAGCTCAGTACATATTGGCCTAATTTCTGTTCACACCATGTATAAATTCAAGGCATGGAAAAAAGCATAATTACAGGTTTTGTTGTATCATGGAAAATAGAAAATTATGGGTAATTCGTGCCTCAATTAAGTTGAGGATAATTGGTACTCAAAGTAAGAAACACTGCCTGGAGATTATGGGGTAATCTGAAAAGAAGTTACACAATTTATTCTAGTGCACTCAATTTACTGGTTATTTGCTATACATATGCTTTGATCAAAGATTAACATATTCAAGATTGAAATATTCAAGAAAGTGTGGCATACCTTTATTACATTTAGAAACAGAGCTAGAGTAAAACAGTCCAAGAGACAACAGCTCTTCCAGAATTTTGAGGTCCCAAACTATTTCTTTAATCTACAAAAGTGTTAAATTAAGTGCACTACCCCAACTGTAAAAGTCCTCCTGACAACAGTATAAAAAAAAACAACAATTGGCTGACTTAAAGCAGGTCTTATAAACTTCCAGACTCGGGAAGCCCACCCTATCTACCTCTAGACATGATTGTGTGTGCTTTGTAACATGGTCCACCTGCTCGACTTCCATGAGAAAACACAATGGGATGTATGAGGAAATTGAGCCATGGGTTGGTAGCTGGCATGGAACACTTACCAGGGCTTCCAGAGCTGGCATTACAGAGAGACAGACATTGCAGCTCTGGAGCAGAAATATCAGAGAAGAAGACACACACAGATTTAGCCTACAAAAAATACCTACATGAGCACTGGAATGAGTCATAACAAAAGGAGCATTAGTCAAGCCTGTCCTGAAGGTTTAAGCTAAATTATTTAGAAATGTCTCTTATGTCAACAAAACAGAAAAGTGATTACTTTCAGCCTTTGAAAATATGAGATAAGGAATGAAAAAAAGAAAAAGGGGGGAAAAAAGGCATAAACTCCAATGGCTTTGCTGAAAACATTCTGCAGAAAATACCTACTGAAAAAAAACAATATGCTTTTCTCTGACCACAATCTCATTTGTGCAAATCAAATCCTGTGAGTATGGCCTGTATTCACTCCTTTTGATAAGCAATTTCAGTTCTTATACAGAATAGTTGAAGGAAAGGCCCTCAAGCTTTTTGCAAAAAGGTGTTTATGATAGCGCCTTTTAAAGTGAGGAGTTTCATTGTTACTCTGAAGAAAAACATTTAAAATGCAAGCCTGTCATATTGGTGTTGTTACTACTGTTTGTTTTTTAAAGAAAGGTGAGACATGTATACATTCCATACTGTGTAGTCCATTTGAACACACATTCATCTGTCTGCCAGAGAAGGAAATTACTCTTTGGGAATGGCTCCCACTGGCACATCCTGACAAAATGGCTCGGACAACAGAGGGTAAGAAAGGCCAGACAGTGTAAGGAGTGTGAGAGATTTCAGCCCACAATTTCTAGCATGTACAATGTGGGGAGCCCCTAAGTTGGTGAGGGCGTGCTGAGAGATTGTGGGGATCAGCTACAGAAAAGATGTCTAGAAATTTCTAGGCATTACTTAACGTTGCCTGAATGTTTAATACTGCAGTGCCTTGGCTGAATTGGTGATATTGATACTTAGACTTTCATAATTGCTGGTTAAATATGTGTCATTAATAAGCCAATAAACTGCTTTGGTACTGATTTGATTAAAAGGATGTTAAGAGAGCAGTTTTAGCCTGTGGCGCTATTCACATGCTACCTATAAATTAAATGGCAACTCACAAAACTCTGAGGATCTGGGACAAAACCCTTTTTACCCTTTTACTGGTTGAATATCTATGGTGTAATTTTGTCCTAGGCCAGGAGGTAATATCTATGCTCATTTCGGCTGGGTACAGTTAATTTTCTCCAGAGCAGCTGTGCTTAAGATTCGTGCTGGTAACACTGGGATGTTTTTGTTATCACTGACCAGTGTTTGCACAGAGACAAGACTTTTTCTGCCTCTCACATCAGCAAGTTTCTGCCTCACCCCATCAGCAAGTTAGACTGGAGGTGCACAAAGAGTCGGGAGGGGACACATCTGGGACAGCTGAGCCCAACTGACCACAGGGGTACAACAGCTAAAGAGAGTTAAACCACGGGGGGAAAGGAGCAGTTTCTCATCAGCTGGCCTCAGGAATTAGACCACCATGTTTTGCAGCCATGTTTAACTTACTAGTATAAATAAAACACCGCTATTAAGGGAGAAAAAACTTTTAACAGCATTAAGGTAAACTTTCAAGATGAAGAATTTTTGCCCCGTATGCTTGGAGGCAAGCAAGAGCTAAATGTAATTTTCACCTGTCTGACAGGGAATTACAAATCTCTCCAAGTGCAGAAAATTGTGTTGCATGGGGCTGCTCTTGGTCTCCCACACAGATGGAAAACCCCAAAGGATCTGGTGAGAGAACAGCCTGCAGACTGTGGAACCAATCCCAGAAGGAAACTTGTTATATTTAATTAGCCTCATGGTTGTATTGAGAGAATTAACAATATTTTAATAAATTGCCATTGTACTCATGCTGTTTTAAAATGATAATATACAGCACCTTAAGTTCTATCTGAGAAGAGACCCTCAGTAAAGAATATTCATTAACAACACTGCTATAGAAGTATAGTGGCCTTTAATTATAAAACCACATGCAGTCTTCTGAGAGTTTACTATACACAATATAAACCAAGGACTTACATTTTTCTTTTTCAGCCCAAAATTCAAGGCAGTTTTTTGCTGGTGAAAACAGTAAGTACACTGTGTATTCAGAAACTGTTGTTAACGTATCTCCATTAAAATGACAACATACATCACCTGTGATGTCTTTGTCCCTAGGGTACCCACTTGGCTCTTTTCAATTCCCTTTATGTATGAAAATTAAAAGTTGGTAAAAAAACAGGTTTTCAGGTTTCCACAAAGATTAAAGAAACTTCAGCAGGAAACACTGGGGTTAACAATAAAAGACCCTCATACTTTTATTCTGGAACTCACCAAAATAAATGGTTATTGCTTCAGTGTAGCAAATGGCACTGTTATGGAGTATTTATGCAGTTTCCTGCAACACAGAGAATTTCGTGAAAGAAATTAACTTCACAAACTGATCTATGTTGCTCATACATTACTGCAGGATCTCAGAGGAAGCAATATTTCACAAGTCTGTGTGATATTAATAAATTGTTGTTTTCTATCCCTTCCTATTGCCTTTTTTTTCCTATACAAAACAAGAAGAAATAGAACTGCCTGAAACAGCCTAAAATCGTCATCCAGGAGATCCAAGAGACAGTTGTGTGACAGCTGTGTGATGGAGCAGCTTGCGCATCACAGGACCAGAAGTGTTGTTGACAGTGCCAGCACCTCTGCTACAGCACTTGTGTGAATAATGTAGAGCTCCCTTTCTGTGGCTTACCAAGGAAAAAAAATAAGGTTGTATTTGGGGGAGAGCACCTGTAATCAGCTGCAGCAAATCCTGCCCCCCAAGCCAGCTGTGCCACCCAGACACTCCTGAAAAGCAGTGTTGTTTTTTGACAGCAAAGTGTTCTGCGTGGTTGTGCATGTGGGTGACAAGCAGAGGCATTTGTGCTCCTGTTTGCCAATAAAAGTTTTGTTCTCACCCCTGACACCCCACAGTAAAATGTGCACTGCCAATTTGAATTCACCTGGGGTGGCTTGGACTCAAGGACTGCAGCTGCTTTGGCCCGTGCTAAATACAGAAGAGAAAGAAAGGCACCCTTGAGTAAGTCATTCTTTGCCCATTTATATATCCTTGTAAAAAAGATAAATTGAGCCGGAATATTCTAGTCACTCACTTCTCTCAAATCATTAACAATTATAATCTAGCATGACTTTGGCACTATGAACTGAACTAAAGACCTGAGGGAGAATCTAAGGAAAAATATATTTAGGAATATATATATATATTTCCCATCCAACAACTTAGTTTCATTTTGAGAAAGACAGTTGTCTCCAGGCTCCTACAAAGAGATTCCATCCACCATCTGAGTGTGCTGAGGGCAGGGCATAGGACAGACCATTAAAGAAAAAAAAAATCAGGGACAGATAAACAAACAGAGAATTGGTGTCATTCAAAGAACAATCTCTTTTTCTTTGGAAGAGATTGTCAGCAAAAAACTCACACACACAACACTTTCCTGTCCATCTGTGAGACAGGTAACAGCAGTAATCTGATATCTCTGACAGAGTAACTGCTGAAAACATCTTAAATGCCCTGATGACAGTTCAGGCTGGCTTTCAGGTATCTCCTAAGATAGATATGGACGCTTTTTGCTGTCCCACTCAGATAATTTCTCCCATAAAGTCATCACTCCTGCAGCCTTGTGATATTTAACAGCTTGCAAATTAGCTGAATGCTGGACAATTTGTACATCACCTTGCACACGTGCCTTTCCAGCACTGCTGCAAAGACAATGGCTTATCTCACACCAGGAGATCAGAAATCAGGAAAGAGCTCCTGCTTGGCCCAGGAGGAAAACCGAGTCCCTCACACCTCACCACTCCATCATTTTGGATCTCTGGCACCAGGCAGTGGGGTGGTGGGGGCTGGTGAGCCCAGAGCTTGCTGGGGACCAACAGTGATCCTCCCAGGAAAATCACACTGAGCTCTTGGATCTAGTTGTCAAGTTTCTAAAAAGCACCTTTATCTTTAAAAACAAAACAAAGCAAAACAAAACAACAAAAACCTTGACAAAGTGTGGTACTCAGCCTTCAGTGTCTCATGATAACAGCTACTTTGAATGGAAAGAAAATCTTTTTAATAGAGAGCGCTTTCTTTTTGTTGTCAGGCTTCAGTGTCTTCACTTTGAGAAAACAGTAAGGCCCAGGTCTTCAACAGCAATTACTGGATTACTCTGCTGGTGTCATTCAAAAAAGAACTAAAAAAACCCAAATAATGACATGTTTTTTCTCTAGGTGTTTTACAACATGCAAACCCCAGAAATTCCTGTAAACAAATACAAAGCAGTGCTTTTGGCCATGAAAAGATATTCAACTTTAGGTTCTTTTCTATCCTAATGACTTTTGATGGGTTATTTTTGTTTTCATTGTGCCATTAATAAAAAGTGCTAACTCTTTAGCTCTAATTAGACCACTATCATAGAGCCCATTAATAATTCAATACCCCCTTTATCTATTCCCTTCCCCTTCAGAGCTCTTCAATCAGGGCTTATGCAGCAGGTTGCATTTGCTCTGAAAATCCATTAGCCTTCTGCCTCACTTGTGGGCTTTCCAAGGGACATAAATGGATAGATACATAATTTTATTTATTTATTTGTGCACCTCTGCTTTTAGGCTAGATGTAAAACAATGGTGGTAGTGGTGGGGAGTGGGAAGAAAGGGTGCATAATAATCTCTGGTGTCACAGCCTTACAGCTTAATTTGTCATCTTATTTTTCCACATGCAAGATTCTGACAGCATTGATCACCTGAATCTGTTAAACAATTTTTTCATGAGGCTGACACAGTGCCCCAGTGCTTGCATCTATCAACATCTGCCTGATTTATTGGCTTAATAACTGAAAATCATTTGGTAGCCCAGCTCTATTTTGCCTGAACACTGACCTGTGACCTTAATTTGCTGCCTTTTGAGTTTCTTTGTTCTCCCATAACAGGTAGCTCACTAATCAGCAGAAACAGCTTTATAAACTTAGATAAATATTTAACTGAGATCTAGGAATATGAATGTTTAAATTATTCTTCTTGAAAAAGTATAAATAACCCAGACTAAACAGAACTACTGAAATCAAAGGCATGCTTGCAGAAAGGATGGGATTTGGCACACTTTTAATATTTCATGTCTTTCCCTGTTCCCATTTCAAAATATTGACAAACAGCTGTTATGAATTTTTGAAATAAAGGAAACACTTCTCTCACTGCTATGTCTTTATAACAAAATCCAGAAAGCAAACAGTGATTTTTTTTTCTTTGAGGTACCAGAGATAAGACTAATTGCAATAAGGTGGTGACAATTAGAATTGGTAATCTCACATTATGGCAAACGTTTAGTAGTTTAGCAAAACAAAAAAATACTTCACTGTAGGAACATTTCCAAACTTCCCAGGTCTCCACCCACTGATAAGCATGCACACTAAACCCACAAACTTTTTAAAGGAAATACATTAGTTTAGGACTTGCTTTGAAACATTATATGAGCACAAAACACATTCACTATTTTTTTTTTTGGTCAAACAACACCCTGGCATTCAGGATCCCTTAGATGTGCCTATGAAACAGCTGTATCTAATGTTGAGATGTGACTTTCCAGTTAGAAATTGTAGTCACTTTATGAAAATAAAACCAGCAGTTTTCTTCAGTCATTAGGGAAACGATGACTAGTGTTTGGCAGTCCTTGAAAAAGCATTCTGTGGAGAAGGGCCTGAGAAGCTGATTTACAGGGTGCAGATAAATGGGTAGAATAAACACTCTGGACCTGCTTCCTTTCAGACCTGTTTCTTCCCATCTCCCATTTTCCTGCCTCCTGAGCTACACTCAGAGTGGGGCACAGCACAAAACATCTTGGGTGATAAAGTAGGGAGTCAACACTTTCATTAGGAATAGGAAAGAGGAGCTTTTTCCCCATGTCAGTTTGGCAGAGTAGCAGAAAACCTCCTTGTTCTCTTGACAGAAGACTTAAGAGAACTTGCAGAAGTCCATGGGAATTGGGTATTTCCAGGAAGGCTGTTTTGTTGGGAGGAAAGACAGCAATGTAGTTTTAAAGAGGAGAACCAAGTAGACAATACCAGTGCAAGAATTAAGCCACCTATGGGACCATGAAGACTGTGTGGCAAATTTAGTCCTCCAATATATAGGTAACCTTTGAAATAACTGTAAAACAAATAGAAAAAGCCATCTTTAATTTTAAGACAAGACCAAATTCTTGTAAATCACCCAGGAAGAAAATGTTCAGTTCTTATGCATGTGTTTGTTTCAACAATACAAAATTTCTCCTCCAACAACTTCAGAGATCTTAGAGCAGGCAAAATAGCAATTTGCTCAATTATTCCTGTAAACTAGGATTTGCATGGCTTCTATCTTAAAGCATGCCTACATCCACTTCAAAGGTTTGATGAGCTTGACAACAATAGCTGCTATTTTTAAATATACTGAACATCTTTCCAACACTGTATCAGCACTTCAATTTTTATTTAATTTTGACTATAAAACTATGAGAAGGAAATAGCAAAGCCTAGCCTGTGTATATTATCAAAGCAAACAGTGATCTTCTTAGATATGGGTTAGTACTACAGCCAGCAGACCTGAATACAATTTTTCTCCCCATGGAAGGCTGGCTGGTCCACAGGTCAGTGCTCAAGTCTAGGCAGTCATTTGTTATGGTACTTAAAGGGGAAAGGAAACACTCTTCTAACAGTGATATCTTCAAAATTCTTCCTATAGCTAATTTCTGTAATAGACAAGTATCATGTTCGTGGTCTGTTGTCAGTCAAATTAGGAGCATGTTATATAATGCCTGTCATCTAGACTTCAAAATAAAGGGAAAACATCTTGATTTGCTTCTTTTAGTTTATGTCAGTTGTGTGCATAATACTTGAAGGTTAATAGTGTGACAATGATGGACCAAACCATGCAAAGAATATCTTTCTAACAATGGACAATTTCCCTGTGAAATGGATTGGAAAGAATGTGATAGTGTACAGAAGACTATATTAAAATTATGGCCCTTCAATCTGATGAAGAGTGGAAATGTTACTTGCTCAAAGGCACCATTAAAATTAGAAACATCTATCTATACATTGTGGTGAAAACTGCTGTAGACCTCTGCACACATGCTCACGTGGATATTATTGTTTGGAAACTTGGCTATAGCTCACTTGTAGGCTCTGCTTAGACAAGAACCCATAAGAAGAAGAGGAATTTGAATTCTTGCACTGGGAATGCTGCAGTAGTTAAAGCACTGCTCGTAAACAGCAACAACAGCAACAAAAAAGCCTGTGTCAAATAAGTTTCCCTGTAGGATTGTTCTTATTAATAAAAATGCTCTTAGCCAATGAAACTTCTAATACTTAAATGACAAAATATTGCTGCAAGATAATCTTAATTGAGATCTCAACCTCTGCACAGTTTTTCTGTACTTAATGGAATCGGAAATATTTTAAGATCAATTAGCAATTATATGAAGTATTTTGCTCCCCTAAGACTAATATTTTCTGCAAAAAAGCCCAGGTATTTTCGAGAAGTTTCAAGGAGCATTGGTGTGGCAATGTTGAAAGAAACCTTGTGGGTTTGTCTATTCCAGTGCCTCTCCACTTTCATAAGAGCTCTCCACATATGTAACTGAGAAATGACAGAAGCTTTATCCTCCTCCTGAATACGTAATTACCTCTTTCTAAATATATCAAAATGAAGTTAGGTTCTCCAAATGCAGAGGCTTTCTCAGGGTAACATTTTCTCTAATTTCTAGAATAAAACACCATTCTGCCAGTTGGCTAATAAACTCTTACATTAAATCTTCAAAGACTCTGCTCCTCATATTATGGAAATTGAGGTGAAGGTTCAAACTTGAATGTATGAATCAAACAGGATCCAAAAATCTTTTTTAAAAAAATCAAGATTTTTTTACTGTCAACCAAATGCCAAGAGAGACTATGATTATTTACTAGAAAGTGCATTAGCTCTTGGTCTTTGGAGAAAAGAAACCCACATTACTCAAAATATTCCACTACATAAGTAGACATTTTTAAGCAGGAATATTTGTGGGCAGCTGCAAAGAGAAGCATTGCTGCTGCTGGACACAGAAGCAGGAGTAAGTTCCAAACAAACATGCAGAGTTCTACACTTCTAGTTCAACATTGCCTTAATATTATTAATCATCTGGAAGTGGCCCCAAGGCCAGGTGAGTGTTAATGCTGACAGAGAAATCAATTGAAAAAACATTCAGATGAATTTTAGATTTTAAAAATAAATGCAAAATAAAACAAAAACAAAAACAAAAAACCTTCAATCTGTAAAGCAAACGTAGGAACCTCATCTGTGGTTTCACAAAAGAAAATGTCTCAAAATATTGCAAAACAGTATTAACAAATAGGTAGAAGGAGCTTTTTTTTTCTTTTTTTTTTTTCTTGGGCCATCAGCTGAAATTGAGGCAGACTTAAAAGGTAACATTAAAAGTTCAAAGAAGTCTAAACACAGTGCCCAGAGCTCAGAGTCCCATCAGCTGCATTCCCCTAAGGCACCTACCATGGAGAGATGACAGAAGTGCTTGTTTCATCAGGTGCTGAAGGGAACCAGAGTAAAACCTCATCTTATGCTGTAAATGGGTTCTTCAAGGGGTGCCTACACTTACAGGCTTTGCCAAACATACAGATTATCAAAAGTGCTTACAAAGAGAAGGATGGCTGTGCTTTGCAAGATTAACAGAAGTGAACATATTCCAAGTGCTACGGGGAAAAGAAGGTGGGGAGAGAAGGGAGCAGTGTGGAGAGGATGAGCCAGAGAGCAGTTTAGAATAAATATATAAAGCATAAGAAGAAACATGAACTGTATATGAAAGAGGAAATCCTAATTAATAATTTAGGAAGAAGGGAATTGTGATCAGAGCAATGCAGCTGATAATGATGTCAACAATTTGGATGTGCAGAAAGGGAGAACGTTTGAAGTAGTGAAGAAGAAATTAAAATGTACTTTAAGAAGTGCTGAGATTTCAGCAGCAAAGATATAAAAGAATAAGAGACAGGGAAAATGACAGAAGTTGTGATAAAACAAGCAGAACAACATGAGGTTTTAGCTGAAGCTAAGAGTGAACAATAGTCATAAGACTTAGCTTTAGTTCATTACTGATTTTGCACTCAGAAAGAACCAAATATTACTTAACAAAAATTATGTAATTTTCAGTATAAAAAGGAGTCATGAAGCATCCATAACTTGTTTTTGGAGAGCAGAAAGAAGAAAATGCATCTTTTGTGTATTGACACCTGGGGGCTGGATCACTTACAGAGAGATTACAGTGATCCTAGGGCAATGCATATCGTACATTGTTTCTTATGCTTCCTTCCAAGTAAAACCTAACTTTTACGGTGGCTTAGCCCACATGTGAGGGTAATAACAGAAGACTTTCTAAAACACTCTATTAAGTAAGCCCAAAGGCCAATGCATAAAGGAGCTGATGTTCCCAAACCATTCAATATGCTTGGGCCGTTTACAAATGATGTGCAAAACACAGCACAAATGATATAAAATCAGTAAGTGCTGTGCCCTCGGCACAGACCCTTCCCCTTCTTCCTCCCCAAGCACCTCCAGGAATAAATTGAGAAGCAATAAAAGCAAAGTAATTTCTGAGCTTCTATAGACAGAGGCAGACATTTTTATCTTTTTTTTTTTTTTCATTTTCTTCAACAATTCTATTTTAGTGTATGAAATACAATAGAGTTAATGAATTCCTTATTTCGCCCCCGAATACAGAAACTTACATAACTTAACAATGTGTATAACCACATTTTATTGCACAGGCATTGTCTTACTGAGACACTTTTCTTTTCCTGCTCTAGTGTATTGGACTATGTAATTCCCTTTACAGTCTGCCTAGGAAAATTCCTCCTCACTAGAAGTTACTGACCATATGTATCTGGGGAGTGGAAAACCAGACACAAAGACCTGTGGCAGAGACAATGAAAATGTAGGCTTTTCTGTGGATTTCCAAAGAGACCACATAGGTTTTACAACCTGAAAAGCTACTAAAATGTACAAGATTGAAAGTAAAGGTGAAGAAAAGGCTTTTCTGAGAAAGGAAACAGCAAGCAGGGAGAGAATTTTTTACTAAATCTTCAATTTTATTTTATACTGTTTCACCCAGATCTGGATTTCTGTGTTTGAAAAATTCGCAGGTTTATTTTATTTTTAAGTAAAATCTTAATAAGAGTTTGAAAAAGTTCCTTGGGAGTTTTTGGAATGCTTCTGTTAGGAAAAAATATACAGGTGAGTCCACCTGACAGCCTTGTCAGAGCATCCTAACCTTTGCCAACAACAACAAGGGATGCAATCCAAGGGAGCAGATTTACAGGGCAGTGCTGACAGCTGGGCATGGGAAGACTGGCTCCTGCCTGGTCACATAAACCAAGTACCCCCAGTCACTGGAGCAATCAGGGGTGCTCCAGGGCTGTGTCATCCAGCTGGTTTCCATCCGAAGGAATGCTATTTTGCCTGCCCTGGAGAAAACTGCACAATGCAAATAAAAAACTGGCAAGCCAGATACCAGAAAAAAACAACAAGAAAAAGAAAGTTCAAACTGCAAACATACAAATTCCAATGTAATTAGCTTTAGGTATGTAATGAGCGAGAAAAAAAAGGAAATTCCTAAAAAAGCCCAGCAAATAACATCTGATTTCAAATCCATTTGATCACTGCACATCTTGGAAATAAGACTGCAGCATTTCCATCACCTATAACTTTTAGTGGAAGAAACTCTCAAAAAATATCAAGAAAGAATAATGTCAAATCTTTATAAGTAACATTAGCCTTTCAATTAGTGCTGATTATTGTTCAGTTTGCATGTGATGGGAAACAAGGCAAACATCCAGAAGAGGCGTTGATCAGCAGATGCAAAGTCCATACTGTCTCATTGCTTAAATAATTAATTTTCTGCTTTCAAAATGAGGTGAAGTGACAAACTAGACCCATTTCTTGCCACGCTCTATTTAGTTCATCACAAATTTTTACCAGCTATAGTAGTCCACAAGACTGGGATGAAAAAAAGCACTTTAAAAATAAAAAGACTTTCAGTATTCCCACAGAAATCTCACAGTGAATGCAAACAGATTACAGACTAAATCAAAACTTTTGGAGAGTCAAATTTGTTTTATTTATTATGTAATACTTGTAAAGACACAAGCTAATTTATGTGATGCAACAGCTGAGGTTACTAATAACATGCCAGGTAAAGATGGATTGATAAACATGGTAAATGCTGACCACTGAATATCCCTTTTCTGGTGTAAATAACAAACTTTCATGCACATCACTTCCCTCTAAACCAAGGAAACAGATCAGAGAGCCAAAGATGGTTACGCCTTACAACATCTAGCAAACCACTCCTCACAGACCACAGCTAGTAGTAGTCCTAATACATTTTAAATAAAGTCAGTTTGTAAGAGGGCAATATTACAGCAAGTATTAGAGATGTGTGAGAAGACAGATGTATTCTTGACTGACTTATATTCCTTTATATAAAAATCTAAAAATAAACCCCGAGCATAATGCACACACCTCTCTGTGTGCATTATTGGATCTCCTTTGTGAATAATACATTTTCCCTGAGTAATTTAAGTTTATGCCATCAATGGGGCATTATTAAATTGGGACCTGGATTATCTTGCAGTGCTTGCAAGGAATCAGCATTAGTTTTCTTCACCTTCTCTTATCTTCTCACATGATTTGACATGCCCTTGTACTGTCTGAAACAATAAATAAAACACTGTATGTGAGTACTAGTAGAACACCAGAAGTCATTCAATTTTGAGTCAGTTTTGACATTTCTTCTCTCTTTGGTTCATTTAGTACTCCTGAAAACTGGAATATTTCCATTGGAAAGGTAGTTGCCGAGTTGCATCAATAGAGACAACTGCTTCTAAACTTACTTTTATGTGATTGTCCGACACATCTTCATCCCAGCAGAATAGAAAAAATGAAGCCAAACCAAACAATTCTGGCAGTCACACAGGATACATTTGAACTGACAAGAAGTTGCAGCTGTGGTTTCTTGTCCCTTGCTTAAGCCCACCAAGAAATCTGTAGCTCACCACTGGCACTGTCACACTCAAGGTGAAGGAGCAGACTCAGATCTGATGTTGTCCTTATGCTGGCCCTGTAGTGATAGTTGCACTCAAGTACAATATTGAACCTGTGTTGATATCCTACAGAAACTACATGACTTGGAGCTCTGAGGAACACACCCTGTTACAAACCTCCAGATCACCTAATAATATATACTTCTTCTACAAAAATATTAAGAACATATACCACTATTTACAATTTTCTGGAAGTTTTCTATAGTGTTTTTTTTATTTCAGTCACTCACCCTTTGACCTGATCTTTGCTCGACTGAAAAATATGGTTAAATATGCATCCACTGCTAGAGGGTTTTGGGGTTTTTTGTTATTTTGGGGGAAGGGGGAGGATGCTGATTACTTCTGACAAGAAACACTCAACTCTCCTAATTTGAATTAATAGCTACCTTACCCTAATTTTTGAGAAATGTTTACCTTGAAAAATTGATGCATCTGTTTCCAGTAATCTATAATTGGCATTATACATGCAGTGAGAGAGATTTTTCCTCTTCAGTACATGGGTAAAAACACTCAAAAATGGTTTTGTTCAGGGAAAATCTGTCTCTTCAATGAAGGGCTATATAGGTTGATTTATAGTCTGAAAATACACTTTTAACATGTGGATACTGAAAATCACTCCATTAGAAAGAGGAATCAAAATTCAACCTGTAATTGCCAAATTCAACCACTGCTTTTAATTTTCTGAGTCAAATAACAGACCCCATATGACAGGGTGGTTTAATAGACCTAGACAACCTCACATTCACCATCAGCCTAGAAAAAACTAATACAAACACTCTGCAACTGTGGAATGCAGCAACATAATGATGAATCACACCTTAAAAAAACCCCCAAAAAACCAAAAAAACCACCTGTGAAATCAGAACTGGGAACTGTAAGAAAGCAAAAAATTTGTTTGGTTTTGGGTATTTTTGTAGTTGCAGCTATTGATGGCTGCAAGTCTAGTGCCTTGCACCATAAACAGATTTATAAAACTTGAAGAGTGATCAGACCAAGAAGAGCTTTGTAAAATTTCTTGGATTACTAAAGTCTGTCTGGCAGCCTCACCCATAAAGTGGATAATGAATAATAATGTCATTCATCCATCAGACCAATAACCACTGGCACAATGTACTTCACAGATCCATTATATGCACAGAAACACAAATAAATCTCAGTGGATTTACAAAGCTGAACTTTGAAATTGTCTCCCTTTTCCTCCTCTGCACATACAACATATCCCTGATTTTTTTTTTACATATTTACTTGATAAACTACTCAGGCTGAAGTCTTTATCTTCAACAAATGCCATGGAAGAACGGGCTGCCAGTGCTAGAGAGCAGAATGTGGGGAATCCTGCCCAGCTCCCAGCCAGCAAAGGGCTTCCTAGAGCAGCACCAAATTTCAGACAATAGCCTGGCAGCACCACCCACACTCCCCTTCAGAGGGAGCTCTGCGAGTCACCAAATCTAATTATCCATAGGTACTCATTAAGATTCAGGCAGGAGTTATAATTGCTTAATCTCATGTCATTATTGCCATTAACTAGTCGCTCTAACATGAAATTTCCTGTCCTTTCTCCTGTTTGCACTCCTCAGGCGGGTGCTGGCTGTTATCAAGCCTTGTCACATCTTGGCCAAAATGTGTCTGTGTAAAGGCTCTTTGAACCTTTGTCTCTCAAAGGAATCCCATTAGCTCTGCCACCAGTCACACTGCTGTGATCTTACAGTTTGTCAATAACTTCTTGATAACAAGCTGTAGTGCTAAGGCATTTGAACTTGGATGCTGCCTACAAGCTCTCAGAAAAACAGAAAAATAGGAAAAAGGCAGCTGGAGCAGCAGGATGCAGCAGGATTCCTTCCTTCAGCCCAAGCAGCCAGCACTGTCCATTAGAGGGAAAGGCAGTGGATTAATGAGAACAAGACAGACACTTCAGGGATTAACAGGTCTTTGCATGAGGATAAACCAATACTTCAGAGCCACTTTGGAAGTTTTTTAGTTTTTTTTTTTTTTTTTTTTTTTTTCCAGAAAGGGGACCTGGTCTAAAGTTTCCATTCAAATAGCAGTACATAACAACATGTGTGACTATAACACTGCATATTCCTGTACTTTTACTTTCATTGAAAGCATTGTTGGAACATTGATACTTTTTTTTTTAATTTCCTGTAAATATTTTAAAAAGGCGAGCTTAGAAACTCAGCTAAACAATAGAGCAATATAACATCACCTGAAATGCCTCAATGCCCTTCCTGTACAGCTCTAGGCTCCCAGGAGAGAGGAGAAATCCCTTTCCCTGCACCTGGTTCACCTGATGTGGCACAGACCAGCCAGTGAAACAACTTGTTTTCCTCCTGGCTCTGCAGCCAGCCACCCTTAATGAAGACTAACCACCATACCCTGCACACAAAGAAAACAGATGCCATCTGCTACACACACCGTGAATCTTCCTTGGATTGCTCGTACCACTTAAAATAACTAATTAAAAAGCAGTCAGGATAATTATTTTAAAATCAATGATTTCTAAATAATTGTTTTAAAATCCCACAAATGAATTCCCATCTTAAGCAAACAGAATTTTGGAATCTGTGAATACATGTAAATGTTTTTATATAAACCAGTTAAGTTTTTGGGTTTTCTTAACTATATCAGAGATGTTTCACCCAAATAAATAATTTATTAATTATCTGCAACATCTTTTCTCCATATAAATTGAAACTGATAATTTTTAATTCATCACAATACTTTATATAAAAGAGGATACAACTTAAAAAACCTGCCAGAGAGGTAGCTCTGCTCTATGCACACAGTAAAATAGAAAGCACATGCATTATACCTGAAAAACTTGAGGTAAGTTATTTCACAATTCCTTGTTCCCTCCCAAACATAAGGAATTATGATGCACAGAGGAGTCCATTTGATTAATTTATACAGGTACATTAACATTTCCTTTGCAAAGGATGATGCATGAGCTGCAGAAGTCATCCAGCACAAAGCACAGCACACTTCCTATTATTTCCCATTACATCACTGAAAATAAAGCTCTGAACTTCATTCTCTTGGAAAACTGAGGATGGTGAAATAAAAAAAAAAATCAGAGAGGCAGTGAACACTAGGTTTCTAATTCCAAATGTAGTGATCATTACTACTGATACAATCCCCACTTCCACATCCCACCTCTTCTGTAGCAGTCATCCATTGACCCATATTCTCAAGTCCAAGACAATATCTTGTGTTTCAAGCTGTGTCCATCTTTCCTAGCAATATTACAGGTGAATCCATAGCTAAGTCAGAGAAAAACCCATTACTTGTTGGCTTTCTGAGAGAATTTAAATAAGTACATTGAAGTAAAAATACCCTATTCATTTAAAAGTCATGCTATTTTGTTATCTTCATTACAACTGTTCAGATGCTACATTGAATAATTTTCTTTCAAGCCAGTGTGGCAAGTATAAAATGGTTCTACATTCATGTTCCATTTTTTCCTGTATATTTTTTTAAAATACAAAACCTGCTTTCTATACTCCAGTACCACGGCCTTTAGCTAAATGCACGTGATTGTATAATCTTGATTAATGCACATCCCTAGAGAGTGATCACACACAGACTTCTCAAAATAAACAACATTTTCAATAATATTTACTGAACATCTGTACAGATATCAGAAATACGAATTTCTCAAAGTTTCAATTATAGTATTTCTCCTGTCTATCAGAAGTAGTCTGGAAGACATTCTTTTTAGATGAGATAAGTATTTGTTATGAACTCAAAACAGACCTTTCTTAAATGTAGCATCTGAATTAAAGGTCTCCAATTTTCTTTGGTGGAATTGGCTCACAATGTTGCCTTGAAAGAGCACATTGCACATGGCACTAAATTAGGAAAATCTCTTGGATGAGGCCTGTGGTTTCATTTCAGGCTTGCTAGCTTGCTCTGTTACATCTTGTTGGAAGTACTGCTACAATAAACATTCTTTAGGGGAGATATTCCATGTTTTATTCTGCACAGCTTTGAAATGGACTAAATACACAATTAAACTAATAAGATAACTGCATTTTGCAATTGTGGCACACCTTTAATTGTTATACTGAAAACAATGGCTATAAAGTAAAATGCATAAAGGATTTAAAGTGAAATTTGTCCTTCCTTGTAAAATATTAGAATTTTTTTGTTAGGATTTACTCATTAAAAAGTTATGCATCATTTACAGTTTCTGGCTTTTGTATGACTCATGAGGCAGACCAGCACCATGCTCATACCATGAGCTTTTGCTGTCCATTAAAAAAGCCCTTTCACCCCATGAGTAAGTGGTTTCACACTGTGCCCCAAAGGTTTTTAAAAACTAACAAAAAAAAAAAAGTATGTTTTGCTGGAGAAAAATAGGAAAAGTAAAGAAAGGAACCTAGACCTACCCAAATGGGAAATGACACAGCTGCAATCTGTTGCCTTGCCAGCTAAGCTATTTCATACAAGTGCCAAGTTAATTCAATAATATTCAATAATAACCACACACATCATGAGAGACTGCATACATTCATTTTCATGTTGACACCAAAATGAAAAAATTCCTTAAAACCTATTTTAATGGGAGGTGATCCTGCCCATGGCAGGGGGTTTGGGACTGGATCACCATTAAGATCCATTCCAACCCCTTAACATTCTATGACTCTGTGTGTTATTACTCATGATTACTCTGAAGCTGCATGTAAAATTTTGACTGAGGCACATTTCAGTTTTTATTAAAAATACACAAACCAAATTTTAAATATTTGATCTAGAATACTTATTTTAAAAAGAGTTTGATCTACAGCAAATAGATCCCAAATGCACACATTTTAGTATGAATACAAAGACTAAATTGCTGCTTGTATAGTTTGGAGCGACGACCTGAGATACTAAATAAATATAAACAAGGAGAAGGGATAATTTTTTTGGAGGTTGAAGTAGTGTTCATGGGGTCAAGAGTAGCTATTGTTAGGAGTAACTTTGTAGAAGGATATATTAGGTATGCTATTTGTTCCATGTTTAACAAGTTCCTAGAGATTTGAGTCTACTTTTAAGGGCATTGATACAGATATAAAAATGCAAATAGATTTTCCTTGCACACCCAAACACATGTGCACACTGCATGAAACACAACCTGTTCACTACAGAATATTTTTAAACTGTGCCCTGAAGAAGACATTTCTAATTAAAGCTCAAGTAGGCATCCTTCTTTCGATTTACTCAAACATGTGATGTTACTCTGGCACACCACAAGATTGTGATATATCCTCAGGCTATATAGAACACTGTGCCAGAAAACAGTGACTAGGAAAGCTAAGCAGTGTCCTTTAAAAAAAACCAACCAAACAGAACCAAGATTCACAACAGCTACAAAGGCTGGTGTGCAAGTAATTCAGATGTTAAATATTTTTCTGAAATGCTGTTTCTAGAACAAGTCATTTCTGTGGTGATAAATCTCTAAGGATGAGTTCACTCCCAAGGCACCTGCCTGTCTTCTCAGTCCTCAGGCATGAGCAGGGAAATCTACCAGTTTGAAAAAGGATTCAATTCATATCCAAACCTACTGTAGTCATCTCATCAAACACCCCGACCTCTAAAGGAAAGTGATTTTAAACACCAACAAATTTGTAATAGGTAGATGGCTTAATAGGATGCTGTGGTTTTCATTCTTTGGGGATTTTGAATTTAGGGATCGGCAGAAATAATTAAGAAAATCATGCCTATTGCCATGCGAACAAATGAGCTACCAAGCAACCAACATTTAAAAATCCACAAGCTGGAAAAATATTAGACAACTTTGCTTTTGGTAAAATTATTTAAGAAAAAAATAGATATGACTACATTTTAGAGCTGTTTACAATCAATATGAGCTACTGCATCATATATTTTGCTCAGAAAGTAGTTATCAAAGCTTGAGTTAAACCAGATTATGTGTTTTCACAGCAAATATTGGCCTAAAAGAAACATATTCAATAGCTTGAGAGAAGCCAAATGTAGCAAGTTTTATATGGAAAAAGTCACTATTTACAGATAAGCAAAATATCTGACAGCAGGTAAAGTAATTTTACTTGGCAGATTACATTCATGTGTGGAAATGTAAACTTCTAATTTATCAAACAGCAGGAAAGACATGGTATTTTATTGGATTTCTGTTCCAGTTTCCGAATCCAGATTTAATTTCTCTGACTCATAACTGTAAATTCTTATTTATGGTACCAAAAGAACCAGTGTTAATATTCAGAAATCTTCTTTTTATTTTGTGTGTCTTCTACACTACCTGGAAACAGAATTGAAATCACAGCAGAAACTGAGCACTGCCTTGGTTTATATGTTATGCCATGAATATATCAGAATTTAACAATGTGTTTGTAATATTGTAATATTTGTAATATTAGAAACATTATGAGAAATGCTTGCCAAGAACTATGGCTACCAGTGTTTTTTGTCCATTGATGATGTGTAGAAGGAAAGAATTCCCTGTGTTTTCTAGTAAGGGTCCCCCAGGGGCCAGAAGCAAGCAACCACAACCTGGTAAGAGTCTGTAAGACCCTGAGGTCTCTCAAATTCATCCCAGCAGGATTGCAAGAAAAAAAAATGCACAGAAAGTCTATAGAAATATAATAGATTCAAATGCTACTTCTGGAAACTATAGATATTTATACTACAGCTTTGCTGCTCTTGCTTCAAGGTATCAGAGCTGCTTACAGACCCAAGATTTGTGTCACTGAAACAATCCCTGGCCTGTGAAGCGTGGAATAACTTCTACAGAAAGTTCACAAGTTCATCCCAGACAGATGGCAATGTGCCTTTAAACTGTAGAAGCTTCATTAAAGGAAAATAAAGGATTGTGGATTGTTGTTTTGTTGCTTGGTTGGGTTTTCTTTTTTGGGGGATGGTAGCTTTTGGGTATTTTGGGTTTTTATTTTGTAAGTTTTTGCATGTGTGTATATGTAAAAGGGTCCAATTCCGTTTTTTTAACCCTTTAACCAGGCTGGACTTTTGAGAATAACTGAGGAATGTAGAAATGGGGTCAGAATGAGAGAGCTCAATAGTGTCCTTGCAACAAGGCAGGTGGAAGGGGAAGTCAGACAAAGAAACAATAAGGGAAACAAACCAGGGAATTGCAAAACACCAGAAATGCAGGACACTGGAGGTGAAAACCCAGAGACATCCACTTGTTATAACTGACTATTATGGGGTTTTATTTAATCCATGAAAGACGAAAATATAATTTCTATGCATTTTCTGGGGTTTCAGTCTCTTCTGGAAAAACATGTCTGATTAGTGGACTTGGAGGACAGAAACAGTTTTCTCAGTGCTCCATAGGTATCTGCAACTCTCTAAATGAATTATTTGCTCCTGCATAAAAAACATCCAAGACCACCCCTTGGTCTGAAGGCCTTTTTAAATGAAACTGTAAAATTATCAGTTTGCTTACAGTCTACTGTAATATAAATTAATGTCTTAGCAATCAATAGTGCCTAAGTTTTAAAGCTTGCTTCATATTTAGTTCAAATAAAAAGTTTTATTAAACTTTTAAATGTATTACCTTTTATGATTTGAATAAGTCCTTTTTTCTACACTTCAGTAATGGAAAGAAACTGCTAAATGAAATACCTGAGGAATTAATCACTCCAATAGCTTTGTCTTCTCTAAGATTGTCATATTTAATTGCATTTACAAATAATGTTAAAGTGAAACCTGTGATTTAAAGGGGTTAGCAAATTTTTATGTTTCTGCTTAAGATAAATCATCCACTCATTTTAGAGTTTTTGAAATCTAGATAGAGTTTTGACATTTATTAGGAACGTCATGGGTTACTTAATCTTTATGTTTACCTATATCCCCTGAATGTTCTTTAGTTTAATGGTATTTTGGAGTGTGTTTGAAAGCCAATGCTAAAAAGCCACTTTATAGCACTTAAATCACTAGGAAAAGAGAACAATTTTATTCTATTAGTGAATACAAAACCATAAATACCAATGCACAGTGGACAGGTCTTTCAAAATAGAAATTGTGACAAAGACAACTAAAGGAAAATTATTGTTCATAAGTATAATCCCATTTGCGTCTATGCTATAAAAACAAGTACTTAGAACTCATTTGCCTAGAGTGCCTCAGAAATTACAGGGAATTACTAACACTTTTGGATAGATGTGTTTATGCTCCTTAATATAGGACCCAAAAACCTTATGAGGGCAATTAAAGCAACACTTGTAAACACCCGGTTCCAATACCTGTAGGTTTTTTACCCTCCTCAAATTAAAGACAATATTTGCTTTTGTTTTCATAGGAGTTTACATTTCTGTCAGCACGGGCAGCTCTCACTTTTTCAGTTTCTCTGCCACACTAAAGTATGCAGAATGTGCCCACAAGCTCCTGCTCCTACCATGGACACTGCCTGGCACCCCACAAATGTGGGCTGGTGTTTACCAAGAAGTTTCAGAAAATGTTTAGCATGGACCCAGCACATTGAGTACTCTGTCCTGAATTGATACTCAGTGTGAAGTCTATGGCGGAAAACATGGGTCTGAAGTTCCTCCGGTGCTGAAATAATATAAACCAATGTTCCCTACTCATTGGAAATGTACAATTTTCCCAAGTTTTAATGATAAGTTTTCTATGCAGCTGGACACAGTTATAGTTCAGCTGATCTCTGTAATGAAAGTGTGCATATGGATGTGTCATCATTGTCTTCCAGGACAGGGAGGTTTCAGCTAACTTAGGGTGGGTGTTTTAAGGGGAATGAAAAGCAATGAGTCATTACAGCATCTGGACTCTGAAGTGTCAGTAGCATCACTAGCACTACAAATAGATCACAGAATAATGGAATGGTTTGGGCTGGAAGGGTCCTAAAGATCACCTTATTCCAACACCCTGCCATTGGCAGGGGACAACTTGCACTGGACCAGGTTGCTCAGAGTCCCATCCAACCTGGCCTTGACTGCTTCCAGAGATGGGGCAGCCACAGCATCTCTGGGCAACCTCTGCCAGGGCCTCACCATTCTCACAGTAAAGAATTTTTTTCCTAATAACTAATCCAAACCTACTCTTTTTCATTTTGAATCCATCCCCCTTGTCACTATATGTCCTTGTAAAACCTCTCTCCATCTTTCTAGGTCTACAACCAAAGTATATTTAGAAGCTATGTTATTTCAAGCTTATTTCTTGGGGATGTTGGTAGGAAAGCACCAACATTTGCTCCGTATATTGAATATTAAGTTATTTGTAATATTGCCCTTACTGAGAGCATTGAGAGTCGGAGCCAGGGTATGAGTATTGCAGTATTTTGGTCCAACCTGGCTGTCACAACCCATATTCTACAGAGCCCCAGCCTTCACTTGCAGTGTGCTGACTTCTACCACTTATTCCCTTTAGACTGCTTTCACCCTGCCTTTTTATTCTACAAAGAACATTACTTCTCATCACAGTATTCCACCTTACCTTTACAAAGATCCTTATTTACTTATGGATGTATACAACAGCATTAAGCCTCAAAATTTCCACAGAAACAGAACAGTAGCATAATTTAGGAAATAAAGAAGATGGGGAAAAAAATCTGCATTGATTCTCTCAGCACATACAAACAGTTAAAATATTAAAGTTTTGGTACACAGTGAGTGCCTAAAGTCTAATATGTGAACTTCATAAGTCTACAGCTATTTAGTGTCAGAAATATCATGTGTGAATTCTCAGCATGCTGTTGAGAGATTAATTACAGTTATTAGCTTGACTATGATTTTTAATTATATACATTCTTAATATAATTAAATTTACACTTATATCAATCTAATCAACACTGATTTACTGGAAAAATGTTGATTTCAGAATTCAGATTGAAATAAATGTCCATAGAATTACATCTATACCCAACTTTTTCTTTTGGGGTCATCCAGTTCAGGTATGTGAACAGAGGAACTTGTTTTTCTAGTTAATTGCCACTGGGGATAAGGACATCTGGTATCTTGAAAAACTGCCTTTCAGATAAGATTGAGAACAAAATGAAAAAGAAACAATAAAGATTGTGCTGTACTCCTGAAAATAAACCAAACAAACATCAAGTGAATGGATAATCCTGTCCCCCCTACAAGCCCTAGGGACACTGACACTCGTGCCTTGCAGCATTATCATGGCTTGTAAACTGCTGCTATGTAGATTCTTTCAATTTAAGATACATGGCCGTACAAAATTATAAAGAAACCCTTGCAGTAAAAGATGCAAACAAAAGGTATTTTATAATGTTTCAAAGGCTCAGTCCTTTTCTAGCAGTTACCATTCAACAGTGTGAGGCTTAGTTTTACTCCATTGGTGGAGTAAAACTTGCATTGGTGATAAAGGAGTGCATTAAAATTAAAACACTTGCAGTCCTCATCTATGCCTTTATCCTGGATTAACTCACAATTGTGTTACTGTTTGAGTGAAACCCACAAAGAAGTGTGCCATGTTAGATATGCCGCATGTGGTTTAAAAAAGTGTAGTATTTGAACTTCTTTTGTTATAACGGGCTGTTAATATTGTCCAGGGGGAAAAAAATGCATCAGAATTATGTATGGACATTGTAACCTTTAAAATGTTCAGGTACCTAATGTTGACAGACACTTTAATACCTGCTGACATCTAGGCTTGAGCCCATGAAATCCTAACAGCAAAAGATTTGCAACATTCAAGGTCCAAGTGAAACCCCTTTACGTTATTTAGTGACACTGAAATCTGGAACAGTGGAGCTTTGAAAATATTTCCTGTTTATAAGAGAAACAAATTGTTGCTTCTGAAAGAGAGCCAATCTTCTTTTGTTTTATTTTAATGTTATGGTCCTACTCCCTTAACTAAAAAGATTTATCAGTATTTTACAGATAAATCCTCTGAGGTCAAATCCAGTCTACCAAAACAAGATGGTATCATTTTTGAATGGTTCTTCCTAGTACATAAAAATTCAGGGTTTATTACCACTTAAGTACTCAGGAAGGGCACTGACAATAATAATACTGAATACTTGTGTTTAAAAATATAATGATCTATATAAAAAAATATATATCCTGAAACATTAGTTTATATTATCTAAAAAAATCTTGTTTTAGGGAGGACCCTGAGCTGCTAAGAAGAAACTGAGGAATACAAGGAGATACCTTCCCAACACATTGTTCCACACACTCCTGGGAAGAGCAGGCAGGTCCCCATTCTACAGGCAAGATGAAAAGGATGCCTCACCACGTCTGCTGGTAGAAAACTGGCCCCTGGTTTTCTTCAAATCAATCTAATGACCCCTTAGACCAGGGAATGAAGGTGCCCTTCACGCCCTCAAGGGGTAGTCCTCTCTACATCGTAATCCAGGAAATTGTTACAGAATGCAGACTGCCTAACATATTTAAATTAAGTGAAATTAAATTGGTCAGGTTTTTATCACTGAAAGAGTGACTGGAATATTTTTAGCTATAGCAAGATTCTATACTAATAACCAATTATTTTTCTAGCAATAGATAACGACCCATCTTTGGGCAGATCTTTGGACTTTCTATCCAAACAATCCTTTAGAAAATGTCTTTTGTTAATTGTCTTCTCTAACATGTTTCAACATTCTGGACTTAATGAAATCATTACTGTTAGGTTAATGAAAGAGGGAATGACTCTGTGTGGAAGAATACACTCGATTTTATAAGAATGATCTGATTTAGATATTGTAATGAGTATTTTGGGCAGTGTTCCTGACTATTCAATTATGAAAGTTTTTTCTGTTCACTCTCTAAAGCCTACCAGGTACTAGTGTACAACAGACACCAGTAACACACTCTTGTTTATTGTTCCTTTGGATATTATTGAAATTATGCAAAATCAATAATATAGATACACTTCAAAAGGAGCACATTGAAAAGATTCTCAGTGATGATTTGTTTTGATTTTGCAAAACCACATTTAGCAAGTAACAGTAGTAAAATATCCCTTCCAAAAGAAAGCCCATGTAAATATAAGTCATAATGCACTGATTTTTATCTCTCCACATCTTATCCATTAATTGAAAATGTCATTGCAATCTGAAAAAGTTTCATAAAGAAGCTATGTACTTTAACATGATCCGATTTTTTTAATTGTGTCAGAAAAACTACTCTAAGAAGTTACTCATTAATGCCTTGCTAAATATATCTAGGTGTAGTTTTCTCTTGGTTTTCAGAGTTATGCTGGTGTATCATAGTACCATTGAAATTGGAAGCCCACATATTTCCACCTCTCACAACAGTATGAAATCTTGCAGTAGAAACAAAATTATAGCCCTTAACTAGCTCAGAGGTTTGTAACTCTCACTATTGCCAAGACAGCAAAATGCAGACACATGTAGACACCCTCAGTTGGATGAGGACAACTTTATACTTGCTTTGTACCTTAAAATAATAAAAGAATATCTGAAAAAATTTTACACTGTGATCATCCCTGAACCATAAAAATAGATTGTACCAAAAACTACTGTAATCCAAACTTAAAATTATCAATACTATAGACCATTTAGGAAATTCCTTTTTTTTCACACAGCAACTATTCAAAGAACACATTTGATATATCTATAGCCTTCCACCTGCTTCATAAATCTGGTCCTTCATCTTCCTTAGCTGTACTAGTGGTAGACTGATAGTCTGGTCACAGTCCATCTCATGTCTCTCTTCTATCTAGTTCCTCTATCTCAAGTTGTCATTTTCCAGTTCATGGTCTTCTCAGAAGAACTTAATCACTTTATTACCATTATTGTTCCTCACATAACACTCACCAGTGTGACATTTTATTGACAAGGAAGTAAGGATTAAATTTTAAATACTGACAACCCCAGTGGATGGAATATAAATGAAAATGAGAGAAGCATGTGAATCTTATGAAGGTCTTTTCTTTGATCTCGGTGTTCTTTATCAGGTTGCTTGAAGGGTTTTTTCCATATAAATAAAATGTAGTCAGAGGAGGAAGAACAAAACACTGATGCTATTTCATGCCTGCCACTGCATGCTGTGCAAGCATATGAAAAACACAACAATGTGTTTGGACCACCAGATGTATTTTAGAAGAGTTGCTCACTACTCAGTCAAGTTCCCATTCCAGCTGTGCACCGAGGGAAATCAGGGGGCTGGCAGTTTGGAATGGCTACTTTGAGTCACCTCCACAAAAATGACCCCTGGAAACTTATCAGCAGTTCTTGTTTCCCACAAGAAAGTATGTCCCTGCACTCTGGGGAATTATTTCTTGCCATTGCCATAAGCATTGTTTCTTGCCTTCATATAAACAATGGCCATGGATGCATGTGCTCTCCGGCCAAATGGCAGAAGGGAACTAACAGGGATTTTAGAGCCTGGCTTGGAAAACTTCTTTGGAAGGGTAGATGGAATTAATTATGCACTTATAAATATATACATGTGTATGTGTGTATGCAGATGTGTAAACACATGAGTACACACTAAATATTTTTTATTTACGGAATATAAATTATTTAGATCGTGTTCTATGGGAAATGGACATCCAAAAGCCGTTCCAAGTGCAGCCAACAGTTATTTTAAAAGGCCATGACACAGCATCAGCTGATCATATCCTCTGTAAATTGTTTATGTACCTTTAGTAAACACAAAGCCATTTCTATGTGTGTTTACATACAGAATATATACATGTATATAAATATATATAATGCAACTTCAAACGCAAATATATACAGTTCTGTGATGATGCTAAGGGTTTATCAGTTGCACCTATAATCAATATACAGTATCTGCACTTCTCTGCCTAACTTTTTATGAGGTATGTATTGATTATTGAGTTTTACCACAGCTAGTATAAATAGCTATGGCAACTAGCCAGTTTAAAAGGGCTTTTCTGTTACATATTATTGAACCAACCACTCTTTCTGCACTTTGTATTAATAACTGCAAATAAGAATTCCCCTAGGTGAAAACGCTGTACCTCTGGCGAATTGGTGTGGGAATGACAGGCAGAAAGAATGAGTCTGGAGCTGGCATGAGTAGCAGGATGACTGATGGCAGGTGGATGGGCATGCAACTTTAATGTGGGAAAGAAGCAGGGAATGGTGTGCAGGGGGGAGAAGACCTTGCTAGATGGTCACAGTCCCAGGACACTTCTCAGCTTCCTTTGCTAGCAGCCCCCTTTTCTTGAGCATAAACTTTTACTCTAGCCAGTCTCAAAAACAAATCCATATTCTTACTAGTCTGGTGTGTGTGCCAACTACTCCTTGGTCTGCAACCATTCTGGGCTTAAGCCACAACACATTCCCATAATACTTTAAAATAAAGAACACTTTTTCACTCCATGTTGTTTGACAATATTCTTGCTATGCTTACCTGGAAATAGACATTAAAACTAAGAGGCTGAAACTTCCAGTGCAACCACTATGCCTTAATGCAATTTCCCTCCCAGTCCCTTTGTGAAATGCAGCTGGTATAAAGAAAGGAAATTCACTGACACAGAGGGAGTCATTCCTCACTCAGCTTCCACTGAATCTTTGCCTCTAATTAAGCATACCTGTCAGTGATCTCAAGAAAATCTCCACAAGTCATCAGTCAAATCTGATTCTCTGTGATAAACAAGAAAATTATGCCACTGAGATTTAAATTCACAACAAAAGCTGTTCTGTAGCTGACTGATATTTCCCTGTGAGCCCATTCCTGCTTGGGCCTCTCAGCTCCCCTTGCACTCACAGATCACTCAGGCACTTGTGAAACCTCCATTTGCCTGCCCCAGGTGATTGCTCACATCCTGCAATTATTCCTACATATGTCACTTTTCTATAGGGGAATTACTGTCCTCTCTGCATTTCCTTATTCAAGTGTAAGTTCAGCACTCTGATGAAGAGACCTCATGTGAGCCATATGCCAGTTACCTATCTTGCTGTTACATTTTTTAATTTCATATGAGTGCTTAGGAAATCATTTCACATGAAGTCATGCCATTTACTACCAAATGTGGGGCCAGTGACTTAGAGGATACAGAAATACATTTTAAGTTGAGAACAAAAGAGTTTGGTTTGTGTAGCTTTCCCAGGCTACAGAACATGAGAAATTTGAATCACGAGATTCAGAGCAAGGCTTGGGAGCTCAACAAAACACCATGACTATTTCTCATTATCATTCCAAGATGAAGAAATCTACCTGGAAGTTTCTACAAGAGAAAGCTCATGGGGTTTTTTTTCAGATACACTGATGGTGCTTTAGGAGGGACAGATTGTCAGCTGACTTCCAGGGAGCACAGGGACAGTGGTTGTGCTTCATACATTTGTGGCCAGGTAAAGATAAGCCAAGCTTATGTTTAAACTCTAAACACACCATGTGAACAGCCAGTGGAATTCTTGGTCATCTAGAAGCAGCTGAACATCCAGAACAGCTGAGCAGCAGCTTAGAAAAGACCTTGGCAAATGAAAAAAAGAGTGAACTGGACTGTCCATCATCCCTTCAACGAAAGCATGAAATGAGAGAGCTTGAAAAGAGGAAATGTGTGGAAAGAAAAAAGCCAGAAAGAACAGCTGTATTTTTTCAGGGTTTCTCTAGAAAGTTGATATTTGTAACATGGCAGAAAATGAAACACCACTTCCTAGAGTGGGCAAAATGCCACATTAACAGATGGCAGAAATGCAGGCATGCAAGAGAACAAGTTTTTGAATTGATGCATGGGCATGTTTTCCTGTCCAGGAATCTGGAAACAGCAGCTCCTTGAGAACTATTGTGACTCCTAAATTTACTAAACCATGTCATTATCTGCCTAGCTTCAAGCTTGCTTCCAATGCATATAGATGTTATTTCTTGAAAGACAATTTTGCAGTTATTTTGATAACCACTCAAACATTTTACATACTAATTTGAATGAAAGAGAAGTTGTGCTTTGCTGTTATATTAATATTTTTTATATTTATTGTTTTAGGGTATCTGTGTCTAAACACCATACATTAGGTTTTTACCTGTGTACAGGACTATTTTACATGTGTATCAATGAGTTTGCACTGATTTTTAAGGCATTTTGGAACTCAGCATTATTTAAAAACCATCATATTCTATTTGTTAGTGTTTGGCTGTAAACTGTTGCTGTATACTCTTGAAAAACATAAGGGGAAAAATCAAGAGATGACTTGCAGAACTGCTCCAGGAGTCATTTTTTGTCCCCAAAATCCTCTTACATCTCCTGGCCTAGCTGCCTCCAGCTGGCAGGCTTTGTGTAACCAGGGGTGGCATGTGATCTTCAAACCAGTCATGATGATGGGTAAAAACCTTTGTCAATTAATGATGGCATTATTTGAGCCTAGGAAATTTAGGTTCCTGATGCAGCTTCAATATCTCCTCCTATTAATTTTTTTTTCTTCCTCTTACAGCTTCTTGAAGGGTCAACCAACCACTGATATCCTTTTACTTCTTCTCCAGTGATGCTGCTGCCATGACAGGTAAGATTATTGATCATGAGCTACCTCAACATTTCCTCTGCAAAACTAATCTTCTTGCTCACTTTGCAACAGGTCTTTCATCACTGTGATACAGCCACATTAATAATGAATGAATCCATTATGATCAATAGCTCGACAATGAATATCAAATGACTTCTGCATTATTAAGATCATTACAGGACACTAGAGGTAACTGTTCAGTGCCATTCACAGCAGTTTAGCTGCATGATCTCTTTCTCCTTTAAGAGGAATTCCATGACTAAAAGTCCCCAAATCACACTGAATATTTAACCTGAGGTTCAGTGATTTTACACTTCATACAATAAAACATCATGAATCAATAGGGCAGTAATATGTATCAGTGTCTCTTTGAGCAATTTAATATAATCCTGCTGTGTGCACAGTGCCTATCAGCACCATCAAAAGGTGTTCTCTGAAGGTCTTCAGCATGGGTATTAATCATACCAAATCTAACCAAAAACTACCAACTGAACAGAACCACTCCAGTGTTGTCTTTTAAAAGCTGTTCCTTTTAACTATGTTTTTGTTTATTTTCACCCACTCTCACGGTAAATAATGCGACTGATTAAGAAATGAACACAGAACATTAATCATAGTGCTTAACTAGGTATTTCCTAAAGGTCACCCCACTTTGAAAGACTGAGCTTTCCCATATTCTGCCCGTGATTAATGGTCCATTTCCCGTCTCTCCCATGTACCCTTGGATCCCCATGCTGCAATTCTCCCTTGCTCCTGGCTCTCATGCAGGGGCACGCCTGTCAAAGTGACATGAGAAATGACTGCATAACCTTTGCTGACATTCAGCAGTTCCCAGTCTTTCAGTTCTCGCTCGGCGTGGCTCTCCAACAAGTCCACTTTAGGTTTACAGCTTCCCAGGCAGAATTTGCAGTGACACAAGAGAAATGATTGCTCTAGATTACATTGCCAACAGAGCTCTGACAAATATTGCACAGCTAAAAGATCTTGCCCAAGATAAATAGGTATCAGTGAGTACTGTGGCTAGTTCTCACTCATGCAATCTCAATTCTAAATCTGCGCTCAAGGAGAAGCTTTGGTAACAGTACAACTATGGAATATATTGAGGGGAGAAGGATTTGATGGGGAAGGATGATAGAAGGATTGATGATAGCAAGGTTGGAAGCAAGCTGGTGTCTGCATTTGAGTCCCAAATGTTGTGGTTTAAATGTTGTTTCTGACCAGACTCCTGTGTGGAATGGGGCTACTGCAGCCCAGACACCTGAGTCTCCACCTACCCATGCAACTGCAATTTGTTCCTGAAATAGGTACACTGAAAAAGAGGACCAGTTTTCTTTCATTTTTAGTAGATGTGGGGGGAAGATAAACACAAAAATAGCATCCCCCAAATTTACATTGTTTTACATCTCATTATGAACCACAAATATTTTGCAATTCAGGAAATCCACAAAGAGAGATCCCAATGGCTGAGTCAGTTGAGTTCCTAGGTCTCCACACCAGATACCGGCTCACAGGCAACTACCATAGAAAAAGGAATGCATCTTTCTTTCTCCAGGAAAAAACCCACTCATTCTCATGGGAAATACTGGGGGTTTTTTTCCCAGAGCCTGGTGAACATTCTTCTAATGAAGAGAAATGCTGGAAATTACTGTGATTCCTTCCAACCATACGTAAATATATGGCAGACCCAAAATGCAACCCATAATAATCTTGTTCTCATAATGGTGGTAACTTACATGGAATAGAGCTGTTTTGATGCAAATTAACTAATTGACTAAAGTAGAGATGATGCTATTAGCAATAATTTGTTCACCAACCTTTGATACTGAATAGGGGTCATGCGGGATAAATTCCCTGTCTTCCTATTTTCAGGGAAAGACACATTTCTCTCAAACTCCATGGACTAGGAGCAATTTATTTTCTAATATAATTGGTCACATCCAGAATATTTGTGAATAAAAATTAATCCTAATTGAAGTTATGTGTTAAAAACAACCAAAGAAAGAAGCCTCCTAAATATAAAATATCCATTTTGGACATAATTTTGCTGAAGATAATTTCTAAATTCTCAAAATTCAGTTCCACTAAAACACTTCAAGGTTTAAACATACAGGATTATTACTTGGAACCAGGACTCAGGAAAACACAATCAACAACATCAATGTTCATAAATTGAATGGTCTAAAAATTTCTCTAACAAAGACATTTTCAAAAGACAATACAACTTCCTATATGAACCTTGAAAATGCATTCCAGAAACTGCAACATCAAGTGTGAGGAACAAAATTTTTATTTCATATCACTGAAGAAGTAAAAAATGGGAAAATTTTGAATATACAATGGTTAAAATGTGTCTGCAGTTGCTGTAATAGACAGGATACTTTTGCTTTCTATACATGGCCAGTTTAATTTCTGACTTAATTTTTGTCAACAAAAGCAAAAGATATTTTTAGTAAATTTGTTCTAGCATATTTAAAAAAAATATCTTTGTATTCTAAATAAAGATTTCATGGATAAACTCTTGCATGCTGTTTATATGCAAGTTTCCTACATTTTGCATTGCTGAATAATTGAGAACATTAGCTCCCAAACCATGAAAAATTCATTTTATCATGATGTATTATTAATCAATTTAATTTACAGTGATCTGAAGAGTCCCACTTTCCATTATGGTGCTTGAAGATACATTTAGACAGTAGCTTGGTCTGTATTATACCACTATGTCACTCTTTCTCATCTGATAAACTTCTCAAAGTGGGTCATACTCCACAAGCATAATAATGGATAAAATGGATAAAAGAGAACCAGTTGACATAATTTATTTGGACTTCTAAATCCTTTTAAAAAAGTATCACATAGAAAACCACTGAAAATTTAAGTAGCTGGAGAACAGAGCAAATTATTTGAAATTATCAAAAGCTGCTTAGCAGACAGAAAGGAAAACATTGCATTTAAAAAATGCTTAGTATATGAAGATACTTTACTATTACCATTTAGAGGAAACACTCTTACTATTTTAAGCTATTTTTATTTTCACTGCATAAACATATTATTATGCTTCACCAAGTTTCAGCTAGTTTTTAATGTTTGCTACAATTTTATTATAAGATAATCACACAAATCAGTTTGGAAAAAGAAAGCTCTTACTCTTGTTTTTAATTTATTTGCCTAGTATTAAAAGAATGCTTTCATTCACTACAGCTTCATGGACATTTCTCTCCAATTTAATGCAAATTAAAAAGGGAAATATGAATGATATGCAAACTCTCATGATTTGGATTTGTTCTTTGATATTTTGTGAAAAGTCACTGGCTATTGAAGTCTCTCCTTATATATCAAATGACAATTATATCATCTAGTCATAAAAATAAATAATTAAAATGCAAGCTAATAATTGAGAACTGCTGATAAACAGTCGAAATATTTGGAGAAACTGCAAAGCTTTACCAAGAAGGAAGATTATTAGAAACATCTGCTATACCTCAAATGCTAAAAAGGTCACACAAGGAAAATAATCTGTATTTGGAGAAAGAAGCCTGAAACCCTCATTCATTTCAGAGGAGTTTAACATAGCTGGTAAGGAAAGAGAATTGTCTTTAAGTTGTTGAGCGCAAGGACAGGGTCTGGTAAATCTGAATTTGGAAAAGTTGCATGAAAATCCGTATTTGAACTCCAGAGACAATAGTGCAGGATGCCATCAGCAGGTGAAGTTTCACTGGAGAAAAGCATGACCTTGGCGGTGCCTGACTCAGACAGAGCATGTCTGAGAGGAGGCAATGAAAATAGTCCAGGGCATGCATGAACTCTCTTACAAGGAAAGAACAACCAAGCCAGGATAACTTTGCATAGAAAGAATTTATATCTAAAGTGCAGAAGCAAAATAGAAAGGTATTTGTAAATAATAAATAGCAGGGAAAGAACATGGATTGCTGGTCTCCTAGATTTGTAGCACACAGAAAATGCTTTTTTCTTTCTATAGGAGATTTTAATGTTGGAAACTCAAGACAACAAAAAAAACTGAACTAATTTGTGTAGACAAATAGTATATCATATCCTGCTGCCCCTGGAAGTAAAAAGGGCAATATTAAATTAAAAAAAAATAAATCACAGTGTTAAAATATTTGTACAAATAGGCTGGGGAAAAAAAATCAGCAAAAGGCTGATAATTAGGCAAAATAACTACATTAATGAAATTAGGAAAGAATTTCAAACAGCAGTTTCTGGAAGGCTACTCAGAAATGCTGACAGGGGAGAGGGTGTGCCTGTGGCAGGGAGAAGCCCTGCTGCCCCTGGAGCTGGCACCACACTCCGGTGGCTGGGGAGGCTTCAGGCTGAGCTAGAGGCATCAGTAACTGATCAGGGAGGGGACAGCACTCTGAGAAGGTTTTATTTAAAAAAACAAGAGGGCTACAAGCCAGAAACCTAGCCTTCAATTCAGCCCTCCCCCATTCAAAGATGGCTTCACAAATTTGTAACTCCTTAAAAAAAAATGCTGGCACCAAACACGCATCGTGTCACATCTTCTCTCCTAACAGAAATAACTGCAGACCCTAAACTTTCTCTAGCTGCTTTTTTAAAAAAAGAAGAACAACATATGGCTAAAAAATATGTGTTATAGATGGGAAAGTGAGAGTAGGCTAAGCAACTTGTGAAAGCAAAATATCAGCACTCCCTGGTTATTCCCAGGGGATGCTCCCAAGGTTTATCCCCATTTTCAGGAATGCTGAGACCTCAGACTCTGCAAGGGATGGTCATCATTCTCATGTGCTCACAGAGAAACAAAACACACCAGCTACTGCTTTCAGCTTTCCAGTACCTGAAGGGAGCCTGCGAGGAAGCTGGAGAAGGACTTTTGGCAAGGGCATGCAAGGATAGAACAAGTGGTAAAGGCTTTAAACTGAAAAAGGTGAGGTTTATATTCAATGTTAGAAAGACACTTTACTGTGAGGGTGGTGAAAAACTGGAATAAGCTCCTTGAGAAGTGTTAGATGCCCCATTCCTGGTAACATTCAAGGTCAAGTTGAACAGGGCTCTGAGCAACTTGATCTAGTTGAAGACATCCAAGGACATTCCAGATGACCTTTGGAGACTGGATGACCTTTAAAAGTCTAAAACTCAAAGTACTCTATAATTCTGTGATTTGATGAGAATAGCAGACTTCAGCCTTGCAGTGAAGTATCAAAGGCTTGTGATTATAAACCAAAATACAAATAAAATATACTTTCCAGGATGTGTACATTGATAGCATTGTATCCCCTCATGAAAGGAAATTGTTTGAAGGGCAGGTCTCTGCAAGGCAGAATGGAGTTAATCTCATTGTTTGTTCTGGATCTTTGTGCCCAGGTTTGCTTGCCTTCTGTAACAATAAAGATTAAAATAAAATACTACATTGGGTAAAAATATTGCAAGCTCATTGTCAAATTATTTGCACAAGCACCTCAGGTATACAAGCCCATCTCTAGAAAGCATTACACAACACCCTGAAAATGTTTGCAAAGGTACACCACTTCCCTAGATTAGATAAAACTAACACTTGTGTTGCTTCAAGCCACAATATTCATATTGGAGGAATCTATTTGTCTCTTCTCCTGTTGTCATTGTTTGGTAGAAATGTAACCAATAATATAATGATGAAAAAGTTTATTCTTATAACAGCAAGTAAAAGTTATCTATTTTTGATATACTGAAAAATCCCTGGCAAAACTTCCTCATTTTCACCAAGAAAAACAATGATGTATATTAAGCTTCTGCTTCCCAGGATTCCCCTAACTTATATACTACCAAATTACACAAGAAACTATTGGAGCATTTCAATTATACTCCTATAACCCCTATCACAATACACAAACACATATATATATACTTTTTGGGAGCAATAAAGCATCCCTTTCTCCAAAAGAAACCCAGAATTTAATAAAGAAAGCAGAAGACAAATTAAATCCTGATAATTGCCAGGAAACTGTTAGATTATATCATTATATCAATTTCATATCCTTACTTCACTATGCAGTGAAATAAGCATGATTTCTAATTAATTCCCGTATTCCATTTGCTATCAAACATACACAATTGAGAATGGTTGTAATGATTGTCCATAACTACCCACAGGTGACCTTGAAGACTTCAATGTCCAAAAATGTTTGCTAACACAATAGCATGAGATGTATTTTCAGCAGTACCATAGCATAATTACAATTTAGTGGTGATTCTGGGGTTACAAGCTCAAAAATGCTGACATTACCTAGAAAAATTTTTTTTTTTTAAATTCTGTTATATATTTCCTGCTTGAAAACAAAACTTTTCAGCCCTTGGTGAAACCCTTCATGCTGAAAAAGGCCTGTATTGAAGTTATATTGCTTAGCAAAGATGCTCCATCTTGCCTGTCTCTGTAGCTTTTTTAATCCTTAAGTTATTTAGAAAACAAGAATGCCATAATAGAGCCAGAGCTCGTCATTCTTGCTCCTTACCCTGGAAACACAAGCAGTAAGAACTAAGATGTATATGCCTAAAACCACAAAAAATGTCTACATTTCCAAAGTTGTGAGATCTTGGTAAAGGATTCGGCCCTTTTTACTTTCTCCCCATCAAATACTGCCACTAAACTCTACCATAAAAATAGAATACAATAAAAAGGAATATAAAAGTAGGCTGTAGTGGCAAAGACAAGCTCCTGTGTCACACAGCACTTTCTTTTGGGAAAGCAGCCTGCAATAAGTGCCCAGAGGAAGAGACCATGGCCACATTTATTTCCCCCAAATACACTGTCCTAGCCACAGTCCTCTGTGCATCTGCCACAGATAGATAACACAAAGCAGCTCATACCCTCAGGAAGGGAGGGAGACTTGAACTGTGAACCACAGAGAATCACAGAATCACCAAGGTTTAGGAGGACCTGTGATATCACAGAGTTCCACCTTTGACTGATCTCCACCTTGCCAACCAGAACATGGCACTGAGTTCTCCATCCAGTTGTTTCTTCAACATCTCCAGGGATGGTGACTCTGCCACTTCCCTGGGAAGTCCATTCCGATGTTTAACAGCCTTTTCTGTGAAAAAATTCCGCCTGATGTCCAGCCTGAACCTCCCCTTTTGCAGCTTGAGCCTTTGTCCTCTTGTCCTGCTGACCCCCACCTGGCTACGACAGCCACTGTACAATGTCTTTGTGGCCTCCAAAGAAATCTATCAGTTGATAAGGACCTGGAGCTAGCATATCTCATGGCATGTGCCACACAAGATTTGCCTACTACAATTTCAGGGCTCCAGCATTTGCACCAATCACCCCAAGGGTTGTTTTCTCTCCCTGCAAATAAACTTAAGCCAGGTATAGAAGCTCCCTTTCCTCCTAAATTCTGAGCCCCCAGTATCACCTGTAGTGTTGTTTCCCACATTTCCACTTTCAGCAGGCAAATATGAAAGTGGAAATGTGGGAAATTTTTTTAAGATCACCTTTCCTCTCTGCCACTCAGAAGGGAAATTTGCATGTGCTACATAACATATGTGAGCATGCTATATGCCATGCACTTCACTGAATAGTGTTGGCATAGAGCATTTTTATGTAGTGCTTAACGTAATAGGAAACACTCCCAAATTATAATCCCTAGATCTAATAAAGTCCACAGAGCTGACACTAGCACTGGTTGCATTACTAGCTGAAAACTGTCAGGAAAAAAAAGTGAATGCTCAAAGCACCACAAGCCCCCTCCTCTTGTGAGAAATGTACCTGGTGCCAGTCACTCACCAGAGATGCAGTCAGTGACTCAGAAAAGCTCCCAATAAAATATTCTTTCCATGTGCCACACCAACATCTATCATTGTCAACTCTGTATACTATGCAGAGCTATATTTTTTATTCTTCAGCTAAAAAAAAAACCATAATGAATCCCACAGGCTTTCAGTTTTACAGGTTGAAACACCTTGAAAAATTATGCTACTAGCTTGTTTCAAAATTTTAAAAAATCAAGAATGTACTACTAATTGTAGGTTAGTATAACCATCCTCTAGACTTGAAAGTCACCCCTCTTAGATCAGACATTTTTAGACCTTGTCATTTTTATAAGATAATATTTTCCAAATTCAGAGAAATTCACTGTTCTCACTATTAAAACATTTTAAGAACAAAGCAGGATGAACATATTCATCCTTGACATTTTTATGTACCAAAAGCCAAGTGATTTAGGACACAATCTGAGCTATCAGCAGGTGGTTCTATTTGAAATCAAACTGGGAGAGAAGATATTATTTTATACACAAATCTGTATTATGACACTTCCTCCCATCTTCACATCACTGTGTTGTGTTTTGTTTTCCTGTACAGAGAAAAACAAATTACTTCTATTGCCTTGCAGAACAATGGATGACGGTGTCCCCAAAACAGGGAAGAAAACCAGAATATCTTCTGTGCAGCTATCCCTTTAAAGGCTGTGAATTGCTAAAATAATGGTTCAGGAAGCCTGAACACATTTTATATCAAACTGAACTTCTTAAGCATAAAAAAAGGTTTTGCATAAGGGATTTAAGGAGAGAAAGATTTCCTCTGCAATGGAATCAGCTTTAAAATATCTGCAGCAAAGGAGGAAAAAAACCTGGTGCATTTCAAAAGATAATTGTTGGGGATAAGGGAGGGCATCCTTCAAGTGTCTCCCAAACAAAGACTCTGCAGCTGAACACAGAGCAAAATGTTTACATTGGGCATGCTAGGAAGCATCCTGTGGAGCACAGAACTGATGAGTGAGCACCTCAAGACAATCACCTGAGATTCACTAAGCTGAGTAAGAGAGGAGTTTGGATTTGTTTTGTTTTTTTTTTCCCTCCAACCCACTGCATCTCTTGGTTTCTGGTCTTCCTGACTCTACAATGTTCAGAAGAAAGTCAAGAAACCTCTGAGGTGGAAGCCCTGTGTCACAACGGCTCTACAATTTCTGTCAGCTTCCTCATTTCTTCCCTGTAGCAAAGATAAAATGAAGTACAATTGCTTTCCAATCTTTGAACAGAGTTGTTTAGTGTAGGATGAAAGAAAAATAAATGGCAAGCCAGACTCTAGCCCAGTTTAGCTTTGCAAGAAGCAAGTATAAAACTAATTGAAATCACTGGGCTATATATATATTTTAAGGCAGTGGAGAGGAAAATGTAATACATAAACCACAGGGTTTGTAATTTATTAGAGAGAACTCACCACTTCCAAGTGAGGTCTATATATAGAAATTTTTATTTGCCACAGTACATTTTACTTGCAGTCAACATTTTAATTGTTATGATGTTTAATATTTAGCCTGATGCAATAAGCTCAGTTTGGGGGATTTTTTTGAAAGCTTCTTCACAGATTTTAGCTGGAATACATTTTATGGATGCAATTGTAAGTAAAAGACTAATATTTTTCAGGGTGAGTCCATTTTTAATGCAATTTTATCTACTGACTCGCACACACACACTGACAAAGCTTTATGTATAAATGATGTGATCCTTCAACACCATCATTAGAGTGAATGACTGATGCAGTTTTAGCTGGGCAGAGATGTGGGAGGTTTGATGTACAGCTACTGTTTCATGTTCCTTCTTGTCTCTACCTCACCAAGCTATTCTGGTTTAGCGGAGACTGGGCTACCAAAGGAGAAGTAGGTTTAGTGGAATTATCACACACTGTTCCATCTATCTACATCTAAGGGAGAGAACAGGGCCTGATGCAGAGCTGTGGCACAAGGGCACCTATTGCCCTATGAAACATAAAAATTCTATTGCCAGCACAGCCATCTGGCAGGCTCTAAAAAAATTCATATTCTGGCTCTTCCAAGTCCTCCCCAGTTGCAAATGGAGGTGCCTATGACTACCAGAGGCATAATGCAAGGACCAAAGCTCTGTGCATATCACTACTGAGAAATTAATTTATCTGTACCTCCTCAGGCTACCAGGATGCCCAGTGGGAGGTTATACATTTTCACTTCTTATGGAAAAGGTAACCGTAGTTCCAGGACTTTGACCTCAAAGTGATTTCTATAGGTAATTCTTCTGCCCTCAGGTCTTCTCTAGAGAGCGAGATTCATCTATGTAAAAGTTGAATTATAGTGTTTGGATGAAATCTATTAAAAAAAAAAAAAAAAAAAAAGAAAAAAGAGAAAAAGAAAATAGAAAATTCCCTTTTTCTTCCAGATGATCTAAAGGCACTGATTTAAAACCAAAGTCCTCCCTCAAGAAAATCTCTGCAGAAAAGGCACTGTGTCAAACTGCAAATGGCAGTTCTGAGCTGCCGAGGCCCTGGCACATCTGCTACAGAGATCTCCCAACACAACCCCAGATCTCCACAGAATTTGTTTAAGCACATTTTCGAATCTAGCTCAGCACTGCAGGCGGCTGAGCTTATTTGGGAACCCAGTTTGGGAGAAGCTGGCTGCTCATTCTGCAGCTCCTGCAGGGGATGAACCACAGTGTCTGCTCATTTGCAGAGGGCTGAGATAACCAGGTTTGCTGCCCAGCCAGAACCCTCCCAAACACAGCTCTGGGGCCCTGCTCAAACACAGGTGGAAGGGATCAAACCAAGAGGCTCAACACTTTTGTAAAACCATGTTTCACTTCACTTTCTCAACTGTTAGTCAACATTTTCCATCTAAAAAGAGCTGGATTCAAACTTCTATAATTAGGCATTGAGTAACTCCTATGTACAATATACCCAAATGCAAACTATCCCAACATAAAAAAAATTGAAGGTTTTTACTGGGTTCCTCCAGATGTGTAGCGATTTCCAGGATACCACCAAAACTAATAAAATAATCTAATTCCTTCATTTTCTATAGTCACAATTTCATTTTTTTTAACAAAAGAAAACAGCATTAAATCTGGTACAGGTTTGATCAGTAAAAAGAGAGGATATTTCAAGATCCAGTTTCCCATTTCTCTTTGAGGATACTTTTTCCTACCCAGTGGCACTCCATCTGCTCATCTAAATGTGCATTTCCACGATTAGTAAAACAAACAAAATAAAGAGTATAATATGAAAGCAAAAGCACATCAGACTTCAAACCCCTCCCCTTCATTTCTAATCAGCTGGTGAAGTAATCATGTGTATTTGCCAGCATTTACTTATTAATGTATGAATTGCTGGCCTTCCTAAGTTAACACCCTCCTCACATAAAAAACAAAAGGAAGTCCTGAGTGCTGATTGTGACCCCAGTAAAATCCATCCAAGGATATTAGAAAAGACCATATTTGACTAAGTTCAAATTCAAGCCTTCAAAAGCTGTGTCCTTCCACACTGTCTGAAGAGAAGTTGAGGCATAATTTTATTCAGAAGAGCTTAGTCTTCCAGTCACATAATTTGCGTCACTATTAGATCCCTGACTATAACAGCACTAAACAGCTTGTTACCATGTAGTTTCCTTTCAATGCCTTGGAAAAATAAAGTCTGTCACAACATACTCCTGCACTCCAAAAATCTATAGTATTAACAGTAAAAAGAAAAGCCTTATAAACACAGCACAGTAAAACAGAATCTTAAGATCATGAATAGTAAGTGACATTAGTAGTTCTACCTTAAAAAAAATGGCAACTTTACTGCTGAGAAATACTGTGCAGTCTTCTAAATTCATTGCTTTTAACTTTTGAAACATTACAAAGGAATTAAACTGGATTAAGTTAAATCAATATTCTCCTAATAAGAATTCTTTGTAGTTCAAAATTTCTAAGCTTTACATATTTCAGTAGTTCATGTTAAATGGATATTTGACATTTTGCCAGAGAAAGTTTCATTAAATTACTAGTAGGAAAATCTTGATTATCTCATATTACCTCAGTGCAATGATATAATGTGTCTGGTACTTTTAAAGATGAGACAGAAAAATGGCAGAAAAGTTTTCATCACACCAAAAATAAACTTCAGATATTTACAGCTCCTTTAAAGTGGAATTTCTCAAACACAGCTTACTTGTTTCTACTTTATTTTGCTTTATCAGTAAATCATTACTTTTTTTTTTTTTTTCTTTTTTTGCATTTGCATTTGCATTGAAGTTTTTGACCCAGCCCAGTATTGCACTAATTGTGCTGCCAGTGAACTTTGGAGAGCAGCAAAAAGACCTCTTTCCAAAAGCCTAATTTAAATTTATCGTTGACACATCATTCTGTCACCTGAATCTGCTCCTCCTTTTTGCTGTGAGAAATAAAGGGCACAGTACTGGAAACCATCCTGTCTCTGAGCTCCAGCAGCTCCATGCACACAGAAGTGTTGCCACCAAGAAAACAAGGAACAAAATTCCTGCCTTGGCAATCCCAAGGGAAGTTGGAGCAGCTGAGGACAGGAAAGACTGAAGTGGTTATCCTTCCAGTACGACCACAGGCCAAACATTCTTCCTCCCCGTCCCAGCTTAATGAAACACCACAACCACTGACAGCATGAAAGAGTTGTTGTGAGGATAAACTCAGTGAGGATGTTCAAAAATTTAGATAAAGCTCCTGCAGTTTTGCTGTGCATATATAAAGATTAGTAGCTTCCTGTATACCAAACTGCACATTCCTTCTGTAAGTATAAAAAATGACTGCATTTTTCTGGATTTTTGTAATGGGCAGATAACAGCTATGTATTCTTCCAGAGGTAGTTGTGAAATAAAGGCTGAGCAATGATCAGAAAAAATATCTGATGAGAGTCTTTGCTGAAAATTATTACACAAATTTGTAGATATTAAAAGAAAAATAACGATAAACGTCATAAATTGGTTTCCATGGAAAATACATCATTCTTAGTTTCATTAATCTATGAGCAGGATATAATGAATATACCACATTCCATTAGAAATTAACAATATTCTTAAATACAAATCTCAATCATGAATTGGTCTACAGAAATGTACTACAACAGGCTGTTATTTAGTTTTCAATGTGTTTGACAAGATATTTGGAGTCATGACTGAGATAAACAAAAACCTTTGTTTTCTTTGTTTTGTTGGGGGTTTATTTTTGGTTGGGTTTTTTTGGTTTGTTTTTGTTGGGGTTTTTCTGTCAATTTTTTTGTTTTTTATTTTCTTGTGTTTTTAGGGGTTTTTTTGTTTGTCTGTTTTTTTCTTGCTTGTTTTTTTTTTTTTAAACAGAAAACTGGAGGGAACATGAAGTGAACTATGTAATTAACTGCTCAGGAGTAAGTCCATGGAGCTGGTATAAATACAGTCTGTGTGTTCTGACAGGAAACTCAACTAATTCAGGTTTGCTTTCATTCTGGTCTTTAGGGATACTGTGTGGTATTTCCCGACAGAAAAGCATTTTTCAAAATAAGTCAGAAATTCTTCAGCAAGCTGAAACACCTTCACAACCCAGAGAGGTCCATTTCCAGTCTGCAGCAAAATGTTCCTGACCATATACTCATGGCACCACTAAAGGCCACTTTGCTAACCAAGAACTGTGTGAAATTCTGCTAATGGACATGGACTCTGATGATATCCTAAAAAGACATAATATTGCTGTTGTTTTCAAACCTCTAAGTCACTTTATAGTGTCATATGCACTTAGGAGTAATGAAAGTTGGAGAATACCTCGGCTTTTAAGAACCAGGAATTGAAGATTTACAGGCCCAGTGACTCAAAAAGCTTTATTTCAAGAAATTTACTATTGCATTTTAACTATGAAGGACTTTTTAGACTACTAACTGAAGCACCATGATAAAGTTGTGCTAAACACATCACAAAGAGCCATTAGCAACATCAGAACACAGTTATTTCTGGTATTTCTCACATTTTTTATGCTTTTGAATCAAGAATGCTGTAAGAAAATTCAGAGTAAAAAAATTCTAAAAATACCAGCAAGGTTTTCATGGCTCTTATGCTCAGTTAATTTATATGCAGGCATGTTTTTTACACTTTTAATGAGAAAAGGAGAGGGAGACTGAAATCAATGATTCAGATCATCAATGTATAATAGCTAAGAAATGTATTTTCAACCTTATTAATACAGATAAATCAATCACTCTTCCAAACAATAAGATTTGTACAGGTGTCTAAACAGGGTTACTAATAAGCCAGTCAAGATTATTATTCACCCTTGCTGTGCAAAAAAAATGAGCTTGTAAGCCACAGAGCTGCAAAAAATTTGACACAACACAAAACCTGAGATCCTCGGGAGACTGTTATCCAAATAATCTTACTCTGGAGAAAGCCTGTGCAATAATGTAGCTTGGAGGGGTAACATCAATTTTCTAACAAGTAATTAGGATTTGCATTATTAATGCAACCGATATTCTTGCAAATTATGTCTGAATATATGCAGATTTGAAAAAATAAAGAAGGAAAACCCACAGCATTTAATGACAAGTGCTGTCATTTTTAAGTCTTTCTAATAAAACTATAGATAAGAGCAATGCTGAGCTCACCATCTTGGTAAATTTTAATCATTAGTAATTATAAATTGAATGCAGCTGCAGAAGGTTGTGTAGAACTGGGGCGATTAATTTCCACCCCATGCTCAATACAATGTATCTCTCAGATGAAGCACAACCTAGTCCATTAAAAACCAAAGTGTGCTGAAATCACTTTTGGAACATCATCTGCCTCACCATGTTATTGGTCTAAACAAATTAAGAACGGTTCACGTCACTCTCAGTCAATACTGAATGAAAGCAGAGTTTACCCTCCTTCAACTCAGTCTGGCATTTCCCCATTCTGACCTACTTCAGCTAGATACCAAATTGCTGAGTTAAAAAAAACAAACCCAACAGATCTACCAGTGGTACTGAAAGGGGCCCAATCAAGGCAAACTTTAACCTCGATTTTGGTGAAAGGAAAGCTTTTGCATGTTTGGAAAATGAAGTTCCCCTCCTGCCTCCCAGTTTATTGCATCTCTCGCTAATTTTACAAAAGAGGTGCATGGACACAAACATGGGGAGCAGTGGGTTTGCCACCCACTGCAAAGTGAAATAAAAGCAGCTTAAATCACCAGAATTTTAACAAAGTGTCTCATATGCTCTGTCCCTCAAAACTGAGTAAAAGTGAGCAAAGAGAGGTAAGGTTGTAGGTAATTATTTTAGCATGCCAAGGATTTTAAAGTTTAACCAACCTTTTGCATTCAATTGACAGAAAAAAGTCCCTGGAAAGCCTGCTTAGAGAGCATAGAAATCACACAGCTTTTTGCTTGCCTAAAGACCAGTTTAACTGGTTGCTGAGCTTGAGAGAAGAATCCCAAGGCCTTGAATCTCCACAGCTACACCATGGCTGAGCACGCACAGATGTGTGTGGGTAATTAGCTTGTTTCTGTGGTAATCAGATGGAATATGGTGGTCCATCTTAGCCATTTTCTAGACCACTGACCATCCTCCCTGCAGACAGACAAGCTCTCCCCTGAGGAACGAGGATCCAAAGTAAGCAGGTGGCCTTTGCAGGCAGCAGCCACTCTGTGCAATGGAGTGTTTGCTATAAACTAGGAGAAGTAGCACAAAAACTCAAGTGTCACTAGGCATCCTTTAGACAAAGCACCATTTGAAACACAGGGGACAATTTCTTTCAACCTTTAAACCCTTGCAAAGTGAGAGCAGATTTTGCATGGACTTTCTTAGTCTCCTGATACAGTCTAAGTACATAAATTTTCATACAAATATATAGGGACAGAGATGAAAAGACAAAGAGATTAATGACCAGGCTTCCCTCTGAAAGAATGCTCTAACATTTCTATTTGTACACGTCTTCAGTACCTTCAAATCAGAAAGTGCCCTGACTTAAAAAATAATTTATTACTTTGGTAAATAAGATTAATACAAAGAAAACCAAAGACATATTGGCTTATATTTTATCTACGGTACCATAAAATGAAGAAGCAAAAGCAACTACACTGGATGTAAGGCACAGATAGTATCAAACATCACATTAATAAAAAGTATCTTAATAAATGAGTGTTGCCTGTGATACAATCTTTCTGCAGTAATATTATTATCCATTTCTAAGCATAAGAATACCTCATTTTATCATTGTTGGAAGAAAATGTCATTGAAAGCTATACTATTTGATACATGCCCAGTTAATCATTGTGTTTGCTAGTTGAATGGAACTTGGAAAAAAAAACAATGGAAATGTCATGACTGAAAAAACAAACTTTTGATCCGCACCTCTTCATCTCAAAGCTAGAAAGAATTTACATCTTTTATCCCAGAGGTTTTATCAGGTCTCACTGCTGCTCCTTGCTACAGAGGAGAGCAAAACTTCCTTCTTGCTAACACAATTTATCAAGACCCAAAAGCTCATGATCCCTAACTTGGAAATTTCAGCTTTGGCTATTGCCCAGAAATGAACAAAGTCATTGTGGCCAGAAGCTTATTAACTATCCATAGTAACACCCAACTGGTATTAACTGACTTCACTGCACCCATTTTGGTGTATTTTTTTTTTTTTTTTTTTGGAGAAGCAAAGACCCTCTTAGCTGGATAGTTACAAATAGTTTATTCAAAGAAATTATGTTTTAGTATATGAAATATCATTTTATATGTGATGGAATAATATGCATCATGTTACAGTGCCAAAAAAAAAAAAAAAAGAAGAGCAGCTTTTGTGTTTGCATAGACCTTCCTCTGATGAGAAATAAATGTAGCAAGTGAAGCAAAATACTGACTGGCAATAACTGGTTGGCAGTCAGTTTGAGGGAAAAGCATCCTTAGCACTGCAATTAACCTCTATTTCTGCCATATCATGGACACAGGTGTAGGTACCATGTTAGCCTGGCAATATATCAGCAATATCACAAGGTAAAACAGAGAAGAAATTCCATTCCATTCCATGTATCTCAGTGTGGAGATACACAGACATCATGGCATACTTGGAAAACTTGGAATACCTCTCTGGTTTCCCACAAAATTAACATCCACCATCCTTCACTAAATTGTCTTTGGAAAAGCACTGCATTTGTATCAATTAATCCCACATCATCAGAAAAGTTTCACATTGCTGAGCACCATTATGCAATACATCTGCGTACAGCAACTTACTCCAAATGCTTGAGGAGTTTGTGTTACAGAAAAGTGTCAGAAACTACTGTTCTTTTAGAAGGAATGCTAAGCATTTTTTTCACAAGTTTGAAGATTTTTATCTAATGAGGACACCCACTGAAGGAATAGTTTCACCTTAGGCAGACCAAGCTCTGTCATGAACATAGTGCATTATAAAAAGATGTTTTCCCTGGCCACACCACAATGACAGTCACATCACACATATCAGAAACCTAAGCAGAAAGTCATTAAATAAATTCTGTCTCTCTGAAAAGATCACACATTTTGCAAGAAGCTCCCCAAACTGCAGCAGACCATTCCAGAGTAAGAAGTAAAAAACCTGACTGTTTTCTTTACCATCTCTCTTATGCCTCCTTCCTTCTCTTCCCATCGCCACCAAGCTGAGCCTGAGAAACCCAATCATCCTGCAGAGGTTCCTTTCACTGCTGGGCTGAAAGAGCACCACTGAGCTCTTCAAACACTGTTTTTCACCCTGCAGGTGAAATTAAAAAAAAACCACACCCCACACATCTCCATATGAGAACAAGCTAAAAATCCAAGGTGGATTTAGTTGGCTAAACACAGGCGTATGGAGAGTGCTATTTGGAATCACACACAATGCAGCCTTGATTCAACCCCACATCCATTTTATACTTTGTACATTCTCTGTACAACCCCTCCCTCCTGGACCTTTCAGCTCTGGTCCCACAGAAAAGTTTGGAAATCCATAACTCTTCCAGACACTGTGAATTCAACAGGGTACATTGCAATTTTTGTCACAACCTACTCTCAACAAATTCCAGAATACCTCAGGGAAAAAACTATTACCTTTTTTTTTTTTTTGTCATGAAGGTTTACATGCTTTGCACGTATCCTGCAGCTAACATCCTTCTCTGTTCTGCATCTTGCAACTTTCCTTTAAGATCTTCCAAGTGATTGATGTAATCTATTTATAATTAGAACAATTGACCCCAGTCTTTTAGAGACTTGCTACAAAGGTGAAAAAACCCCTAGTCAGAAATCGGGTCAGTGTGGGTTTTTTTTAAACATTTGTGAGATTTAAATAAATTTCTTGCTTTTAGGCAAAAATATAAAATTTATGCTTGGTGCCTTGGACTGAAGAATAAATATTGATCTGCTCAATGGAGTACATGTATCTTTAATTCCAGTGTCTGCACACCTTCAACGACTTTATTATGATTGAACGAAAGTCTTACATTTAGAGATTTCTTCTTCATCAATTATATATGATACACTTTATATTTGCTTGCCTTTTCAGTCCTTTCAGTCTGGAAGCACGTTCTGCCATCATGATGCTCCCTGAGGATTTGCACATGTGGTTTTCCAGAGGCTGAGCAGGGTCTCACTCACTCCCTGTAAATCAGGGAGGAGACACCAATTTCCTGAGTAGCAAACAAGGTACTGTGTTTCCGATCAGGTAGCTTTTTTTCAGAAAGCAAAATAAGGAGGTACCTGCTGAACTGGGGGGCTCGGGGTGTTCATTTTGCTCTTTTATGTTTTATTAACACTGTACTTTATTTTACAGTCTTGACTGGAAAAACGGAAAACATTTTCTACTTTGAAAAAATTCCTATTGAATGCATCTGAATGCAAATCAGATAAAATGCATCTGCATGCACTAAACAGAGAAAGCATGTATGTGGATTTATGAAAGATCCATTTAAACCAATTTGGGACAAATCTGTAGTGTTCTGTGTCTTAAAACTGGTGTTCATTTGCCATTGAGCCTTGAGTGGCTCACTACATGTTTGAATCTGCCTGGTATGCTGTGGTCAATACTACCATAAAATATAAGTTTAAATCCCTGTCTCTTCTGAGAACAGCCCAAAGGAAAAAATCCTTCAGGCTCTGAAAAATCATTTTCTCCATCCAAAATTTATACAGAGATTACAAACATAGTTTAGGGATAAGTTATTCTCATTTATGTTACCTCTATTTTAGCAATATTCCTATACTGGAATATTGCTTTCTTGGTATTTTCTGTCTGGAATCATTAGTTCAGTAAACGTGGCTAACTCACATTATAACAAATGTACTCAGCTAATTACTACACTTTGTTTCCACCAACAACTTAGATTTCAAACACTGTGCATTTCCAGAGTAAACATACTGGCAAATGACCAAAACATCATTAACTCATCAAGTGCCTGGATTGACAGACAAACAAAAAAGTAAAACAAACATACAAAATTATTTTTCTTTTTACATCAGAATTTCAATTTAAATCCCAATTAGTAAGCATGTAGGAGTAATTTACATGTAGTGATTTGTATTTTATATACTTAGGTGGTGTGAGATTTTACAAAAGCAGAAGAAATTTAGGTAGCAGAATTGCACAGGTGATCTTTTCTAGAAGTCTAGAAAAGATCACCTATGCAATTTCAGCTATCTAAATTTAGGTGGGTATTTGGATTTTTCACCCTGAGAAGTGAGCTGGCACTTTAGACTAAAAAATCACTTTCAAACGCAGTAAATAGGTGCAAGTCCTCAGGTGCTCAGGAATGTAATCAACTCACATATCCCTGAACAAGGATTTAAGTGCTTAACTTCAAACACAACAAAATTTAAAATGCTAAAGCTTGAAAGGAAATAAAATCAAAATAACACAGGGTTTGATAAAGATACACACATGTAGAAAGCATTCATATCTCACCTAGAAGACTCATTTACTGATCAAAGCAGAGCTCCAAACAGAAATACTGGTTGAGCACAGGTATTTTAAGGTCACACCCAATCTGCTCTGTGCTGGTGCTTTGCTTTAACTTTCCTGGGTACAGAACAGCCAAATAACTGATAGGAGGAAATTAGCAAGATGATAAACCTCTAAAATATAAATCAGTAGTAGATAGACTTTTCTACTGGGAACAGTAGCTTGAACTGAGGTAAAAGATAATATCTTGTAGTTTTAAAGCTAAAAAGAAAATAGTCTGAGATTTAAAGTTATATGATGCTGTACTACACTGATAAGCCTTCAGGAATTAGCACAAAACAAATACAGGCAGAAATGTTATTTAACTCCCCATGGAGCTATTAATGTAGGATTACTGGAGATAGACAGGAACACTTCTTATCCATCTTTCATGCAAAATGCCAAAATAAATATGACTAAACTTCTTACACAAACAGAGTTTTTTCACATGATGCTTTAGAGAGAAATAATGACCAAGCCTCCCCAAGAACTTTTCCCAGTTGAAACAATTAAGTCTTTTAAGAAGCAGTAAGCAATAATCCATACTACTGAAAGGACCCACGAATATGGACTGATAGAATATTTTCGCTTGAGAACTTTTGGTGAGGTGCATATATTACAGATTTATAAAGAGACATATCTCTGTGCCCTAAAATTTTCCACATTCATGGCTAAGAAAGAATGGACATCTCTGCTGGTTCTCAAAGTAATGATGCAGGTTTTTCTTTAGTGAAAAATCAGGATTTTCCCCCAAATCCTAATTTAATTGAATCATAAATCTTGGGGAACATTTTCATATTTACAACACTTTCCATTAAAAATTTAGCTTTTTAAAATAAAACTGGAGCTGTTTGACTTGTTATAGATGAATAAAACATTAAAGAAACAAAAACTTTATATATTGACTTTTTTCATGCATCTTTTCTTCTATAAACATTGTGACTTATCCTTTTCTTTTTTGAGTGATTTTTACTGCAGATTTCATTGGATATAACTCTCATTCGCATTAGATACTACTGACTTCGAGACAACTCTACCTCTATGTTTCTAAATTATCAGCATAATTGAAATTGGCTTTTAAATCCGGAGTTTTAAATCTGTAATTTTAAAGCAAAATTACACTATTCCTGAAGCATAAAAATTATCTATTAAAAATTAAAATACAGTAATAACAAGACAGTTTCATTTTCATATTCAGTTTTCTGCTGTAAATGCAAATGTCTGTCCAAGATTTTTTCTTTTGTTTGGAACAGTTGTAAATTCCATGTGCCTAACATGTACTGGCACACCTAAAATTTCATTAATTTGCTTTTATTACCAAATAAATGCCTTCTTTATGGAATTTTCTTAAGTTTGTGGTAGGCTTTTTGATATGGAACTTTTGTTATGGAACTTTTAATATGTAACTCATTTGCAAAATGCAGCCCTGAAAGACCAAAGAGAAGGATGCTCATCCTAAGGTGCACCAAATACCATTGTCTAGAACACACATTGCAGCCCTCTGCTCACAAAGGGCCATACAATGGTGGCTGTGTGAATCCCAAAAATCAGCTCTATGCTATTCCCAAGCAAGGGGACTCAACTACCTTGAACTGAAGCTTCTATGTTAGCTTGCATTAAAACTAAGGAAAATTTCTCAACAGAGTAAAGCAATACTTCTTTTTTTATATAGCTGGGACTCTGAATACTTTTGAATAAATAAAGCAGGAATATTAAGCTATCCATATGAGACATTTACTTTTTATCTCTCTCTACTATATGTTCTTTCCATCTTCAATGAATGATCTTGGCTCCTTTGCTCATTTGTGTGACGTCACTTATGCCAGGCTCATTGTTCTGCCTCTGTTGCATTTCTAGCTGTTATATAAATAAAAGCAGCTTTGAAATAAAATCTACTCAATTCAGAGGTGGAGGCTTGCAGAAACTCATCAGCTGGCAGATCCTAAAACATGCATGATCAACTAAAAAATACCAGTGGTGAATCAGTACATTTTGACATCTCCTGGAAGGTGTGCACATACAAATTCTCCCTTGAAGATGATATATGAGTAGATTACAGACACGCTGAGTCACATAATTTAAATTTGGATAGACGTTTGTGCATCCTAGTGGGATTCTTTACTAACAATAAACACAAATCCTAACCCAAATCATGGTAATGTGAATAGAAACATTTCACCTTGCTGATCTGTTCCCTGCTGCAGTCAAGGAGAACAAAATTCAGTGTAAAAATAAAATAAAAAATAACTTCAAAAAAATGCTTTCAAAAAAAGCAACAGAATGAGAAGAGAGAGGATTACAAAAACAAAATTAACTTCTCTTACAAAAATAAATTATTCCCTTTAGTTCATTATCCTTCTCAGGCTGTGCCAAATTTCCCCAGATAGAGTTCAATAGTCATTTGATACATTTGATGCTTAATGCTCTCCTCATGTCTTCAGCACTCCAGCTCTGAAAGCCATACTTGTCAGAAATAAACTTAATTGTTACAGCACCAGTATTAATAGTAAGAGGGAAAAATGCTTCAAGGAAGGAAACTTCTGCACTTGAAACCACTCGTGTGGCTGTTTGATTAACAGGAAGTTACTGAGGATTGCTGTGAAGATTCCCTTCCCCACAGTTCTTACCCATTTCAAGGATAAACGCATAGCAACATGCCTTAAAGATTTTTGTCCTTTATATAAAAGAATATTTGAGAATGTTTTATGATAACTAAAATCTTGCCGTCTTGCCAGAAATGGAAAGAGCAATCTGGCATTCACAACTCATGGTTTACCTAAAGTCCAAAACTCCATTACAGATTGCTCTGCCCACTGAGTTATGCATTCCATGCCATGCAATGTACATATGCTACACAAAACTTATCTCTGGAAATCCTCCTAGAGAGCTCACAAAAAACTTCCGCAGTAACCCCCAATCTGAAAACATATACAGACATAAAAACACTCCAAATGCCCTTATACTTTTTATTCAAGAGTGAATTTATTTATTGGCAGTGCTGCACTGATAACAATTTTAGGAAGAAGAACTGTTCTGGTGGTAGAGGTAGTATAGCTGTATTTAAAGCAAATTTAAATAATTGCACAAACAGTTGTATTTCTCCTTTTTTTTTCCCAGGTAGTACATTATCTCCAACCACCCAAATATGAAAACATTATTTTTGAGATAATTTAAATCTCATCACTTATACTTCCTTTTTTTTTTTGTAGTCTTGCCTGCGTTGAGGCTTTATATACTCACAGAGATAACCAATCACCTTTCTTATTGTTGCATGCATTTTAGATGCTAGACTAAAACACTGAAAAGAAAGCTAAAGAAAAGAAAAATATCTAAAGAACAAATATACCAACTGCTTTTAAATCTGATAGGATTTAGAATAGCTAAATATGCTACCAAATTTTCAGAACCATCATAAAATGCTGTTTCCAAGCTGTAAAAAACACTTCCAAAGTTAGAACAAGATTTTGCCTGGAGTCACACAGTCTTTTCCATAGAGCTGAGGTCCTGCAAGGTCTACAACACAAAATAATAAATAAATAAATAAAATTTACAACTGAAAAAAAGCTGAGGGCTGGTCCATATCTGAGGGAGGGTGAAGTTGGGACAGCTGCACTGTTCTCTGCTGCCTTGTCTGCACTGTCCCTAGCACAATCCCACTGCACTTATAAAAGTGTCCTCAATACTCACACTTCCTCTGAGCCAGCCTACACCAGCACTGGCAGCTTTCGAGTAAAATAAGCCCCCACAAAAAGCAAGCAGACAGAAAACCTGCTTTAGGATTAGCTTTTAGCATCAGATAATGCCTGGGATGGCTTCACTTGCCGTTGTCTTGAAATAATACTTGCACTGTATGTCAGCAGTTTCATCTAAGGATAGAAGGAAAAACAAATGGTGTTCACAAACTGTGAAATCAACAATGATGAACAAACCTGTCAGAGCGCAGCTACTATGTACCCATCATACTCAACAAGTTAAAGAATAATAAAGTGCACTGATAAGAAAGAGAATACAGAATATTTCAAAGTCCAAGCCCATAAGTTTCCTTCTTTTATATTCTTCCTTTATCATGACTTATTTTCTAAGTACTTTTTTTTTTTTTTTTAAATCTCCTTTATCAGGACAGTTTCTAAGTCTATATTGTGGATTTTTTTAATGTTATCACATGCCTTTGCTTAGATTCCCCCAGAAACTGAATTCCATACTTTGAAGTCGAAATGCAAAGGTAGGGGTTGGATGTTTCAATCCATCCCAATTCCAGAAAATAAGGAACACAACATTTGATAGTTTTGCAAGATAAATACAAACTCATATTTTTTAAACTACAAATTTTACCAGATTTTTTTGCCCCACTCCATATTTTAGAAATGTCTACCTTCATCTGTATTGCTGCAGTTAATATAAATACACCTCTAATCAAACAAACGACACTCTTATGGCACACACTTAGCTCAACAAAACTGCAGACACAAAGAGAACTTCTAATATTCCAGGGAACAAAACCTACAATATTTCCAAGGAGTAGAAAGGCCTGCAATTTACTAGTGATTACTTCCTACATAAATGCTGAAATATAGAGGGTTGGGAGGTAGTATTTGGCACCACTATAACACTCAAGGAAGATTAGACACAGATGAATTCCAAAAGACGAAGAACTAATCAAAACGTGAATGTCAGAAACTTGCAGACTTCCCATGTGTATTTCACAACTTTTTTAACAGATGGAAACCAGCTATAAATGCTTACAGCAGAAAGGGGAGGCATTTTGCATTCTCATGCAGAAAAATGAAATGGAAATATATCAAACCACATGATTTCATTTTGTTGCTTCCATGTTTTGCATATTTCCCATTTTCATAAACAAGACACTGCAAGCAAGCATTTGTTTTTGGTATTTGGAAAGGGAGTGGATAGAATTTTCAATTTTAGAGTGAATTGTTTGTTAAATACTTGTACACTCATTCTTTTCTTGTAGAAGAAAATAAGTCTGGCCTGTTACTGCTGAACTGTACATGATTATTTTCAGTATCACAGAGTTGTTACATTACCCAAACTCACAAAAATATAAGTAGAAAAAGAACTGAGGAAAAAGATCACTGTCATAAAAACAATATTTATATGTAAAATAATAGGGTATTAACAACTTTCTCTCTTTCAAACTTTGACCTAATGTTTCAGTGGCAAATTTGACATTTTGGGAGGCAAGATTCAAATATTAGATTTTGCAACTGTTTATGTAGCATAGTTTTTTATTCGTATTAACAGTGTTTCTGTATCACATGTGAAGATTCAGTATAAATATTTTATTTAAATACCATTCCTAGAATAGGAGGCATAATAGTTTATGGGCTAATGAATAGCCCATAGGCTCCATTAAACTGAAAAGAAAAATATGAGAAGTTACAACCAACATTTAAGCCACTTAATTTAAGCCAATTAATTTTATTGCTTAACATGAAGGAAATAATTGTTAAAAAGCTACTCCACAGCATCACTGATGGGCACTACCTAGAAGGCTGATGTACATGGTACATGCATACTTGAAATCCTGACACTCCTCTAATAACATATTGTCTTTTTATATATCAAAGTGTCAAAGTTTGGAGTTGAGTGGTCATAGAAGCCTCTGCTTTCTGACCATGTTCACAATAATGTTTCTCTGAGCAGGAGAAGAGGGAGGAAGAAAGGATCATCTCTGTGCCTTGGGTTTCTGAGCAGGCCTCACATTGCAAATGCAACCAAAGCCACGCACAGTGTAAGAAAACAGAGCTTTTTATTATTATATATGTACAACATTGAATTTCAACTCAGTTCCTGGGTCGTTTTGAAACTTAAATACAGCTCAGAAGCTAGTGCTCTTTTTCGTGCTAGTCCCATGATTCTCCCCAACATTCCAATTAATTTTTGTGTACCTTCATGTGCACCCATATCATGATGTACACCTACATATGAGGAATAAAAAGTGAACAATAGTGTGTGGTGTTGTCCATCAGACAAACCAATAAGGTAGGAGGTTTTAAAAAATATTTCCCACAAAGGAAATGAGAAAAGAGTTTTGGAGACATAAAAGAGTCATTTATTGTTCTTGAGCCTGGGCTGGTGGCTACACCTACATCAAGATAATTTGTCATTGAGGGGACTCCAGGAGATGCCATGCAACAGGGAGATAACCTGAGGTTGGTGATTGAACCTGCACTAGGGGATGGAGGTATCCAAGCTGACTGGGGCTGAGGGAGAACAAGGATGGTCTTCTGTGGAACCTGCAATGAAAGCTCAATGAGAAATGATGAAAATCTTCTACTGTTAACTCCAAAGAAGGAGGAGAAGCAGAACAAAGAGGAAATTTTGTTTGAAAAACTAAAGTAATAATTCAGACTATGTCAAAACCTAGAATTCCATTTTGCAATTTGTTATTATGCAGATTATTTTTCTTAAGAAGTTTTAAAATTAGGCTTTCATGATCAGCAGGTACTAAAAAACCTGCCAGCATTAAAAAAGGACATTATTAGGCACTCACAACCAAAGCACTTGAAATAAATCTATACACCATAATAAAACATTTTAAATTATAACAACTTAATCTTTTGTTTGTAGCTTCATACAATCTAAAAGTGGACAGAAGTTGAAAAGAAAACAGACTATGAGAACAGAAGAAAACCTGACCCAGTAATTACATCTGCCATAAATAGCAAATAAGTGCAGACAGAAACACTTTTAAAAGAATGGAATCAGGAAGAAGACAACTTTTTATCTATTGTCAGGAAAAATGATTGCAGTCTCCATGCCTCCATAAAAATCATTTATTAGTGTCAGATGGCTGTATCTCATTTCATTCCTGATTTACAAAGCAGACTGGTATCTGTGTGCAAATAGGAGAGGAAGAAGAGGATCAAGTCATTGTTTCTTTGGCTTTTAGAGAAAACCAAAAGAAAGAAACAAGTTCTGAGAGGCTTGATCTTGTCAGTTAAGTCTGTAATTAACACTTGCCCAAATATGAGATCAGCATGCATTTTCATCTCTTTGCAGAACATGTAAACCACTTTATACAAAGCAGATTGGGTGATTCCATTATTTTCATAATGTCCTTAAAATAACACCTTTGCTTTTCAGTGCATTTCCCCTCTCTTCATCTTACAGCAGCTGTGTACAGCCAATAATGCATGACACAGTTGAAAAGCTGGGGGTGGATTGTTGAGTTTTTTTGAACATCTAAATTCTTGTTTTTCTGACAAGCCAGCTAATCCCAAGTGCTGTTTTTAGATACCAAAATTATATGTTAAAGAACAGATTCAGGATTTCCTTTTCAAACCCCCGTAAAGAGAAGATTGCACACCAAAAGAGAAAGAAACAGGGGGAAAAAAAGAAGGTAATTTTCATACTGCTTAGTGTTACTTTGTGCATCCATGCATTTTAAGGATGAGGGAAATTTTAAGGGTTTCTGGCAATGACACCATGTGCTGGTTTTCCTCCTGTCACCTGCACCTTGAACAAAGTGGCAGGCAGGGTTAGCCAGTGGCCACAGAAAGCTGCCAGCCTGGTCAGAGCAAAACACCACCAGGCTCAGGGAAATTCACTCATTCTAGGACCAGAAAAATTGTCACCCAGATGAAGGGAAGTATGTTTTATCTGCAACCTCCTACACACAAAATTTCATTAACTTCAAGACAAGCTCTTTGTTATCAGTGCTGGCATCTTCATACAAAATGTGAGGATGACAGTGGATTAGAAACTATGAGCAGGTGCAATAAAGGATTATGAGGCACTATGAGGCACAATTTATCTTTCCACTCATGATTTTCCTCTACTCCAAACTCTTATGCAAGCAGAAACACAAGGAAAATAAAAGGGATTGTTTTCACCTGAAATAAAAGGTAATAAGAGTAAAGCAAATAAGAGTACTAAAAAGTTTTAAAAAATTCATGCTAGCAATACTTATTGCATTGTTTTTGAGCACCGTGAACTCCAGACTCAATATGTGAAGAAGCAAACTGACAGCCACAAAATAGTGCAGAAACAAAACTTGGAATAAAATTTATCCTGTCTTTTACCTTTTGAGAATGTTATGATGTTGCTCTTGAGCTTCCTAAAGTCCAATGTCCAAACCTGCTAATTCTCACCCTGAGCCTTGTGCTCAACCAGAATATTTGGATGGATTTCAAATAAGTGAATTATTTGCCAATAATAAGCCTATTAAGGTTTTTAAAAAATTGCAGTTTTGCCAAATGTGTTAAAAATGTCTACTACTTTCTACTGACTGGAAAAGGGACCCCAGGATAAAGAGTTTAGGGTGTTGATACCTCTGCTGGAGGTCCTAAAGGCAGGAAAGCTAAATCTAATCTTGCATGTCAAAAGTTTGGTGCATAAATTTGTGTTTACAAAAAAAGAGGATGGATTGCAGTGTGAAACAGGTTCGGTCATGTGCCTTTAACTAAGAGCAAAAGTGTTTTTCTCTGTTAGAGAAGAAAGAATGTAATGATGCCTTTTATTAGCATTTCTAGATTGCATTCATCAACTGTAATATTTTGAATAAATATGAACTCAAACCTATTCTTTTATTTCACCAAGATTTTTACATAAGGTGTTTGACACTACCAGAAAACAATGCAGCTGAAAAATACATGCAGATGGAAATAACAAATATATTTGGCCCCAGAATGAAGATTTGCTCAATGAATTTATATGGTACACTAGAAAGTTATTAAAAGTGGCAGGAAATAATTATCAAAGCTTTTAGAAATCCTTTAAGCTATGCAACATCTTAAAGTGGGTAGCCCAGTCAAGTACTGAATGGCATTGTGAGAACTGGACAAATATTAAGAATTAAGGAATTTTATACAATCACTGTCTACACATGGCTTAGAATAAAGACATTAACACTTCTTAAATTAGAAATTGATAGCAGAAATTTCAGAGAAAATCACAGACCATAATGGAAATTGAAATATTTGAAAAATTTTGAAGTTTTCAAAAGCTCCTCATAGAGAGATTAATATTTTCATGCCTTTTGAAATGGTCTTTTTTGGACCTCTTTTTGGACCTTTTTTCCTTTCAGAAGGACACTACAGAAATATGAGCGATAAAATTATTTTTTTAAGTTTTTCTCCAACAAACAACCTGTCTCCTGATTGGAATTAGGGAATTAATTTTATCCATAAACTTGCAAGTTCCCATCTCTGGAGCTGCTCTTATAGATAAAACGGATAAAAGCAAACTACTTGCATCTTGCAGTAGGTTTAAAACTGCCTGCAAGTTAAATGTTTTTATCCCTGAATAACGAGACCTGCTGGTCTGTCAGGCACTGCCTAAACTTTTGTTCTTCTACCAGAGTGAGAAAAGCTAAAAAACACTTAATCCAGTGACCTGCCTGATTGCTTTTTTAAACACCCTATAAAGGCACTCTACTAATATGATATTTCTTCAGAATCTCCAAGTATATGGTTTATGAGATACAAAATGGCTTCAATTTCTTCCAGGCAACACATTTCTTTTTTAAATCAATTTTTTCTTTCAAAGGACAGCTTGACATGTGGTGTTTAAGAATAATCAGGTGTTCATGTTCTGAACAACTATTATGAAACATAGGAGCAAGCACAAGAATTCATAACTTTGTGATCAATAACATTCTCCAAACCTTGGTGTGTCATTTCTTTGTAAATAACACTGATTTTCTTCAACTTTTTTTCTCAGTCTCTGCTATACCATCTCTACTGAAAGACATTTTAACTACCTGTATTAGAACTAAAAAAATACTAAGCAATTATGTGGAAGATTAAACTGAAAAGGAGAGGACACCACAAATTATATTTATAAACACATTCCTAAATTTAATAAAGGGAGGAAAAGTGTAGTGAGAAAAAATGTAAGGTAGTTTAGTTGTTAGCAAAGAATGAAATCTTTAGAGTTCATCTTCTCAGAAGATAAAACAAATTTAAAAAAAAAAACAAACAGGAAAAGACAGAAATATAAGTTTATAGGAGGAGAGATAAGTTACAAAAAACTTAAAAATATGCATTCAACTTTGTGTTCTATTTTTCTCATGAGGCTATCTGGCATTATTCTTCATGGAAGAGGCTTCTACAGATTCTAGATCCATAAACAAATGGCTTATCATTTACAATGAAACATACTTCTCAAGTTGTTTTATGCTTTTTCCAGTATGTAAGCCTTCTTTCTGGCCAGTTTTGATCAAAAGTAAATAGCACTGATTACCAAAATTGCACTACAGAGCTTTGTAAATTAGCCAGTAAATACTGCAGAGCACACTGCAGCACAATGCTAAAAATGTTGGGGTTGCAGTATCAAGTTAAAACCTTTTCACTTGTGAGGATGAGATTCCATTACCTCATTTTATGTTGAATAGCACCTTAATGAAGGAAATACACCAACTAAGCCCAGAAGGATCCACAGCTGTGTTTTCTGTGATTTAGAATGTGATCTAGTAATAAACATAGTATTAAGAAAACTGCACCCTAAAGACAGCAAGGAGCATTCAGGTCACATGAGTCCACCTAAAGTATTACAAAAGCACACTCTTTATAACAATGAAAATTGACCTAAATCATTTAACCAGAACCTAATTATGATTTTATCATATATTACACCTTTCCATTTCCTACACAGCTTATCAGTGTTAACAAGATACCACTGACTTTTGTCCACCTAAAGTTTTTGTCACTGAAAACGACCAAGGCAAGATGGCAAATGCTGAGACCAGAACACTTCCTTTAGTCTAAATCAAACCCTGATATTGCTGCCTCTAAGGCAGATTGTGTTGAGCTGCTGCTTTCTACCCTGAGCAGGGTCAGTGGGACACAGCTCAGCAGCTTGATCTGCAGGGCTGGCCATGGCTCTGGGTGCCAAAGAGGCTGAGACAAGGCTCAAAGCCCTTCTCTCAGCTCAGTGGGCTGTTCACGGGCTGAGTTCCATCACAGAAACACTCTCGGTCTGCTGGCAGAAACCCTGGCAGTGTTACACAGATAATTACACCACATAATCCCTCCTTTTCCATTTTCTGCACTGTCACAGCTTCATCTACATGCTATTTGTGCAGCTTGCTTTGCAGCATCGGGCAGTTGGGCTCTGGAGGAGCCAGCTGAGGTGAAAAAGCAGCACAAGTGCAGGAGTGAGCTGCTCACCCAGCTGAAAATGCAGGCTTGCTCCACAGAAACCACCTCAGCAACAGCAGCAACAGCCAAATGAGGTCACATAAACAGCTGTGTGAAATCTACAGAAAGGTGCTCTGAGATCAACTTTTTCATCTTCTTAAAATTTGTTTTCATCCATACAAACACTATCCCAAAAAACTGAAACACTACTGTTTAGGTAAGAAGCTCCAATTACTTTTTAAAGAATGAACACATATTTTCAACTGGAAGCAGTTATTCTCTCACTACCTAAAATGTAAATCACTCTATGGGACATTTAAGACGTGTATATACAAATCCATTCAGTCTAGTACATGCAATAATTTGGTAAAAATAAATCACCATAAATAAAAATATAAACTCTCTTTGTGCAATAATTACTATCAACATTTTTAGAAGATGTTATTTTCATTTAATTAATTATTTATAAAAAGTAGTAAAGTGGGAGGAACCCTAAAAAAATTTTTTTAAGACTTTATATTGCATGCAACTGAATTTTTCAAGAAATAAAAAAATCCACTTTGTTCTTTAACTTGTTGCTCGTATTGCACGTTGAAGGAGTTAATCCTGTTTTACAAAGGCCACAGGCTTATTAATGGAACCAGAAATTTAAAGCCCATCATCATTATCATCAATCAAGAAGCACTAGATCTATTAAATCATCTTTGTATACGTATGAGTGAGACTAAATAGGCAACAGTTTTATTATTTCATTTTATTCAGAAAAAGAATTGATTTCTATATTATAGGGACAGGTCCTTCACACAAGCTGAAGAATGCAAACCATGTCCTGAGGATCCTGTGGTGAATGTACCCGTGTTACATTTTTTGGCTCCCTCAAGGTGTCAGAGTCCATCCAGCTCCTTGAGGGCTTAGCCCACAGGACAGAGACTTCCTCTACTGTCAAGCAAGACAGATCTAAGTTCTAACTGCAAAAATATAATAATAATCCATCCTTTTTGGAAAACTGAAGGACCAATGAGTGGGAAATAGGATAAGAGAAGATGCTCAAGCAAAGGTCCTGGGGCAATGCCACAGCAAAATCCAGAATGGAAGATCCAAGAGGAGTCCCCAGAAAGCTCCTTGCAAAGTACATTTTCTTTTGCTGTTACTCAGCATTTCAGAAGTAGGACAGCTGCAGATTTAATTATTATTTAGTTACAAGTGACAGGCACAGACCACAAATGTGCTGAGGATGTTGATATTTTAACCTCTCACTTGAAGATCTTCCATCCCAAACCAAACTTATTTCTGATACAAAATATGCACAATTCATCACAGTGTGCAGAAAGGACAAAAATTATTTCCACCCTGCACCATTTCTGCACCCTCCCAGGAGGAAAATTGCTGTCTCTGTCCTGAACACATGAGCACTGAAAGGCAATCACAAGGATCCTCATGTACACCATTCACCTACTCCTATCACCAAGGGAAGGCTGCATCCCACATGTCCAGAGAAGCAGTGACTCTAATTCCAGCCTCTATCTGGAGTTTCAGAGGAAAAAATGTTTATGCACAATACCAGTGATATCTCACTCTTTTTTCATTTAATTCTCATGCCTTAGAAATGGCTGGTGACAGAGGGAACTGCAAGCTTTTCTTACTCTATTTTTTATCGGATTAAAATTTTTAATTCCTATCAAGTTTCACATTATTTCCAGCCACACCATTTTTCATGAATATCATACTTTCTATTACTATTGTGCTTTGCAAAACTGAACCAAAAACCAATAAATGGAGCTTTCACTTCATGTTCTTTGATGCCAGCCTTCTAATCTTACAGTAGCAGGACAGGACACCATAAGCAGAGCAGAAGAATAACTGCATCGATCTACTAGCAAAAAAAATAAAATCCTGCTGATGTGGACTAAGTCAATCTCTCTGCAGGAAAACTTATACAGAGAGATCCCAAGAGCTCATAAATTTACAGCCTAGCTTAAAATTATGGAATTTATAATAGACTTGCCATTTATTTAGTGAGAGGACTTTTAAGGAAACTGCTCAGCTGGATTGCTTTTCCATTACTGAAACACAACCATGAACTGGGAAAGCAAATACACCCTATATTAACTACCATAATACACAGATTGAAAATAATCAGGCAGATCACAAATTGCACACTAGGCTATTAATATGGAAAGGTATCTAAGATTTCTGTACTTACTCAGATTGGTAGATGCTCTTTTAAAGCTTAGAATAATGGAGAATTCTGGAAAGTTTCCTACTGAATGCCTCTTAATTTAAGCAAGCAAGATTATATACGGAGCAAAACTGAAAAAATCTTGTTATTTTAGGGATGAAAATCCTTTGGGGCTTGTTCCAGATCTGAATAATGTCCTTGACTGTAATGTGTGTGGTGGAACCAAATAAGGTATAATATATATATATATATATATGAGATATTTAATGAAGAAATATATTATCCCATAGCAAAACAATGCAAAAGCAAAGCTACTTAAAGAAAACAAGTCTGTCTCCAGTTGACTGATTAACTAGAGTTGGTTTCTTGCTATGAAAACCTATGCTGAAGTTGACATAACTTCTCTGGATCAATGATGTGTATGTAGAACAGGAAAAAAGTCAGTCTGTCAGCAAGGAAGATTTTTGCTTGAAGTATAACACTTGTACATGATGGGTTTTATTTATATTACACATTCTAACACTATTAAAACTTTGGTTGAAAAATATCACAACCAGACTCATCAACTGTTTTGAACTATCCTGAGAAAATTTTCACAACCTGAAGCTATTCAAGTTGTGTAACATTACAGAATTGTCAAATGGCCTGGGTTGGAACTGACCTTAAAGATCATCTCATTCTAACACCCCTGTTGTGGGCAGGGCCACCTCCTATAAAAATCAATTTACTCAAAGCCTCATCTAATGTGGCCTTGAACACTTCTGGGGATGGGGCAGCCACAAAGAGCACATGGGGAATTCTGGCCTCCCAGAGCACACGGCTGGGGCATGTCCAGCCTCTCACCCACCAGCACCCCCAGGTCCTTCTCCCAGGGCTGCTCTGGAGCTGTTCATTCCCAGCCTGGATTGGCACCAGGCGTTGCCCTGATCCATATGCAGCACTTTGGACTTGGCCTCGTTCAAATGCTAATTTGGGTTGATAAGCCTTAACACGAGAAGTAAGGTAAATTGGACCACTTCCCAATAATACATGGAATATATTGTGTTTTTACTCTCTTACTAACTGCCCTGAGGAGTGTTGTTGCACTCTTAAAAGTCAGAAATGACACAAGCTTTCAATAACTTATAGGAAACAACCACATATAAATTAATCTAGTTGCAAAAGTATATAAAAATATTTAACAATTTGCTTAACAAATTCTTTCCAATCTGTAAATGTGAAGCACCTGGGATATCACAAAAAATCCCCTGAAATAACAACAACAACGAACATGTAAGTAGTGGTTAATATTGCAAAGATTTGTTCTGGGATACTGGTTTTGTTCTTTACCATTTAATTTTTTTCCCCCCTAAAGGAACAAAAACATACAGATCTGATAGTACAGCTTGCTTTCAGGCAGGAAACATTTTGCCTAAGTGAGCACAGAAGTCTTGTACTTCAGTGTAAGGTCATCCACTCTTCCACAAAAGTACACTCCTGTTTCTTCTTTCATTAGAAACAATTTCAGCTTATCCTAACGCTTGAATTTGCAATAACTGTGCTTTCTTCCATGCTGGAAGAGGTAACTGCTGTGTATAGACATTCTTTTACAGTGCAAAAGTATAATAAGACATATTAACTCTTCAGAAATCATGCCAAAATATGAGTCTCTGGACTTCAGCAATTTGGATGTTATGTTAGAATAGTTGAAAACATTGTACAGTGATTTCAAATAAAAATACCAAAAGCCATGGGTTAAGACATTTAGAGCAAGTGAAGATGTGGAAAGGGATCTAAAACTCACAGTGGGTCTAATTTGTCCAGTCAGCAAACACACAACTGGATGAACTTAGAGGCCAGTGACATCCCAGTTCACAATGTGTATTTCAAATTAAATAATATTTGGCCTCACTGCAAGGCTCAGTTCTGAATACATCTGGCTCTCCCCACCATGAGAAAAAAGGCCAGAGGGAATCTCACCCTGCAAGGACCTTGGGTCTTCATCCTACTCCTCTCCTTCACTGGAGGAAAGCCTGCTCTCCATACCTTATTCCTACTCTTTGTTCTCTCACAAGGCTTCAAGAAGAATAGAAAACCCTCTGGATCTGGAGCTACATTAGGGGCAAATAGGACCAGCTTAATAGAAGTGGGATTGAAAATCTCAGTTCCTCTGTTATTTGTCTGACAAAATCTGCCCAACAGCAGCTCTGCTCTCTAACCTGTCTCCTCTCCTCCATCCCTCAAGCCTTACTGCTCCTTCCCCCACCCAAAATTCAACCAAGCTGAACCCCCAGCCCATATCACCTTCCTGCCCTCAGAAACATTTTGGTAATACAGTCCTGATTTAGACAATCCAAGATGACCCAATACCTAAGCCAGCAATCCAGCAGGCAGCACCTTTGAGATCCAGTTTGATACTTCCCAGCTGGGGCAGGAGTGGCAGAAATGAAGCAAGACAGTGCCTGGAGGCCACTCCTGCCTTCTCCAGCTTCCACAGCCTGTAAATCAATTTGCTGTTTCACTTGCAGTCAAACTACACTAGGAAATTTATCATCTCAATGCCCCCCAAAGAAAAATAACTATTAGGAAAGCACTTATTTAGTAAATAATTCTGCCCTCTTATGTGATTGTACATTTTATAGGTTACAAGATTTAATTTTTCTTTTTTTCAACCAAAACTAAAGATATTTGTTACAAATGATAGATGGGACAATCCTCAGTCCACTAATTTCTCTTGAATTCTTTTGAAAGGCTATAAAAGATATATTTCTTATTCTTTAACTACATGAATTAAGACTTCAGCACTGTACATTGTCACTGAAAACCTTTTGAGGGTCTGGCATCTTTTATCTCTATTATTCAATGAATAGATCTTTAAAAATAAAAAATTATGCAAAGCTACTAAAGAAACACTCTATAGTCCTTTTTATTTATCTAAGAACCAAATACTTTCTGACTATCCAAAGTACTTTCCCCATTGTTTGGTATCAATCCCTAGCACAGCTGTTACTCAAGGCAGAGATTTTCAAAATGCTGCCTAAGGGATTTAAATGAGGATTATTTTTCTAAGTCTTCATTTTCTTCTTTCAATGAGCACCCTCAGCCTCTACCCCCATCTATTTTCCATTCCACATTAACAGATTAGCCTTTAAATTCCCTCTGGACAAAAAGATACTGCATCTCAATTCAGACTGTCAAAGTTTTAGAGCCGCAGAAGTTAGGAGGAAGCAATGCAGCTGCTAATTAGCAATTACACCCAACCCCTGCCACGTGCTTTGGACCAGAAGGATCTCTTCTCCCCTCTCTCTTCTCCCAGACAAACAGCAAGAGGACCAGAGGAAATAGCACCAAGCTGCACCAGGGGAGGTTCAGGCGTGACAAGAGGAAGACTTTCTTGACTGGAAGGGTTGTCAAGCCTTGGAAAGGGCTGCCCAGGGAGGTGGTGGAGTTACCACCCCTGGGTTTGTTCAAATAAAACCCAACTGGATGTGGCACTCAGTGCCATGATCTGTTTGACAAGGCTGTGGTCAATCAAAGGCTGGACTCTGATCTTGGAGGTCTGTTCCAACAGAAATTACTCTGTGATCCTCCCACCCTTCACCTTTCTTTGTTGAGCAAAGTACACAACCATGTGCTTAATTCAAGCACAAACTCAGAGTTGAGCAACTAAGCAAAGGTGACTCCTTGATTTGGTGCCCAAAGAAAATATTTGCAATACTCAGACATCTAAAGATGCAGATGAAGGCAAAGTGGGATTTTGTAGGAGAGCCTGGTCATTTCTCTGTGATTCAGATCAATTAGAATTATTCATCTATACACTTCTGAAAATTGCACCCATTTGCCACTTTGGGCACTTAAATAACTTAAGGGAAATGGATGCTTTCCAGTAATTTCAGTCATTGAAAGTACTCAGCATTAAAAGGCATTCTTTGGCTGTTATAATTCTTCCAAATGCTCTGCTAATGGTTTTGGTTATGACTGTGGTCCTTGTCCAGGGAAGAACTGGAGAGGCTGCAGCTCAGTTACCTTAGGAAGGTGATTTTCTGATCCAACTTTACTTGCCTATTTAAAACAGCTATAAAGAAAGTCTTTATTTACTTCATAGCTCTAATGTAGCAGATTATTTTCTACAATTCTAAATTACTCCAATGCTTCTCTGTGTCAACCACACAACACAAACTTATTTTAGGGCAGGGATTGCCTTGGTGGCAGGTGAGTGCGAAGCACTGATGAGCATAGAGAAGACTCCATATCTGAAGCACTGCCTAAAATACCCAAAATACTCACACATCCCAAGGATAAGAAAAAGTTCTGGTACAGGCATGAGAAGATCCCTGCTAGAAAACCAAGCTGTGACTGTTTCAAGTTGCTGTTTTCAGTGGAATATTAGGGATGATATTGCTTTTCTTCCTGATGCAGCATGAGAGGAAATCATTTTGCTAATCAGCTTGGGTTTATATTTGTAATCACTGAAGCAAGCTGCTTTTTTGTCACTTTTGCCACTGATTACTAAATATCTAAATATGATTTACAGTCTGCTATACTGGTGGCTGTACAACATGTATAGTTTTATTTTCAGTTTGCAGAAAAAACATGGTGAATCTTGTTCTGCTATGGATAAACCATATTAAGGAATTACATAAAAACAATGTAATTTCAAGCAGGGGGTTTATTTTGGTTTTGTATGTGTCTGATTCACAGCTCTTTTATTGCAAAAGGTTGTAGATTAATTATAGAAGCTATTAATTTAATGAATTAGGTGAAAATGAAAAAAAAAAAAGAAGAAAATGGGCCAGAGATTTGAGAAAAAGCTGTCTTCCGTGGTCAGGGAACCTTGGAAGAAAAAGAGAAAAAAGATGACCCATGGGAGAAAAAAATCACAGTAGGTTGTAATGTATACTCTTATTAGTATGACATTTACTGGCATTTCAGTCATATTTGAATTTTTCACAACTTGCCCTTGCCTTCTCCCCTAAGAATGACTGCCAGTCCTACTATTACAATTTGCTATCTCTGCAATGTGCAATTATATTTTGACACACACCCCTGATCCTTTTAATTATTATTATTTTTTCTAATTGGATGAATTTCTAATATAATCTAAAACTAATGGTTTATAAATGTGCATAGTTTGTAGCTGATTGGACAGCGTAGGTGATCAATAATTTTAATAATCTTGGCTAGATTTGCATGCCACTATTTTATACAATTAGATATAAAATGAAAGAAATGAAACCCACAAATCTCAGTCAATTACTGAAGTAGATTATCTGTTTTCAAAGAGAATGGGCCAGATGCTCAGCTAATTTAAATCAGCTCAGCTCACTGATATTTACATCAAGAATCTGCTTCAGTATTTAAAATCCCTTTATCTCCAGTGTGTAAAATACATAGAGAGCTATCTGGGACAAAAACTGTTCTCATGTGATTGCTGATTACACTAAAGGTTGTAGTTATAGCAAGGTATTCAACATTATAGCAGGAAAGAAAACCTGCTTTCATATTTTTATCATTTATGAAAGAAATGATACATGAATTAAATATTACTTTATATTATCAACATTCATTTTAAGACTATTTACCACTAGGATGCAAATTACAAGTTTATAATAAATTAATAGAATTTCAAACAATTTCTGAAATGTACATTTGTGTAAAACAAAGTGTTAAAGAAAACACTAAAACCTTCATGGGAATGTTTAAGACCTCTCCTTAAAAGCCTAATTGCTCCCTTTGGAGACATTATAATCTATTGAGTAAATACTTATTTATAGACTTTTTAATTGGTGGATTACATTAACAGATATTAGGATATATTTTGAAGGCAAGTATATTGACCTTGTGGAGTTCAATGCCTCCTTATATATAGCACATTTACTGGCAGAAAATTCTATAATTCTAATTATTAGTGAAATTGATTTTTACAGCTCCTGCAAGATTGAGTTCACATATATTTAAAGGAAATATTGGCAAACTGTGTCTTTTCCCTAATAAACCATTGGGAACAGTAGCATTTCAGTCCTACTTTCAGCAGTCCCTAAGCAGTCAGAAACCCAGCTCTTTACTTTATCCTTAATCTCTGAATTGAACCACAATAAAAATAATAATAAAAATCTGTATTAGCATTCAAATTCAGCCTTTTGGAGTAAGCTCAGGAGGGAGACATGTCATTTTTAAAAGGGGACAGCGGGAGCCTGGAGCTACCACTGCAAAACCTTCAGACAACTCCTTCAGCATTTTAAACCTGCTCATAAATGAAGAACAGATAATGACAAGAGTCAAAGCATCAAGACAGAGACAAGTTAAGAAGAGGGGGATAACAGCACCCAACAACCCAAACACCATAAACCTCAGAATGTAAATGAGAGGGACAAAGGGCATAGCCTGGGGTAGAAATACATTCCCCCCCCTCATAGTATGTTTCTGTGGGGTTATGTTCTACTGCTTTTTCTCAGATGCTCCATCAACAATTTTCTGTATGCGAAGCCCCTTTACTAATTAATTGTACTTTGGTGAAGAACAACTAGGGAATTGGCAATAAAGAGGCATTATAGGAAAGATCTTTATATTATTGTGCTATAAGAGACAGAGGCAGCACAATTTGGCACATCACCTAACCTCTATATTTCTCAGATCTCTATGTAGTTACTAGATAAAACTCTCCCCAGGCAAGAGGACTGTGAGGTTAAATTTACTTTTGCAGAGGAGGGGAATAAAAAAAATTATATTGGTAGCTGCTTGGAAGGGCAGATTGGCCTGTAAGTAGGACAAGCAAAAAATATCAGAGACGAGTCTGGACAGTAGGTTCCATCAAAGCTGGTAGAAAAGTTTGCAGACTGGTGTTTTTTCCTGCCTTTCAACAAAGCTAGGCTTATAAATGGTGTGGTCAAACAGATTCCACCAGCAGGTGGTAGTCAAAAATTAAAGCCCTGATTCCCACTTAGTCCTTCCTCTGTAGCAGCAAACACAGGCAGTAGAGGTTATTGAACTGGATAAAAAGACAAATGTGTTGCTTCCTCCCAGACACAGGGAGTATTATGCATCACTACCAAAAAGCCTGAATAAAAGACCTTGTATTGGTGTATAAATCCCCTGGTACCACTCTCATGAAGTTCTTGAGTGCAAAACCGGTGTGAAAAGTTACTTCATAAAAGCAAAAAATGGTTGGTTACACAGAAATACCTGCTATTGGCAGCAACCTTGAAAATCAGCTTGCCAATAGGGCACCAGCTGTACTTCAAAACACTGCAACTGAGAAACAGTGAAAAGAGTAGGTAAGGAAGAAGCAGGATGAGAGGGCGCAATAACTAAGCCACTGCTCACTCCTGCAGCCACAGTTCAAAGCAGGAGTCTTGGGATTGCTCCTGAGCTGAGTGGCTGTGTGCTCACAGACAAACCACGGAGATTCCCAAGGCCTCCTTTTTCCTTCTCTTCTCATTCCAAGCACAAGGTAGAGAGCATATCAAAAAACGACCAAGACAACCTTGGGGTTTCCACCTTCCCTTCCTCTTGGGCCTTAACTACTGTGAGAAACGAAAAAGCAGAAATGGAAGCCAGATTTACAGCTGCTGGCCAGGAGCCAGAACAGCAGCTAATGTTGCTAAAATCTGAGCCGTGGTTTGATTAGATGGTGGAAATACCTCTCCCCGTTTTTCCTTCCCCTCAAGGTCAACATGTGTCACTTTTTGAATTGCAAGACTCACAAAATTATTCAGAACCTCAGATATTGTGTACACATCATTTATATCACACACATACATACATATATATATGTATCTGCTATATATGTCACACCTAAGCATATGTGATCTTTCCACAAACCAAAGTGAGAAACAAGCAGGCAATCTGTAAAAAACATTTTCTACCCATGGATAGGCATGGCTTCTGTGAGCTGATGGGATAATCAGTCTTATAGACAAACATCCCCAAGGCTGCCACTTCTTCCACCAAGCCTATATAAGAGACTTTATAGAATGCAACAACTGTTTGCTTACGACGTGATAAAGAAAAAGACATCCACAGAGGAAAAAGAAATGTGAATATGCAGAGGCAAAGATTTCCAATTAAAATGGAAAGAGAGGGGTTAGAAGTAGATAAGATGGATCTTAAAGTGCAGATTTCATTTCTACCTATTGCCACATATCTGTTCATTAACTTTAGAAAGCAGCAAGTGCTGAACTATTTTGTCTTAAGAGTTGCTGATGCCACAAGTTTCTCTTATGTTTTCTGGGTTTCATCTTGTTTTTTTCCTCTGGGTCTAGTTGCATAACTTTTCAGGTTTTAATAAACACTCCTGAATGTGCTGCTTAGAAGATGCTATTAACATGTTAAGAACTTCTGGAAAGAGAACATTAACAGAAAAAAGGAGGATCAATCCATAGCTACACAGTCTATATGTTAATAAAACCCTCACAATAATTTAGCACAGGTATGAATATTTACCTCTGGGGGAGTGAAGAGACTAACTCATGCCCTGCAGATGCTTTCCACTGTTTGATGTTGCTGCAGCTGTACAGCCTCAACCCATCATTACAGCACCTTTAACTCTGTAATACTGTCTTTCTTTCTGAAAATGATGAGAAAAGACACCCACATGCTTTTTTCATAACACCAGCACATAATTTGTGTGTTTTATACTGTCTTGTATGCAAAATTAGAAAAAAAAAAAAAGACAATTAGCAGTTGGAGAGTTTTTGCTCCAAGTCTGGATTGCTTGGGAAGGTCTTTGTACTGTTTTCCTTTTCCATTCTTTGCCAAATTTGTTTCTGTTTTACAAACTGTTTGATGCAACAGTCTGCTCCTTTTTATGTTATAAAGGACCAAGGACTCTTGTGTAGAGAGTCACATATTTGTTATGATTTAAGTGTTATTTCTACTAGCCAAAATAATTTTTAAAAGTCACATCTCATTTTCTTGATCTACATTTTAGTGCATGTGGCTATATTATATGAAAACAATTGCCTTTAAAGAGTAGTCAAAATACAACAGCATGCAAATTCTAAATTAATAGGTACACAATTTTTTGTTCTGTTAAGAATTTAAGATTATTTCAAGCACCTCTGTGTTGCTCTGGAGTGTTGTGTCCAGTTGTGGACCAGGCTCTGCTCAGTGGTGCCAAGCAATGGGACAAGAAGCCATGGGCAGAAACTGATGCACAGGAAGTTCCACCTGAACTTGAGGAAGAAATTCTTCACTGTGCAGTGATCAAACACTGGAACACATCACCCAAAAAGGATGTGGGGTCTCCCTCACTGGAGATATTCCAGAACCATCTGGACACAATCTTGTGCCGTGCTCTGGGATGACCCTGCTTGAGCAGGGGTGTGGGAACAGATGAGCCACTGTGGTCCCTTCCAGCCTGACTCATTCTGGAATTCTGTGATACTTCTGTACTTCCTAGTGGCTACTGAAACAGGAAAAACCTAGATCTCTTCAAATGGCACATACCAAAGAAAATCAATGTTTTTACAATAAAAAATTATGTAGTATTTCTACACTGATCACCCTGGAATGATTGTCCTTAGGTTTTCTTCACTTTCACTTGAATTTTGGAGGAAAGACACAGACAAGGCCCATGGGAAAAAAAAAAATCCTTCTCCTACCAATTAAGAGGGAACAAAGTACACTGCTTGCTTAGGGATGATGCATTCTGTACTTTCCAGAAAGAGGAAATCCCCTGTGAGTAGTGCATACATTTTTTATTGTTTTCTGATGAATGAGTGATACACTGCTCTAAAACATCAGCAAAAATCCCTCCCACTGATGTGCTGCCTCTGACAAGTCCAGTTGTTACACCAGTTTCCTCCTCATCCCTCAGTGCTTATTTCTGATATTTTCTGGTACTCTGTTAATGAAACGAAAAAAAAAAAAAAAAAAAAAAGGAGTGCCAGATTAGAAAAGGCAACAAACTTTTAAACGTAGTACTTAACATTACATTGCTTAGAGTTTAACTTTGTGCTGTTTCCAGCAGGTACTGCTGAAAGGGTCTGAGCACTCAGGCATGCAACTGGCCCCATCACAGGTGATAGAGCTGCTTCAACATGATAAATTCTCTTTAAGGCAAGTATAAAAAAGCCTTGATTCATATACACTGAAACTTGTTATAAGTAATGAATGATTTAGATGGAACACATTTAGCACTGTCTCGGAACGAACATTTATTACAAACATACCACAACATCTAAAGCAGTGGCAGATAGCACACCATCAATCAGAGCAGACCACCAAAACAAATTGTGCCTCATAAACTACTTTAATATGTCACACAGCTTCCAAATATACATCACTGATCCATTTGTTACAAAGCCTAGGCTACTTTTTCACTGACAAGTCAGTGACATTTGGTATTTTCATTTATGTGTGATATCACAATGAATCTAAGGACTCCATTCACCCAAAATTAGGCTCCTGTGAGCACTGGCCTTTAATGCTCCTCAGGCTTGCACAGTTCTGCATACATGGATCTTGGTAATGATGCCTGTCTACAAAGACCCATTTGCCAATGCACTTTGTCTGTATACTTTAGCAGCATCTTGCTAACTATTTCAAGTCCTCAAGCTGCAGTTCCCTATATACCCATGCAAAATTTATGGCCCATACTGATAAGAGCAGGCAGCAGCACAGTAGCAGTTTTAAAGGGCATATGTTACATGCTGAAGAACAGATTTTTCCACTCATTTTGAAGAAGCAATTGAGGAAGGTGTGTCTACTTTTCTCTTTCAATATCAGCAGAAATGCCTAGAAAATAATTCTACCACAGAACAGCAAAAAATTAACTCGTTAAATATTTGGTCTGACAGCCTGCACAGACTTAAAGCTTCTGCATTTATATCTAAGGTCTGTGCTAAAGCATAGCTAATGTTAAAAAAAAAAAAAAAAGTTTCTTTTCCAGTGTAAGGATTAATCAAAGAGTATAAACCACCAAAAATGAGCACTTCATCCTCCATCTCCATGCATTTCTAGGGGTAAAAATGACAAGCTATGCTTCAGAAAAATGTCCAAGTGCTGCAAATGCAAATTTAACAACATGGATTTCAGCCAATTTTTAAGACACCTATGTCAGAACAAATTGTGCTGAGTGGAGGATTAAGAAGTGAAGAGTCTTGTTGTTTAGTAGATTTCCAAAAATCTGTCATGCATTTCCTAGTCAAACATCTCTTCTTGTCTCTCAAACAGGACTGGAAAGCATGCAGTTCACATAATGTTTGGTGTAAACTGTCTTAAGGGATTTCCAGCTGCATCCCATAAATTCAGATCACTGGGATAATGAGCTACATGGTCTGATTTCTCGCCAGTGTTTGCTAAATTCTATTTTTCTACCCTGCAAACTGCTGCTGTATCAGACAGAGAACACATCTGAGGCAGCACAAGCTGGGAAGAACATTCAGCACCAGCACAGGCTGCCCACGGCTGTGAGTAAACCAGCAAAGCTCTGCCAGGTGAGTACCAGGGCTGTGGTGCAACTTACTGCACACAATTTTCAATTCACATGTTTCCCAAAAAATCTCAATTTTACATTTTAAACAAATTCTTCACACATTCTTCACCTGATGCTTCTCCCGAACCGAGCATTCTAACTGTCTGAAGTTTTAAGGAAGTTTACATTCTTATCAGATATTTTTTAGTCCTGATTGAAAGCCACTGATCTCCCTGTCTTGTTTATTTTTAAGTATCAAATGTTACTATTTAAGGCCTATAATGTGCCATTGATCTGCACCTTAAGCATCCACTGAAATCAATAGCCCGTTCAATGTAAAAAATCAATGGTATGGTATAATCCTAAATAAGTATTCTACACACAAAACTCTGTGATGCCACCTTGATTTCAGTCTTTCATGTATGGCTACTCAAGCCAAATATTTATTAATGTTATACTTGTACAAAGAAGACAAAAAAATGCATAAAATCAATGGCAAGTGCAGTGGCATTAGCGGTGTGGGTAGTGTAATTAGTCAAAACACTTCTAACACTTTTAGAGGATATTATAGGAATAAATAAGAAAAGACAAGCCATTATGATTTTCCTAAGTATGTGATAATAGTTCTGTACATCCTAGATTTATGCCAAAGCCAACACAAAATAGAAACTAGCTGCCACCTATTATGAAGGCTGAAAAATTCTGTATCACGTTGAGATTCAAGAAAACACTCATTTGCAATATGACAAGCCACCATGAAAATTTTGGGTTGTAAAGCCTGAAAGAGCCATAAATGGACAAAGAGACAAAGAATGTATCTGTTTAGGTTGTGTTTTACTGTCACTGCCAGCTTTGTGGACTGAAAGCATCCCCAGTGGGTATCCCCAGCAATTCAGCTTTCACAAGGGGTTTCATGAGCAGCTCAGAGCTGCTCTGCAAACCTCTCAGCAGAGGGAATACACACAGCCCTGGTTCAAGAGGAACATAATATGTCATGACTTAATAGTGTTTGATTTCTCCCCAGTGGTTTTTAAGGCTAGAGAGTTGACCTCCTTCCTCCCTTGGTGCTTGACTGTTGACATCTCCATGTTCTTTCTTGATTAACCAAACCTCATCCTCCACTTTGTTCCTTAAGCCTGGTTTTTCAAAGAGTGCTTGTACTGCTTAAGAAAAGGAAGAAAAAAGAATTGGACAAGGCAGCTACATAGAACACTAAGTAAGATAGGGGGCTAAAATCCCACACCAGGCTTGGCAGCTGTGATAATGATGTATAATTTAATTGAAGCTATACTGTGAGCCTCAAAAGGACTTCAGACCTTTTCCCATGTTTATATATTATTCAGGCTAATGGCAACCCTGAAATAGAAAAAGCTTCTTATCTCTTAAAACTTTTATTGCAGTGAGCTCAAAATGCACAAAGCTGAGTGCTGGTCTGTCTGCTTTAATGCAAAGTGAAAGGAGGCTGTTTCCAGTGCTCTTCTGCATCTCTGTCTTGGCAAAAAGACAGATGGGACTGGATGCCTTAGAAACCAGGGATGCCATGGCATGCACAAGAAATTTAAAGGTTTGGGTTATTTCTATACATAAAATATGTTATCTATGTCTGGCCATTATTTGTTTTGACTTTTTTTTTTCAACACAGGTTCATAGAAAAAATATAAATCCCATTAAGACAAGACAAAAATCTATAGCAATCAATACAAATGGCACCTCCTTTGCATTTTGTGCAAGTTAAATGACAGAACTTGCTGCACATTTAAAGCTGTTACAAAAACCTGTGTCTAGAGGGGTTTTGAAAACTAACAGGATAATTTACGGAAGGATGACAAGTGGCTTATTAGCAGTTGTGTTGTCTGCTGTGTATTCATCCTGTAGACCAAACAGCAAAAAAGGATCACTCTTCAAGCTGGTCTTCCATCTATGCTCAACTTACAGGGGCATAGAGGAATAAATCAGGAATCTTCATAGGAAGGTTTTTGCTTCCAGCCATTATTTATCCATAATGCAAAACTGGAACTCAATATAGCATGATACAAGTGCACATGCCCACATAAAAAATAATACACATATAATTAAATAACGTAACCCCAAATCACATCTGCGGAAGACAGTGGTCACAGAAAGCCAGTAAGGAATTCTTGAAATTATTTTCCTTTCAGAATGCATGGCAAAATTTCCCCCTGTGGTGACTGTCTATAGGTATTGTGGTGATCGATGAATCACAGCTCATCCCGTGATCTCTCCCAATGTGCAAAGACAATGTAAGTGCCACTAAACATATCAGTCACTGCTGAGTTTCTGCTGGGGAGATTATGAACAGATACATTCAGAGCTAGCGACTGCCCTTGCCATGAATCAAAAATGTGTACTGCTAAACTGATTTAGGGCCTCAAACTACATTATCTGTAAAATGAAATTACCATGTTCTTTGTTTGGAAAGGGAATTGAAAAGACCAATATAGATCAAGTAAATTTACATGCATAATACATTATATTATCCTGTGTTCTCAACACATCTCACTTTCTCTACATGAGGTGCACTTTTTGAGAGCACATGCAAGCTTTTGTAACATAGGCTTTGTTTAAACTAGGCTTTAAGCAAGTTTTTGAAGCAGCTATATATGTCAGAGAATTCATAAAAGACAACACATCTTCTGCAATTTGAATGGTACAAAAACTTACCAATTACTGTAAGAACTGTACTGTTCTTTTCAGATTAAAGAGCAATAATATACCATCAAAGGGCACCAGAAAGGAAATCAGTAAGGAGTTATATTTTCCCAATAATATAGTCCCAAGAATATGGCTCAGACTGTGACACATTTTCCCAAGAATATAAATTAAGCAAAAGCATATTATCAAGAACAAAAACATATCTACATGTTCCTCATGATCTGTTATAATGTCTGTAATTCTCTCTTTATAGGAATAATTCAAGGTAACATTTCTTATTAGTAGTTCTACTATTTAAATACAGTGAAAAAGCTATTAAAACTGATTGAAAGAAATTAATAACTCTCTGATAAATAAACTCTGTAGATAACCTTGTGTAAAAGGTCTTTCAAAAATTAGAAAACAATTGACAATCAGAAAAAAGTGTGTACTGAACGTGAAGATCAAAGGAGCTGAAAAACAACTTAGCCAACACACATATACTGGTGCTCAGGAGCTGTAATGCAGAATGAGCTCTTATAACAGCTCAAAAATGTTGGATTTTAAAATATGTCTTATGCTGTAGAAAGACTGAAGTGAGACCATATTAAATAGAGAATTTATTCTCTTCATGGAAATAGGGCCAATGCATTAATAAGTTAACTAGGAAAAAAAAAGAAAAAAGTAGTAGAAACAGTAGATGTTCCTCCTAAAATATGGAGAGATTTAAATTCAGTTTTTTGTCATTATTATCCATGAGGGTTCTTTTTCAGGGTACCAAAAATTCTGTCTTTTCCTTGGTACATTGCAGAGTGTGTCTGTCTCTGCACCAGGAGACTCCACCACCAACTTTACAGAAGTTCCTTCACAACTCTTCTTCAATTCCATTCTTAAACTCCCACAGTCCTGGTCTTTAAAATATATTTTTCCTTCAAACATTATTCAACGTGAAGGACTTGTTAAAAAAAGCTATTTCTTCATTTCTCCTCCTATTTCCCTTCTGCTACCTTCAACACTCAAAAGCAGAAGACTGCAACTTTAAAAATGGAAATAAAAATTCAGCAAAGCATAGAGTCATTCTTCTTTTTTTCCCACTGATTACCAACAGCTAGAACATTACCCATATTTCAAGACTGTCACTTTTTTAAAGCAGAATCCAAAAAGTCTAGCAGTGGGAAAAAGCCCTCAAAATTGCAAAGTTGAAAACCAAATTTTGTCCAGATTTTTAATGATCTTTTTATTCTTCATCATGCTCTGTAACCTTAAACTATTTTAAGTATGCCTTTGTTCTTTCTGTTATTAAACATGTATTATTAATCTAAGTTTTATTGAAATTTATACCTAAATTGAAAACTGTTGAGTTAAGAAATTCTTGATATCAAAGCAACAGTAATTCATTAAAACACGTTCTGTCTTACTGCACAAACCTATCTCAAGTCCATGGATAATCAGGAAGATAACAAATAGCTCAGCCAGACCCCTTGCAGAATGATGGATTGCAAATACAGACTGTAGACAAATTCTCAAGCTTTACCACAATCACCAGCAGCATGGAATCATCATAACTAGTGGGAACTGCTTCAGTGTCACAATTTTTCTTCTGTCCTCATCATCCTGAGGACTTTTCCATGCTCTCATCTTCACATTGGTTCTTCCCCAACTGATTTAATCTGTTTGTAGACAGGGACTACTCTGTAAGAACCGCCAGGATTTATTATCAAATAGATTATACCCAGCTGAGACTCAAAAAAGCAGATTCTCCTCTCATTTGTAGTGGCAGAATTCTAGAAATTTCAGTGAAATTTCTCCTGCCCATAAGAAAGATGCTGAGCACATTCCAGATGCCCCAGATACACCCTGATGTACATAACAACACTACAGTTCTTCTCAAGCAAGTACAAGAAAAAAGATACAATCTTATATTTGCAGAAGACAACCAGGGGCATCTCTCAAGGGCTATCTTCTGTGTAAAATGCTAATATTTTAAGTCAGAAGTAGCAGATTTGGTATTTCAACTGCTTTCCAGAGAAATATTGAATGTGAGTGAAAAACAGGCTCTCCCCTATTCTTTTCTGGAGATAAAATAAATTAAGACTACTATCTGTGGTTTCTTAATGTAAGCATTAATGACACCAAAATGATGATAATGGAATTAAAAATTTCAATATGTCAGGAAGACTTAAAAATATAACTAAAGAGTGCTTTTTGAAATATACAACTTTTTTTTTTTTTTTTTTTGGGAGTGTCTCCCACTGGTTTTCAGTCATCCAATCCTGCAGCAGCTTTCTCTAAAATTGCTAAGGAACACTTACCTTCATGGGAGAAGAAAGCTAGTGACATGTTCAAATAGCATGAAACTGGTCCCCCAATTTTTCTATAATTAAACAGAGTAAAATCCTTTAATATCTCTCAAAAAACACTTTCTCTAACTTTCAGAAAAAGTTTGTGTTTTGGGATTTTTCTCCATTTTTATTTTCCTATATCATACTTGACATAGATTTCTATTTTTTCTCCCAATTAGATTCTAAACCATGGGTAAACCATTTGCTCCTTTACTCCTATTTACACAGCTAAGGGTGCTGCTTTTCTGTTTTTCCACTCTCAGTACAATGGACCTACAAACTAGGTGAAACTACCAAGCCAGAGGCACTGATCTCAAGCAGTGTGGTAAATCTGAGAATTTTGTCTCACTAAACTTTCCAAAATCCTGCATTTCACTTTTAATGAACACACAAAGTCCAGCAGGTAGAAAGTTAATTGTTAACTAAAGCAATGTGTGGTGTTTTGTAGAACACTTATCCAGCCTCCTCCATAGGAAAGACAGTGAAGACTTTTCTTCTCATTTGCACCACCATAGACCTGACCATGCCTGGAACTACAGCAGGAATTTCCCTGGTGGAGTCTCCTCACAAATTATGGGAGTGTGGAAACCACAGGGTTGTGCCTAAGGCTGGAAGGAACAGGAAGGCTGTGAAGGGTGCTGGCATTCAGAGGATGTAGGAGCCCAGAGCAAAGAGGAGGGCTGCACTTAGGCATATCAAAACTGATTTTTGTGAGGACTGAGAGTCCTTGTCACTAGGAGCTTCTGCTGAGTGATCAGCATCTCTGCAAACAAAACTGGATTTTTTCTCTCTCTTGTTTTTTCCATTATTTTAAGTTTGCTCATGCAAGGAAACACAGTAATGGAAAAACACTGATTTTGACAGAAAACGTTATAAATTTTTTTTTCTTACTTCACTTCTCTGCGTAATATAGTTCTGCAACCATGAGGCTGTTTTACTGTTTAGCTAGTGTGGCTGATGCAGTTTCAAACCCAGTAGGATGAAATCAGTGCTAGAATGAGAGCTAACATGACACAATTCAACCAAGAACAAGATTTTAGGATTCAAATATAAATGACTGAAAAAGTAATTTCTTTTGAAGATACTCTCACTATTGAACAGCAAGAGCTTTACATTTTTGATGATTCAGGCAACATTTACCAAAACAAACTAATCTGTAAAAGCATCATGCATCCCTGCCCCCACACTTCTGAATGTACTAAGGAAAGAAGTTTTCCTGAGATTATTTAGTAATGGCTCTTTAAAGTAATGTACTCTGAGTATTCCTTAGATCACTCTTTGAAGTAAAAAAATCAATATTGTTTAACTGATGAACAATATTTTCTTTGAAAATTTGTAGAAAGGGAAAGCCAAAATAACAATTTTTCAGTCATTCTTGCATATGTTTAAGCCTATTCATCAGTTTGAAAGTGCACATCTGATCTGTGCTCTTTCAATACCTAAAGGCAATGTACATGTGTTCATTTTATTTGTGGACAGAAACAAAGAGAGTATGCTTGTGCTTGCTGGTTTTCTGATGTCAGTGATGCTTTATGGTTGCTCCAAAATCTGTTAAAAAAAAAAAAAGAAAAAAGAAGCAAATAACCAAAGGAGAGGAACCTGTGTGCATGGTGGGTAAAGTGTTATTTAAATATTCCTCCTGGTTTATAACTGTTTGATCAACATACTTTTTAATATGATAGCAAACACTTCAAGCAATACTCCAGGCACAGGATGTGGACATAGGATTCAAAGGAAGGTGCCACCTTATTAATTTTTTTTTTTTCCCTGGGTAGTCTGGAGCTGCAGGGTGAAGTTATGTGTCAACTTGAACTACCCTAAATCCAACCATGATCAGATTCTCTTCTCTTCCCTTGTGGTCATAGCCCCTTCTATACCAAGCTCCCCTTTGACCCCAGAGTGTGCAAAGGAAGGGATCACATCAGCTAAAGGAATGCCATCCTCTCTTACCTGGCCAGTTCCTGCCTGGATGGGCTCCCTGAGCAGAGGTGCCAGCAGATGTGCAGGAGCACTGGCACCAGTGGAAAAGTCAGAGGGAGATCCTGCAGGCAGGACTCTTGGAAGTTGGAGACTGAAAACCTGGCTGACTCCATCTGCCAAAGGATGGCAACCCCTTCTCCATGGTGTCTGGAAACACTCCCCCAGCCCAGTTTCATTTGCTGCTGTTTAGTTTTGTGACAGCACTGCTCTGCTCTTAAGTAGATGTTACACTTCCCCCACATTGTTCCCCTTGTGACTGGAAAAGCCACATCATTTTCCCTCCCTTGCAGCTGAGAAGAAAACACTCAACAAGCTCAGTTTTCCACTGCTCCCATCTCCCTTGCCTCTGCCTAAATGTGAGACTAAATACAGGTTGCCAAAATTCTATAAATTATTTCAAATGTCTTCAAAGAGATGAAAAACAGATAAATTTATATTCTATTTATTCCAACAAAATATGTGCAGGAAGCCTTATGCATCCTCAGAGACCTTCTGAATTCAGATTTTACTCTGAAGAAAGTGTGTTAAAGAAGGTGCAAAAATTTTGTTTGTTTCATAAGATAAGGACCAAATCCAGACTTAAAAGAAAATAGAAAACTAAATAAAACCCAGTTAATTTCACAGTCACTCTGCATCCAAATAAATACTCTTTCCCCTTTTAGGATTTTTCAAAGCAAAACTATTAGAACATCCTTTGGTACATCAAATCACATACTGTGTGTAGTCATATGCTTTATATACTTGCAGTCAAACTAAAACTGCCGATCCACACTTACAGCACTCAGTTTCTAAAATTAGACTTTTAGATCCTTAGCTATGCACAAGCCACCTCCTCAAATATATCGAGCTTCCTCTGAAGTTAAAAAAATTGTGAATTTCTTACTACTCAAAATCAGGTTGCTTCTGTAAAACATAGGGAAATACTTTTAGGACCCTGAATCTGAAACTTTTGGTCAACATTTCATAAGCTTTTCCAATGTAAAAGAGCACAGCAGCATATTTAATCTCTCAATATTTAAGAAATACTGTTAGTTGTACAGCATGATAAGATATAGAAAAAATAATTCATGCCATTTATCCTTGAAATTACATAAAATAAATTACTTAAATTAGATAAATGGCAAACTATATAAAGTGTTATGCTTAAAATAACATAAAGTAAACAGTGAATCATCCCAGCACAGCTGGCTGTGCTCTACAAGTGCTGCAACTCAACCACCACATCAAAAGCTTCATATCCAACCAGACCCCTCATGCCTCACAATTACACTGAAATCCAGGCTACCTGGCTCCATGTAAATGCCTCCTATCTACTTTCATTTATTTAACACTTAAACTAGTGTTGGTGTTCTACATGCACCCTAAATAATATGTGCTCAGTCTATAGGGAGACTGAATCTGAAGCTCACAACTTCCTATCACCCCCACCAGCAACACCTTGCCAGAGACACTTAAGATTTCTAACACTGGTAACTTTTGCTGTAAAAATGATTAAACTGCAGTAGAGCTGAAATTGGAACTGAAATATAAGGCTGGATCACTTGCATAATAAACTTTGATTTAGTCATTAAAGAGATTATTGCTTCACTTCCCTGTAGACAGTAAGGACAGGCACCACCCTCATATAGTTCTCTGGGGTGATGACCTGTGGTTGCATTTTATTTTTATTTCTACAGTTTCATCATAAGTAAATCAAGTCACTCTGAGTTCTGAAAATGGAAATTCTTTCAGTGAAGCACAAAGGAGATGTGAATAAGCAAAGTGTTGGGAAGAAGGCATTCTTTAACCTGGATTTCCCAGCCCTAGGTCTGGTCCTTTCCTTCTGAAGTCTTTTCATCTCCAGCTCCTCTCCCCAGTCCTGAAAGTCTTCTCTTCACTTGGGAGGTGTTGCCAGCACAGCTGACAGATTACTTTCGTGCCAGGGCACCCTGGGGCGTGCACAGAGTCTCTCTGTGCCCCTCCTGAGGCTCAGCTCACCCCAAGGGCCATCCCAGAGTGGCTCAGTCTGCCACCCCTCAGCTGGGGTGGGTGCTGACCTGGCAAAAGGACCAGATTCTCTCACAGAGACCACCCTGCACAGAGTCAGACTCTTCAAAGCTTCCCAGCAGCCTGAATGGGCACAACTTTCCCCCATGGGGAATGCCTGAGTTGTTTCCAAGATGAGTGAGGGGTTTATGTCCTCCAAGAATGGTGGCTGTCCTAACGGTGCCACTGTCCCTCTCTGAGCAGCTCTGTCACACAGCCTTCCACACAGTTAGAAACAAATGGACAGCTTACTTCCCAGTCTACAAATTCTCCCAGATGCCACTGGACACATCCAAAGGAATATCCACACTCAAACCTTCCCCCCTTACACATGAGTAAAATATATGGAAAAGGGAAGAAATTCAATAAATTCAACAGGAGAATTCAGAAGGGGGTAGGCATTAGCAGCACCTCAAATTTGCTTTCTGATTTAAGTTAAACTCAAAACAATACTTAATCTTCTTTTCCTTTTCCTAGTTTTTTGTCTCAGTATTATAAATCATTCTTAAACTTGAACCATGGTGTGTTATTTCAGCTTCAAGGGAAAAAGAAATTCCAATTGATTTGTATTTCCAGGTTTGGCTTTTAGACTCCAGTTTATCTTGATCATTAGTTTATAAATCCCAGTTTAAAGCACATTTAGAGACTGCATTCCAATGAATCATTCTGAAAGGTTTTCTGGCATGTAGACTTAAAAACAGCTAGAAAAGAAATTGGCATCTTTATGTTTCTCTGGACCCACATGCAAGACTCATTTCACTCCCTGACACCCAACCTTGCAACTAAATCAGGAGCAGTTTTCTACCCATAATTCCATTCTTTTAGTTGTTTGTGGGCAGCCATTTTTCTTGGTTTTAGTGAATTCCAAGGAGAAAAATACAGGTGAAAAGAGCTGGTTTTGTTATAAATACAGAATTATACAGAAGGACCATAGAAAATGTCTTCTCAGAGCTTCTAACTTCAGTAATGAAGTTTTTATTAATTGTACCAGAAAATCTTCTATATTCATTAACTTGTACTGATCATGAGCAGGACCTACACAGACACAAAGCCTACACAGATACCAACACTTTCCAAACATGTCCATACTTTGCAGCACTTTTGAAACAAAATGCTGTATGGAAGAACCAGAGGATGGTCTAAATCAGCTGTGTCTATCCATCATGCAACTCATGTCAGCATAGGTAATACTGTGAGTCATCCAATGCATTTCCAGCTGCACATATCCAGCTTCACCCTTCCCCTCTGAACAGAGCTGGAATTTGGTGTGCAGATCTCTGTCTGTCTGGAATCTCGTAAAAATAAGAATAAAAGACATCTCTGTTGCCATTTGGGATGGGCTTCCCAGTGAGCTGCAGTGGAGAAGTTGGCATGCTGACCTTTCACCAAGCAACACCATGAATTCCATGAGCACACCAATAAAAACAGCTCACATCACTGAGATATAGGCAAAAGCTGATCCTTAATGGTTAATGGAAAGGGGAGGTGCACACATTCTGTTTTGGAGGTCAGAAGTGCTCAGACTATATGACATGACACAACTGTGTTCTGACAGATCCTGAATTTGGAGCTGTCCTCAGAAAGCAGGCATCCTCTTCAAGTCACACAGCACTCACAGTAATATCACACATGAAACAAACCACTGGACAGCAGGGATGCCGAGATTTTTGCTGATTCAGAGCTCTGAGCAAACAAGACAAATTGCTTCTTAGCCTCCTTGAAACAGGTATCTTATATTTTGTTTCAGCTGCAAAAAGCACTTCTTAGAACAGCAAAAGCCCATATTAAGATATTTTCTGCAGTCAGGTCCATAGGTTATTTTCTACCTGTGATAAAAATTCAGCTCTTTGCCTCTGCCTGAGAGTAGGTAAGAGACCAAAGCAATCCAGTCCTCATTTACCAGATTTAATTGAAAATGGGAGAAAGAGAAAAAAAGTTAACAGCATTTCTTAAATCCCAGGAACTTGACAGTGACATATATTCCTAAGTCACATACCTCTGAGAAGAGGTCATGCTGCCCAGAGTAAATAACAGCTTGTAATTTGCAACGAGGATACCCAGCAGCAGCACTGTGAGATACATGTGATAATGTGATTTACAGGACCAGGAAATAATTTTCAGATATATGTGCTGCATTAACAATCCAGGTTAAGCGTGTGCTGCAACTTTTCCCTTGAAGGTACAGTAGGTGGAAGATTAAATGCAACAAAAGGAAATGTTGAGGGGGGGAGGGAGGAGTCTCCTGCTGAGATGTTGTGATAAATTATTAAAACTTCTTTTTAATGTTGATGCTACTCTTTAACCTCAGATCACAATACTGACAGCAGAGAAAAACTGGAAGTGCTATTAAAGCTGTGATAAACACACCATGCTGTGGCAACACTTGTAAGGGGGGAAAAAAAAAGTAAAAAAATCCTGGGGGTGCCTCCAATCAGCAACATCAAGAAACAACCAGGGAGAAAATACCAAACTGTCTACAATCCACAGTCCCTCAGTCCAAATATTTATGAGATACCATTTATGCTCACTGAGCTATATTAGATTATGAGACCTCAATAACCCGTGTTTTCCATAAACAAATGTCATGCAAGGAAGCAAAACAAAGTGAACTTTATGAAAAGGCACATTTAGTGAACTGCTCACAGCACACACAGGGTAAATTTTCCCAGCAGTTTTCAACAGAAGAGGAAAATGGATTACTGCCTTCAAAAATCATAAGTGTTTTCTCAACACAGTTTTTTTTTCCTATAAAGTTAATGCAATTTATCTTTATTAACACATCAACACCGACATAGCCAGTCAGCCAATTAGTGCTGCTGGCAGTGCATTTTACAACATCCATGTATTCTAAAAAAATGTCTGTCTAGTCATTTTTACCACACATACTAACAATTCTGCACGCAAAATAGGCTTCTTGCTTTCTTTCTCTCTTCTTCTGCAACATTGCAGCCCCCTGTGACAGGGGTAACATCACTTTCAATAAAGCCACAAGAGTCCCAGAAGCTCCATAATGAAAAGAACAATCTGAATTCTCAAAATCAAAAAAAATCACTAAATTTCTAAATGGCATGCATTTATTTGTATCAAGGCCCTAAACATCATTCTGCTAATGGTACAATGCAAAGCAAAATTCCTGCAAGGAATACATACCTTACACAGAGCCAGCCAAGCAAACTAACAAGAAAACAAATTAAACTCCCTGCTCTCTTTTTAGCATCCTACTGCAAGCCCACACAGCAAACTGAAATCTGAGTCACTCAAAATAGCACAGGTATTCTCCTTAGATTACTTTTAATAAAGCTTTTCAGTACCTTACCCAAACATCCATTAGAAAACTTTTCCTTTCCACTTACCCCCCTTCCAGTGTTTGCCTTTGGTCCTGCTAAGCTTGCTCAGGGTTGGTCCAGAGAAGAGCAACATCAAAATGAAAAGAAGTTCAAGCATAGTGATTTTCCCCTTTTTCAATGACAACATTTCCACAAGTTATTAAAAAATATTTAAAAAAAAAAAAAATCACATCTTCTCCCCCACTTTGTATTTACTTAGGGAAGAGTGATTAATCATTGAAAAATTAGAGCAAGGAGTAGCTTCGCTCCTCTCAGACGTTGAAGTAATTTTTCAATGATGTAGCCCTGAGGAAAGCCACATTTCTCACTGATCCGATTTCTCCCACACAACATGCAGCCAGCACCGCTGCTACTACAGCAGCTATAAAATAATTTCTGCTCCTCACTTTGGTTTCTGTGGGAATATATTCCTCAGCTTGCAGCGTGAGCTTGATTGAAAATGATAAATACAGTAATGCTTGTGTCCAGCAGAAAAGAGAAAAGATGTCAGGATTGTGAAAAAAGATGAGAAGCAGTTGTACTGACAGCTTTAAGCCTGACTGTCTGATCCTAATAGCTGTGCAACCAACCAAATTGCTCTTTTAAGAGTAATAAGGCTTCAGTGAAAGCTGGTGTCACTGCCACTTGGGTAGGTAGTGCAGGGCTTGAAAATCACCAAGGAACCTGCTGGAGATAACGACTGCCACGGTCCCAGCTCCGAACGCAGAGGGCTGAGCAGAATACAGTATGCACAGGGAGCATTTAATCTCTATTGTGTGCAGGAGATTTCCTGCTCTGCACTGTGCCACTGCTCAGGACTTTTCACTGCATTTTCTTAAGGCTTTAGTTCACATTTTAAACTAAAATGCAAGCTTCAACACACTAACTGCTTGCAGCATTTCTGATTTATTGCATGGGAAGAGCCCTGCGTGTTTTGATTTTTTTTTTTTTTTAAGGAGCAAACAGGAAGAACAAATCTTTAGGAGTAGCAGCAATCTTTTCACTGCACAGAGCAGCTATGCATTTTATATTTTCACACTGCCTATCCTTAGGATCTCCAAAATCCAGGGGGCGGGAGTACAGGGTGGAGAGGGAAGGAAAGAGAAAGGGGACATTCAGTAGTGCACATATTCTCAAAATTATAGATTGCAGTGAATTTTCCCTTTAAAAGGTGTTACTGCCACAGAAATAATAGAGCTACTACCTACATCTCCAAATGTTTGTATTTAAGATACCAACTGACTCTGCTGATACTGGATCAGCAAACACAAGACTTTCTGTGCAAAATTTTGGATTTTCATGACAGGTACTCTGAGAAAGATTCCTGACATTCAGACTGCTTATACAGACTTGAGATGCCCAGTACTTGCTTAAGTGTGCCCAAAACCTTGAATTCATCTACAGTCTGGCATTTTGTTGTTTCTTTATAAGCATGCAGTACTCAAACCAATGAGCCACAAACCTTGTGCTGTAGATTAATATAAATAAAAAAATCAATGTCTTTAGAATGACAAAGCAACGATGGTCACAAATTCCCTGAAGTTATCACATTTTCAACCGCAGACATGATGCCCTTTTCAGTGCAACATTAAAAGGATGGTATTAATAAATCTAAAGCCTTGCTTATTCATCTGAATAAAGAATGATATTTTGGCTGGTGGAGACAATCATGAACATCTGATATATGTTCAGAGATTTTTTTTAAAACAAACAGCATGTAATATCAAAAACAAGGAAATATTGGGATTTCACCACGACCATATCAATGATGACAGATCTTTTATTTTTAAGTTCTACAATGTATTTATGGGCTTGTGAGAGGATGTAACATTTGCATTTAGACAGAAAACAAACACATGCTGATGTACAGTTCTTTATCCTTCTGTGCATTAATTTTTAAAAGTTATAAGACAGCCTACCAGATGCTGAGTCTGATACATCAAGGATGATGTTTATGGCTCTTAGTTGCCAAAAAATTAGGTCAGTATCTGTCACATAGAGTCACTAAGCTGTGGCTTCTGATAAATTTCTCCATCAAGCCATTCTTGATCACCAGTCTCATTGCTAATAATTAAAACACTGTTTCTTGTATTTCTGTCCCAACTGTTACTGAAATGAGGCAGGCAGACACTCGTGTTTGGATTGCTAGCAGCATGTGATGTGTTAAAGAACCAAAATAACTTAGGAGTTCACAGAATTTTCATAATTTTTGCATCCGGACAGTAAGAAAACCTTAAACTAAACAACCCACAGTCCCACCCTCCTCGGGTACCATAAAGCAAATTAAAAATTTTGGATCAGAAAGCAAATACCTCCAATGTCCAAAACATGTGACAATACCAGCCACACCTCAGAACTTTTTACAGATCATTGTCTTGGCCCTCTCTGCAGCCTTATGTCACTTGTACCTCCCATGTACTTTCTTCAGTCTCTGTCTTGCTTTCAAATCTTATCATCCCCTGAAAGTTTGTCACACTATCCTGTTTCTACCCCTACCCATGAGTAAGTCAGATGCTATGGGGAAAACTGTTCCCAAAGGTGGCAGGCATCCTTAAAAATACCCTCTTGATCCCTTACTGTAAAAGAATTCAACCCAGCCTGGATATCTTCTATTCTCAGCATTAATGAAACCAGTGGCTTTTGGAAGGTGTGATGAGTTCCTGTCAACTTTCTGCCAGCTCTGACATGAGCCTCCAGCAGCTCAGCAGGATCAGGCACTGCCTGAGTAGCAGCTCAGGTGATACAGCAGGACCACCAAGGAGCTTGAGGAAAACCACCACTGCTGCTGGTCATGGTTGTGCTTAATTCAGTCTAATGCTTGAAGTGCCCAGACTTCCACTCTGATGATGGTTTTCTGCATTTTTTTACAAAAAGTAAGCTTTTGAATCCACTTAGAATTATATTAGGAGTGAGCAAGCAAACCTTCAAGGAAACATAGAAAAATCGTTGTCCTTTCTTATGAAATTCAGTGGGGCTTTTTAATGTCCTCATTTCCAGGTTCATAAGAATTTCAATTTTCCAGAGTTTAAATGCCTCCAGAGGAAAGATATGGTTTTAAGAAAGACTATACAAACTTTGTGGGATGTAACATCAGAAAGACAAATAAAATAAACCCAACATTTATTTTTCTTTCAAGTATAATGATTTTTAAGTCAGCATCGTGTTTTAGAGATGTAAAATGACTGATTTGGAATTTTATTTTATGCTTTGAGTGTGCAGTAGTGGAAACAGAAAGAAAAGTAACCAGTCTATGTCTATTAAAAAGTAACCACCTTTATGTCTATTACTGTTACAGCAAAAACTCCTCTGAGAGCTACGAGAGGCAAAACAATCCCATGTCAGATAAATGTCCCTGATGATTGTCTAGTTCCTTTTTTGACTCATTTATGTTTTTCTCCACACCCATAGGTCCTAGCAATGAGTCCAACATGTTTAATTACTTCCTCTTATTTCTTTGAAAAGTATATTTGACAAATTTATTGAGATCATGTAGTGTTTTCATCATTAAAAAAAAATCCTCTTCATCTTTTCTCATATTATGGTTTAAATAATAAACCTAAATACGCTTCATACAACTTACTCCAGTAAAAAAAGTAATTTCTCAGACCAAAGATTCCTACACTCACAATTGTCCTTGCTGCCTTCACCTTAAGTATATCCAGTTCTAATTTAGTGTTTATGAGATGAAGTCAAGAGAAAAGCCCGCAGCATTCAGGATGAATAAGCAATTGTATATTCTCTCCCTCATTCTGCCCATGAAGCCAAAGGGCAGCAGCTACAATTAAGCTGAAGTTATGCTTATAAATGTCTACAACATTAATGAATACAGAGGTTCTTTTTAATTAACAGAATGGTAGGATGTTTACTCAGAGGCATTGTACACCAGCAACCTAAATAACAAAGCACTAGTGAGACACTCAGGAAAAAATATGTCCAAGTTAGTATAATCTGTAGTTGGTATAACCACCTATCTGGTCACTCTTCCTTTCCATATTTTCCTTCTTTTTACTAATCTATATCAGGCACAAAAGGCTGCTGGTATGAGCACTTGGTTAAAACCCTCAGGCTTGAATAAATAGCAACAACAATTTCACAGAAGCTTGAATATCAGAGCCCTGAGCAACATGGTCTTGTAAAGGTTACATTTTGGAGAGCTCTGCTGCTCTCAGACTGTAGGAGGCACAGGCAGAAGCCTTGGCTGCTTGCTTACTGATATGTTCTTGGGCCCTTTCACTTGCCATCCAGATTCCACTTCACTACAGGGAAGGTTATGAACTTCCTCAAGATCCTCCAGTAACGTCATAAAATAATGCTTCCATCCAACCCAGCATTTGGGCACTTCTCATTGTATATCCTGGCACTTTTTAATTATAGAATTGTCTTAACACTCGGAGAAGCTCAGAAAGATTCGCAGCCTTCATTCTTCCAATTTCAGAACATTAGACTATCAAAATAAAAAAATTCAGAGCTTTCAGAAATAGATAGAAATGACTGTTTAGATAGTCACGACTAAGATGAGAAGGAATGGAGACAGAAGTTACCTTACAAAGTTACCTACCCATTACAAGTTACCAATATTTCATTTTTTCCTACCTCTCTCCTTCTTCCTCATCCCAAAGATCCCAAATAGTCTGACAGTCTGGCAGCATGAAAATGGCCATGACTAAATGAACTTTGCAAAAGGAATATAATCAACACCAAACACAACAAGATAGAAATATCACATCCTTCATTGAAGGCATGAAGAATATTTTTCTTCTGTCTCCCTCATCATAAACAGAGGTCCAAGTTGCTCTGGGCCATAATTAATTCAGTTCTTTGTAGGCATGAAAATTGTTTTGATTTTAAATACTTTCAGCTTAGGGCATTCTAAATATCTGTGGAAAGCTCCTGGGGATTTCTGTTAGCCACGGACACCAATGGAAGAAACATTTTAGGATACTTATAACATAATACCATGCCAAATAAATACAGAGGCTTCTTAAATCAAAAACATATTTGAAATTCCTTCCAATTCACGTGATTTCCAGGGATTAAGACACCAGTGCCTGCCTAGAGCACAGTCTGCACTACCATTGCAGGCATTGTGAAAAAACCATTTCTATTCCCCCTTCCAAATAGGGGAAATAGAATTTGGCTATGAATATAACCAAAGATGTTCTGACTATCACTGCATGCCAGTCCCCAAACACTACGTGTTTTTTTGGTTTTTGCTGGCAATAAAGACCCACAAAAGGGTGTCCCTCTGCTTCATAACTAACCAGTACCTTTGTTTCTTGAATAAGAAAACGTGCAGGTTTGATGCATAGCAATACACTACAATAGCTGCTTTAGTGCAGTAAAAGAAACATCAATAAAAAAAAGGAAAATAAGTCCAAGATTCACATTTCTATACTGAGGGTTATTTCTTGTTTATGCTTAGACGTCTAAAGCCTTTCCAATACTCTGCGAATTATATTATGTAGAATGAAGAAGTAGATGAAATTTATTTCATAATATTCTGCACTCATCAATCAGGATTTATAGGAGGTTTATATTTAAGTATACTAGGAGTTATAATAATTCACTTTGAATTTAGTACTTATTTCAGTCTTACTCAGAGTTTTGGTTCAAAAAGTATAAATTTGCTTGATGGAGCTTGTAGGCAACCAAAAACTGCTTAGATACTTGGTAAACAATGGAAAAAAAGCCAACTTTTAGCTTTATCAATATTTTTAATAAAATTTTTAACTTGGAAAATCTTATTAACTATATCTAATGCAAAGATTCTAAATGCTTTCAACACTGACAAGATGCTACAGTGTTACTTTGAAATGTAATTGCTAAACATGACCTATCAAAAAATGTTATGTATGTTTAAAAAAAACTATCCATATAATTTAACTGCAATATACCAAAATATATATAACCATATTTAACAATATGTAATAAATATTATTTATTTTAAAAGAACACAAATTTTTAAGCAACATACACATGCTGTTTCCCAAGGAGCTGCTTTGGTAAGAAAAATACCATATGAAGTCATAAATCACAACAGGAGGTAAAACCACTAATGAGACACTTTACTGTGTTTTGTGCTACAGACTGAAAATACATTTCTGGTTTTGACAAAGGGGAAATGGAAAAAGCAAACAATTCTGGTCTAATTTATCTCTTTTCTAGTATTGGAAAACCCTACTATATGTTATCTTATTGTGTTCTAGTTTGCTCTATTTCCTACCGAGAGAGCATTTATCCAAAACACAACTATGAAAATACTGGCACATTATACCTGTCCAACAGGAGGGGGGAAAAGAGATTAATTGAGGGCAAAGCAACTCGCAGCTCAAAAAGATGCCAAGATTTATTTTCACAAACTGTAAGTAAAGCAAATAGTTATACTTTGAAAATGTTTCATCAAATACTTTCAACTGTCATACCAATTTCTTAAATTTTTTTTTTGGCAGGCGTATTTCTAACAGCCATGATGAAGAAAGAGCAAAGCTGAAAGGCTGGTAGTACCAGTTCATACACACAGGGATCATAACCCACCTTCCATGACACTTAAAGGCTCTGATTTTTCAATAAACAAATTCAAGTTATTATTCATGGGAAAATATATTCCCAGCTCACATTTCATTTATAAAATAGGTCTTAATATAAGAGAGCTTCAAATATTTTGTATGTTTTCCAGTTTATTGACTTATTTGGGAGTATTTTAGACATATTCACTTTAAATTTCACTATGAACAGCTTACACAATACTAATCTGGTCCTCTGCTCATGCTTCCAATGAATTTTTGAAGTGCTTTGGCATTGCAATACCCAGTAGCCCCATTAGGAAGAATCGACTAACACCAGTCAATCAAACAGCTCTGGATGTAATCGACAGAAATTAAACATGGAGAAGGCAAGCTAAGTAATAGAAGGTTGATATCTCCATATAACAAAGATGAGGGAAGAAGACAAGCTCTACTGGAAAATGGAATTACATGGGAACTGAAATTTCAGATCAGAAAGAAAGGAGAACCAAGATGCAACAGAGATCATTCAAGAAATACTGCCCGTGACAAGAGATACATCTGCTTTCTCTGAACATATATTGATCCAGCTGGTTTTATGCTCAGGATGCCTCCAGTGCTGCTGAAGGTGTCACATTTCAGGTGACTTGAAACAATGAAATTCTGACTAATTGCAGTTATTAAAGACATTAGCTTGCTTTTCCTTTTATGGTGTATTGAAGTTTCCCTGAGGACACGTTCAAGACAAAAGGTGCAGCAGTGACTCCACAGCTCTATCTATGACTTCTGCAGTGCTCAGGTGAAGAAACTCATTGGTCAGCTGGGATTCCATGTAAAAAATCAAAAATACCAACCATTACCAGACAAGGGTGCAAGCTGTCAATGTGAAAGCCATGCCAAAATGCCACAGTGCTCATAAACCTGCAGATTTAAGCACTGGGATTATTTTTCTGTGGAGCCCCAGCCTTGCAATCTATTTGCAAACGAAGGCAGAAGGTTTGGCAATTTTGGCTGGGTTGTTTGCCCACCACATTCATGTTAAGAATAAATGTGTACATGGCAAAAGATAGCAACTGTGACACACCTGCTTCCATAGCAGAATCCTAGAATATCCTGATTTGGAAGGAACCCACAAGGATCTTCCAAGTCCAGCTCCTAGCCCTGCACAGGACAATCCAAGAATTACAGGACAAATGCCTGGCACTTTTGAGAGTTTTTTAAAAAGAGAGTATTTTTTCTAGTGCTTATTAAAATATAGCTATTATTTACTAAATTTTCTGGATATAAAGGAAAACTAGAGAATTTCTGTAATGATCTGTGTTTTTGAGAGACAGCAAGTATTGTACAATCAGCATTTGTCTGGAATACTGAGATAAACACTATACAGATGCCTGCTAAGCAGGTATCTGCTGTTGCTTTTAAAATATTTGCACAATTGCAATTTATGTATTCAAACTATTTCTGTTTACAGCAGTGCAAAACCAGTTACTGATTGAGGCTATGTTCAAGTGTTACATTAATTCTTTCTTTCCTCATTTTTATTGCAGGTGCAGATATTGAGAAATATATTTTTATCTAGTCTGTAAAATAAGACCAAACCCCCTATTTTACAGTGTTCTGGTGATAAAAGATATTTGCACTTAGTAATTATAGGCTGTATCTGCCCAGCTGTGTTACAGTAGGAGAAAAACCCAAATCATGTGACAGTCCAGGTACCTGCGTATGTTAGGTCCAGTCTTGGGTTATTTTTGGGAAACAGCCTATCAGGCAAGGAGGTCGTGCAGCAGGCAGCAGGAAAAGGTCAAATGTTCACAGATGAAACATAGACACAGCTACTGCAAGACACCTCATCTGCCTCAACCACCACAGACAACCCTGAATTCACTCATTCATTCATTCATTCACTCATTTTATTTTTTTTACTTTTATTAGCACTACAGAGCTCGCACTAGAGAAACAAACTGGACTGTACCTCAGGAATTGCTGTATAATTACATTTCAATGCCAGGACCAAGCCCACTGGCCTATAACCAAGGGCAGAGGGTGCACACACTGGAATTGGGTATAAATGAGGGCATCATCTGGCATGCAGAAATTTTTATTAACAGTGCCGATTCACATGGCAAAAAAACTTAGCAAGGCTATAATCCTAGCCTCAGTCTGTTCAGTCTGATGTTAGCAAATACAACTTATTATTCATGAATTGAGAAAAATTGATATATAAGTCCTCTTCTGAGATAAGCTTATCCACAACCCCACCCTGCCAAACCATTGTCAGAGTATCTCATGTTGGTCTGAGGCCACACTTGAAGCATGGTTTTGTAATAAAAGCATAATCTCTTCCTATGATGGCTTTTGTCATTATAGCTAACTGCCTTCCACTCTCATTCAGCACATAAGAATGAATTTCTCTTCAAACAATTAGCATTACTAAACAACTACATAAACCTTTGACTGAAAGTGGCTTTCAGATGAGTTGTACAAAACCAGTGCCTGGTTAAACACAAACAAACAAAGGAAAAAAAATCAAAGAGGAAAAGAACTTTTGTTGCTATCAGAGAGTCAAACATGTGGAGCAAATTTAGAGTTGGGCTATTCCTCTCTACCTGGATATCCTGTGCTGCAGACTTAGTAGAGGTGGCATTATAAGCATGACTGAATAAAACAATTTATAACGAGGGTTTTGCCTACAGCATTGTAGGGATGTGTTATAGCAGCACAGTAGGAAGAAATGTGATCTTTCATTGGTTTCACTTCGGTGACCAGGGGCCAGGTGACAGCAGATAATCAGCAAGGGCTGTAATTTATCATGGCACTGTAAGACAGAGCAGCTTCCAAAGACAAGCCAGCACAGCAGCTGACCACCACCCAAGAAGGCAGAACAAGCTCTCCTCCAAGGCCCAGGTGGTCAAACAAGTGTGCATGCACTTGCACACACAGACAACAGAGTGGATCCAATCTCTGCTCTCCACACCTTGCTCAGGGTTGAGTTAAACAACTGGGAATTTGCATACATATACATATTTCATTAAGGTACCTAAATTATATGAATAAGGCAGTGCACTTCAGTAGCTTTTCCTGGTACACCGATTTTAATAAGGTCACTGCCTATATGTTTAACAGCTAATAATTCTGCTCTCTCCCTCAGCATGGAAATTCTGCCCAGTGCAGAGCCAGTTCCCTCTGGCTTCAAACAGCTCACTACAGATACACCTATCAGGAGAAAACGACCTTCAGGTGAGGAATGCAGGGTCTCATCAGGAACAGCATAAATGGCTAAAAGCATCATTCTTGTACCTGAGAAGTGTGTTTTCTCTACAAACCTACTCCTGAGTACCAGAGGCCTCTCCAGTGCACAGTGCCAAGGCTAAACTCAGAGCCTGTGCCCTGACAGCCACCAGAGGAAGCCCAGGCAAACACAGGGTGCTGACATGAGCAGCCCTTTCATTGCACATGCCTCAAGCTGAACTGGAGGGATGTTGTGCTGGCAGCTGAATCCTGACATCTGTACAAGCTCTCCTTCGGGCAGTGGGATGCAAAGGATTCTCTAACTCGGCACTGAACACTGCAATACTGTGCCAACTCACTTCTCCCTTTTAAACTGGATTGTGAAGAGTGGCAAGAAGTCACAAATGCTGAATTGCAATTATTCCAGAGTTTCTGATCAGTCAAAATATCAGGTCCTACCTGCATGAGGATTTAATGGGAAGAGTCACACAAGCAATTGATCTGGTCTCAGATTTAGGCTAAGGCAAGCCCTGCTCTTCCTCTGAGAAGCTGGACTTTCACCTCTTTATTCTCTTTCATCAACCTCTCCTTCCCCCTTTTACTAAGAGCCCCAATCACTGTCCTGGCTGACAGCCTTGAAAACCACATGAAATCTGTGAAAGCAAGTGGCATACACTCACTAACTTCTCCTGAATGTAGATCTATCTTACAACCTTCAGTTTAAAACTCACAGTGTCATTTTCACTGCTAATTCTACAATTCAAAGCCCATCCTTCTGAGCTCATATTGAAAAGAAGAGGTTTTTTTTGTGTCCAGGTAAAGTTAGCCTTATCAGAGACAGCCCCCATAAAACTCCCCTTTATCCCTGAAATCAATCGTCACACACTTACTCCCAGCTTTGCTCACATCTACCTTTAGCAATTTAAGTCTCATTCCCTCTGTGAAACAGGCAATAAATCACATCCACTGTATTGAGTGAAAAATAAATCATAAACTTTGAAGAAACAAACAGAAGTTTGTAGAAGGCTTTGAAGACATACTGCTTGTGATTTGCAAAGCAAGGGGAAATCAGGTGTTGGGAAGGAGCTGGAGTCTTTGGATGCCATAAAAGGGCTCCTTGAATAGGTTTCTCTAAGGTTCTTGTTCTTAATTGCATGTACAGATGTGTCCTGAGGAAGCAAAATCTGTCCTTACCTATCTTCAGGTTTTAAACATAGCCTCAGCTTTTATTTTGTCTGACTTTTCTGCTTCTTCTCTGCAAATAAAAATTAAAATTATTTCTTAGTCCTTAATATACACACACCATGTAAATATTTTTCAAGTGATTTTAGCTGCCTGTGAGTTCTTTGACTTTTAAAGCTCCAAGGAAGCTCCAATATGTGTAATGAATCCCCAAATGGAATACATCTATAAAGCAGCAATTTCTCTCAAGCTTAAGTATAACTGGGCCATGCACCCCCTGCATCAAAACCCCAAAGATGAGACTCCATTCTCTTGCTTCTTTGGAACACAAAACCATGAGAAATCCATATCTAAATACGCACAGAAGAACACTTTTTTATTTGTTCTGACATTTTTTTAACAATATTCATAAATAAAAAATGTAGTGAGACTGTTGGCTTTTCATGTCATTGCTATGTTGCTACAGAACATTTTTAAAGTTTGAGAAGGGACATCATATCCTTAAGCTTCGTGAAGTGCACAGACTGTTGCCATAGATTTCTTCTAATTATGTTATCTTCTCATCTATCCCTCCTACAGCTTAAGATATTTCAACATAAAAATAAGTAATTCTGAAATTAATCTACTTCTACAAAATATCAAAAGACATATTTCAAAGAATTCCATATTTTACCAAAATTGGTAATTCAAGAAGATAGTTTGAAGTCGGGAATTAAACAGCAGAACGTTCTCCAAAAACCAGCTTCTTTCTAATCCTCACCTCTCTTTCAAAAAAAAAAAAAAAATAGAAGAAAACACATTGTCTGTGTCTCAAAACTATTTTTACAATAAGAAGTTTTGAGTTTAAGCATAGTCTTAAAAAAAAAAATTGCAACTGTTATTTTGAAGTAGCCATCCTTTTTAGATTGCATTTGTAATGCTAAAGATAGAAGTGACAATTATTCTAGGATTATTAAAAAATTAAAAATCCGGTAGAGTACTAGGTTTAAAAATTCTATTTGCATTTCATCTGTCACTGAATTTGCCCTAATTGTCCACTATTGTGATAATGTCTGAGTTGAACACTGTATGTCTATATGTATGTTAGCACCCAGCAATTAGCTCAGCAATAATTATATACTATTTGTGACCTCTTTGTGCAGCTGGCAGAGGGTGGGGCTTTTTAAATACATCTTCTGCAACTTTAAGTAATTTTAAAAAGCACAAAAATAGAGTTTAAGAATGATAGGAAACAATTACTAGATTTGCCATAATTCCTTATACACTTAGAGAATTTGCATACACATTATGATTGCATGCAGCAATTCTGAATTCTAACAGATATTCCTCAATAGCCTCTGTTCCTTTTATAGCTCATCGACTAATTCTTTGATTTCATAATTGATCCTATGCTATCCCCCTGTCCCCATCAAGGACATTTATTTTTATCTTTTTAAAGCAACTATTTATTAAATGCATTTATAAAAAGTAGACAGAATACTTTTTTTTTAATCTTACAGTGTGTTTCTTCACTAAAATGAAGAAACCCTTCTTCACCATAATGACATCAAATGACAGACACCCAGTGCCATGTACCTCAAACAGCTGGCACAGGACTAAGAAAATACAGGTAACATTTCTCAGTATGGCATTGGCTCAGTTGCCTACTTTTTCCTCTGATATTTTATCAGTTTCTCAAATGAGAGATACTACATGATTAGAGATATTTATAAATTAAGAGATGTAATTTCCCCCAAAGGTATACATATGCAAGATTCGTAAAAGTTAAATGTCAAAAAGAATTAAACATAAGAACCTTATTCTAACAAAATTGTAAAAATCTCTATTTTTACATTTTTCCTTATGCAAGCCACGTGTGGTTCATTAACATTATGTTAGCAAGGTTGTAGGTCAGTTTAGAAATCCAATTGCAAATCAAGGGAAACTGCTTTCAAATGGCATCTGACTTGGCCTTCAAACCCTAATAATCTAGAGCAAATCAAATCAGTAAATTACAAGCCAAAATTAAGTTTATGATTAATACAGTTCAGAAAATGAACCGCAATAGATAACTGGACTTCATCTGGTCCAGGGACAGCTCATGAGTAGATCACAACTCCACAGAGTTTCTTGATGCAGTGCTCTTAGCATCCTGTTAAGCTCCCTCATTGATGGTTCCTTACTGAATCTCAAGTCCAAAATCAAATTCAGGTGTTGCTCTTACACCGAGGACACGAAGATGTTCCTCAGCCCAGCGGTCAGGGCCATGGCTTGGCACAGTTCCTGACAAACCCATGGGTGGCACCTGTGAAGTACCTATTTGAGCTGCCAGACCAATGTAGAGGGTCTCAGACTGCAGAGGAGATTTCAGTCTCTGTTCCAGTGCTCCTCATGAAGAATAAAAACCCCTTAAAACTCCTGCTTTCTGTGAGGAAGAGCATTTCTCTGTTCCAATATGAGGCAACAGGCAATGCTAGGTAAATCCCTAGGCTGCTTCTTTCTCAAGTAAGCAAAAGGAAGTAAGCAGAAACCTTGGATCAATATCCCTGTCAAGCATTATTTATAGTTACAATATGGCATTCTGCTAATTTGTCAGCAATAGCAGTAGTTCTTTACAAGAGATTATTATTGTATATCAGAGCACAAACAGCACTGTAAAATAACATGGCTGAATTTTCAAAATAATGATAGCACTTTCCATGGGGGGAGAAAAACCCCTCCAAACACAACACACCCACACATATTGTAGAGCAGACTGCATACAAGTTGGAGATAATGATGAACAAACTCTTTTGCTGTACCTATAAGACTTCCAGATGAAAAGTCTGCTTAGCCTAAATGTAAATAAAATAACAGTACCATGTGGCCGCTTCAGAAAACAGAGAATTATGTAAGATGAATAAAAATGCAAACTGTAAGCAGATGTTTCCTGTAAGCTTGCAATAAGGTAGTGGTAGAAATACTTTAATAAGCACTTGTCAGATTTTGGCTCTTAACTCCTATCACTGTCAGAGCAGATGCCATTTTCCTCCATATGTTAATCTATCTACATATTTATATAGCTTTTATCATCAAAGTATCTGCACAACTTTTAGTTCCTTAAGGCTTCCTTCTCACGACACATGAAAGAAGACTGGGCAGTTTACAAACAAGCAGCTGAGATGCAAACTGAGCTAAAGACTTTGGCAGTTTGTAGCTGAAGCCACGATTTAGAGGAGGGCTTTTAGAAACCAATCCCTGCCATTAGCTGCAAAGCATTTTACCCAAAATCCATGCACAGCTTTCATTTAAGGACACAGATTAACAAGTGCATGATAAACGCAAATCAGACTGTCAGCTCTATAATGAACAATTTAGGAGTTAGTTTATATTCACTGTTGGAGGTGACCTGTTTAAGGATATGTGCTTTACTTCAGCCCAGAGCCTGAGATAAAATGATGTTGCCACCTTATCCTACACAGCAGAGTGCCCTAATTTCAGGCATACTTACAGCAGACTGCAGTGTTCAAACAATGCAAAACCTTTTAAAATGGTTAATCTAAGTCTTTGGTATCTTCACACTACAGTGCATATTATCAGCATTTCTTAAGTATGCAAATTGCTGCAGCAATCCTAAAGGCTTATAAGGCCCATGTGCTGATTATTCCAATGAATAGATTTTAAGGCAAGAAAGGACTTTTAGAATCATCCCTTACAGCACTTGTAGTTAATCGTGAGTAGATGCTCGTGTTTGAAATGCCAGCCACATGAGAAAGAATGTAACGGGTGCAGTTTCCAAGAAAATTACATAAAAATACTGATTTTAGTGGTAGTTAAAAGATTTTTCCATTTTAGGGTTTGCTATAGTATAAATTCAAAAAATTAAGATATTAATACAGAAGGAGCCAGGTTCACCATAAAAAAAAAATAGGAATAAATTCTTTCCTGCAAGGGTGGTGAGGCCCTGGCACAGGCTGTCCAGAGAAACTGTGGATGCTCCACCCCTGGAAGTGTTCAAGGCCAGGTGGGATGAGGCTCTGTAGAAAGCCATATTGCTGGTACTACACTTGTATGTCACCCATGATCTTAACTTTGGCAACAAGATGCTCCTGTATACAGCTCCATTTTATTGTCTTAAATTGGATATGATGGCATTTCAGATTCAGAAGGAAATTATGAGCCTGGCAGAGTACTCCCATCACGAGTCACCTGTGACGTAGATTACCATGCCCCGGTGGGTTGCTCCATGTCTCCTCTCCCTAATAAATCTTTGTTTTCCATCACCTTTTCCAAAATTGGTGGGTAGAAGAGAACATGACAGCTGATATGCCCCGAGAAAACCAAAGAGGGAAATCACAACACAGTTTTCAGACTCTTTCATCTCCCTGGAGACCTTTAAATAAATAAATAGTCCACAACTAAAACACCACAAGATGTATTTTGGAGCAGACATATATATAACATACCAGATAAACTATTGTCATGTGCCAACTGTTCTAACCAATTAAGAGGGGGTTTTTCTTCATTTAAAGGAATTTTAAAACATCTTTATATTTTAATTAGAACAAATACTACACTGTGCATTTATTATAGAACTGTAGAGATTATACACATATAGAGACATTTATATATAAAACTTTTGGAGGGAATATCAGAGAATTTTTGTGGTAATAAAAATTTCCATGTATCAAATATTAAATTTATTTTTTTTTATAAATAGAAGCAAAATTGCACACACTGTGCAATCCTATGTATCTTTGCCTAGACCTTGTACACTTATTTTCTTTTCTTTCCTTTTCTAAGAGGAGATGAATTGAATTCTTGTAGAGTAAAAACATTTGAAATACTCTAAAATGCAACATAATGCACTTGGGTATAGTGATACACAGGATATTTGACTTTACTGTAGGTCTGAAAACCAATCCATACTTAAGTGAATATTCCTTAAAAACCCACAAGAATGCCAGGCCTTGATGCTAAACTTGTGCATTAAAAGGCAAGAGAAGGAAGTGTGTTTGTGTTCTCCAAAGGTTCAGGGGGATGCTGTGACACCATGAAGGTAACAGCTGTCCCTCTCCAGCCCTTCTGCTTGACCCCACCAGGGCTGTGCTCAGGGCAGCAGCAGCAGAGAACAACCAAATGTGACAGCACAGGGGCCACCAGAGGAGGTGCTGGGGGCGAGGTCTGGCTGCTGATCTAACCACTCGCTCGTGGCAAGAATCCCAGGCAAAAATACAAGCTGGGAATTCAAGCAAGTCCGAGCAAAGAGAAGTTTTCACAAGGTGAGACCTGGAAATCCTTAATTCCTCTGGAGTTAGGTATCACTAGGTGACTTCACCACACCCTCAGTCCCAGGAGGTCCTCACTCACAATCAAATATGAAAAATATAAGTAGCAATAAATGCAGCCAATAATTAACACACCCAAGACCTAATAGCAGTGCATTTATTAAGCACTGATAACCCGTATTAAACTGAAAATATGCAATACAGGAAAGCTAAAATATCCCACAAGTGTCCCAGATATCTTGCTCCTGCAGTTATCGAAAATTTGCTGAGTTACAGCATAATTTATTTTAAATATGGATTAATTTATTTTAAAATATATTTTTTTATTCCTATGCATGGTATTACTTTATGGTGCACATTTTCCTATCAAGGAGAAACTGAAGCCCTTAGATTGTTTGCAATATATCTTAAATGACAGCAGGAACCATTATTATTATTTATACTTAGAACAGTAATCACAGTTTAGAAACCCAGACTGGTGCTGTATTGCACAAAGATTGAACAAAACCAGAAATAGCAAGACTCCACCCCGAAACCCCTGGCAGATTTCAACATTTGCATGAGAGGTCTAAATTAGGACCCTCCTGGCCCAAACCTCCTTTTGTAATCAATGCTGAGAGGAGGACCCTGCTGGGGCACTACTCAGATCTCCAGCAGCGTGAACTTCAGTCTCTTTGTGATCATGGGCCTGCAGCTGCTGTATTCTTTTTTAGCTGAACAGCGCATTTTTCATCTTCTCTATGCTCATACCAATTCCTTCTGTCCCCAAACTCCCACTAGCCTTACAGCAACGATTTCTGACCAAAGAATCTCTTGCCCAGCATAGCCTCTCCCATGCAAGATCAACACCAGTCTGTCTTGCCCATCCATAAAAGTTTGTAACTATTTTCTTCCATTTTTTCCTCCTCTACCCTGCTGATCATAGAATGGCCTGGGTTGGAAGAGACCTTCAAGATCATCTTGTTGGAACACCCTGCCATGGTCAGGGACATCTTCCACTATCCCAGGTTACTCAGGGCCCCATCCAACCTGAACATTTCCAGGGATGGGGCATCCACAGCTTCTCTGGGCAACCTCTGCCAGGGCCTCATCAGCCTCAAAGGGAAGAATTTGTTCCTGATATCCAAACTAAACCTACTCTCAATTTGAAGCCACTCCCACTTGTTTCATCAGTCCAGGCCCTTGTAAATAGCCTCTCTCCATCTTTCTTGTGGGCTTTCTTCAGGTACTGGAAGGCCACATTAGTTCTCTATTCCAGGTTGAACAATCCCAATTCTCTGTCTTTCCTTGTAGCAGAGCTGCTCCATCCCTCTGATCATCTTGATGGCCTCTCTGGACTGGCTCCAAAAAGTCCATGTCCTTCTTGTGCTGAGGACTCCAAAGCTGGACACAACACTCCAAGTGGGATCTCATCAGATTGGAGCAGAGGTGCACAGTCTGCTGACATTTTTACCCACCAAGGGCTGTAACTGCATTTCTCGTTATTAGTATTTCCCCCAAACTAATTTCCTCCAGGCAGAAAGATGCACCCCTCCAACAGCATCCCCTCCACATACCTGGATAGGGCAGAAGACTAGGAAGCCCTGCAGGATGTGCATTGTTCAGAGGACTGAGCATGAAACATGAGCATATGGCTCCTAATGATAACTAATTATGCTGTGGGTTAAGGGGGACACTGAAATCATAATGCTAAATGAGATTGGAAAGATACTTCCCATGTGTTTAATTAGGGTGGTATCTCTGATTTCAGAGAGCAAAACTTAACTCCAGAGGACCCTTCTTGCCCTCACAAAGGCCAAATGCCACAATTTAATCTGCCATAGCAAAATAATTAATACAAACATCAATGGCAAACTTCTCAACAATGGGCTAGGCACAAATTCAACTTTATGAATATTAGCCAAAAATATCAGTTCACACAGCTGAGTCTTGCTTTTGCAAAAATGTGACTTGTCTACACTGATTTCTACACTAGTTTTGCTTCCAGGTGGGATGGATTATCAATTGCTCTCTTTTTTTGATGGCGAATAGTTTTAGAGTTCTAACCTTGTCCCTTGGGTTGTTACTTATGAACTTTTTCTTTTCCTTGATTATTCTTTGAACAAACTGCCTTTCAATCCCTACCAGTGTGATTATTTGGGGATAACCGCACCCTCCTAGAGTGTCTTTAAAAGTATGATAAGGCAAGATTTTGTTCCAGAGAAGTAATATTAGGATTCTTTGAAAATGAAGAGCAGTTCCCTTTTAAACACTAATAGCTCTTGTAGTGAAAAGTTGTTTCCATTTATTAAATGGTCACTGTCAGCCAGAAAAATCACATTAAGTTCAAGAACAATCATAATTAGCATTTTCAATCAAAATGGTACAATAATAAGCATATTAACACAATAACATGTTGATGTATGAAGAAGAGAAGTTCTTGCTGCCTAAGGTAATGTTTTAGTCTGAAAAGAATAATTGCCAGCTACTTCAAAGTGCTATCAAGAATTAGGCTTGTTTATGGCATAATTAGAGAGTAAAAATGAAGACATGCACGTGCCAGATTTCAAATTGGCTATTTTCTACCTGCAGTGCTCTCAGAATTTTCAAATGCCTTCTGCAATGTATTGTATCTTGCTATTTTCAGGCACTGTATCCAGTTGCATCATGTCATATCCTATTATATGAAAAGATGTAACAATTCTATTGGGTTCACCCCCAGGTATTCACAATGCTAGAAATGTAAAGGAAATAAAAATATACTCAGTAGAAGAGTTAATGAAATGAAACTTTAAAAAAAATGGAAATCTTTCAGTTAACCACTTTTCAAAGTTCAGGTTACATAATCAATCTAGTTTCTTGGTTTTTGTTCTTTGATCTCTTTCTCCTGTTCTTTGCTTTGCATAAGAATGATGCAGAGAGACCCAACAGGAGAGGCACTACATAAAGAAAAGCCAACATGATCTGGAGGATTAACTACAAGATAGTTTTTGAAAATCTAAGAGTTCACCACTAACTAATGTTGTCAAGAGTCCTTTTTAAAAATAGAAGATTTTTTTGAAAAATGAGGGTTATTATAGAGAGAATTCTTGCTGAAATCTGTTCCCTAGTCTCAGAACATCTTTCAAAAATTTCCATTTATTTTCCTTTTATAGAAATTTTGTAGCAACATTTTAGGCAGAAAAGATCCATATCTATCATCTAGAAAACATCCAAAGAGAGTTAATTATTTAAAGCTACTACTTTACATTGAGCACAAATGTGATATTTCCATTAGCTTTAATTGTGAGGAGACATTAAAGAACTGCATCTCTCTCCACTAGCAAAACATTTCAAAAACAACTTAAAAAAAAAGTCTGACAGATGGAAAAAAAAATCTCTTAAAGTGCTTATTTAAAAGTAAATGTTAGGTCAATATAATTAAGAGATTCAGCAGCAAATGCATCCTTACCATTTTTTTTTTAACTCAAATATCATCATTATCGGAAGAACATGCTGTTCATACATAAATAAGGAGCCGGAATCACTGCTTTTAATGCAATGGAAAACACAGTCTTTACCATGACAAGGTAACTGGTGTATCCTACCATGAAATAGTGCAGAAGTCTGGTTTGTTTCCAAGTTTTAGAATAGTTTTGTTTTGAAGACCTTGCATTCAATAGTCTAAGATACACCTGGATGCCCACCCCTAACCATACAGATTATTTAGAATCAGTCACTATGAAATGGGGGTGTTGAAATATGTCTGTGAGTGTGCAGATATATATATGTATGGATATATATACACACACATTTTAAAAAATATGCAACACCTTTTTAGAGGGGCTATGATACTCAGGACTGAAAGTGAAGAAAGTTAGCATGAAAATGAGTACCTGATTACTGAAGCACATAGTCAGCAGCAGGCAAAAAGGAAGCTGTAGTGAAGGTTCAGCAGTTCTCCAGAGCACACCCACAGCCACATTAATTTTGAAATCTTTAGAAATGCTATTCCACATTCCCATGCAATCTAGCAGCAGTTGTGAAAACATCTTTCAATCATTTATAATAGCTTTAAAATTATATAGCACCTTTCATCTAAATGGATCTGAAAACGGGCTTCTAGCTTTATTCACTAATTTTAGAATTTATTGTGCTTAAAACAAAGAACTCCATTAGCTAACTTATAAATAGGCTAATTATCATAATGTGACCTAACTACTGTAAGTTGCCTAGACAGCAAAATATGCAACTTTAAAGCTGCAAATCACCTGATTCTTTCCTTTATAAGAATCTGAGTTCATACACTTGCAGAAACATTAAGAAAAAGGAACAACACGCAGTGAATTTTCAAATAAGGCCTCATTATGGCCAATTCAATGTTCTCTATTAAAAGGAATTTTTCTTCTGATTCATCAGAACTGCAGGTTGTAAGAAGACACGCCCTGTTAGGCAGCAGAAAACCAGAAGGGACTCAGATCCTTCCTGCTGCTTTCACAGCCCACCACACCACCTTCCTAGCAGCTTCAGGAAGCGGAAGCTCCATCAACACTTTCATCTTTGAGTAACCAGGGACTGTGTGAGCCCCTCCTTCAATCTGTCCTCATGTGGCATGGGAGAGCTAAGGCTTGGTTGGCCAAGGCACGAGGGAACAGGCTTGTCCCAAGGCTGGGGGGAGGCTCAGTGCCACCCCTGGCAGTGACATGTCCTTCCCCAGGCAGCTCAGCCCCCTGGCTGGCAGCGCTCGGACAGCTGAGCTTTGCTGTCCCTTAAATTACTGCTGAAGGCATCATTCCAAAAGGATTATTAATTTTGGGAACCTGGTCCTCTGTGCTCCTTACATAATTTTGACAATCATTACTCTTCATTTTTACTGTATCTTTACCACAGCCAGTCTCACTCCTTCTGTTTTGTTTGTCTACTTAGCAGAAAGCAAAACTGGAGCAGGAGCTTCGTTGCTGTTTTTATCACCAGTGTTCACCAAGCCTATCACCTGTGAGATTTCCATCACTAATAAACCACACATCTAAACAAAAACTCTTCAACAATGCTTTTTCCTTCTCTGACAGTTTCCTTACGATCAGAGAAAAGAGTTGACAAAACATCCAGTAACTGCATATGTGTGTAGGTCTTCACACCAGCATGGATTCCCCTTTTCACAACACATACACTGTTTTGAACTACAAAATGAAAAATTAAGTCAATAACAGTAGAATATTTAGTTAGAAATAGTGAAGCCCAGGATAGGTATGCAGCTGAGCACAGAAAGTATTGTATTAACTGCTAGCAGAGTCTGTACAAGCTTAAATGAGTCTATTACGATAAATGCAGAATGTGCAAATTAATTTGTGTCTGAGCCAAATTAAAATACAGCCTTGATTTTCTGCAAGATAAAATATTTGGCTTAATACAAAATGTTTTGAGCAGTTATGTTAGTAAATAAAATTTGCTATCGAAGTAAAAAGAGTGCCTTGACCAAAGCAAGGCCTGCTAAAGATTAAAAAAAAAAAAGAAAAAAATTAAAGATATTCAAGGTATGTGAAGGGATGAAAAGTAATAAGGTCTGAATGACTTAGTGATGGCTGTCATAAAAATCTGGCAGGGTATTCTATTTACAATATGTAATAAAACTGTCACACACAGAATTTATAAAAGCATTTGCCCTAGAAAGCTAAATCTTTTTGCCAAGGGCAAGTTAATAACCTCTACAGTTCATTTGAATATATGGGCAAGGAGATGTTTTGACTAATAGAGCATCACAAGGTGAGTGCTAGGCAATCCAATAGATATTGTGAGAATAAGATGATTCAAAGATGATGACAACCTGTTAGAATACTGCTGAAAAATCTTGTGAACTTCACAGCAATTGTGTGCTGTCCTACGAAATGTGTGCTGGGCACGTGTGTGCAAATGTGTGAGTTTTACTGATTGGGGATTACACATGCAGCAATTCCATGTTAGCTGACATTAAAATAATTCCTCCTCAAATACTCAGAGAAGATGCTGACTTGTGAAGTAGCAAATTGAATGCAGAGCTACTGCTCTTAAGATTATGCAGGGCTTAGTGGTTTGAGAGATTTAAGTCACTAACAGATCAGCTAAAATCCAGGATTTTTCCCTCATAAAAATCCACACTTGTAAATTAACATATTTTTAAATTGAAGCTGCAATAATACAACTTAATTTAACTTGGAATGGTGTCCCACATTATAAATTACAAATCATCCAGGAAAATACTTGGCCAGAGTACAAAGCTGCATGCAAGTTTATGGGGAACAAACAGCAGCTCAGTCCCACCTGTTTTAGATGTAAATCTATATTCAGCAAGATAAAAATCACTGTATTAGAAAAATACATTTGCTTCTGCCCAAGAACTAGGAACATTTTTCTGTCCTGAGAACTGTCTTGCTACAGATTACTATTTCTACCTGAGCTAGCTAATTTAAAGTTTATTTTGGATAGCTCTAAAACATGCTGCCATCACTGCTGTGACTGCAACTTCGACAGGCACCGTGACAAGTTATATTAGCTCCCCAATATATTTGCAGTGGAGCTCTGATGAAAGAAAGCAACCAGGATAGATCTATTAGACCTACATGACTTAAACCCCGCTGCCAGGCAGTTCTGTGCAAGACATTTGGTGCTCTTGCACAGGGGAAAGGGTCCAAATAAATGAGATGAGCTTCAGATTAGGTTTTAGCCATCTTCCCAACAGATATGTTGAGGCAGCAGCTATAAAGGCCTTCTGCCTCTGGCTGGTGGCCTATCCCCACAACACAAAGGGAATTTTCCTGTCCTGCTAATGAAAGTCTGTGCCTGTGTATCTGGCTGTGCGGATTTTGCTGACTATGATTCCATCCTGCAGAAATGTTATTTTACCTTTAAATTTAAAGCCTTTACATCAGAAACCAATTTGAAAGTTCAGCTATCATATAGCTTTTATAAATGTCACTAACATATCATAGAAAAAGTCACAAAGCCAGAATGAGATGATTCTCCACTCCTGTAGTTTAAATTACTCGAATTATACCTTTCTTGCACTCTTATGTGAGTGATTGATATACAGGTGTCTGATGAACATTTGCTGTTGAAATTATATTAATAACCTCCTTATTTCTTTCACTCCAATCCAGAGGAGAAACAATTATAGTTGATATTTTATTCTTCTACTCTCCTGATGGAATTCCATTGCATGCAGGACTCTCAGAGAGGGGCGTGTCAAATCTACTTAAACTATACTCAGGAAAGGTGGCAATACAGGTGGCCATTCCAATTTCCTCTACATTTAGCTTCAGCATCTCACCTGCACAAATCTATAGCTGTTTTCCTGGGAATGTAATAGTTCAGGACAATTAATAGCAACAGAGGAAGAGGCAATGCCTCAGAGTGATAAGGTGGTCCTAAAGAAGCCATGATTTAGCAAAAAAGATTAAGCAGCACACTTATTTGTGAAGTGATGCTGAGTGATGATTCTGTTACTATCAGGTTGTAACATATGTTCAGGTCAGCAGCATACATATTGCATCCTCAATTTCAAAATTAATTTTTTGGGGGAAAGATCAGCGCTCAATTTCTGAGAGCCAAAACCTGAGCTGTTTGAGTGAGGGAAGCTGGCCCAGGCTGCAGGAGATTAGAAGCAACGTCTGCTGTGACATGTCTGCTGCCACTTCTCAGCTGCCTGCTAATGCACTGCGCCACGCAAATTCAGGAAGGAGCACAGCTGATGCTGGCAGCACTCCGTGATCCCTGCCCTTGCCACGTCCTTGGAATTCCACACAGCCCTCCTGAGAAAGCTGTGTCGCTTTTCTACCCCTCTGTCCCAGCCACGGCAGAGTCCCAGTCCTGCCCTGCCAGGTGACAGGGCTGACCACACATCACTGCCCTACACGTGCTGCTCATTACAGCTCCTGCTGCTCCAGCCACGAGCTGTGTGCCATCACCCTTTGGCACCTTGCTCCTAATCAATCACCCCTCTCCAGCCAGCTTTCAACCTGCTGCTCTTGGCCTACTGCCTTGTTATCTCTCTGCTTCTTTCCTCCACCAAGCAGACTGGCTGTGGTCTCAGAAAATTACTCTTGTTTTTCTCTACTCAGGGACTAGAAACCTTTCAACTGGCTGGCTGCTTCCTGCCACATGCTCTTCTCACTGGTGAGATGCTCTTTCCCTCACACACATTAGAGGTATGACCCTGGAGAAGTTTTTTGTGCCTGCAGAGATGCAAAAACCAGCCTGGGAGGCAATAAAGCAACAACAGCAATAGCAATAATAATACACTGAATGAATCCATGTAAGAAGTGACCTGAAGTGTTCTAGAATGGATAAAGAATATGAATTTTTTATTTATTTTGGATTTGAAGCAACAACAATGGAGTTGTTCAACATGGGTATACCCTTATGATCCAAACAGGACTAAGCTAAATATAATTTCATGATAAATGTGAACAAATGAGGTTAAAGATTTCTTATTGTATCACAAAAATTCCCCAAAGTGATCCAGAAATTTGCCCACAATTTGATGGATATTGGGGAATTGTCTAAATTCATAGACAAGTTGCCATAGTACCATGACATTTCAAAAAGCAGTAAAAATGCCTCACATTTTTCTCCTGTGTAAATGCAGTTCTGGGGACACATTGTCAAGGATGAGGAGAAACTGCAGCTGCATCAGTGTCACCCTATTCTTGTGTCAAAGGCTCAAATTGCAGTAAATTAAGAAACTGTCTCACTATTTAAACAAAATCACAACAAACACCACAAGAACGACTGTTAGACCAAAACTAAAGTTGGGATGACATTACATCAATACTCCAAAGTCACAAGAACCAATGGCCACGCTGGGTGCACCATGAGTTAATGCATCAAGAGATGTAAACTAATTGCAAAGATAGCAGGAGACTGCAATGCTATGTTCAGTTGAGGAGTTTTAAGCACTGAGTTGTTAATTTTTGTTGCTACCATTGCAAGCAGTTGTAATGGAGAGAAATGGAGAGAAATGGAGAGAGGACATCCATCCAGCACACTCCTTGATGAGCAGCAGATCATAGAAAAGAAAAGACCTACATTTAAAACAAACATTCAAACAAAAGTTTTAATTAGACAATATTTCTAAGAGAGAAGAAAACTGCAACTGCCCTACAAGGCATTTTTCTGGTGACAGAAAGCTGTGATTCCTGCTTTCACTGGGGTCACAAGTCCATAAAAACTCAAAAGATGCTCTCTGTACTAAGCAAGAGAAGAGGTGAGCCCAGGCTCCACATACTCTCCCCCTTACTTTGAAACCAGAGGGGAAGATTAGTGAGAAAAAATGTACCAGTCCCATTAAAAAAAAAAAAAAAATCTGTAAAAGCTTTTTATTTGTTGGGAAAAAAGCAGGAATTGAAGCCATTCATCTGGAAGGAAAAGAGGTGAAACAGAGGAATGAACACTCCTTTTCTAGGTTTTAAACTGGTAAAACATTTGGTTTGTTTATTTTGGTTCATTTGTTTTGGTTCAAGAAAAATAAATCTGGAATCAGATTTGGTTCAACTTTTAGTTTACTTCCAAGCTTTACTTACTCTTTCAATTTATTACAGATATAACTGAAAATATACACATGGGCACTTTTTGTCCTAATTATTGATACACAAATACACAGACCATATTTTAAAATAGCAAAGGCAACCCAAATGATATAAAATAGGACCTTTTAAATTAAAGTACCAGATTATGAACCAATAAAAGAGAAATAGTAGCTCTCTCTATTGCTCTGAATTTTTCTAAGTATGACAAACTAGACACAGTAAAGATGCCTGGAGTAGATCAGAGAGGAGACCCACTCCTAGCAAGCAGAAAGAAAAGGATGCTCAGGAGCTCCCAACAGGAGGTTGTAGAGAGGTGGGGTCAGTCTCTGCTCCCAGGTAACAAGGAACAAGAAGAAATTTTATGCTCCTAAGGTTCCTGTGGTGACAAGAGTGACTGTGTGTGTTTGTGTAGGTGACTTCATATACAGGAGTCATGTAAAAAAAATAACCTCTCCACCATTTGGGGTAAAGAACGGGGAGGAGAAAGCTGGGATAATGTGACTGAACCCACACCTTCAGGAACATCAACATCTAGTGGTATTTATTAGCAGGAAACCCTGCATCAAAAGCACTTCCAAATAATTTAAATGAACATGCAAGTTTTTAGCAATATTAAACAGCTCCTCTGCTTTTCCCTTTTTGGGAGTTACTTCAGGGCCAGAATCAAAACAGGGTTTTGTTTATTTCTAGAGCACAGGTAACAAACAAACTTCATCAAATCCCAAACCAACAACTTTAACTTCAATGGTTTTTACTTTTTCGTATTTAATTCTACTCCTGCTACTAGAGTTACTGAATTAGAATTGCCTTTTTCTATTTTTCTACCATAAATGCCAAGAAAAAAGAAAATTAAAAAAGAAAAAGAAATAGCTGAAAATAATAATAAGAAGAAATAGCACTGGCTATTCTAGCAGAATTGTTCATTCTGCATTTCAAGAAGTGAAACACAGACAAATGCTTTGTTTCATGCAAAATGCAAAGCCATCCTTTAAGCAGGGAAGTACATGGATGAGTGATTCCCTCTCTCATTTATGCTTCCCTGACTCAGATTCTTTCCAAAGTCCAGTTTCCACTGCCTTAAAGTCACACACAAAAATTCCTGCTGGTTTTCGCTGGACCTGAGTACTACAACAAGATTACACTTTCCACTTGAATTTGGGACCAAGGAAATGAAATTCCAAAGCATGACCTTGAACCCACATATTGTACATAATGGAGAAACACCTGGGTCCAAACCAGCTGGGAAGTTGGTTTGGATTTTTTTTTTTCTTTAATAACTTTATATGTGTTTCTGAAATGAAGTTTAACTCATCCTATGAAAGCAAAATATAATAAAAGTCTCATAAATTATTTAATGCTGGACATATATATTGGCTCCAGCTACACAAAAAAAAATCCACAAACCCTGCCAGGCTGTGAGACAAGAGTCTTATGGCACAATATGTTATTGTTCATTAGTTTTCAAAAACTACATTAACCTTTTATATTCTCATTATGTTGCGATTTGTCTTATTTCCTAGGATTACAAGGAGTGACACAATTGGATTTTGCCACATCTCCTGTCCACTCTTTCAAAAGTATTCAGCATCATTACAGATTAAATGCCACAATAACATGGTCAGTATTTCATTTGCTGCTTCACAGCTGTTAGAAGGTGTTTCTCTGATCTCAAACACGAGAGGGGCAGCCAAATCTCACTAGTGCCTCTTGGCTGCAGGTTATTCCAACATAGATGGGTTATAACTAAAACATATTTACATTATCTGCCTTCCTATCACTTGGACCCAATGCAAACTTTCACTGAAAGAAAACCATTTTTAACTATTTTCAAGGATTTTTTTTAGCTGGATTTCAATATTTTTTTTTCCCAAAAAAATAAAACAAAGAGATAACTTAGGTTCATAACAATGTTCCATCTATAAATATCAGCTTATCTCTGTAAGGGAAATACAAAATGAATGTACTTGAAAAACAGTGGTCATGGTGTGGGCCCAGCTTTGCTCTCGTGAGCTGAACCACAGCCAGGCAGCTCCAGTCTGGAACTAACAGGTGTGACCCTGCACTTACAGAGCTGCACAGACTCCTGCCCTTCATCTTTGAAGTGACTAATCGGTCAGAACTCCCCAAAAGGTAAAAATTTCCCAAAGTATATGAATATTTCATAAATGTCCATGACACAGAAGTATTAATAACCCTGGAGAAAAGAAAGGTGAAGCAAAGGCTCCTTAGTATGCTATTAGAATAAACAGATTATTAAATTGCAACTGTTCAATGCATCTTCTGGATCCATTTCCCCTATCCATTCTAAGATAAAATAGGGATTCTAGAATAAATTTACAAGTATTCATATGCATAGGTACCCACCCATCCATGGAATATTCCTTGTGGTTATCACTGTAATAATGTGACATGTTGCACTAAATCAGTAATTCTGTGCTCCATCTTGCAGACTTTACTGATATGGTGTGACAGTTCCAGCACCTCTTAAATAGCCTTCTAATCTTTTTTCACTTTGAATCACACATGAAAATTTAATTATGTGTGATTCTTCCATCAAAGTTGTCCTAATCTGCTACAGCCAATAATGTAATATTGTAAAAGGAAAAACCATTAAATTTTACGAGATGGGTATTCAGACAACCATTTTTTTTTCCTGTGAGATATTTAATCATTATCTTAAAATCATATAGCTATCTGACACTGAGCAGAAAGCAGCCCCATCTTGTAGAATCACAGTGTTAGCAAAAATGCAAAGGTTAAAATTGGAGCTGATCGTGTAATCATCCAACCTTATGAGGATTTGCTGCCACAGAAAACAGATTAGCAGGAAATTTAGAATCTGGTTGGTTTGGAAAACTGCTTTTTATGATAGCACTTTCTCTTTAATAAGCATCCTGAAGCATTTCTCTTAAATGCAAGAAATACAGAAAGTAATGTCTACAGAAGTCTCCATTTTTGTTTTGAAACTTTCACTTCTTAAATGGATATTTCAACAAATACAGCCACTTTTAGGAAAATACATCAATAAATTGGATTATGGAGTTCTGATAATGATTTTCATATCCTGATCAACGCCAATATGAAGTGTTACATGACCAGGATCTCTAGCAGATACCAATGAAATTACATTACCAAAGATAACTGGGCACGAGCACATTCTCACATGTTTATGTGTTCTTTCACACGAGTCTTTGCAGGAATTACAACACTGATATCAGGGACAGGGTTAGTACTGACACATTGTCACATTCTGCTTTCCTGTAGTAAGGACAGAACACCTTTTCTCATTATGTCAGGCAAACATAAAGTGTAGAGACTTTATACTCCCAGGAAATTGAAAAAAAAAAAATTCAACTCTATGCAGCAAGTAGATTTGCATGAATTTACTAAAACAAATTGTCAATCATTAAAAAAAAAACAAACAAAACAAAAAACCAAAACTGAAACCAACAACAAAACAAAAAAGAAACCAAACTTGTAATAATTGTAGGAGTTTCTTACCATGCCATAGGAATTTTGATACTAGAACAACATTGACTATGATCTGTTCTACTTTTTATTAATTTGCAAAATATGTGAGATTGACTTGGTCCTCTCTCTCTGAAAAGAGAAGGACATTGGGTAAAGAATTCCTCTTAGAGTCACCCTACAGCTTATTTTTGGAAGTCTGGACAAAGTTATTTTATACAAAATTACACTATAAGAAACAGAGCAATTACATGTCAAAACAAAATGTGAAGGAAAGTCCAGGAGGGAAATAAAATCAAGTTACTCATTTGTGTAGTAAAACCTGACCTTCCTGTAGTGCTATTGCTCTGATGTTTCTTCGTGGTAGTCAAAGCATCCCAAATCAGTGATGAGAACACAAGAACACAATTTTCATTAGCTTTTACTTTTTAGAAAGTTTTATACTAACATAAAAAGTGGAAAATAATTCATTTTTCTAAAACTACTTATAAGTTTTTTTCCACATCAGAGATGATGACTCAAATCAGTGCTTTAAGCACCCCTGGTTAGTCATCAGGCCCCTTCCATAATATCTTCTGCTACCGAGAACAGTTTAAAATGTTTCATTCCAGAATATCAGTGACAGATTAGAGTGTCAGAGCCATCTCAAACACCAGATTTTATACATTTCCAATATCCTTCAGTAATGAATTAACTTTTTGCTTAATGACGAAAAGTTTAATTAATTTACCGAAAACAGGCACAACTAACCATTCCTTTAATTAAGAAAAACCATTAAAATCCACAATTACCTTTGAAACTGTAAGAAGTTTAAATGTTACATTATTTTATAAATGCTTATCTTTAATCAAGTTTATGAAAAATGACATAGCATTAAGTTTAAAATGACAGAAGTTATTTCAGGATTTCTTTTATGTGATGAACTTAGTATTTTACCTCTCCTTTTATATTTCCCAAGAGACATGTGGCTCAATGCATCCAAGATTGATACCATTAATTAAAAGCAGGCACTATTTACTAGCCACAAGTTTGGGTGGTTTTGTTTGTTTTTCCCAAAGGTTCTTTTTCATATGCAGGAATGGGTGGGGGGAGGATTGCAAGTCACTTGCACATACACAAAAAAAATTAAAATTAAGCACGTTCACTTGAACAAAGCTGATTTCACTTTTTATGAATGCATTAAAGCCACTCATGGACACAGGAATACACTTCACATCCTTCAGTTTTCATTAGGAATTCAGATTTCATGCTCTGCAATTTGCCTCTTCCCTTTCCCAGATTCCTGAATTTTCTTCTAACATGAAAAAGGGACTGGAAAAAAAACCTAAAAACAAAAACCAAAAACAAGTGTTCTTGTTCTGTAGGCATATTAAAGACATGAGTTTAGTATTACATCCCCTACCTTGAGGTCACTCAACACTACAAGAACATGAGTGAAAAAATGTCATCTGAGGTCACTCTTGAACCCTGGTCTGATATAAAGAGCTTGGGGGTGGTGTGAAAAATATCCTAGTTTGATAGTCCTGGTAGCACTATTTAAAAAACTAAACACTTTTTTTTTGTCCAACTTTCAAGTGTTCAGAGAGACATTGCCAAAAAAAATGTCAGAAGTTTTTCAAGAATACTACTGGTTAAAAGAATCGTGAGGGAGTAATTTATTTTTGAGAAATAAAAAAAACTAAGTGCCTATCACTTACAGAATGTGAGATGCTTCATCTGTTAAAATATAACGTGAAGAAAAAGCCAAAGAAAAAAAGCCTTTTCTTTGAAAATGCTACTCGTTAATGTTCCCTGAACTGTACATGCAAGCCCCCTGAACTGCTGTCAAAAATCATCAGAAATTACCTGGAAAATGGAGCAAAAGTGAGATTACAAAGTTAGTTATGGCTACTTAATTATATTTAGTGTCAGTACAGTCAAGGGCTATCTACAAAACATAAAAGAAAGTTCCCACGTTTCCAGATGAGTCAGCATTCACATGGCAGAGGGTAATCACTGCAGATGAATGCTCCAGTTTAGTCAGGCATCAGGGAAATATATTCAGCATGGAGGAGCCAGCGTTTGATCGAATAAATGCCCAGTCTTTGATGAAAGAAAGCAATTTCTGGTGTTGGGATCTGTAAGCAAAGCACAGAGGACAAGAGAGGAGCTGCTTCTGTGCAGCCTGCAAGAGTCAGTACACAGCCACAGCCTGGATGCAGGGAACCTTGGTTTTCTCTGCATCTCAGGAGGATGCACCTACAGAAAAAATATAAAAAAAGGCAAGCAATTGCAGTGTGAATAACAAATATCCCTGTGAATCTTAAACCGGGAAAACAGACCATGAGATACAGAGTCAACTAGCAGTCAACTCAAGTCACAAATGGCAAGGAGGAGGACAGCAACTGTTCAGTCCATCCTTGAGAATAAGAACCTGGGGCATTATAGGAAACTACAAAAAAAAAAAAAAAGGTTGAAAGCCAGATTTGGAGTTGGAGTTCACACACTGGACAGCTCAGTTGTGGAGTTCACACACTGGACAGCTCAGTTGTACCCTGACTAGCTAACCGGTATTGTTGCATTTCACACATCTTTAAAAGGCATCTGAAGATGTTCTAGGAAAAAGAATCCAGGTCTTTAACTTCCTGAGCTGTAGATTGATAGATATTATGAGAAAATTCTGGATTTGTCTTTACCTACTTATTGTAGTTATTGTACAACACTAGAAGCAGGAAAGTATGGCAGATGAGTCTGAGGCCTGACCTGGTATTCTCTGTGTCCTTTTAATAATCACAAAAATACTCAAAAATGAAACCATAGTAATAATAAAAATGTTAATAATAGGTATGGATTAATTGATTCATAAGATTTATTGTTGCATAAATATTCAGCAATCTGAAATTGTGAAATGCCTTAGCATGCAAGCAGGCATTGAAAACCTTCTAAGCTTCAGATTAGCCAAATTCTTTGACACAGTGAGGCTGCAATAAGCAGATTTTTTTTTCCTATGTCAATCCTTACAATCTACTGCAATCTCAAGTGCTAGCTCAGAGATCAACAGAAGACCAACAGAAGCATCCTTTTTTTTTTTTTTTTAGTATTTCAGTAAGAAGCAAACTTTTAGAAAGCAACAGCAAACCACAACTGTGCAGATGTGTAAAATTAACAGTATAAACTCAGGAATTGAGTCACTTTTTCTTTTTCTTCCCTGTAAAGCACAATGCAATCTTATAAATTTAAATCCATTTGGAGCTGTTTCTTTACCAAAAGATCTGTATCTACATGAGTTCCATAGGTTACCATGCTATTTTGTTGGATTAATGACAAAAACCCCATGCATGTATAATCAGGGTAATGTGGTAGCACATTTCAGTTTCTACAGGTCATTTATAATTTATGCAATTTGTTCCCTCTTTTTTAATGGCAACATTTTTCATCCAAAGTTGTGCTTCCCTCAGCTGCAAAATGGAGAGCCATTCATTTAATGTATGCAGATGGAAAACAGAAAAAAGGTCAGACAAATTACAGCCTTGTATTTGCAAGAAAAGTAGAATTCTACAGCCTTCCTGGAGAAAACACTCAGAAATACACCTCAAAATACTGCTTAGAACTACAGCAAAAAGAGATTTGTGAAAATGTTTACCCTATCATTATGCAGAAATAACTAGAAAAATAGTGCCACTTTCTTATACGGATTCTAGTGTCTGTTCTGCCTATTTTTCAGAGACTTTGGTCTGAAAAGATAAAAAAAATACAAAAGCCACATTTGAGGTGAAAAACAACACAAAAACAAAAAGAAATTAGGAACCCAGATCTCAAAATTATGCGCATTGTACAATTATGAAGCATATTTTGAGGAAATATTACATTTTTAGGACAGTCTAACTAAAGAGTAATAAAAACTCCTAAAAGGCCAAATTAACTTATGAATGACCAAATATTTTCCTTTAGTTTTAAAGACTAGTTCAACATCACTGAAATAAACTAAATAAATACTAAATATTAAGTTATATTTTTAATAATTGCATCCACACAAAATACTTTAACTGATTTTATGCTCAATCTGGATATTATTAAAGAGGATCAATACCAGATTTTTTTTTTTATTTTGAATGAATTTTAATGGCTTTATCAGAGCTGTTAATCAGTCAAGAAAATTACCTGGATACATATTTGTTATATTAATGCATTAGTAATGTGAAGGAAGGGATGTCTCTTTCCCTAAAGCATTTTTAAAAGGCTTGGATAAAAATTGTAAATGGAAGCCAATAATTTCCATTTGACTAAAAACATCCCAAAAAACTCTGGTCATAGAGGACATGAACCTCGCTCCTCAGCCCAGTCATAGATTTATCCATAAGAATACACAAGAGATAGACTTTTCTCCCCCTGCTAAATAGAGCACAACTTTTCAAAGTTGCAAAGCCAATTGTAAATCTTCCTGTTTGACTCCTCATTCAGTGGAACACACTGGAAGGATTACAGGGCAAATCTCTGTCCTCGTTTGGAGCCAAGTTTCTCAGTCACCTTGCAGAGAACATTGTTACTAATACAGTTTTGTTATCTGTTTGCAATGGGTTGGCTTTCAGAAATCCAGGGGTTTGATTATGTTAAACGACCTTCTCAGAGAAAGGCATACACATGCCTCCAGTCAAAGTTTCTCTTTTTTTAATATATCCTGTTCAATTCCAAGGAGATAGAGAAACAAAGGCAAAAAAAAATCCCAAAAAACATAATGAAAGAACACCTTTATTAGAACACTGAAGTTTTTGCTCTTTATTTTTAGAACAGAATGTAGTCTTGAGTTTATGAAGTTTAGGAAAAGGGTATCTCTACTGAATCTATATGTTAAATAAAGTTAAGCAGTAATATGAGCTAAAAATACAACAGAATTTACATATTTATTAGTATAGCACTACTGAGCACTTGTCAGCAAAACTGCTTCTGTCAAAATCTTGGATACCATGCTTTTAAATTTCACTGGTTGCATTTAATGTTCAAGAATTGTGACTTTTTTGGATTACAGCACTTAAGTGGTGGTGTATCCAATGATAAAGTAACTTTAAATAAGTTCAAAGCTGCATTTCTGGGCTCATAGGATTCTACTAAACTAGAAATCAAACAATATTTTCATAATGAAAAAGCAGCTTCTGCAAATTCCTCACCATACCTTTGAAATTATTTGTTTTCATGAAAAAATGCATTTCAGCTCAATTTTCTAAGTGATTCAGGTGAACAGAAGCAGAAGAAAAAAAATATCAACAGTATTCAAGAATTTCTAGGATGAATTAACTCAATAGACACCTGGACTCTGGAAGGCTATTCACAAAAATGTCATCAAGGCCATACAACACTGTGGTTTACTACTCCAAAAATCATATATAGGGAATGAACCAAATTCAATTTCTGCTTTCTTCAAAAGAACAGCTTAAAATAGAATAGACCACGTATCAGGTGAGGGTAGTGGTACTTACCACCATTATCTCTGGTGTTCACTCATAAAATTATGGTGCAATGATAAGTTCCTAAGTAGTCCTTCTGTTGTATTTTTTTTAATGAAAAAATTCACATTCCGTTAGCCTGACTATATGTGTCTTTCTCATGTTTAACATATTCATTTTCCAAAGATTACATAAGCTAAAATATCTGGGAACTTAAAAATGCATCTCAGCAAACACCTCTCCTTTTGAATATTTTAAAGATGTTTCCATTGTCATGTACAGAATTTTGTTTCCTGTTGTTCTGTTAAAAAATTCATTACACTATGCTTTGTTTAGAGAAGGGCAAGAGCATCTCATTCAAATGGATTGAACCCTGCCTATCTATGATCTCTTATTCATAAATGGGGTGACATACTGAGCTTTTTCCCTATTACCTTGCTACTATGTAATTGCAGAATGTGGTATGAAACACTGGGCTTTTTCCTTTCAAAACAAGTGTAATTGAGACATAAAATGGGTCCTTGAGAGAAGAGGAGGCCTGTGTTGCAAGGGCTGGATCTGAGGGGATCCTGGCTTTCCAGTTCTCCAAATTCAAAGGATCAGCAGAGTCATTAACACTGCTACCAGGCTGCAAGCAGATAACATATTCTGTGAAAAAGCTCATCTCTTGCAGAGTATAATGCATGTATTCTGGACTTCAAGATAAAAAACATGTAGCAGGCTGATGGAGGGAATGCCAGCAGTCCTTTGCCTCGCCCTGCGCAGAACAGTTGAACTATCAGAAGGAGTAATTCTGAAGCTGAGCTCTAACGGGCCCCATACTACAGGGGTAGCTGGACTGGCAACACTGTGCCAGAGAAATCTGGAAATATATAAAACTGAGCTCTAAGGTCTTTCTCTCCAGAGGGGGAAAAGTGGATTGAAAGCAGCTCAAACAAGAACAGACAGATGTGGAAGTCAGGGGTGTCAAAGAGCAGGGAACTCTTCCTCCTACACAAAGTCTCTGTGCTTTCTTGAAATGACGAAATATCTTTAATTCAACAACTAACTGACAGCATGCAAAGAAACTATGAAAATTGATCTGATCTGACTGATTGGTGTTTGGGTCTGCTGAGTGAGGTCCATGGCTGATTAAATATTCATGATGTTATTTGTAGGTTGCATTGAGCGTTTTAGCAATAAAATAAATTAATTAACTATATTAATAAGGCTACACAATTGTTAACAGGGTAAATACCATTTGAGACAATATTACAGTGGCAAAACATGTGACCCTTTATAGCAGCAGTTAAAGGACTGGGGACTTTTTAAGGATTCATATTTATTACATCTTAATTCCTGAGATTTAGTTTTATATATAGCAAGTTATTTTCAAAGGAAATCATGACAAGACCTTTAAATTGAAAAAAAAAAATCTATTTGGCCATGTACAGTATTTTATAAATGTCTGTCAATCTCTTTTGTGAAGCATGCCTTTTTACCATATTTCATTAGGCCTCCCATCTACATTTTCCCTCACAAAATATGCTAAAATTTTGTTCATTTTTGAGAGGCTTAGCATGATTTTTGCCTTCCTACTCTTTGTATCACTTAAGAGGATGAACATGGGCATTAAATACTTTGTTTGAGCTCATTGTGGATCAAACTGTATGCCCTATGCATACTGGAAATTTAGGTCACCTCACTGCCAAGAGTCCCAAGGGGCCTTTGGGACAGCTGTAAAATACTGTAAAACACCACTTCCAGCAGAAGGAAAGCCTGGAAAAAGGGCTGCCAGAAAGGTTGAGTGGGAAACTGCTGCACAAAGCTTGTCCTAGTAAGTGCCAACACTTTTCTCTGCCTCCTGCAGAACAAGCAGCACAAAAAGTGGCCATGTTGGAAAGATAAAGATATTTCACTCTCTTGGAGCATATCCTGAGAGACTTTTACCCAATCATCCGGTATTTTTAACAATTATTTCAGTGTTCTTCAAAGGCAAATGCCACAGCTTTCCTGGCTTTTGTATTATTATTATGTTAATAAACACAGACATGTACCACAGGAACTATTCCTGAGACTAAGCAGAAGAGCAGCACAAAAGTATGATTAGAAGGACAGAGTTAGTAAATAAAGCTGATACAGTGCTGAGACCTCAGATTCACCTGCAAGGAACTAATGTTCATAAGTTTCTATTGTCACCAGTGGGGCAGTTTCAAAACAAAATTTTATCATGATTTTGAGAACTTGTCCCTAATTTCCAAGTATTATTTTTATGAAGTTCATTTAATGCACGCATGTTTATAAAACAATATAAATGAGTCAAATGATTTTCTGTTGTTTGAGTGCATATGGTAGAGAAGTGAAATTATTTGATTACTACCATTAGCCAGCTAGGTGGTAAACTCTTCTAATGGTAATTCACTGCTATATCCTGCTATATCCATATCATTGCTACTCTGATTTTGACTATGCCTGAAACTGGCTTTTTTTTGACCTTTTTTTTTTTTTTTTTTGTGATGTTCCTGACATTCACACCTGGATTGAGGTGGATATTTGAATGCAGATTTTTAAACTGTAAATTTAAGCATAAAATGAAAATCAGTTACTTCTTTCTAATTGGTCTAGTGTAAAAGTCTCATTAAGCCAGGGCAATGAATCAGAGTTCTTTCCACCTCAGTTCTTGGGTTTTGCTTTCCTTGCTTTTTTCATGAGGAAAGAAAAAAAAGAAAGAAGATGCTCAGCAGTTCATTAATATAATTAAATTACTAACACATTATAGTTTGAATAAGTAACTATAATTCTAATCTTTATTTTACTACAGGTAACTAATGCTTTCTTTTTCAATAAAGGTGAAGAAAAATTAAAACTGAAGTATTTGTTTACTCTAAAAGTACAGTCACTACTTTGGAAATATAGGTACTTTGCAATATAATTGTCCCTGTGTTACCAAAGAGTTTCAGGCTTGGGGTTTTGGGTGTTTTTTTTTTTGGTTGTTTGGTCAGTTGGGTGGGGATGGGGGGAGGGAGGTGTGTGTTTGTTTTCCTTAAGCATATAAATTAGTTGGGACTTTGAATATTCCTTGATTGTTGTAGATTTCTTATTTGTTCAGCACTGATCTTCAGAAAACACATGCTTCTTTTTTAGTATGCTCCCCTAGGGAGCAATTTCTAGGAGTTAAAATTGCACTGAAAAAGAAACCTCGTTATCCAGTCATTAAAGTTATGTGACATCCCAGAGTTACACAGCTGCTCACAAAAAGTTGTCAGTAAGAGTGCTCTAAAATGTATATTAAGTGTTTCAATATGAAAGATTTCAATGCAAAAAGCTTGGTTTATATTCACCATCACATCTAAAGAATGAAAAATATACATAAGTTATCATGATTTCTTGCATGTGTTGCCAGTTGGCTAAGGAGGAATTATGATGGATAGGCATCAGCCCTTGTACTGTCATGTTTTCATCACTTATCTTGCCAAGCATTATAAGTTTAGACAGGGAATATTTGTTTTATCTTCAAAAAATATGTATTTAGTAACACAGAGGACAAAGCTGGATGTTTTATTCTCTCAGGAAATTAGAAAGGCTTGTGACTGACTTTGTTTTGTTTAGACAAATGTCTCACTAGTGTTGTTGTTTTATTAACTAATTATGTTAAAACCAAGGGACCACTTGTCTAAATAACATGAGTTGGGTTTTCTTTGGGTGATTTTTAAACACAGCACAACCTGAATTTATTAAATTTTTACTACTTATACTAAAAGCTCCTAGTTAATTACTAGTAACATAATTTTACTGGCTTTCTTGCTTTGTAGTTCTTTTGCTTCTTTCCCTTACAAAATGTCATGATTTTAAATCATTATCTCTTGCAATCACTCTGCCATGGTATCCTGGAAAATGATTAGCAGGGCAAATTAGCAGGACACAAAAGATTTCTGGACAGATTTCCTGGGCTGCACTATTGGGTTAGGATGAGACAATGCTAATTCAGCTCCATTCTGTCACTAACTAATGCCCTGGGCCCCAGCCAAATCACAGGTTCTACAGCTTGTGATGTTCTGCTCAAAAAAGCAGCTTTGCTATCAAAGGGACTTAATTTTACACATGCAAACTTTATATGGAGGAAAGTTGAATATTCAGTTAACTGTATTTCAGATGGAGTGAGCATCTTTTTTGATCTACCAGTGGGGTCAGAACATTTTAACACATCATGGAATTTGGCATAGCACACCTTTTCTAACTGCATTGCAGGCATTTCCTAGATCTGTACTTTCAGAAAAAGTCTCAAATCTTGCTTTAGCAGCTATGTCATCATAACATTTGCCTTTCTTCCACACCATGAGTTACCAAGGCAATTTTATTTTTATTGACAGATCTAAAGACAGAGTGCTTGCAAAAGAAGAGTAGCCGTCAACTGCCTGATTTGACTCATCGCTCATTTTGCAGAATTCTCCACTAAAGAATAAGAAACCATCGGGCATCCTGCACCACATCTTGATAGACTTCAACAACATTTGACACTAACTTTTTATGTTTAACAAAACGTGAATGTATAATTTCACCAGGACTCAAGCAAATTATTTAAAGAGAACACAAACATCGCTTACATTTGGAGATGATTTATCACATTATGCACCTTGCAATTTTAGGCCTTTCCATATCTATGTAGTTATTTCATGGCTTACATTTAAGCACAGAACATCCCCAGTGGCTTTCAGGGCACTAGCCACCATGTCTGAAATTAAACAGCTGTTCACATCTTTGTAAAACTTTATAGTAACCCATCCTATCGTCTGCCAGCTTTTGAGACAGAGGAGTCACTCACAAGCAATCTGTGAATTTCTGTGTGTGCATAACAACACAGATCTGCCTGGAGGGCCCAGGATTTGCTCTTTCTCCTACTTAAGAAAGTTGGAGCTTCCTTCCACTTTTTACAACTGCTCATAACTTCAGTATTTGTAAGGGATAGGTTCAAACTGCTTTTCTAAAAATGTGAATTACCTGTTAACACATTGCATTTGGATCTGGAATCACTTCCAGATTCAAACACAGAGAATTGAGATCATCTTTGTATTTGTCTAGCTCTCCTAAGGGTACTATGACCATTTAACTTTATAATGACGAAACCTTAAACACTGCATAATAAGCTACAGACAAAAAATTCTATTTACGTTATTTTTAATTTTTTTAATTGACATATATTTTACCCTGATAAATGTTCCAATATATGCTGACAGTGCTACAGGTCTGAGAAAAACACTTATAATTTTGCTATTATCCTTAGTTTTTGGCTCATTCTATGAACCTTGGTTATGTTTTCCATTTCCTTCTATTTAACATAATCTAGAAAGGTATTGAAATAACACAAAAAAATATAATAAATACCTCTAATTATTTTATTGTGTAGTTATCACAGAATGTTTTATCAAGTTAATTAAATACAGTGAAGACAAAATGCAAACAATTATTTAGCTTCCTAAAGAGAGAGGAGATAAGAAATCTGAACTGGCTTTTTATACTAACTGAAATCAGAACATAAGAAATAAAATTGATGCTCTTTTCTTCCCAAATTCTACTTTAAGAATGAATCATAAGTCCAGTAGGGGAAAAAAAATTCTCATATTAATTGACCTATATTACATTTTTATAGTTGGAGCCCCAACCCACTACTTCCCCTAGCATGAAGGCAATTTATTTAAGGCAATTCATTATCTTTAAATCTGAACTAAATCCCTGTTTTATTTTATTATTTAAAAAAAATGTGCAAAACATTAGTCAAGGACTCATAAGACAACTTCAATGTAGAAACAATACATTTAGTAATATATATGGGATTAATCCAGTAAATTTAATCCTTATGCTACAAATGTTAAGGAAGAGTATGACTGTTTATGTCACTGAAGTACTCAAATAAATTAACAAAAACATTTTGTGTTCCTACTGCCTTGATTCAAAATTCCTAGATACAATTTTCTGTGTCAGCCACCTCACTGTTTCTGAAGAAAAGGGGGAAGATAAGAGGTCCCTTCCCCCACAATGCCAATTTTTGATTGCTAGTGCAAGGGATTTACCCTAATAGAAAATGTCTAATGTAAAGGCACCTTCCTTTCTGTAGATTTAGCATGTAAACTAAGTGGAACAGAATGAATATTAAACATAAAAACAAAATAAAAATCATCAATATATTTCCAGACAGGCATACTGAGAAGCTGTCAAACAAATTATGTTAATTACTGACCATCTCTAATTTTTAGAGCAGAGAATTCTTGTACATACTTCTTACACATACACTGCTCAGTAACATCAAAGGGTAATCACTGTGATGAACTGCAAAAAATATTTTAGATGAGAGTAAAATGGGGCATAGTTAAATTTCACACCATATTTCTATTAGTATGACTGAAGCACAGAGGCTTTTTAGGGCACTGAACTGGCTTTAGGGTTGCTCTCGATTTATTCTCTTGTAACTTCGTCTTTTCCTTCTCCTGGCTTTCCTATCAATGGGTTGCAGAACTGCAGCCTTGAGTCATCCAAACCAACTCAGTTTGCATGCAGAGTGACAACATTATGCCACGGACTGGATTTAGCCCTGTTCCTTCAAATTTTTATCCAGTATTTGTTTCAGAGCTATCCTTAATAAATCCCCATAAGAGCTAAAAAGCAAATCAATACTTATTTCTGGCTCATTTGTTCTCCAATTATCAGCAGGTACTGAAGCAAAGCATAGATACTAATTAAGGGGAAAAGAAAAAAAAAAAAGAGAGAGAGAGAAAGAATGCAAATAAATACAAATTCCTGAAAAGAGAGAAAGCAAGGGCAGCAGCCAGAGGTCATCCTGCTCATGCCAGCTGTGCCAAAGGAGACTGGATCCAGCTGCCTGCTCAGCCAGCTCCATATCCCACTTGGGCTGCTCCTCTTCACCCCAGATACATTGAGGGGGGCCAGCAAGAGCAGCGGGTGGCAGAAATTTGAAATGCTTTTCTGGTTTAGGTAGTTCTGTATCCACTATTGCATGGAATGACAGCCAATATAAGCACGATGCTTGACACCTCAAGAGCTAAGCAGAATCTTATCTCTTGTATATTATATATTTTATTCAAGAAATAATCATCCCTAAAACATCTGCTAGTAGCTTACTAACACCCACCCTGTTGTGCTCATTAGTGTGACAATAAAAGCATGGTATCAAAAACTTAGTGAGCTGCATAAATATGTTTGGCTCTGTCACTAAAAAATTAAAGAAACACCTCCATCTATGCCATCCTTCAGCACTCCGGCAGATTAAAGGCATGCCTGAAATTTATTTGAAGCCACAATTAATAGGGCAAACACCAGCAGAAGGGAGGAGGGCTCTCCCAGCAAGGCACACCCCATCCTTGAGCACCAAATGTCAGTAGGGAAGCCCTGATTCATATCAGGTGGAAATTTGACTCAGCATGTACAGAATTAGCCAGTTCCCTGTTGCTGGTCAACTGAGGCAAAAATTCTGGATCATATCAACAAATGCATTTCTTAATGACTCCATAAGTCCTTTAAACATGGATTTTGCTCTGATTGTGCTATGGGAAATTCCCTTTGACCTATGAAAAAGTGCATTGGCCTCTTAGATGAAGTCTTTTTGTTCTCAATAGGAAATATCAGCTGCATCACTCAACAACTGAAAGGCATTTGCTCCTGTGCACGTAATCCCATTGTTCAGTTGACTAGAGGAGTAATAGATTTTCTGTGTTTCCTTCCCCTTGTATCTAACTATTGCTGTGGCTCACAAGAAAACAAATCATTTGGAAAACAAGTAGAGCATAATAATTCCCAAACCCTCTGTTTTCCTTCAGCTCTATACTTTCACTACATAGCAATATCTGCAATATTAAATTCACATTTATCCCACTTCTTAAAGCAAAAGAAGACAAACAAGCATATCCCCAAAAACTGTATCTAGGGTAATGAAATCCATATGCAAACTATGGAATCTGTGCAATTGCACAGAGAATTTTCTAAGGACCCCTTTGGCTCCAATACATTTCAGTATGGCCTCATCAACAGACAAAGGAGCTTTTTAAGTGGGGAAGAGCTTTTTGGCTTTAATATAATATAAACAATGCCATATAATCTTTCTTTCCTATACATTCTTCTCAGAAACAAGCCAAGTTCACGGCGTGACTGTGTCAGCACCCCTACTGTACATCTTTGTTTTGGTACAAAGGGGAAAGGAGAGAGCTTCAGTTTCCTCCATCACAACCTGATGACAGGTCCAGTTTTTGTCTGCTCTGGAAATTAAGTGTGCTCCAGCTGCACAATGCTCTTATTCAGAGTGCTCATTTTAGCCTTTTTCCACCTGCAGGAAGCACACCTCCAGTGCTCTCAGACTGTGCTCAGCTGAGGGCTGCAAGGCTCCAAGGTCAGGTACAAAGCAAATTTGCACCTTTCAGCAAACCCAACTGCTAAGGTAGCCACACCCTTCATGAGCCACTCAACCCACACTTTCTGAATGAATTAAAGTTTCCTAATAATGGTAAAATATAGAAAAGAAGTGTTTATAGTACATCAACCCTATAAATGTTCAATAGCTCTTTGAATAATAATAATATTTATTTACTTTTATCTACGCATGTTCAAACATAAGGTAAAAGAGATTTTCTATGGGAGTAAGTATATGGTAAATAACTTCTCTTGTTCCATGTTTATTAGTACCTTGGCTAACCAATGTTTGTTCTTCATGGATAAATGTATTAATGTTCAGGTTACCACCAGCCAGAGCTGCAACTCCATTCCAAGCTGACACACATCTCAATAAGCTCAAGAGCATCCCATCCTTACAGACTGGAAACTTGGATCAGAAAGAAGCAATCCTTAGCACCTCACTGTACTGCTCTGCCTCTTGTATTTATGGATAAATAACATCCTTGTCAGAACTCTGCTTCACTCTGCTCTTAAGGGAAAAACACAGATGGTCACAGAAGGTAGAAAGCAATGTCACCCTGTACTCTGAAAGTGCTTCTAAAAGGAAAGGAAGCAAAGTCAAGGTTTTTTTTCAATTACTCCGTCCTCTCAGTCATTCAGAGCACATCATCAGGAGAAGAAAGAGGGGGGCAGAGATTTTGCAACCCACTGATCCTTCTCCCTTGCTGATTGTCACAAGGTGGCAGAGCCCACACAAGTGAATAAATCAGGGTGCTATTTAACATATATTTTAGAACTTGCATACAGATGCCTCTGTCTGATAATCAATAAAAGAGCAAAGATTTTGCTTCAGAAATTTGTGTTGTTCATTTGATCTGTGTAAGTTCATTTAAATTATTTACCTCTTCACTGAATGCTAGTTTATATTCTGAAATATAGATTCATAAAAATAATAGGACACTCACCATGAGATCACACTACAGTAGGGGCATCTTGAATCTTTGATAAGAAGTGTAGAGAAAATTGTATGCATGTGAGAATTGCTCAACCTTGTTACATTATTTAACCACACTTTTTTTGTATTATTATCAAAACAAAACTGGATTAAAAAATGTGGCAGGGAAGCTGCAAACCTTAAGTTTCACAGGTAATGCTATGCCATTCTATGACATAATTCATAAGACATAATTCACCTTATTTTACCTAACATTTTTATTTTTCAGAATTTGACATATTTTTACAATTGTTTACTGGAACAACAAATTTGAAAACTTGAATTAGATTTCCTTTTACCCAGAGGATGTCTAGTTCTATGTTTTTGTATTCTAACAAGGCAGCAGTGCACTGAGCCACCCAAAAATTCTGGAAGAATCACTGAGCAACAGCAAATTCTTACGTCCTCCTCTTTCACTTACTGCAATGCACTTGGTTCACTTTTTTTGGTGTATTTTCTCAACAAGAAGTTGTATTTTCTCAACATGGGTTCAGAACAAGCAGTGCTCCTTTAAATCTTTCTGCTGTCGTCTCTCCTTGTGTTCTATAATGGCAAAGGTCCATAGCTAATTGTAGGTAGGTGTAACTCCTGGTGAATTGCTTGACCCTCCTCCCTACAAATTGTTCTCCACTCACGCATCTTTCAAAGCACTAATTCCCTTCGTACTAAAGCAAACTTCAAGTTATACCTGTTCAGCATTTAAACTTTAAAAAGTGCAATGTGAACACCTGTTTTAGTTGATAGCCATCTGTTTTCTCAAGAAATCAAAACCTTAATAACATGGAATTAACAGATGGAGAGTGAGGCCTAGACTGAGCAGGTTACTGTGTGTGTGTCAAGATAACATAAAAAGTGATATTTTTAATGAATCATTCACACCCTCCATTATTCTCTTCTCATCTATCTGGGCTGATAACCCATCACCATTCATTTGCTCCTTAAGGGACATACCATTCAAAGGCAATTGAAGATCTTTTAGGATTTGGCCCACACTAAATGGATAATTAACTATGAGAATGCTGCCTGAAATTGGCAATTTCAGCAAAATCCCTGTGGCTAAATTCTAAAACTAATTGCACAAAGATTTTAGCAGGAGCACAAAATTGGGTGTGGATGTCTATGTGTGTGGGAAAAAAAAAGTTAAATAGCCCATATATCAGTACACTGCAACTATATTTCCAAAAAAAAGTCTTCAAACCTGACAGCATCATAAGAAAATTTGCAAGCAGATGTTTTTACTGTAATTAAAAGAACATTTATTTTATTTCTTCTCTATCTGTTGTAGCTATGATATTTTATGAAAAATCCTTTGCTAAGATTTTTCTCCTGAGGAGCTGAAGAGCCTCAGGAAAAAAATGCAAACAATACAAAATCTGCTGCTGTGGGATGCAACAGGTGCAGCTGTGATTGGTGCATGTTGGTTGTTTCTAATTAATGGCCAATCACAGCTTGGCTCAGACTCTCTGAGAGTCACAAGCCTTTGTTATTCCATTCCATTCTTGTTTTTTCTAGCCTTCTGATGAATCCTTTTCTCACTATTCTTTCAGTATAGTTTTAGTAGAGCATTTAATATAATAAATAGCATAATGTAATAAACCAGCCTTCTGAAACATGGAGTAAAGTTTTGTGTCTCCTCACACAAAGCATCTACCACACTCTGTCGCTGCTTCCATGACACAAAACCCTCCACTGTAGAAGAATTTGGATTCTTTGGACTGGAGAAGTGTGTGCTGGGCACACAGGAAGGCCAGGACTGAGGTGACAGGAGTAGCCCATACAGAGGATGGGCCAGTGGCAAGAGGCGTGTGGCCAGTCCCACCAGAGCCACTGGCATCTCCTCCTCTGTGCAACACCTGAGGGACTGGGAACACGTCCTCACATCCAAAGTCCAAAGAGCCAGTTCAACTTTTCCTGTTTCCACAGGAAATAATTTACTCCCACAGAGTAAATTTAAGTGCCTTCAGAAAAGTTCCATTTAGAAAGAAATTTGGGGAAAGTATTGATTTGCCTTTTCTGAATGCTGAGGTAAATGCTAAATAAATTGTAGCGGCTGGCAGAATAGGTAGAAATCAAGACAAACTTGAGTACTATGCCAAAATTGTGTTCACCGCAGCCTTTAGAACAGTGAAAAACAGACTCTAAAGTGAAAATTTAACCTGATAGATTTTAAATTCTATAATAAGAATGAAATTGCAACCTACTCTAATAAACTGGGTCAACTAAAAAAAAAAGTTTTAGTTTGTTAAACTTTCCACAGAGTATTTCATTTCCAAAATACTATAAATTTCAGACTGCTTCTACTCCAGGATTCAATTAACATTTGGGTACTTGACTGTCTGCTATTGTCCTCTAGGTTCCTGTATCCAGTTAAGTCCAGTTAAGCTCTGCACAACACCTCAAAATAACAGTCATCAGCTCAGAAAACTAGGCCATAAAAAAGAATAGGAACATCATGCATGTAAACATCACTTTAACCAAATTGATTTTTTCCAATTTAAAAAGCCTCCAGTAAAATGACCTTCCTCCCCGCACCAGTGTTTTCAGTCACAAAAAAACCTTAGGTAATTAGAGCATTCTAAAATAATTTGCAGTTTTTCAGTGGCATATACATTTCTAAATTATCCATTTGGTTTTTGTTAATTTACATGCCTGCCGAATTTCACTGCATCCTAATCTGTCGGGCTTGTGGTCTACACTTAGCCATTAACACCATTTAACAGTTGTTAAATAGCATTATCGCCTGTTGTTATCCTGATGTAGATTCAATTCCAGTGTTAATTGCCCTCAATGTGCTGCTCATAAAACCTTCCCACCCCATATTCTGTGTGCTCTACTTGGTGGAAATCTAAAGTGAAATGGACTGTGGGGTGGTACTTCAGTAGGGAAATTCAATTTAATGAAAAAGCCATACACTTAGGAGAGTTATGAACTGAATATTGATGTGGTCCCATTTTGAAATGTCAAAAGAATTACAAGGCAGATTTGGGGTGACTGTTCAGAGCAGAATGGTTTGAATCCAGCAGTGAAACTGCCCATCTGCTTTTCAGTGATGTGTTAGGAGGTGTCCACACAATCTATTCCTACAAAATTTCAATGATTTAAAGGTTTGAACACAATATGCCTCATTTTTCCTTTCTTACTTTTTTATTATTTGAAATCAGAGTTCATGCTCTTACTGTGTGGTTAGAATGGTGGTGTGGTCTCCAAGAGGGTCAGTGCCCACTGCTGGAGTCCATCACCTCATTTACCATGATATGAAGTAGCTGCACCAGTGCAACAGCAAAACTTCAGGAAGAAAGACCAAATCTACCCTGAGAACAGAAAGTAATTATTTTTCTTTATTCTGAATAGCTGAACATTTGATCCCATTCTGAGTTTTGACCAGAATGTGGGAATTAATGGTCCTTCTTTAAAGTTCTCTTTCTGTTCCCTCCCCCACCTTTTTTTTTTTTTTTTAACCAACTTTCTCCTCATCCTTGACAGTCTTTAGGGGAAATTACTGCTGCCAACACACTTCCCACTGCTGCCATCAGGCAGTTTTGTTGCAGTAGGATGGAAAAGATGTGGCATGTGCCTATAAGCTCAGAAGAAGTGCTGACTGTCTCTTGAGACCCAGCTCTTCCAAGCCAATTCCCCTAGCTCTGGCCCTCTCCACTTCACAGAGTGTTATTCCCTCCAGAAGTCAGTATTGGCTACTGAAGTCAATGTGCTTCTGCAGAACTGCACTCTCAAATGGCTAGACTACAAATGGGGATTGAAAGTGAACAATCATAACCAATTTTTAAGGAAAATTCCCTTTTAAAGTTTCAGAGGCTGATTAATAACTTTAGGTTTGTCTACTTGGCTATTACCATAATACAATATTTAGAAGTTGAAACATTTAGTACTCAAACCTGTGCAATTCGTGTTGCTTTTCTGGGCCTTACATAGAAGTCTGATGGAATTACATCAGAATTATTAAAAATACATCCCTTGATGAAATACAGAATTTGGGGAATTTTCCTTTTTTAAACAAAAAATAACATGCTTAGGGAGGTTGATTATATAGAGAAAGTCCCTAAAAAGAAATAAGTACGAAAAAGTAAGTACCAAAGTACTTTTCAAAATTAACTTTCATTTAAAAATAGAAAAGCCACCACTTCCTCATAGCATACCTTTGCCAAGTTAAGAACATATGCACACTCAAAAATGAGAAACCGAAAAAGAAACTTATTCTCTTGGGAAGAATATCGCAATAATTCCTAAATTACTATTTAAAGAAAGGAAAAAGAAAGATTTCTACTTTCCCCACCAATACATCCCAGGCCATCCTTTTATTTTCTACAATAAATAGATCATTCAGGCTTTACAGATGAGGCCCTGAACTCACCACAAAAAAAGCTGAAAGAATTTTGATTTATGACAGATAAGTACAAAAATAAGATATTCCTCAAATGCATTGGATAAACTCAATGAAAACTTCTCCTATGGGTTATTTATGAATTATTCCTAGGTCTGTATTTCTCCATCACTTTAAACAAACAAGTTTCTGGACAAGGACAACAAAGATCAGGCCACATAGAGAAATTCAAGTTGATAAGAAGTTTCATTTATTTGAAGTTTAATTTCCTTGAGGTAAAATAAAAATAGAGTTGAGGAGCCTCACTAGGAGTGATCACCTGAAGCAATAATGAGAAGGCATTCTGTCAGAAGCAGAGCTCTCTTCTATCAGACTTGCAGGAGAGCACTCTGCTCTGCTGGAATTCAAAGAATAGATGCAAAACCAGGAATTGTGCAACTGCTGTAACACAAAATATTTGTCACATACATTCAGTGGTGTTAATACACCTAAATCCTAACACTGCCCTCTGCATCCTTTTATTGCTAAAACAATGTAGAAAATGATCACATTTTTAGCCAAGATTTCTTCTCCTTGCAAAGCAAGAGCACAACCCTTACAAGCATCAATCCAGCTGCATGTCCAGTGCTATAATTGTAGCAATGTGCTATAAAAAGATATACCAGGGAACAGTAAGAAAGTGGATAGCCTGGAATTTCTCATCTGTTCTAATTTTTCAGAGCAAACCCAAGTTTTCAGTTAAACTGAAAATCTGTTTGAAACATCTGTACATCTGTATTTCACATGATACACTTAAAATGGTCTAAAACACCATCTTGTAAAGAGAAAATTATTTTCACACGTTTTGAAGATGCTAATCCAACTTTTTCAGTATTCTTCTGTATTGAGAATGATATCCCAACATTTGTAAATAAATGTACATATTTACTATGCTGTTCTTATATTCAATTTCTTGAATAAAAGCCAAACTCAAGCAAAACCATTTTTGCATTCCAGGGGAGGCTATAAAAGATTTTGTAGTAGAATCCATTCACATCTTTTGCAGCATATACACATGTATGATTTAAGAAATAGAAGGAATGCTGGGCTGCTGCCATCTATAATTTTCAGTAATATCTATGTGCTATTAAAATTATGATCATCTGGAAATATCTTCTAAATAGCTACATTTACTAGACCAATAAAAAGGAGTTATAATCATAAATAAATGTCTAGCCCCATATTAAACACATATCATTCAAGGTATCGACATATTGATTTTAAATAATTTACAGTTACAGATAATTGCAAACCTGGATTCCACGTTGCCAATAATAGCAAAGTAATGCATTTTAAAATCCTTGTATAACCAAACTACCCATTGTTTTAGCTTCAATTCCAGCTATTAAAGTAACCAAAAAATCCACACATCTCTTTTACTGCTCCATATTAAAGGAAGAGAAGAGACTTCATTACTTTTCAGACTGGCATGTCAATATTTATTTAAAGGACTTTACAGTTGTCAAGAGAGTCCTTGAAGAGGTGTCCAGAACTCTGAAATTGGAAGTCATATTGCACAGTGAATCTCTTGTTAGTCATATCCTGGGTTCCTGCAGAAATTCCAGTTTCATTAGGAGAGCCCAGCAATGAGATGGGAGGCTGCAAATGAGACAATGGTCTCTTACTCACAGAAGAACTGAAAGGAAGCAGAAGCAGCCTTTGAAAGAGAAAAATTCTTCTAATTATCCTGCAGTAGTCTTTGCCACTAATGATTTGTGTCTGTTATCTAAAAGCAAATACAAAAACCCCACCTAACAATAAGACAATAGCATCTTCTCAAGTTTTATATATCACTAAAAATAGGGAAAGCAGAGGAAACACAACTTTTTTTCTTTTGTCATATGGATTTCACAGTAACATCAGTGTATTTAGCCTCCTCTGCTGCAGGCTGCAGTCCCAGCTCTCTCAGCCTCTCCTCGTGGGACAGATGTTCCTGTTCTGCAATCACCTCTGTGACCCTTCCCTGACTCACTCCAGCATCTCCCTGTGTCTTCTACTGGGAGCCCAGCACTGATCCAGCACTCCAGGTGTGCCTCACCACAGCTGAAAGAGGAAAATCAGCTCCTCCCTTGCCCTGCTGTCAGCACCCCCAGCCAGGGTTACACCCAGATCCCCCTTCTCATTCCCTCTTTACTGCAGAGCCCCTCATTTTAAAACATGCTATTTTCCATCCTGTATTCCATATTATTTTGTAACAGCCTAAGATACCTCTCTTGGATTTAAGTTTACATCAAGAACTTATTTTCCTGTTGCAATGTCATTCTTTGTTGCATTTCCAATACATGTATGTATTTACAATCTACTTCTATTTGAATAAAATCCTTTATGTATTTACTTTCAAAAAACCCCAAAAACAAAAAAAAAAAAAAAAAAAAAAAACAAAACAAAAAAAAAAAAAAAAAAACAGCTGTAGCTTTTTACTTTTTTTCTAAACTATTTTTAGGTGCTTTTACTATTATTTAAACACAGTTATATATTCTGAGGGCTTTTAGCATTTTGGTTGCTCACTTGACATCTAATGTGCTACTGATTCCTAGTCAAGCAGCTGTTTCTCACATAATTTCTTGATTCTAACACAGCAGCATTTAGAGGAGATGGTAGGTTGTTAAGAAAAAAGCCCATAACTCTCCCTTTCACTCAAGGTCTATGGCTATCCCAACAAAATTATTCCCAACAAAGTCAATGTATTGTAAGACATGCAGTCATACTTATTTCACATTTTAATAATCAATTGTATAGGAAAACTAGTTTTAATGTATTCATAGCAAAATATCCCTCTGTTATATACTGTATGTCTTCAAAAAGTTGTAGAAGCAAAAATCATAAACCTTCATACCTGCCACCTAACAGACAAGTCGAAAACAACTAATAGCTAATAAGATTCCAATATAGAAAATTCTGCCCAGACTGTACATTAATGCATTTAAATACTCTGAGGACAGATTTGTTTCACTCTTCACAGGAAAACAAAAGCTCTGACTTCAAAATCCTCGGCCACATTAATCTGTTACTCTAGGAATGTCATTCCCTCCCAGGATTCTGTAAGCAGCAGTGTCAGTCTTTTTTGGTGCAGGGTCTGTGCACCAGACAACACCAATAGAAAAGGGTAGTAATAGGAAAAGCACAAACATTAAAAAAAAAGGTCAGGAATTCTCTTTCCTTTCTTCCTCCTACTCGCCCACCATGTTAATAACTTCTATTCTCCTTTAATCACCCCCCCAAACTGTTGCTCTTCTATTTAAAGGTTGACATTCTGGTGTGAGGAGAATGACTGACCAACACTGATAAATAATCTTTGCATTGCACAGATGTGGGTCCCATTTTACAACACCTTTATGAGACTGTTGGTTGTTCAATTATTACTTGAATACTCTTCCTCATTGCATCATGAGAACTTATTCTCGGTTTATTTAATCTGCTTTTGGTGAACTATATTTTAGATGCTCTAGCTTCATTTTTTTATTCCTTTTTAATTATATTTTTTAGATAAGACTGCACAGATGCCCCATGGTGTACAAACTCTTGGCTCCCAGCCCCGCAAATACCGCACGCCTCTTTTTCAAAGGTTTTCCATGAAGCTGAGAGTGAAAGACAGACACAAACAACATGAAGCAGAGCCACTGTCAGACACTGACAGTGCAGAGAAGTACAGACAGATAGATAACAGATCGTAGGGTACTAAGTACCCTACAATTTATTGAAGCAAAGAGGGGAGAGTTGAGTGGCAAATTGCCTACGCTGCTCACAAACCAGCGGGCGACCCTGTTTGCCAGCCGTCCAAATTGCTTCTAGGCAATTTGGCACATTTCTACTATGTTGTGCTATTTCTTATGGCATGAGTTTGAGTTTCGATCATTCCCTGTTGTGCAAAGTCTTTCCAAACACTCGTAAAACTTCTAAGAGTGATGGTAGAAACAATGGAACACATGGAAATCATTAGCACATCAAACAAGCATTTAATGTAATTTGAACTCAAGCAGAAAAATAACTGTTTTCAAAAGGAATCAGAAATGCATTAAATACCAATAGAAAACAAAATAAACTAAAAGCTCCACAAAACTCTCTACCATAGGTGAGAAGAGATTCCTATCTTAAAGGACAGAGCATGGGAAATGTGTGAGAAAAGTGGTATGAGAAACAAAACCCTCTTTTGCATTCTGAAAAAGATAAATGTGAAGAAAAACACAAAAGATCCAAGGAAGATAAAAATACAATTTCATTTTAGGATGTTGTTTCTTTTCTTCTTGATGCATGTAAGGGCACTTGCTTAAATTACAGCAAGAATTCCAGCTGAATTCCAAGTCAGGAATCCAGGAAAAGGAATTTCATAGCTAGAGTTGTGTTGGACCTGCTGATATTTCTCAGCACCTACCTGATATGCACATTTGTTGTGAGAATTTAGAGGAAACTGCAGTTTATCAAGAAAAGTCCACTATAATTTTGTGATTTGTTTCTGTGCCTGATACTGCATGTGTATTCATATTAATACCAAAATCATACACAGGTTACAGAAGCAGATGGACAGACAATAACATACAATGGTGCTTAATTAAAAAAAAAAAAGTACAAAACCCCCCGCTACCTTAAGATAAAAAGCCACCTACAAGATGAAAATACTCAGACACAAAGCAGAGTGTATTTATAGAGGCCCAATAGAAATGCATTTCACCTGTCCAAAAAGGTTTATGAGGACGATAAGAGACACTCTCTCCAAAACACCAGGTGAGAAAGCCTTCTTATTTCCAAAAGCTATTTTGCAGAAGGTGAAGTTATGCCTAAATCAAACAATAGAGAGGATTATAAATGTTGACAGATTAAATGTAAACACCGGGCTAGCCCAAAGGGATTGAGAAGTGATTTGAAGAATACATGAAAATTAGTAAGCAACCATTTTTTCTCAGGAAAACAGCATTGCTACACAGCACAAACAGATAATGATATTAAAAAAAAATAGAAGAATGAGCAGATAAAATAGAACACAGTAAGAAAGCCTAAGGATTTTCTCATATTTGGATTTATAAAAAAGACTGCTTGTGTGCTAAATTTTACTTTTTCTGAAAGAAAGTGTTTGAGGAACTCTTTGAAATCAAAATATCAGTACAAATTCTTGTAGAATAAACTGACAGGTTGTACAGTGACTAATCATTATTTTCCTACAGTCTTTAAAAACTCGGGGATAAAATATCCAAGCTACTAACTTGATCAGGAACTTATCACTTAAATTTCTTTGATGGCAAGCATGTAGGAATTTTTAATAGGCTTAGGGAAGATCCAAGAATGAGGAATGCCCTAAATAAAACAATGTAGATTGATATGATAATTAAGAAAGAGCCTAAGTATCTTCTGTAAAGGGAAGTCATGCTTTCCAAATATATTTCTCTGAAGGAGTCACTGAGCAAACAGACAAAGGAAAGCAAATTATATATTCTATTTCCATATTTAAAAGACATGTAATAGGGTCTCTTGCTGACACTCAGCTAAGCAGCTGTAAAATCACAAACCAGGCCTCATCTGAGGATTCTACACGTTCACCTCTCATGTGACCCTGTGTCCATCAGGAGCTGATTCAGTGCCACCAGGCTGATATTCTTTTGTCAATAGTTTCAATCTTATTTGGCAATCCTTCTGCATATTGTAACTTGATATTTCTAATCTAAAATAGTTAATTATAAAAATCTATAGAAAATCTCTCTTTAACAAAACTTACACTTTCCCTTAGCACTTCTCTAGCTTTACTGGCTATGCACCAATTTTCCATACTCCAAACCCAGATGTATGCCATCATGTCACTGTAGCCACTCAAGAGTGTGGGAAAAGGAAATAATATCCATGGCAAACAGTAACACAGAACTGAAAATTACAAACCAACCAACTCAATAAAAGCAACTGGCTTAATGACAAAAGCAAAAGATATTACAGGCTACCCATGCCAAATACATAAAAGAACATAGCACTAATTAAATTAATCTACCCTGACAAAGGTATGGGATTGGACCTGAGGATATGAGTATTATTTGCCTGGGTAAAAGTAGATGGATAAATTAGCTGGAGAAATTCCTGTGCATGGCAATATGATTGTGCCATACACCAACAGAGTTCAGGAGGAGAGCTGCTGGCTAAAGGATTATGTTAAAAATCAGCTGCTGTTTTATTTGCAAATAGAACTGGGATACTTTCAGCATAATCCTGTCAAAGTATGCACATAAAGGATGCACAGACCATTAATTTTGATTAGGAGTCACACTAGGTGGTGTTCAAGCAGTGCCTTCTCTGGCAGAACACAGCCAAAGCAGCCAACCCCCCCACCAAAAATTATGATATTTTTAACTCAACACACTCCTGTGGGCAACAGAAAAACTGGATCATAGTTGGATTAGCTGCTCTTCAAAATCATTACGTTGGAACAAGAAGTTCAATCTTTATATCAAAGGCGAAAATGCAGGCAGAGATTTTTCTCTTGCCATTTATTATTCTTAAAATGAATTTTTTTAGCATTGCCAAATCATATATTTCAACATTCTAAAATAAAAATCCCTCTTTTTTGAGCAGTTCATTGTTCTACTGCTTCATTTCTTTGATGATTTTATTAGTCCAAACCAAAACCACCTTGGTTTTAAAATTTTGATAAAGCTAGTTCAAGCTTTTTAGCACAACATTAGGCAAGCATTACTTTCTCCTGTGTTAGTGGATATAGAAGGGGAAATTATGTTTCCACTCCTTTATGCTAATTATTGTGGTCCTTCATAATGGAAATATAGAAGGAAAAAATTATATAATCACACATACATATAAAATATATAAATATATATATTTTTTCAGTGGAAAATCTCATTGACCATAATGCAGAATGAATGATGATTTTATACACTTGAACTACAACCAACACATTCTTTAAATCTCTAATTTAAACCAGAACATCAGCCACAAATAAAGGGGTAAGAAGAACACTGGGTGAAAACTTGGTGAATCTTCTGGCTGGTCTCTCTGCTCCAATAAGTGAGCAACTCTGCCTAACCTATTCCTGACAGAGGCAACCATATTTTTTTCTTAAAATTCTCCTATACTGGCAGCACTTCAGCATCCTCAAACTGGTAGAAAAAAAAAACAACCCAACTGTTCCTCATGTTTGATATGGATATTTTGGGGTTCAGTGTAAGCCTACGACACTCCTTACCCCTTGCTTAATATAAAAAAAAGATAAAAAAGTTATTTTCTACCACCCTTGCAACCACCGAGGAGCAAGGAGGAATATTTCAAGTGTTATAAACGTCTTATCAGTCACCCCTCTACATCAAAGGCTTTGCTACAGCACTTCCAGTGGTCAGTCCCTTAAACTGGTATTTCTTAGTAGATCTCATCCCCATCTGTCAGTGTCAGAGCAGGGACCAGGTTCCACTCAGTGGTGTCCAGAAAAGGGCCAAGAGGCAACAGGAAGAATGGGGGCACAGGAAGCTCCACCTGAATCTGAGGAAGAGCTTTTATCCTGTGCAGGGACAGAGAACTGGAACACATCTTCCAGAGATTTGTGGTGTGGAGCATCCCTCATCAGAGATACCCCAGAAGCTTCTGGATGCAATCCTTTGCGCCATGTGCTCTGGGATGACCCTGCTTGAGCAGGGAGGTTGGACAAGATACCCCTCTCTGGTCCTTTCCAACCTGCCCATTCTGGGACTCTTTGCTCTCTGATTTGTGCAGGTGCAGAACCTACATCTGGCACAAGGCTGTTTCAGCTTAGAAGTACTGAACAGAAGAGAAATTATTTCTCCTGAGACACAAGTACTGCTTCTCCATACACAATGAGCTGACATTTTTACATGTGTAACATTCCTGCAGCCCACCCTTGGCAAAATGTCCAGGGTAGCAACAGCAACTAAGGCAAAGAAGTAAATGAAAATACTAAAGAGGAATCAAAAACCCCAACTATGCTTGCCCTGAACCTATACTCCTGAGGAGAAAGGGATCCATCAACCAGGGTAAAAAGTAACCAGGGAGCTACAAGGGGACTCTTGAAATGAAGAAGTCAGATTGAGAGAAAGTATAATGGAAGCATAAAATATAATGGAAGTACAAATACAGTGCACTGTTCATTCTTATTAGCTGAAACTTACTTTATTATTTACAAATATTTTAATCATTTTTATCAAGATTATTTTAAATCCCAATCCTTTTTTATAGAACATACAGCCACTCTGTACCTATTCCATTTGTTCACTTAATGACCATATATCCCAATCAACTACTCAAGCTGTTAGCAAAGCTACTCAAAAATAGCAGATCCTAAAAAGAACCAAGCTGAATCCCACTTGTAATTCATTCAATGTAAAATTGAAGTGTTGATAACTACTCTCTAGAAACAGTTTTATATTAATCTATTTTGCTGGGAACAGACTTTGGCGAGACAATGACTGTCAGGAATTTTCTCCAGTTTCTATGTTTGAGCTCCTGTCACAAACACATAACCAAATTGACAACAAGATGGATTGCTGCTATTTTCGTATTCCCACTGGCCCTAAGATTCCCAGTTAGATATATAACAGACCCTAATATTTAAGTGTTATACAAGAGTGGCACAAAGACTAAAGAACAAAATAAAATTCTAAAAAGAGCAAGGAACAAAAGATGGCAACAGAGAGGTGTGTTATTCCTGCAGCAGGTGGTTGTCTCACTGTATGAATGCTCCAACTCTGCTGTGAACAGGCAGCCCAGAGATTGTGGCAGTGCTCAAGGCCAGGCTGGATTGAACTCAGCAACCTGGTCTAGGGAAGGTGTCCCTGCCCATGGCAGGGGGCTTGGAAAAAAATCATCCCTAAGGTATCTTCCAACCCATTCTGTGCTTCTGTCAAGTCTGATAAAATAAAGGAAAATTATGAACTACCAGACAAAAAAATCCAGATGTTGGAATTACTTTCATATTTACCATGACAGGATAACATGACTAAGTATTTAATGCAACTTCATTAAAAGAAAGTTTCAGCCCCTTGTGTACTTAAACTATTGTATAATTCAATCCATTTTAAAGAACTTGTATACCACATGCATATTTTTCAGAGAATTTTCTTGGGCAAGACTCACATACCTAGCTTTTGTCTTGGTGTTGGCTGAAAATATAGGAACAGCAGCTTCAGACTGAAAAATAATGCAATTATCTCTCACTGCTACCTTTTCCACCCAAAAGGAGCTAATTTGGCACCTGTTTATACCATTCTTTCTACAGCTGTTACTTCCCAAAATAATCAAGTATCCATCCCCCCCAAAACCATTTGCCTCTTTTTAGTCTTCTCTTGGCATTGATGCATTTGAGAGAAGACAATGTAATGCCAGCACACACACAACAGCACTGTGTGTATTATTTGGTCTGTACCATGATTTCTTCATGCAGGAGTGATTAAAATAATTTCTTCATTAATGGTGTGATTAAAATCATAGCACTGTTACCTCAACACATCTACACATGCACAATAAATTCTATAGAAAGGTATCATTTCTTGATTTTTCTACAATGATACATTTGATTTCTTAAGTATTAAGTGGCTAAGTTAGTGGCTAATGATTAATAATTTATTTCAAATTATTCATAATTTATGGCATAGCAGTTTATGGCATGTCTGTATATCATTATTCCAAGCAGTATTAATTTCAAATAGAGAAGTCTAATAAATAATATCTGTTCTTTGAGACGTGTAAGCCAGATAGGAATCCTGTACCTGCTTGGTATGTTCTGCTACCCCCAGTGTCTGACAAAAGAGATGAAAGCACCTAAAATAAAAGTAAGGTCAGCCACAGACCTGAACAAAAGAAACAAGATTAGCTCTGGGAACAAGTTTTATCTACCTCCTTTTTGGGCTATGATGACTCTTGGGTGACAGCACAGGTAAAGTGAGTAGCTGACCAAAAGTGAAAACAAAACCCCCACCCACAGTGGCAAGGAAAGGGATGCTCACAGATTTGCAGCTTGAAATAATACCATAAGTGCATTTTTATATGTGATATAAAATAGAAGTCTGTGAAGATATAATACACCTGCTAATTAGTATTCACTAGGAAAAAAAACTGAGATTTGTAACCATCAAACTGTGCAGCACTTGCTTTGAATTCCGGTCCCTCTTTTGAAAACAAGAGCTCAGATTTTTACTTCTTTGATGAGCTTAGGAACAGTGGCCAAAAATCTGGGATCAAGTCATTTAATATTCAGGGTTCTTTTTTTCTTCCTTTAGTAAATTATGATAATAATTTCATTTCCTAAAAGCAGTATTCCTAAGAATGTACACTCAGTTTAACTACTCAGTAGCATACATAGGAAAGCGTAGGATAATGCTGACATTCTTGAGAAGACTGATTTCAGTTTCCCTCATTCTGGTGCTTATGTAGAAGAGTAGTTTCACTAAGAGACAAGAAAAAAAGGTATTTTTATTAAGGATTATATTTATTAAAGAGCAGTATTAAATCATCTCTTCTGCTACAGTAATGCACTCTTTAGACAAGTGACATTTGAAAATCCTGGCTTCATATAATTTTAAACTCTGCAAAATCACTGACTGACTAATACATTTCACAGTCCTGTTACAGTGTCTTATGGTTAGTACTTTATAGAGCCCCTGACTGCTATTATCTTCATTTATACATGTCTATTGCATGGACTTGGCTATTCCTTTGGGCTGAACAAGCAGATCATCACTTCTGGGAGTATTTCATATGGTTCTATTAGGTTCACCCTTTGGAAAAAGTAATCCTGAAGGACTTACTTGGCTAGAACAAATTGCAAAATATGGCCAAAAAGATTTTCAGACATGAAATTCAGACACTAAAAGTACTAATAAGCTGGTGGAGGTAAAAGAGCATAGCCTAGCTTTACTACCAAAATTAGTATTTTCTTTATTTCTTGCTTAACTGGAGGTCTACACACAGCATATTAAAATAATTGTTTTCAAAATCATGTATTCCAAGCAGCTTTATAGACAGGAAGAATGAATAATGGCAATATTTTCTAAGTGAAAAAAATCCCTGTTTCTATGCAGATTTTGTGTGTGATCTTCTGTGATTTGTAGCTGAGGTTGCTGTTACTTCATTCCTTTTTTTTTTACACACACAAATTCACACACACAGATTTTTAATAACTTACATTTGTTCATCACGTAGACTAATTTAAAGCAGGGAGGGGGTGGGTTGAAATTCATGAAACTCACACATTCGTTGTCAGTTTTCATACCTATTTTAGTATTTTATTTGATCTTTATCAATCAGGAATCTGAAGTTGCTTCAAAGCTTCAGTTTCTCAAAAAATAATAAACCAGCCATAAAGGCGAACAGAAAAATCTGTCATTGCTGAACAATGTTACATTCATACAACCATCATCCATTTGGTTTATCTAGTAAAAAACACAGGAAGAATAATCATCTAAGTTAGACTACTAAATTACAGCTCTATTTATACCTGCTATACATTTAGCTGAAGAAGTTCTCTTGAAGTGGAAAACATACCATAAAAAACCCACAAAATGCCCAATGCAACTGCTTAACTTCACCTGAGCCATGGCACATTTCAGTTGCAATAAAAGACTTTGACTAGGGCAGACAACTGATATACCCACTGAAGGGTCTGAAGAACTCTTTGCTTTACAAGGTTCCATAAGAAATGGTCCTGGAGTCCGGTGCAGGCATGAATGCCACAGCACCTTTGTAGAAAAACTTACCTTTACCCAAGTACATATACAGCCAAAAAAGAACATTAAAATTTTAAAATTTTGTTTTACATCTGAAGCTCTCATTGTGTTCCCTCTTTGCATATGCATGTGATGACATCCCCACTCATGCTAACACCTCTGTATGATGAACATTCTTAGCAGTAGTGTGAAGGCAAGATTAGATAAAATTAATTTAACCCTATAGAAGCAGGAAGATGAGCAAAATCCAGATTATCCCTTAGATGTAAGCTTTGCTGTAAAGGGAAGGAAAAAAAAACCCAGAACCAAACAAAGATGGAAATCCAAATAACAAATAATCAATATAGGTCCATCTTCATAAGGCCTCTGCCTCTACAGATAGGTTAATATAGATCATATAAAGCAGCATCTCTCCAACAAGGTAATCTGCCCCATTCACTGAACAAATTGATATTTATCAAGCTCTTAATTTTTTTCTGTTTGGGATATGAGATAGTTGTAACTCATTACCCTTATTTAAGTACCTAATGCACACATTGATCCATCTTGCTACCCCAAACAAGCATTTCTCCTCTCTAGTTTAACAAAAGAAATAACTGAAAATCCTGAACACAACTTGATAACAGTTGAAATAAATTAAAATAACCCCAACAGCCAAAAATAATTTATATTATTCATCTACTAACCTACCATGTATAATTAGTGGCACCAGCCAGGGATGCCACTAGGGCAATCAGGGAATCTAAGCAGGGATTTCAGGGAAGAAATAAACAACCACACCCATGCTGGAATGACAAGGTGTAACCACAAGTTATGAAGGTTTTAACACAATCACTCAGTAAGTCAAGGTCACACGCCCAAAGTTTTGCACCATCTCACATCTCTCAAAAAGAAAGCATTTTTAGGGTGACTCCTACAACCACAGGTTCCAATCCACAATTCTCAAGTCAGCTGTGTAGAATGGATGCTACACAGTAAGGCTGGAAGAAATTTATCCAGCCCAAAGGAATATATAACCCTCACTCTGTGTACATTTCTTCAATTCCAGGGCCTGTACATTGTGCTATTGCCTGGTAAGACCAGATCCCCACCTGGCCAAAGCTTTAAGTTGTAGAGTCTTTCCCAGACTGAACCAATCTAATCAAAATATATTTGAAGGCTTTTAAAATAAACTTTTAAAATAAAAAGAGTAAACAAGAGGCTGGTGGGCTATTAATCAGAATATTACCATTTTAAGAAGGGAGAATTCACCAAACCAGAGCATGCAATTGTTTCTAAATGTATTTTTTCCAAGTTCTAGCAAACCCTGCCTAGGCCTTTGTAGTCAGGACAAATCTGCCATGTCCTCTGTGGACTGAGGGGCTGTTCCTCAAACCTTTCTATACTTTAGGTCCATTCACATGAGGCTCCTACTCCCCTGCCCTCTTACACTCCACTGTCCCTCTCTCCCTGGCACCAGATCAGTTATTGCCCAAGGGAAAGAAGAGATTTCTCCCTCCTGGGAAATCACTCCTCCCCATTGATTCAGTCAAAACATTTCTTAAACTAGTAAGAGAAATTGAAATAGATTAAATAGATTCCATCCATCATACAGTGCTGAAACCTTTCAGTCTGTGGATATGAATTTGTCCAGGAAAGCCTTGATGTACAAACTAGTGGGGTCTTCCTGCTGAGGAGGCATTGTCTGCCTGAGCCATCTGAGGACTACTTATCCTGTTCACAGCCTGTTCCAGACATGGAGCAGGCTGTGAACTTTCCATGGTGTGAGAGAACAAGCTCAGGACTGCAAATAGGATCTGCATAACCAAGTCAGCCTCTCCCACCACTAAGTTAAGCCAGTGAGAGTGGACTGCTGTCCTCAGCCCTTTGTGGCTGCTGCACAGCAGAAAGAATTTTCCTTTCCTGCAGCTCTTGCCTTGACCCTTCATCTCAGGATGCTGTTCTTATATGGCTTAGTCTGTTTCCAAAATCTTCTAAAAATCTTGCTTTATTAAATCTCCAAGGCACTGTTACAAACCTAACAGAAATAGCACTTAGTCATGCTGCCTATTTTCCCCTCTGCTTTACCTCAGAGGTACAGACTTTCCCCTGTCAAAAGTGCTGTTGAATTTGCTGCTAGCACTGTGAGGGGTCTTTTATTATTACTATCATTCTGTGAAGGCTGACTGCCTGCAGGCTGCCTAAGGGCTGGAGTGTTGGGTTGCCTGGGTTACCCTTTCTTCCAAAACACAGCTAATGCAGAAGGACATGGGGAAAGAAGTGATAAATATTTTTAGTAATATTAAAAGTGAACACCCAGGGCTCTAAGAAAATATTTTGCCTTGAGGTGCATGCAAGCACTAATGTTGCTGTTAAACACTCTTTACTCAAATTGGAGCAAATGGCCTTTCCTGAATTGCAAATAAAATAAATCCTTCCAGGAACCCATCTGTTCTACCCTTTTTCAAGAGCATGAAATGTCCATGGGTTGGACACTGATCTGCTGCTGCCCTCCATCCATGGCAGTACTGTACCACACATTTATCAGGAAACATTTCCTGATAAATCAGCAAATGACGTGCCAGGCCCCACTACATGCCCGGCCATTTGTGCCCACACACCCAACACTGCAGGGCTGGATCAGAAGGGCTGTGTCCTGCAAGAAAACAGCCTAAGAGTCAGTCACCCATCAGGAACCCACAACCACCAAGTGATTCCCTGTTCATTTTGTATCCAGTTTCCATCAATAGCCAGAAATCTCCAAATGCATGGATCCATTTGGATTGACAACGCTCTGGTCGTCGGTGCATAAGTTTCAATGGACAGACATATTTCACCTTGACCTCAACACACCAAATCCATCATGCAGGGACCAAGAAGTGAAAAAATGAGGGTAGCTTGGCTCTTGGCTGAGCTTTTATTTGATTTAACCAGTAAACAGACAAAACTACTTGATAAAACATATACATTAAATTAAGGGACACATTCCACTCTGCAGCTTTGGTTATTTTCATGCCTACTGTTAGTAAGGCAATTTGTGGGACAAAAGTTTGCCAGCTGTTTCTTTTTCTCCCTCTGAACCTTCAGTCTTCTCTATGCTTGTGATATTAAAGTCTTTAATTATACAATTACAGATTTTTTTTATTATTAACTGCTAACTCATTTTCCGGTGGGAATGATATTGTCTTGGAATAAATTAAAGCTGTAGAGCAATAATAGTCATATAAACAGCCTTCTTTCCTATTAAGGATTATGGCTGTTCCTGTTGAGAATGATGATTATAAGCAAAAAGAAATTGCAAAACTGAAAATAAGAAATAAAAAGATGACTTCATTTAAGGCAGGTCTCAAGAACTGAATTCTTTAATTAGATACTGCTGTGCAGTTAGGAAAGTCCCTGAAATAAACTGGGGAAAAAAAGTATCACTATTTTTTCATTTTTTCAAACCTAGATGTCCAGCTGCTGAATAGTCTCATCAGGAAATTGTGTAAATGCCACTTCTTTTCTGAGTGTTTCACAATGCAAGATACACTGAGATGTGGTCACATTTTTAGCGATTCCAAGTGGTGCCCATTGGCTTTGAGTCTTATCACCTTATAGATGACACAAAACACCAGTAATTATTCCCCTTTGACTTACAAATTTGTGCTAAAAAAGAAATAATTTAAGTCAAATAGTAGAAACCCAATATATAGTAGTTAAGAAAAAATGCAGAAAAAATTGTAATTCCACCTTCAGAACAGGATTTGAACAGCAGCCTAGAAACTGAAATGAACATATGGAACTAGAGAGAAAAAACCAAGAATGACAAATGGCTGCTTCTTAAAGTTTTTTTGTACCTCAAGTGAGGCAAAAGAGAAAAAAAAATATAGACCATTTTAAAACACTTCAGAATGCAAACACTTAAGGAAGACTAAAGTCCTGTTTTGCCTTTTGAATACTCATGTTTGCATTCCAAGTACAACATTAATATTCTTTTCCTTAATTTTGAGACTCAATAATACCATTCCCAGTGGAAAAGGGATGGCATCTGACTTCAGGAATTTATTTTGCTTTGAGTACTAATTATCTGTTGCCACTTTATATGGGCAGTACCAAGACAGCATGTTCAGTAAAAGACATATTGCCTATACTCTGGATGTGTAGGTACAAAATTACCTTTTTCCTTTGTCAAATTAGTATTTTCTGTGCTCCTTAGTGCCATTTTGACATGGTGGTAGAGGATGGTAGCTGAGCTGCCCTTGAAACATGATGATGTTTCTTGTAAATTCATCCAAGAGTCAAAGTTTTAATAGATTAATTAAACTTGTCAAACTCTTTAAAAGCATTTTTCCCCAAAGAAATTTATCACCTATGAAGTAATGAGCTAAAGTGCAATAGCTAATTACCTGCAGAACATCAGAAGTACAGAGCCTTTCAATGTAGGGTTACCCTGTTGCATTAGCCTATGAATCTGAAAAATAACCCATCATAATGTACGAGATGCATTAAGGAGATATCTTAAAATAAGGCTCCATAATACTCCTCCAAAAACAGTCATACTATGAGTTCTAGAGAAACGAAATTTCTAATATACAACCATGCCTAATTTCCTTTTATCTAAGTTTTGTTACCCATAAGCATCCTTCTTTGATAGTCTTCAAGTTTGTCTATGTACAGAGCTGGAAATTGTATGTCCATATCTCCTGCACTTGGTTCCAGCCTTATATCCTTATGAAGAACTACAAGACATTTGATTTCTGAATGTATTCATTGCTACTTCTGCTTTTTATCTCTTTTTGTAAAGAAAACTTCATCAATGGAAATCAAAACATAGCCAGACTACATGCCTGGGGTCTGCTTCAGCTACAAAACTTTCCCACTCACACACATACACAAAAACCCCAAAAAAACACCAAATCAGAAAACCTCCAAAACTGAAAAATTGCCTAAAAAAACTAACAAAAAATCCCAAACTGAGTGCTCTTATTGGCTAAGTAAATACATTTAAACAAATCACACTATTTCAGTGAGTGGTGTAGTCCACACTGTTGGGATGTCTTCATGGAACACACACCTAAGCCTTCCTCTCATAAAGTTATTTAGTATTTGCACATGTTTAAGGCATCCACAGGTATAAAGGTAAGGGGATACATAAAGTGCATCTTATTGCTGAGTTGGTTAAAGGAAAAAAACCCCAAGTGTTATATGCCAAGACATCCTGTTTCTCTCTCATTAAATGTAGCATTACACAAAGTGTGTGTCATATAGGGATGGCATTATAAGAACATCTGTCACCTCATACTTTTGCTTTGACATAAACTAGCATTCAAATGAAAATTAAATATATTAACAATTTTATTAACTTCCTATTTAGTAACTGTGTCAAAAGTGCTTTTTCTTCTCTCAGAGATATTTCAGGGATTCTCAAGCTATTCATGCAACTGATATGCATTTCATGTGGTCTAATAAAAACAAAACTGTTCCTGAAGCAGCTGCTTCATTTTTCATATCTCCTTACATTTCTGATTTCACTAGTACCAAGCTATTGCCAAGAAAAATATTAAATTTTCATGCAAACTTCTGCTATGCATTGTAAAATGTACTTGTGGGAGATACACATTTTAGTTAACAATATTTTACCCAGTATCCTCTGCACAAAAAATTGTTTGAACAACACATTCTCCTAGAATTCTATTGAGATCTACAGATACTTCCCTGAGTGGTGTTATTAGTACCTGTTGTGTTTTTCCATCCTATAAGTTTGCTCATGCTTTGTTATGTAGTAGGAATTTTTTTTCACATTGTTTAAGCCCTAAACTATTTTTTAGGGAAAAAAAACCCACTCTTTAAAATGGCTTCCTTATGAGGATATATTATGCTTGTTGTCAATGGCAAACAAAAAAAAAACCCCAAAGATTGTATTGCTGAGCAAGCTTGAAGTGCAGAAGGCTAAAGCAGCTCTAAGGTACTGAGGAACCACATGTTTAATTAAAAGTGTAGTCTCACACAATTTACTGCAAACATTGAGTTTTAATATAGGGTAAACACAGCAATATTTACTACCGGAAAAGTTTCCTGGTATCTAGTTCCTAACCAAGAAGAAAGCACTAATACCTAGAGCAGGCAGGAACACCAGCATTTCACAAGAAGAGGATAATTGCTGCACACAACAACTCCACCAACTAGGAGAATGATGCGTTTCATTTTTTCTTAAATATTTTATTTGAATGACCCAGGAGACAAAGGAATTTTGTGCAGACAATCAGAAAATCAGCCTGAAGACATATTACAATATAAGGAAAGGGACAGCAGCAAGTATAGAACTGCAATGGTTAAAAAATCAGATACATAAGATCAATACCAGAGGAACAGTGGAAGGATGATATTGGAGTGGTCTCAACAGTTAAGCTCAGTAACTTAGGTGGCTACAAATGGCTGCTGAGGTTGTACTGTACCCCCCAGGTATGCAATATAATAAAGCCAGCTATGAACAAACTGAAGTTTGAGGTTTATAAACCCTTCCAAGTTAGCCATAAACAACAGATTTCTCTGCTTGGTGAGTAGAGAGCTCTTCCTGGCAAGACTACAAAGATTTTTGTATGGCATTCATCAGAAACACGTGCCTAGCACAGGATAATATTCTTTCTATATAGGTTCCTGTTCTGAGCAGGTATCAGTCTGGCTTTTTAACAGGAGCAGATTTAAACTGCTGATCCAGAAACAATTCCATATATTTCTCCAGTGCCTTCTTCTAATGCCCCTCACCTGTTTTACACACACACTCTGTGAACAAGAAGAAACCCACAAACCCCAAACCTTGTTTTTTATTTAATTTTTCCTTTTCCAGCCCTGGGTCTACAAAAACTTTCAGATACAATAAGATGTCCTCTTCCCTTCCTTTTCCTATAAAAATCACATGAATATACAATCTTAAGTAGCTGTCAGACCAGGTATTTCTATCATTAAGATAAACTGGAATTACAGGTGTTAAGAACAGATAGGGAAAATAAAAGAGTTGTGTGAAGTAGGGAGAAAATTTATCAGTCAACTTTCTAGACAGTTTCTTTATAATTGAGATCAGACAACAATGTCCAAAGAGACTGAAATAAACAAGGGCTGAAAGAGTGGAGCATGTTGGCAATGCTGTTCCTCAGGGTATGTGTGAAAGAATGCACTCTGATTGTACAGAAGACCTTGAAGTGATTTGGTTTTATACAACTTCAGGTTGTTGCTGACATATCAGAAATACCACTACAAATAAAAAGGAAAAGAAAATCAAAAAAGCAGGAAAAACCTACTCAAAAGATACAACTCATCACAAACTTCTCCTACAGACAAAATGCAATTAAGTTTATATCAAAGCAGTAAACTCATAGTTTACAGTGAGAAATTAAGGACTTTTTTGTTTACATACAACAGTTTATCCTTTTGCCTTTCAATATTTTTTTTTCCTTCTTCCTATGAGGCAAAACAGGATCTTGGTATGCTGTTTATATGAGAACAAAATTTCAATGGAGCACATGTAAATACCTTCAATCAGCTTTAATTAAAGGAATCACCCAAGTAGTATTTTTCTTTTTTAATCTCTTCTCACAAAGAATGAACAGAAACAGGGGTTTTTGGTCAGCCATACCTGAAAAGTACATGGTCATTTCTGCATTTGTAAAATGCATTTCAAAGTCTCTCCTGCTCTTACAAGGCAAGAGACTAATGGGAGAGAGAAGGAGGTCATGAAATTGCTGTGCTTTTCCACACAAGTCTGCAGAGACCTGATCTGGCCTCAGCATTCAGATCTCCAAGTGCACAGAGATTCACCCTTATCAGCACTTCTTGCAGACAATCAAATTCAAATCACCTTTTGTAATTACATTATGAAATACTGTAACCTACTTTCTTTCTTTCTCCCCTCCTGCCACAACACAGAGTTGCCAAGTGAGCACTTCTTATACTGAGATTTTGGGAATTTTACTCATTCATAGCTATCAAATCCCTGACATTTGGCTATCCTTATGGACAGGAACTGCTCCAAGCAGTGTCATTTGGAATCAGAAAGCAAAGTGTGTGCCCAGCTGTGGAAGCTCTGCCTTCAGTCACCCACCACTTGTATTTACTTTGTGTGCACACACCAGGCACATCTTCGCAGGGAATTTTGCAGGACACTATTTCACATTTCCAGTAAAACCTCAGTTAATCTACTACTTCCTTACAACACCTGACATGTTTCTTCTTCCTGAACAGCTAATGAATCTCATTAATGTGATGAAAATTACAGGGATGCTATGTGTACACAGAGCTACTTGACATGAACAAGGACAACCAATAGTACCCAGAGAATATGCAGCAGCTGAGATGTGCTTCTGTATTTTATGAACCTTCTCCAAAAGAATATGCAGTTATATCCACTAATATAAGTGTATTTTGCAGCTACAGGTATATATTAAGAAAATACATAAAGCCAATATGCCAAATTATTTACCAAAACCCTCAAATACTAGCCCAAATACAACATTTTGTGTTAGTTTTTCAGTATGTCTAACAGTCACTTATACAAGATTAATTAAGTTCAAGTCCCTACAACTAAATTTGAGCATTTAAGTCTACAAAATTAAATATTTTAATTTAATTTTAAAATTCAATTCTAAAGCACTCAAGAGGAACTTTTTGCAAGGGTGTATATAGAGATAGGACAAGGAGGAAGGGCCTTAAGCTGAAGGAGGGTAGGTTTAAATCAGCTGATAGGAAGAAATTTCATGCTGTGTGGGTGGCAAGGCACTGGAAGAGGTTGGCCAGAGAAGTTGTGGACTCATTTCTCAAAGTGTTCAAGGCCAGGTTGGATGGGGCTCTGAGCAACCTGTTCTAGTGGAAGGTGCCCGTGGCACAGAGATTTTGGAACTTGATGAGCTTTGAGGTCCATTGCAACCCAGACCAGTCCCTGATTCTATGGAAACAGGTTAGAAGATCCTAACTTTGCTTCCTGCCTCAGTGAAACTTTCCTATAAAAACCAAGAAGTAATTTTTAAGCAGCAAGTAGAAGTCACACCCATTTACTAAAACTGCCTTGCCTATTACTTGTTCTCCATGAAGTTGACGATACCATAAGTATCACTTAATAAATCACTTATAACCTAGCAAAACCCCCTCCAAATCTACCCCTGAAAACAATTAAAGATATGCAGATTTTTCCTGTAATGAATGGGAATATATCTAACACTTGACTCATGATACTACCTATGAGCTGTACACAAGATTATGAATATTCTTGTAATATGCAATATAAAATGTACAATGCATGTAATGGTAAAATTACTATATCATTTTACATATTATACAGTATAGTTATGTAATATAGATTTCTACTTCATACAGATTTGTGGGGGTTTTCTTTATATTTATAAATAAATGCGAGCATTTACAAGCCAAAAAATTAAAAGTATGTATCAAAACACACCAGTCAACAAAAAATAGAATAATAGCCCCAAAGTGGAAAAAAAATCTCTTATAAGAGCAGCATACAAGTGGAGAAAAGACTGTTTCTAGGAGGTCCAACATCAGGATTTGTTATCCTTTAAATGCCTGTTCTAATACACTTACTGTTTTGTACGACGTTTAACAAGATTAAGTGATCAAACAATCTTTCATCTCAACTCTTTATTGGAAATCTCACAACAAGCCTCTTTCTTGCCAAAACATTGTCCCATGGTTCATGCGTGATGCTAATTCCAGCTGAATGAATAAATCTGTTTACCTAGGCATAACAGGAGAAGTGCTGTTCATCAACTAAAGGATTCCCCAAGGAACGCCTTTACTTTTATTTCCTGGACTTCCATGGTTTTTCTGAACAATTACAACTCTGCACCAATAGCCTGGATTATCCTTGGACAGGATTGGAAATGCTGCTAGCTTTTACAGTCAAGGAGTCAAAAATAGAAGCACCTTATAAAATGCACCAAGTTATATAAATATTAATTACAAAACAATTTTTCTTTTTAAATTTTTTCTATGTGAAGACTAGCAGTTCAGGTGGACTGAACCCAGAGAGCTTCAGAGCACAGCTGAAAGAGGCACTTACTAAATGTAAGAGTAATAGGAGCCTCCCCGCATGTGGATGTGTGCCAACTCCTAAGTTACACCAAGAAGCGGCACAGGTGGGAACAGGACTCCATTTTTCAGTTTCTCCTCCCTGCAGAAAAGAAATTCTGCAACAATGACACCAGGAAGTAATTAATCACTTTTAGTGTGTCTCTAGCTAATACATCTTCTAAACCAGTTTCTACCCAAAAGCACTACAGACTTGCCTTGGCTGCAGCTGTACTTAGAGTGACAAAGAGGAATCTTCAGTTTCGAGGTTGGATACAAGAAATTTTCAAGTCTAGGCTCTTCCTGTGTAATACATTCTGGGTTTTTATTGATTTTTATGCCAATATATTTAAAGGTTCAGATTCACCATTAAGTTACATGGGAATGTATGGGAGCAGCCACATTGTGGTCTTTCAAAAATAACACTGACAATCAGCATCAGGGAATTTGTCAGCATACTTCAGTGTGGACATCAGCTGCAATAAGTGATGGTTAAATGTCTTTCACACTTCCGACACAAGTGACACTAGGAGCTGAGCTAAGCAAGTCTTTCATTCTGTGAAGAAAAAGCAGGGTAAATAACATGCTGTGCTCTCTGAAGGTAAAATCCAGGTCAGTGTAAGCACTCTTCAGCAGATCTCATCTTAGATTTTGATTGTAATACAAAATCTAAACACAAGACTCCCTTTTTCAGAGTTGGGCCTAAACTAAGGTATTGAAAAAACAGCCCATGTCAGCATGCTGTTATCAGTGCTTTAAAAGTCAGTTCACCTAGTTGCTTTTTAATGAAGGCAAAGTGCATTTAAACTTGGATATCAAGCATTCAAGAACAATTTCCTAATAGAAAATAATTTACTCAGGGTGCAATTTCAGTATAGTTACCTGAAAAATGGGTTCCAGATACTGCTGAATATTGACTTGCTGTACAAAAGGACACCACAAGCATTCAGAAAAAAACCCAAATAGTCTAATAGGCAGCTGCCTGTTTAGGAGACAGATCCCATTCCCAGTGAACATGCTCATTTCCAGACTCTTGCATAAAGGGCAATGACACAGCAGATTCTCATCTCTTCTTGTGTGCCAGGCTGAGACTGCTCATGTGCCAAGAATAAAATCAGTTAAAACCCAGACCATTTTACACCTGCTACAGTTTAGACCACGCCTTTGAATATTCAGTCTTGCTTAAATAAAACATCAATTATAAAAAGAGCAATAAAACACAAAAGCAGGGATTTTTGTTGCTGTTGTTTGTATGTTTTGGGGGTTCTTTGCTGGTGGGAGTGTTTCTGCTTTTGTTTTTGGGCTTGTTTGGATTTGAGGTTTGTCTTCCTCCCAACTGTATGAATTGTGTGCAAGATATCTGGATCCATCTTCACACACCAACCAACTACAAAAAAAAACAAAGCTCCAAAACCAATGTGAGAAACATTTAGAAGCAGCTATATCAGGAATATCTGTGACTGGTATTCTGGCCTCACTTTGGATAAATTCTTCTTTTTCTGAAAAGCAGGCATGGCACTAGGATGCATCCAGTTCTTTTCAGCTTTTTCTGCAATCTGAACAGACCTCCTGGAATCACTCATTTGCCAAGCTATAAACCTCTAGGTTCTTTCAACATGTTTCCTGCTAACATTATGGAGAACTCTTCAAAGTTAGTTTATCTTTCAAGTTATTTTTCCATCCTTTGCTATTATATTTTTAATTAAATTAATTACATGAATCAGAGCTATAAAGTGTTATTTGAAGAGTTTTATGACCTCTTCAATCATTAAATTATGTTCTTCATTTAACAGCAAGGTTTCTCCCAATTGTCTTACATTTTTATATTATTATTACTGTTTAAGTGTTTGTTAAACAATGTTTGCAGCCTATGTGCCCAAAATTTCTCTCAACAAACTAGTGCTTAGGCTGCATCTGTTGTGCTGTGATTTTCTAGAAAACTCTTTTTCTTTTTATAGCTTGAGGACCTAGGAGGGAGAAAAGTACCCAAGGCTGAACATATGATTTTCCCTACATTAAACCATTCATAACCCAAAACCCAGGAAGAGCATTATGCAAATCGCTGTGGTACAAGAAGCAACTCCTCTGAACACTTTGCAACAGACCATTTCCCTGGGGCCTCTATCAGAAGGCAAATCAAAACTTTCCTCCATGTCTCTCAAAGTCACCTTGAGCAGAGCTCAAGCTGGATAATAACATTCCCCTCTATTACCTGCTGCTCCTCCACTTTTCTTCAGCCCCTGCCACCACCTACCTCTGCCAATACTCCACTGAGATTTTGACTCATGCCATTTTTGTTCCCTTTTCCTACACGAGTCTTGATTTTTAAGTCACTTGCTTAATTTTCTAAGGCATTTCCAGATACATCTGATCTGCAAAACAGTGGTCATTAAGGGGTTTGATATTGCTTTATTTAGGGTTGAGTTTTTGTGGCTTTTTAAACTGGTTTTGGTAGGTTGTTTTTTTGTTTTCTTTGAGGTATTTTTGGGGAGGGTTTTTTGGTGCGGTTTTGTTGCTAGCATTGGTGTTTGGTTTTTTAGCAGGTTAAGAAGTTACAAAACAAGGAGGATATTTCATCTGAGGCCTCAAGTCCAGAAAAGCACAACAGCTGCCTGCCATCCATATGGATCCACCTGCGTAAACAACCAGCAAGAGAGGCTTTCTCCATTGCTTCCCGATGCAAAGGTGTTGGAATCAAAACAATCCAAGCCAAATTCTGTGACATAGTTGCCTAAAGAGTTATTTCCCATTTGATTTTCAAACAAGAGTCACATGAAGTGACAGATAGTAAAATATAGTATGGTATCTTCACCTGGTTCCATTTTATATTTTATACAAGGTATGTATCTTGGTAAACAAAAGGGTTTGTGAACTCCTGAAAACAGAAAACCCACTGAATATAAGGTATTTAAAATAATTATTCACTTTATAAATCTATATTTGGAAGTATAATTCAAGGTGTAGGGAAAGCACTAAACAGAATATGTCACAATCATTCTAAAACATTTAAAAACTTCAGATATATTCTTTTTATTTACTTGAACCATTTCCAAATGCCAAATGTTTGGCAAACTTAATGAAGTTTCGCTATTCCTAAATTTAAAACTGAATTTGTCCCTAGAAATCCTTACAAATTCTTCCAACTTCAAAAAACCTTCCATCTTTCATGAGGAGCTTTGCAATAGGAAGGAATCTTGCACCAAGCCACTCTGGGATGAGTCAGAAGGGAGTCTGACCCTGTATCTCAAGTGACAGCTCATTTTCCCTTCACCAAGGCTGAAACAACACTTGTCTGTTGGAGCAGCATGCACCACTCTGCCTCAGTCTGTCAGGTCTGAAAAGATTACCTTTAAATATAATTTTACATTCAGAAAGACTGAAATACCACGATTTTTTGGGCAATCGAAAGATTTCAACTTAGTTAATATCAACTTAGATTTGAGTAATGCTGTAATATAATTTCAGAATCACATGCTATTATTATTTTTTTGTAAGGACCAGAAAAATTTTACTAATTTTTAGATTTCAAAGTTACTCTGTTTCCCCAGAATACCACCTTTTTGGATGTCTTTGTCCCAGCACCCTGACACCAAGCACTTAAACGCAAAGAAGCAATTGTGCTCCCTGTAACAAGAAAATCTAAACCCTGTGAGAATGAGATTTCATCTTCTGCACAATTTACTTGTAACATGAAAAATGCAATAAAAAGAAGCAAAATTATTTTCAAGTCACGTTACAACTGACTTCATATGACAGAAAAACACCATAAATAGTATTTCACAGAGCAGCAGAAAGTCTACTCCTTTCTGTCTGAAGTACTAAATCATGAAAGTGGAGGTCTTGGTTTAAGGCAATTTAAGGGGGACACTAAAATGAGTTTCCTACCGTTTAGTTTAACCAATCCCTTTTTACCAGTAAGAAAAAAAATGAATACAAGTAGTGATAAGGGAAAAAAATAACAGTTGACAAAAAAAACCAACAAACGAAAACACCAAGAAATAACAACCAGTTAAAAAAAAGCAAATAATTGTAAGATACAAAATTGTTAAATATTATTAACTCCCTGGGAAAATAGTGAAAAATGGTGGAGTAAGCTAAGTTACTCAGCCAAGGGCTAGAATTCCATTCACTCTGCCCCTTGTTCCATTTTCCAGCCACAGGCTCTTAAGGAGAGAGCAACAATTTGGTGCACAGATAGATGAGGAGTACAACAACATTTCGGGGTACCCAGGATGGCAAACACCCCCAAGCCCACGTCTGCTGCTCCACTGTGTCCGTGGAGCCTGTGGTTCCCCCAGAAAGGGACCTGCTGTTCCACAGGCGTGGTGGAAGGCACAGTGTGCTTGGCAATGAGGGCGCTGAGCAACAACACCTCCCAAATTTAGCTGTGCTAGTGAAAGACACGATCACATTATCACCTTCAGCTGTCTTTTCTTGCCACCCTTCTGCAAGAGGTTGCTGCCCCCACAGCATGTGCCAGGGGAGAGAGCACACTGCTCGCCTTGCCCACACAGGGTGCAAAGCCTGGAGCTGCCGCCAGCTCCCACTCACGGGCGACTTAAATCTCCAAAATCTGCGCTGCAGCAGAAGAGGTGCAGATCCAGATCCCCAGGAGGCTGGGGGTGCAGAGCTGTCCCTGTCAGCGCTGCTGGCGTGGCTGTCTCTACCCGATGGATCAGCTGCCTGCTGACAACTTGCAAGGGCAAAGAAGACAAGCTTTAACACGTCTTCCACCCGCAGACCTCCTTCATGAAATAGTAATCAAGAACTTTCTGTTTCTGTGAACATCCTCCAGCTAAACACTTCTTTTTGTAACTGGTCATGTCAACGAAAAGGCAAGATAGAGGAATTTTAAGGCTAGTAACTTTCTGGTGTAAGTTAGCAATTATATGAGTATTTCCTTCGCAGCAAATAAAGCCTAATGAAATCAGAGCTAATCAAATCTGAGTTCCATTTGTTAGCCTCAAAACCCCAGGAGGCTTCCTCTCTTATATTAGACAATGCAATACTATCACTATGATAAATTATATGCTACTACAACAGTCCATACCTGATAAAAAGAAACATCTGTAAATATATTAGAACTTTGTGGGTTTTTAATGTTTTAGTTTTTTTTAAACTAAAATCTAAGTTTTCCCATTGATACTTAAATTTTAGAGACCTCTGTCACTTTTCCTGCTCAAATAGATTTTACTTAACTGGAGCAAGGTCAGCTGCTGCAAGGAATAAGCAGCTGAGCTTCCTCTAAAATAATATATATCACAAAAAGTAAACTTGAACAAAGATTTACTTACAAGATATCTTGTTAGATATGTATATCATATTAAAGAAGTATTGTGGCTTATACTTAATTAGTGACTGTTAAACAACAAACAGATTTAGTCACTCCAATTTTGCAGGTGGGTTCTTCATTAACTTTCCTCCTGAATAACCTGTGGTACCTGCCCCGTCTCCTACACACAAAAATGGTATCAACAGCAAAGCAATGACTATGAGTTAGGTGGCTACTTATTTATTCTCCTTAACTATTCATAAATGCAGTAAAGGTACAGAAAAATCTAAAGGGAGTAAAACAGACTTCTCACAAATATCTGATTTTTGTTTCTTTAAAAATATTCTCCTTCTCTTCCTGGAAGAACAAATTTGTAGATCAGTTTTTAATAAGACATTGTATCTAGTTGATTGGATCCTTGAGGCAGCCAAGAGACTGCAGCTGCAAGAGATTCCCCTGAAGCTCATTTTGAAATTGAAAATATTTACCAGAGAATTGAAATAATATCATGGGGCTGAGAGAGATTTATCTATTATCTCCAAAGGATGCAATCCTAAGTAGACCTTTATTTATTTCACATCAGTCACTTTATCACTCTGAGAGATGCAGAATAAACTCATTAAAAAAAAAAATCTTAGCCTCCCACCCTCCAACTACGCTTTCAAGAAAGCAGTCTAGTACATACATATCAATCTATCAACTAAAATTGTATTGTTCTTGTCTTGCGAGTTTGAGACTGACTAGTCTCAAATTCTCATTTGGAGATGGAGGGATGGGTTTTTCCTGCTGTTCTCATAGAGATGAGACTGAGAAATGTACCACAAGTAACTAAAAAAGTTCTACCACGCAGTGTGAAGACCCAGATCTGCTAATAGACAGGGAGAGGATGGCATGACTGCCTTTTTCCAGGCTGTGATTCCCTGGCAGCCACAGGCAGGCTCCCAGCCACTACTGTGATCCTTTCTGTCAGGAGCTCTTTGAGTCTGCTAAGCCAAGCTCCTGACACAAAACTCTAAGTTCAGGTTTGCTTTCTGCTCACTCAGTGAACTGAAATGGCTTATTCAGAGTCAAAGAGGACAGAGTGAAAGGAGCAGAGGCTCCATTAAAGGTCAGTGCTTATTCTTGGCTTGTGCCATTTGGGAGGTGATGGTCACATCCTAAGCAAGCACAGACAGTGAGGAGGGGATGGAGAAGCCCATGGCACAGCACACACGACATAATGCACCCCAACATTGCTGCTTCTCAAATGTGCTTTTATTTCATGTTTCTTGTTACATTATCTTGTTTTCTTTTAAACAAAAATGGGGGAAAAGGAAAAAAAAAATTAGGTGCAAAAAGTTCAGCAGCTCACCTTGCATCAGAATACAATCTCCCAATCTGATGCTCATGGCACAGCTCCAAACATTTTTAAATATTATATAGTTAAGTAGTATATAGTAGATGGTCCAAGAGGTTACTATGAATGTATCTTGGATTTTTTTGTTTCCTCGCACTGTAAATGCCCTTTGCTTCCAGTACAGGTTGAACTCTTGCTAGGCATGGAGGAACACACACCTTGCAGAAATTAGTTAAAAACATAGATGTCATCTCCCAGACTTCAGGGACATGGTGTTCAACACAACTCCTTACAGAGAGGTTACCAACAAATTCACATATATTGTGTTTGCAATGCATCCACACAGAGGAAGCTTCCTTCACCTCCAGTACTAAAAACATTTCTGCTCTGCAGGAAAGATTATTTTGAAAATCTAAAAAAGGTTGTGCTGCTTTTGACTCTGAACACAACTTCTGTTTGCAGACACTCAGGGTTACCACATGGCATCCCAAACTGAAATCCCTAAATCAAAACAAAATGCACTTGGGCCACATCCACAGGAACATGCATCCCTGCCCTGCAGCCCCCTGCAGCATCCCTCGTGTCCACTGCACTGAGGACCCTGACCCGAGGCACAGGAGCACCAGCCATGCTGGCTCCAGGCTGTGCCATCCCCCAGGAATGCTCAGGCATCTCTGGAAAAGCATCCAATGGTTTGGTTTGGAAAGGACCTTAAAGCTCATCTAGCTCCAACCCCCTTGTGCCAAGAACAGGGACACCTTCCACAAGACCTGGTTACCCATAGCTACCTCCAGCCTCATCTTGAACACCTCCAGGCATGGGGCTTGGACCAAAACCATGCCATGGATCATTCTTACAGTTAACAAAGTAAACAAACCAAATGCCAAGTTAATAAAGTGAACAAAGCAAATGCCACTTAAACTATACTTAAATCATATTTTTTTGTTAATAAAGACATCTTGATGCCCACATAATAACAGCAAATTCCACTTTGGCAGGGTAAGTTTGGGTTTTTTTTTTTTCCTTCTTGCTCCTCCTCTTAAGATTTAAAAATGCTTTTCTACATTTTAGCCATCTTTAAGGTCTGATGTTTAAAGGCAGAGATATCCCAAATATATACAACTAAAGAGCATGCAGTAAGTTCCCTCCATATTTTACTTAATTCATTCCAGGTGAGTACGATTCAGAGCGGGCAGGAAAAACAATAGGACTGAATCCGGTGCTTTTATCTGCAGCATAATCAACGCTTTTATGGTGCGCAGGAGTGAAAAGCACTGATGTCTCACCAAAACCCTGCAAGCTCCTACAGCACTCAGCAGTAAATTCAGGAGCTGATGCACTGGGTGAATTTTATTGCCAAAAATTAAAAGCTCACCAATAGCTACTTTCAAGTAGGTGCTTTGAAGCAAGACACCTGGGCCTCTCAATAAGGGCTGGCTTTGATTTCCTGCTGGATACAGCCATAACTCCCATGTGTGAAAATCTTAGACCTTCCTTTGCTGAAAACAGAGATCAATATAAAACCACCAGTTGAGAAGATGGTTGCACTACAGATAATCATGGAGGAGAAACCAAGAGTTCCGAATGGATTTAAAAACAAGCATTTTACTAGAATGAGTAGACAGAGAAGTTATAAGTGGACTACTGGAAGAAATTTTAATCCTAAAACCCTTCCATTGTATTAAGACTGCCGCTTATGGTTTTTGAGAAACTCCCTGTTCTTAAACAAGCTTGATAGTTCTATTTTGATACCACCAACATACTCCAAAAATTCTAATAGACTGTTTGGAAAAATAATTCAAGACAGTGGGGGGAAAAACCAGGGGAAGATTAAGACTCTGCAATCTACTAGCAGGTGTGCTACAAAATGGTATTACTTTCTTGAGGCAGCTCCATGCTAAAACACAACCCTCCCCACCTCCTCCTAACATTACTCAGCCCAAAATCTTCTCTCATCAGACTTATCCTTATCACCATCAATAATAATTTTCTGCACAGCAGAAGTATCACTAGGCTTGTAATCACTGCCAGGCTCCTCTGGCACAAAAAAAATCACTCTCTGACTCTAACAGCTTTAGAGAGGCTGTGACAAGCATGGCAGTGATATGTTGACAACCATTTTGAAATGTAAAGAGCTTGTTATGGACATACACTAAAAGAAAAAGCCATTTACTTCTCTGCTTTTAAAGAAATATTATTCCTAGTTAAGTCAGTATTAAAAAAAAAAAGAAAAAGGTTTTCTATCTCTAGCAAAGGAAAGCAGCCACAGAAAATGATGAAATATGTCGGTAGAGTATTGTAAAAAAATGTGCCTAGAACTAAATGATTTTGGCCACTGCACTTCAGGGTTCAGGCAATGCCTGGGTCCAGGAGCCAACACAGATTCAGGAAGGAACTGAGGAGCATCCTAGGCTATAACAGTCACTGTTTTTCTGTACATTTCAGACAGAAAAGGCAAAATAAAGATGACTTCTACCACAAAGATATGTGCCACTACCTTTGCAGAGTTTGGGAAGAAACACACATCAGGCTAGGAATCCTGTACATCCCTTCATATTTTGGCTAAAAAAAACCCCAAAAACTGTCATTTCTTCCAAATGAAGGAAAAGAAAATTTTCAAGCTATGCTGAGGCATAAGATCTCATTCTGTTCTGTACGTTGAACATTTAACAATACCAACCATGAGCCCATAGCATCAAAGTCCTTCAGCAACACCACAGGTAATTATTTCTGATTTACCACAGTCGGCAGGTCCTTGCTGAGCACAGCAGAGTGTAACTAGGTTTTGGAGAATAATCACTGAGATACTTATGGGCTTAGGCAGTGCAAAAAACTGTAAAAACTGGGGAAGAGTCAAGTATGGGGGTCCATCAGAGGTATAACTACAGCAGAATTCATCTGCACAGCCAAAACAAAGAGAAGAAAGTCTCTTTGTATTTATGTATATTTTGAATAGAAGGCAATCTGCTTATAACTTTCCTCGCAAAATGTTAAGAAAAATAGATTTCCAAGTTCTCCAAACATACCCAACCTATATAATAACAACCTTACATAAAGATTCTTTGAAAAAAAAAAATACAAACTATTCTTAAATTTTCCTTCATTTCAAAGATACAACTAACTCCAAGCCAGAAAGTTGGGTTTTCTATCCTTTTCTCTTTCTTCTAATTTCTTAAATTTTTGGTCTCCCAGTGGAAATAGTATTGAACATCCAGAAACTCATTATACCACAATTAAAAAACACTTTCATTACCTATTTCTCGCCATATGTTCAAGTAATTACAATCAGTGTTAAAATCTTGTAATTATAGTTTGCAAAAAATTAACTCTATGACAGACACTTCTTTGCCTCATATTTTAGTAATGCTAGTTATTAATTATTTGCACTTCTGCAATGCCTAAAGGCCATTTCAGTAGGAAAATACATGTAGTAAAAAAGACCATGAGGGATCTCTTTTAAAAACTGGGCTGTATTTTTCTTAAATCCATCTCATCTAAGATCAGAGACACCAAGCTGTACAATTACCATAAAGCATTAGTAAAGGGTAAAGTTAGATTCTAATATTTCCACGCTTTGCCACATTTAGTTTGAATTAATTCTCGATTCTCTGACTTTAATGCATGAAACATTACAAGGACTTAGACCCTTAAGGCTACTTAAACTGCTACATTTCTCTCCTGGCCCTTAACTCTGTTGGGACCTTTTCCTCAAATTAAAGAAAAATGTCTGTCTTCTGCATACATTGCCTCATTTTTTATTTTGCTTCTTTAAATTCATGTAGTATTTTGTAAGAGCTATAAAAAATAGGGGGAAAAGTAACCCAATTTTCCAAATTTTTACCACTTCAGAGTCTCCAGAAACTACACCTATTCATATATATAGCACTGCATTATGCCATATAAACAATTATTTATTATTCCATAAATAAATGGAATTAACCTTTACAATTTCCCTAGCAGAATCAAGAACTCACTTTTTTTTTTTTGCACTTTAAACAATAATTAAAGAAAAATCTTTAGTGAAGATAAAGCCTCAGTGTTTGTTCTAATGATCAGACTTGTTACAGAGAAATCCTTATGACATCTGGATTCACATTTCAGTACCATTGTTTCATACACATGTTTTAACTGTTAATTTATTGTGGTGGATGACATGTTTTTAGCAGCAACACAGCAAAAATTATGCCCTCAGTGTTTCTAATTTTTAGCATAGACAAATTATTCCAGAGAATGAAATCCCCTTTTATTAGCTCTGACAGTTTTTCTAATTCTTATCTATTTATATAAAGTATCTGCATTTCCTCCCCCCCACCCCCAATAAGTGGGTTAGATGGTGGGTGTTCTTTTAGTCTTAAATAACAAATGTCCAGGAAGAATTTTTTTATTTTTTTCTGAATTATTTAGCAAAATTATCTTAACACAAATGGATAAGAAGGTAATAGCAAAAGTTACTGTAACACCTGTGCACAGACCTGATGAAATTTATCTACATTTCAAAACATAAAGTAGCATTTTCCAATCTGCTCAGTCTCAGAAAACTTTTTCCTACACGTTGTCCACATATTGGCATAGTCTTGAGCACTCTTCTGCTAATTTTCACTACATTTCTATCAGACAAACTCTTAAAGCTGCCCATTTACACAAGTGAATGCATATATGTAAGGTCCAAACACAACAGAAAGGACAATAATTTAAAAAATAAAACATCTTTCAAGTTTTCCGTTTCAACTTTTTGAAATCAAGAAGTTAACAAAAGCAAGATGAATTCACTGAACTTTCCAGAAAGACACATTACCACCAAAACCTGTTCCTAATGATGTATGATAATTTTTAGTCATGACCTGATTCTGTAATCAAACTCACAAGCAGCTCTGGGAACCAATGTTCCTTTTGAGGCTTCATAAAAGATCCCTTGAAAACAGCTTAAAAATTTAAGATAATCAACTCAAATGTAAATCTTACCCTACCTATCTGTTAACTATGACTGAAGGGTAGGAAGCAAGATATTCAATCCTTAATGGACGCACCTTAAAGACAGCAAAGGCAACACATTTAAAAGGCACCAGAAGCATTTAGTGCATTGCTTCCAAGATGCAGAATACATAAGCCTAGTCTTGTGGCTACCTTATAATGAACCCCAGTTTCATTGTGAAATTAATAATTATGCACTATATCATGCATTAGGTTTGAAACCTTCACGTGCATGAGATTTTCTTTTAAGTATTTCTTTTTTAGGTCTAATTTAATTTTCCCTTTGGAATAAACTTTAGAAGCAGTTATGAGAGTTCAACGCCCCAAAATAGGATGCAGGAGACCCTTCTAAAGCAACAAGCTACTCTGAAATGAGTTCCAAAGAGGAACAACATTCCAGGGAGGGAGACAACTGTGGTAGGGATAACAGTATGGAATGGCACAGCATCACTACATGGCTTTACTCTGAGATGATCTCATGTCAGCATGGTCAGGTCCACTGCAGCTCTTGGACAGAAACAATTTACTGGGGCATTCATTTCCTACAGAGAATTTCTCAAGAACCTCACTGTCTAGGTTTTGACAGATGAAACTCAATTCCTGAAGTCAAAGACATCTCTGGAAATTGAAGTCTAGCATGAACCTACCACTGCAGCTCCTGGCACTGCAGATGAAATAAAAATAGGGAGCTGCCTGAAGGTCCCTGTCAGATTCCACGTCTGCCAGGCTTGTCACCTTTAAAGAACAGAATATTTGATGGGGAATACTGATATTTTGGACTTTTCCATCTTCTTGCCTGAAATAAAACTTGCCTTTCAGGTATTTGGTCCTCATCCTCTCAGACAGCCACAGGATGGTTTGTGACTTTTGTAGATGGTTATTGGACTCTTATGTAAGAAAAACTGCATAGAAAATCAAAGTGGGAGCTCTAGAGAGCATTTGAAATTGTCCTCCACAGCCAGGTCACCATTTTAGTGATACCAAGGTTTCCTGGGTAACTGTGTCAGAAACACCAAAATTGGGTATGGATTTACTAAAACCGGCACCTGTTGGGGAAAATAAATTATGGATAGGTTAACTGGGGGAAGGACAAGGACAGGAAAATACAAATGTGCTGAAAAGAAGAGGGGAAAAAAACCCAAAAAACCAGCAACAGTACAAATGTCCCTTTTATTTAGGGCTATCTGAGGAAAAATGTGGCAGCCCTGTGCTCCATCCCTGCAGATTTAATGAGCACAATAAACCAAACCTGCAGTTCTGATAATATCAGAAGGGCTGAACCCATTCCTGCAGCCAGGAGGAGGATGAGCATGGCAAGAGGAGGTACTTTGCCCTGCAAGCACAGGGCAAGCACTCTAGGGGGGTTGATGTAGCAACCTGTTGTCACCTCAAAAGTAGCAGTACCTACAGAATCAACATCTGCTCGGTCGTTCCCAATACACTGCTGTATCCTGTCCACTTTTATGTTCTATATCTGCTAAAAGTCACACTTCAGGAAGGAGAGTGATATTACTGTAGTTAAAGCTGTTATGCTGTCACTATTAAAAAAAGTGTAATTAGATTTTCCATTTGACTTCCAGGTTGATTTGACATTCAGAGCATTTTCCTTGCTTTGGTTTATGATGGGATCACACTATATAGAATTGTCATTCAATGAATGACAGATTACTGATTTAGTTTCATGATCTTTTATTGGGTTATATAGTCAGGAACACAGCATGAATTTTATGTCAGCTAATGAAGTATCTGGTCTATTAAACAAGATTTCAAATAGCATATCCAATTTTTTTAGACTACTTACTTGAATTTTAGTTTCCTGTGCAACTATGGCTACTTTTATCTTAAATAGGTTATTCCTATACTTAATGGACAACACATATGATCTGGATCCTACAGTTTGCATATTTTTCCTGATTAAGCATCCACAGATATGAACAATCTTCTGACTCATTTTGCTAAAGATGAAAGGGATTACTTTGTTTTCTGTTGCAGACACTCTCAGGATGACCCTCTCATTGTGGAGTTAACCTATCTGAATTACCAGCCCATTAAATTAAATGAATTGTCAAAGCTGAATCTGACAATCCTGTACAAAAAGCTATTCATCAAGAGATTTGTAATGCAAGCGAACAATGAGAACTTAAAGTAGCAATATTAAGGTCTGTAAAAGCAGTGCCAATTAGTGCTGTAATATTTCTAATGTCATACTTTTGCAGCTCCTAATAGTGCCATTCATTTAACATGTTCCATAGGACATGGGCTTAACCTGAAAGCTTTATGGCAAACATCATGGGCTTTGATATACTTCAGACTGCAATTTTTCCAGTTTGTATTTTCAAAGATTAGCTAATCCTTCTATAAATTGCATGTTCAAAGATAGCCTCTTAAGTACATGGACAGAAAACTCCCACAGCTGAATTATCCTTCAATATCCAGCCATAACACATGTAATTCCCACACAGATTTGCAGTAACTCCAGCAACACATTAGCTCTCCTCTTTACTGCCTCTCCCCAGAATGGTTCAGTTAGTCCAAAGTTGTCTCCACGACCACATTTTGTTTTGTTCAAAATGTGGAAGATACAAGCAAATGGAAGATAACCCACACCTATAACATTGCTCTTGACTTCTCTGCATTTCAGATACCAGAAGTAGCTCACGTGCTTGCTCCTGATTTGGTTGCCAGCCTCATACAAAGACAGTTTCTCAGTCCTCCTGGTGCTGGTCTGAAGTCCTCAGCACTCACACAGGGCATTCTGTTGGGGATCTTTAGTGTTTGGTCACCACAACCTTTCCAAGGCCATGGGAAAGGTGATGCTCTCCCATCACAGACGCACATGGTGCCTGGGAACTGCCGCTCCAAACATCAGTACTCTCAGCTTCTGTACTGCTTTCACATCTTTTTGTCCCTCAGGAGACTCAAAGTAGATACCAAGTATTAGAACACAGTTCTAGCTAACAAAAAATTAGGCTATAGCATTAAGTGCAAAATCTCACTTCTATTGATAACTCACTCTAACACCATGGATGTTTCAAAGAGATTTTTAAGAGAAAATGAACCACAAGAGAATGATCTTGACATGCTCTGCAAATACCTATGCATGGAAACAATGCTATTAACACAAACTACTAAAAATTCTCATCCAACATATTTTAGCAGTAACAGTCTAAAACTTCCTAGAAACAAAGTCAGCACAAGTATCAATGGCCATCTCTCCATGCACTCCAAGGATGATACACTGTGTGATTGAACACACATTGAGGCACGACAGGAAAATATTCAAGATTTAATCAGGCCACATTTCCCTTCCTGAGATTAGTTTGTTAACGTCTGCATCTCTTCAAAGCTGTTACAATAGGATTTGTCTTCTCAGCTGTTTATTTTTTTAAAGAACAAAGATAGATATAAATCATTATTTTCTTTTTCCATCCTCCCACCCCCCCAAGTTGTCCAGAATATTTATAAGCTCTTCTAGATCAGGCAGTGTGTCTCATAATCACTGAAGATGTGTAAAATGAAAATAAAGTCTTCCTATTAAACTTTTGCCTGTACACACCAGGAAGCTGCTTTGGTAAACTCAAAATAAAACCAGACAAGATCAAAATAAATTCCATTATATAAACAATGGAAAATTTTGTTTCAAAAATTCTGAGTATTTCAGCAATATTTTTCAGGGTTTTTTCTTTTTCATTCTGAGAAAGAGAAAAGTTTAATGATGAACTCATGAAAACACCCAATACAAATTCCACAAACTTTTTCTCTGCTGAGTTCCCCAAAGCCTTAAACATAAGCTAATGGAATGATTTTGTGATTTTGTAAAAATATTAATAAAGTTTTTTTTTTTTTTTTTAAATCATCAGTGAAAGCAAACTTCCTCCTTCTATTCATATTACAAGAAACAGTGTACTTATTTAGTGTTGCTATAAATTTTTGGTCATTAAACTTGCCATTTGATTTCTTCTATCTCTTGGTTTGTTTAGTGAACAAAAAAGAAATACAGAAATTATTTTTCATTTCAATAAATCAGATAAAAACTTGCTGACTTTCTGCATAATTTAAAATGGAATATTTATAGCTTCAAATGAATTAATCACACAGGCAAATTACAGACATCATTAGTCAATTATGCATACCACCACAGGGCGTGCAAATGCAAGACTCCAATCATACAAGATGTCTTCAAGTGATACTGAAAAGAGCATTAAAAACCATGGGCTAAAGTCATACTTGTCATGAATATCTGAAATTCCTTGAAGTTTACAGTATTTCCCTCCAGTGGAATGAAACAATTTACCCACTTACCTCTAAGCTTTTTGATAATTTCATTTCTAACAAATCTGATCTGTTTGTAGAATGTAAATACAATTAGCTCCTCAAGTACAGATTGTTTGGGGGGTTTGGGTACCAGAAGCTTTAGCTGCATATTTGATTAAATAATTATTTCCTTCACCTGCTGCACATTCCAGTGCAATGGCAGTTCTTTGGAGAAAAGTGGGTTCTGTGTCAGAAAAGATTCTTTAAGATACCCAACAGAGCCAAGAATTCACGTTTAGTTGTGTGTAATTAAAATCTTTATCTGAAGGAAATAATAAAAAGTTTTGTTACTACAACATTAAATTTAAAAGTTATGTACACAAATAAATACTCTTAACTTTGCAGCATCACTACACCAACTACAAGTGCTGTATTCCACTGTATATAATCAATCACCTGGGGTTAGCAAGTCCCCTCCTTGCTTTATGATGTAAAATGTCTTGGGGTCACAGCAATCAGACCCAAAATCTGCAGTGCAGAGGTGGCTCCTCCAGTCTGGAGCAGCGTGGCACAGCAGCACCATTCCAGGGCCCAAACCTGAGGCCACTTCTTGCAGTACAGCCTCACACTGCTGCACATCTGCTGCTTCTGAGCCTGATTTTGTTGCAGTCAATTGATTTATTTATGTTATGTGCTGGCCTGAGCAGGATGCTCCACTGCAGGTGTCCTGCCACAGCACCTCTCCTGGGGGAGTAGCACCCACACCTTGCACACCAGCTACAACAGGGAATTCTGGCAGACAGAGGGTCCTAAAAGGCTGGGAATGGAAAGGATGTCCAGACCTACACAAAGCACGTTATGTGCAAGAATAAACTACCTCACAAGCAAGGAAATACAATCAACCTCTGCAGAAAGAAAAGAAATAACGGAACAAAAGCTGTGTTTGGCAATACAGCAGCACTACAAAAAGATGGTGAAAGAGTAAATTCTGATTCACAACTAAATGACACTACAGAACTTAGACTAAATTAATTTAATAACTTTTCTCCCACAGTGCACCTTGTTGACATCATCTTCACCCTCACAAAACCACAAATCTTTCATGTCTTTAAGTGATCAAAACACCTCTCCAAGAAAAGGTTGCAGAATCACAGAATCATTGAGGTTAGAAAAGACTTTTAAGATCATGAAGTCTAATGCTGCATCCAGAGATAGAAAACTCACACAGGTAAGCTGAGATAGTCAGGTTGGCACTGGTGCTGATCTGAGCTCTGAGGCAATACTAATTCTTCATGCTTTTATTTAAGCTTTTACATTAATATTTCATAAATTATGCATTTATTGAGCAACATACTGATTTGTCTAAACTTGTCTGGAGAAAGATCTGTGTTTGTGGAAAATTCCCATTATAGTCTTCTTTTAGTTATTCTTCAAATCCTCTCCTGTCACCACAGAAATAATTTATAGTTTTTCAGTGAGGTTAAGGTCAAAACACCACAAAGCCACTCTGTCCTAATTCATTCTAAAGACTACACTTTTAACCTTTTTATTTTGCTTCTACTACTCAAACTCAGATGAGTTTTAAAACAATGATGTGATCTTCTTTCTGTGACAACAATATAATTATATTGAATCTAAAGCACAGAAATCCTCAAAGAGATTAAGTCCAGTTCTGCCTTTAATCAGGTTCACATGGAATAGATCTTTGCCATCTCTCCTTTTTCCACTCCCTTCTTTGGAGAATTTTACTTTTTCTTTTCTCCCTATTATTTATATTATCAGCTATTTTTCCAGCCATATATCTAAATGTACAAAGATAAAACAGTGAAGTTAGTGGCTGTCTGCCCAGTTCAGCTTTTGTATGAGATAGAATCATAAATATTGGTTGCATTGTGTGCCTCTGCATTAACATCTAGAAAAGCAACTAAGCATTACAAGGGATTGGCACCTCCTCTGGTTACTTCTCTCTGTGCACAGACCCTTTCAGGTGTTTCACAAGGACTAGACAGATCTCAATCTTTTACATCAACTTGACAACGGAATGTAAATCTCTGACTACTGAATTTCAAAATGACACTACAAAGATTATTTCAAAATTTTCTCCTCTCATTTCATGCATGAGCCAGTAAAATCACTTAACATTAAAAATTAGTCTGCCTAGCTGTGCAGCAAAGGAAGACACTAAATACCACTGCAACAATAAGTGTAAAAAATGAACTTGTTAAAGTTCACAGGAACAAGAAATTGAAGGTTGATAGCGGTGCTAGTACTGAGACCTTGCATATATCCACCATCCTAGAGCACAGCTTAAAAGAGGCTGTGTATCAAAAAGAAATTAGTGTTAGAACTGTGACTTAATTATTTTATGATGTGTTTTCACATTCTGTATTCAAAATGAGATAAATCTGCTAAGAAGACAAGGAGAAAGAGGGAGGATGTCTTAGTTTTGCACAATGTTGTACCACCACAGACTTTGAGAAAAAAACTACAAAATTACCTGTTTCATACAATTTTTCTGAGTTTTGACATGTTTTAGGCACGCTTGAGCACACAGCTAAGAAATAGCTTTTTATTACCTCCATTCAGAGTGTGAAATTCACTATGAAGGCAAAAGTCACTTCATTACAAAATAGGAACATGAACAGATTAACAAGCAAAGTCAAACTCATATTCCAATTTGACAGATTTTACCACTGACATCTCTTTAAGCATAATTGTTGATAGAAAGATAAAAGGGAATAGGTTCATTGGTTGGGGAAGAAGAAAAAATTACTTGAGACTGTAAACTCACTTGGGAAAGGTCCTATAAGGCATCAGACAGCCTTCATATTTGCAATTACAAATTACTTTACTTTTTTTTTACAAATAAAAAATTCAATTTCAAAATCTTAAAATGCATATATTTAAAGGGAGGGTACCTGCCCTAATATTTCTACTGAAATTTGTCCTATTAGAAAAAAAAGAAAGAATAAATACATAGTGACATTCTTTCATGCTAAACTCAATTTAATCTCATGAAAAACGCCAGCCTGTGAAATACATAGGGTTCTTTATTGCAAGTTGAAGTGTTTGGGAATTTTAAGCTCAGCTTTAGCAATGAAGACTTTGAAAATCATCCCCCTGTACTACCAGCTTGAATTTTCAAGCCTGGTATTTTATTTAACAATCGACCAGGAGATGGCAGCAGTTCCCACTGAATTTATTTACATTGCTATGAAATCAAAGCGTATTAAATCCCAAACAATTACAGAGCATATGCAAATTATAAATATGAAATCATAAATCTTATAGATGCTCTTAAAACATAATTCTTCATCAGGGAACTGTATTATATGTGTATTTCTATTTTATTTGCATGGTGATCTTCTGCTTCTGGGTCACCTTCAGAAATGAATTAAAAATTGATGTATTTTCCTATGTGGTGGCATATTCTTTGCCAGTCAGAAACCAATGATTTATTCCCTTATTTATAGATTCAGTAATAACACAGTGCAGAACATGGAGTGATTTGTGGGTAGTGGTGGATAAAACTTCAGCAATGTGATTTACTGCTCTAAGGAAACATCCACAAGTCAAGGATAAAGGTAGGATACGAGACCCAGGTATGAGGGTGTTAGCAGTCCAAAGCAACTGGACTGGGGGCCAATAGGGACAACAGAACTGTGCTACTGGAAATGAGGAGCAGAGATCTAGAGAAAGTGTGAGGAGACCAAAACACAGGACAAGGGAGGAACTCTGTAACTTCTCTAAAAGCTAAACGTTCAAATCAATCTCAAAAAGCTGCTTCAAATCACAACCAGTGTGCAAAAACATGAACAAGGACTGTTTCCCACTGGCTCCCCGTGGATAACACTGCTTTTGAATACCCAAAGCAGCTGAAACTCTGATGAGTCTGTACATGATTGCTCAAAACATGGCTTGGGATCAGCCTCTCACTGACCTAGACTTGCTCCCATGATATTCAGTCTTTTCTTGGTTAGAGCAGCTCTCTCAATGCACCAAATTTATGAATTCTAGAGAGGAAAAAACCAAAACAAATAGGAAAGAATTTTCTTTGTTACAAGCTGGATCCTAGAGAATACCAGACTGGAGAGTTTGTCTGTTACTTGAAGAAACCAACAAAAAAGGCAAATTACCAGATAATCCACTGTGTCACATTTCAGTTCCTTCCCTTCTGGCTGGTACAGTCTTTGTGGGTACTAAATTTAAGAAACCACTAACAATATTAATGTAAATGAGAACATGGAAGTCAATCTTCCAAATTGTAGGTAGCAAGATAATTGTCCCACACAGGTTGAAAGGTTTAGCCTTACTTGCAGATGGTATCTCATGAGAATTTTTGTCTTAAGGATGACAAATCAGCAGTCACCTGCATTTTATGACAATGCTAGACCTCCAAAAACTGCAGAATATAAAAAGACAAATACTTCCACATCCTGATGTCGAGAATTTTAAAATCTATTTATTTTTGAATCTGAGTGCCCAATCTGTCCCATCTGATGAGGCTGAAAGCTCGTTACATTATTCCTTTACTAGTTAAATGTAGCAAACAAATGAAGAGCCTGTTAAAACATAGGCTAGAAGACCATCAATATTTTGACCAGAACAAATTTTTAAGATCTCTTTGGCCTCCAAAGGAGACACTTCATTACTCTGGCAGGAAGAGAGGCCAAAAGAGGAGACAACTGGCTGACACAGAGTGCTGATAACAGGAGGGTCACACTGTGTGGACAGGTGGAAGCATTCTGAAGAAGGGGCAGAGTTTACAAACTTTGCTTGTTGCTGTGAAAGCACCTGGCAGTCCCTCAGTAAAGCAATGGACATCTCTGTGCCTGTCAGGTCTGTCTCAGTTTCTGTGCTCCCCCGCGAGCCACACCAATGTACGCAGCTATGAAATCTTGGATTTACAAGGCAGAAACATCACATGCTTTGTTTAGAGATTAATCAGCTGCAGCGTGCCCGGGAAAATCCATCAGTCCTGCTCAGAACTCCAGGTGCTGGGAGCAGGAGCAGCCTCACACACAGCTGCAGTCTGCAGCTGAGTTACAAGGGGAATTGAAGCTCACAATTACATACCCTGAATCAAAAAGGGGATGCTGATACCTGCTTTGTCACCTGAGACAGAGTTGGCTGGTTTTTCTCAGAATGCCAAAATTTTTCTCCCTCTGAACAGGGTTTTTTCCCCCATCTCCCTGCCCCCAAATTTACATAATACTGTAATTTAGAATTGTCTTATACACCAACACTAAGAATTAAGAATTCTGAGAATTTTTGCACTGTTATTTTCTTGCCAGAAATAGAGTTTTTAAAGTAAAGCTAATCTTCTATAATGTATTTTACAACGTTCTCATCAGGGGTTTATAATTACATGATTTCTGGCACATGCTGTTATTTGACTTCTGAGGTCAATATTTTTCCATTTATAACTCTTTACTGAAATAATGAAACAAAAAATTGTCTTCTACTAAAATATTTTGACAGTTTATTAGGCTAAAAACGTGACTTCAACAGACCCCAAGAAAGACTTTTTAAAAAGTCCCTCTATTTGTTTTCTTGAAAGACAAAATATGTTATATTAGCATATCCTCAATCTTGACCACTTGATAGCAAGAAAAATCTACTACACATTATTAATATTAGTAATTAGGGCTGAGGCACAGAAAATTTTGACAGTTTATAGGTTTGTATTAATCAAACTTTATACTAAACTCTTGTGGTGGATGCAGTGGCCTACCAAAGTCACTCTGTCACTTCTCAGCTGGAAAGGGGAGAAAAAAACATTAAAAAAGGTTCCTACTCCAGTCACCATCACAGGAAAAACAAAGTCAACTTGGAAAAAAATTATGGAAATCTATTCCCAGTGTAGGGTAATAAGGCAAAAAAAATATCTAAAAATACCTATCCTTTTCCCCCCAACCCTCTTTTCTAAGCTCCATTTCACTCAGTTTTCTCTGCCTCCTCTACCCCAGAGGACAGACAGGCTGTGGTGAATTCATCATGTCTCTGCTGCTCCTTTTTCTCATACTATTCTCCTACTCCAATGTGGAATCCCTCCACAGGAGGCAGTCCTCCACAAACTTTATAATTATATGCAAATACTCAGATTTCCATGTCTGGTCACTTAAAAACTTTAGAATCACAAAAACAGATGCTTTAACTTCAACTTCCATCTTGAAAACAACACCCTTCTTTCCTTCCATCACTCTCCCCTCAATAATGAGCAAGGACCTTCAGAAGGATTTGCTTCCAGCACCCTGCTGTAAGGAGCCCAAGACCACAGAGATACTCAAATGTAAAAAATAATTCCACCAAAACCTTAGGAGATCAACAGCTAGTTGTTTACTTTCCTTAAGTAAAATGGCAAGTGTCTGATTTATTCAAATGCAACAGGTAAATGATAAGAGAGAATGTTCCTGGTGAAACACATCAAGATCTTTCTTTGCTGGGAGGCAACTGCAGATATAAACAAGTGACTCAGCCACCTGCTAAAAATGCTATTTCCATCCCTGCTTTTCAAAAGGAGAATTTTGTACAAAATCCACACATCATTCACCTTACTGAAATGAAAAATAGATGCCCACTGTCATACAGCTACATTGATTATGAGTGAAAACGTGATCATTTTGCATTAACTTGCCCCACAGCACTGGAGTTCCATCAAAGCATCAGAAGGAAATTAATGCTTTCATATAGAGCCTAAGAAAAATATGAGATGTTGCTCACTTTGCCCTCTAGACAAAGAAGTATATGCCAGTAGCTGAGAGGTAATAGCTTTCAGAAGAGAACATGAACTCTAGACTTTTATTAAAATCATTATTTAATGTGCAAAAAATAATGAAGCCACAGCCTTGGCATTTAAAACAGCAATTTGTAGTCATTACATCTTAGATCATGAGGCTTATTTTGTAAAAAGCCAGTCTTTCTCAAATTAAAAATTCATCATCAACTCCCACAGATTATGTAGTCCTTTAAATGATGCCATTTCATACAGATTTATTCCAGCTAAACAAAGAGCCAGTAAAGTGGCACACATAACATCAGTTTCACTGCTCTCTCTCTAGAAAGACCTTTCTACTCCTTAGACTGTTTAAAAAAATCTCACAGAAGGGTTGACTAATGCATGGATATTTTAGTAATTTTACCTTCCAGGGACATTTTATATATTAATTTGTCATTCTCCTTACCCCCACTGTAGATTGAACTGTAAAAAATAACCTTCAACAGAAGGTTTCTTTCTTCTCTTTTCATACTTAGAATGCCAGTCCACAAAGTGAATGACAGTAAGACGACATCAACTAGCCTAAGTGATCCCTCTAACTGATGAGCATTTAATCCATTATGAATATTAGATTTTTGATGGGAAAAATAAGCAGTTAAAACTTGTTCCTCTACAGTAAAAATCCTGTTAAGAACTTGCACAGAAAGATGATGCAGCCCTACATAACTGACATGTAATTAATTCTGTTTGATTTTCTCTAGGCACAAAGTGATTTTTATTAGATAAATCCTTTGGTCTGAAAAGAACTTGCAAGATCACACACACTTTGCCTTACTAGTGGAAGATTTTACTCAGTAACTTGCAGAGGTGTAAATGAGATTTACATGTGTACCAGCAAGAGAATAAAAATGCACTGCACGTTTTCTCTCTTTCCTGCTTCAAGACTTCCTTTAATTACCATTTGAGCTATAACAGTGTCAAGAAGTTAGGATGTCTTTTGAAAAGAACATTGAAAGAGTCAGTTCCTCCCACAAATTATTTTAACATGGACCTGAATCAGCACGCAACACCACCTATAATTTAATTTTTGTGTTGAACAGGCACGCTGATTTCAATCCCACTCCTCTTTTCAGCAGAAACAATACATTTAAATTAACGTGTTTCAGAGTACGTCCTCTACTGTCTTCCAATGTCTACTCAAAACACCTCTCCCACAGATGCCAATGCAGCTTTCTCTATACCCTTCTGCAAACTCTACACCTACCAGATAAGACTTTAATTAGAGGCTAAGCAAGGGGCTAACAATGTTTTATCAAGGGACTACAACATTTCATTTGTTTCCACACTTTCTGTCTAACTAAAGGGCTTTCTCTTCAGCTGTATCTGCCAACATCTCTATCCTAGACTTACCTCCAATGCCTGGGGCATAAACTTTCTGTAAACGCTAGAGAAAAATTTTTACTCAAGTTTTTGCAAAATCCTAAAATGTTGCATGAAGATTCACAAGAGACCAAAATTACATTTCAAAGCCAACAGGGCCCACATTCACCAAACTGTTCCTTCCCTGTGATTTATACAAAATGTTGTAATTCCAGTTGGAAAATAATTTTTCAATGAAGAGAGAAGAGTGTGGGAATCTGGAATAGGACTGCAATATATATGCAGCCCGTATGATGTAAAAATATGGTTTGAAACATGTTCTGCTGAAGAAGCAGGCTGGTGTACTTTTCATAATAACCATTCCAGGAAGTTTAAAAAAAAGGAAAGACCATCATGACAGATGGTTGAAAAATAATAAAATTAGGTCTCTGATAAGTCCCTATAATCAAATTATGCCAGTGCCCATCCAAAAACAGAGTCTAAAAATCTCCTTGAGATACTTAATGAAATATACCACTTAAAAGTGAAAATTAAGAAATTTAATCAATGCTGCCAATTGGAAAGATATAATCTCGTGGTTACTCACAATACTTCAGTTTGAACAGTTTCAGAGTGAAGTTGACAGAACCCTGCACAACCTAATTATGCTACTCTACAGGCATCAATGAAATTTAGCTCCATGCTTTATTAATTCGCTACCAATGAATGCTAGCATCTTTAAAGGAAATAGGAATATCAAAAATTTGTATCCAAAAAGTTCAAAAATCATAGAGAAATTATGAAAATAATCGGTACCTTTATTCAAAGGTACTGATAATTCTATCCTTAAGAGTTTGCTTAAAACCTAGAAACCTGAAGTTTCTGTCTCCAAATTGTTCTCAACAATTTTGACACTAATGGAAGCTTCACCTTCCTGTATTTAACTGCAGAGCTGAAAATACATAATGAATATTGATACAATCTGTAGGATAAAAAAGTCACCTCCTCTGGAAGAGCCTGCTGTGTTGGCAGGAGGGACTGGCAAGCTTGCCCCACTCAGAACATTTGAGCTTGTTCCTTACCCCTGCACCAAAATGTTATAAAAAAAAAGAAATCTTAGAAATCAAAGCACCTGTTCTGAATATATCTAATAGAGTGCTGAATCCTCCAAGATGAGCATCTATTTAAGGATTTTACATGCTGTTCCTCATACACACCTCCTAATTACCTCCAGTTATAACACCACAGACTAAGGCAGGCAGTTGTACAAGAAGGCTGCTGCTCATTTTTTAAAAGAAACATCTTTATATGTAATCTGAACAGCAAACAGACAAAATCCTCCCTTTGCAGTGCATATGGCTTATTGGGTATTATTGTTATGGATTTAATGATCAAATTCCAGTGAAATATTAACAATCAGGCTCTTTTCTCTATAGGAAGATCTATTGTGGGATTTTTAAACATATAAGCATGAACAACATTAATAGAGTTGTGCTGTTTCAAAGGAAAAATAAAAATTTTTTAAGAACTATAAGAGATGGGTTATCCATTAAAAGTAAAAACACCAAACTGGTCAGGCAAGCTTTTATTTTCAGTATATTATTTCTAGCTCCCCTTCTGTTCCCAAGCCCAGCAAACATTTGAAATTATTATCTATTCAAGAACAGTGTTCTTGCTGAAAGACAGACAAATACTTTTTTAGCTTGAAACTCAATTTGTGGTTGAGTGATTAATGTCATCTAGGTCTCTCAATTACACAAGTTTGGATGTCACCCAGGGGGTTCAGGTTGTCATGCCAGAAGAAGTACCTATATTTCTTCTCAGTTCAGTGCACACCAGGGCGTGTTTCCCTAGATGGAGTACAGGCTCCCTCTATGGTTACAGCCTCACAGCCAGCATTGCCTGGACCTACTGCAACAGCTTAAATCCAAATTCCTGTCTCTCCACAGCAAAGCAGAAACATGAGCAGCCATTCCTGCATAATCTCTGTTGTATCACCTGCCTGCCAATTACTACTCTCTGATTCCCATCACAATTACTTTCTCAGAGGTAGTTGCTAAATACAATCCAAAAATACACCACAATAAAAAGAGATTAATCAAATACAGAGTTTATATTTAGTAACTTCGATCAAGTCTTGCTTCACATTAACATTTCAGATGAACCCTTCTTTTATAACACATTCATTAATATTCAGTCTTAATTAACAAGCAGTACATACCTTTTATTCTCTTCCCCACAGTTTATTTTTTGCATTTGTGTTTTCACAAAGTGGGCAAGATACAATTTGCATCTCCTATAGGAATCATGTGAAAACCTGTCACCCCTCTAGTCTATTAGTCTGTCCTGGGATCCCCAAAACCAACATCTGGCCTCCCTAAACCAGGCGTTTACTCTCCTGCCAGGCCCTGACTGCTAAGAGTGGCTGTGTTTCTAAGCTCAGTTTAAAATTTCAAGTGCCGAGTAACCTGCCTTAGCCTGGTTGTTTTCCAGAGGGATGAGTTTCCTGCCCACATTTAACTTGCTGACCTCTGCACTTGAAGTTCCTCCCACCATGCCAGGCAGGTGAGCAGAAGTGGTGGATTTGCAGGTGCTCATGCCAGCTGTGTTTGCAATGAGTGATGTGCAGAGGGACTGCAAGAAGCACTGAAGAAAAAGTTTCTTCATCTATCTATCTCATCTGCCCTTTACAGCTTTAGTAAGTGTGCTTTAGTCCACTTCAATGCAAAGTCACACATGCCAGGTTAAACCATTCTGACAGTTGTTGGTCTTTGCTGCAAGGCAAAAAAAAGAAAGCACGTGCTTAGTTAGGGACGGCTAAAAAGGTGTTGCAGGCAACTCCCAATTCTTGTGAGCAATCACATGTGCCCTGAGAGCCCTGGTGAAAATGTTTTGAACTCCTCCCAGGATAAAGAGATCAGACCTCTAAATAACTTCCTTGACTTTGTCCTGCAGGGGCCTTAAAGTATTTACATACCAGTTTACCAGATCTCTCAGAGAAGCTAAAAGCTCTCCTGCACCCAAGAGGAGAAATTTGGATTCTCACAGCTCCTCTCTCTCCTAGCTAGCAGCAGGAGCAGCATGTTGGATACCTATAAAGATTCCCTGCCAGTATAAATCCACCCCAATAGCCAAGCACCTCTTGCTAAAGCACCTCTCACATTTTGGGTGCTGAGGAAGTCAAACACCAAGTCACAGCCCAGCAAGCTGGTGAAGAACCTCTGGGGCCACACCTAAAATAACACATCCCTCTGCAACACCCCAGAGCCTTGCAAACCCTCCTCACTGCCTCACAAAAACCCTCCTGTACCACCAAGGCTTTTCCCCATTTGCTCTCCTTTGTCAGCTGCCAGGTGAGCCATTAAAGTGCTTCCACACAGTCTCACCACAGATATCTGAGACTCCTCCTTGCTTGGCAGGTTTTTGTAGCTGAAGCACCTTCAGCAACATATCCATAAAAAACAAGAAGATAACTTAGTGCTCTGCTTAAGTTTGCAGTCCTGTCTGAAATGTTATCAGTAACAAACTTTGCACACCCTGATTAACCCTCTCAAATTATCTTGCTGTGCTTTCAGGAACAGCACTTGCAAAAACATGTCATGTGCAGGCAGAGGAGCAAGCAGTAAAAGGTTTTGGAACTCCTGCAATACTTTTAAAGAGAAGACTGAACATAATGAAATTGCTTGCAATTGCTATTTCATTTGCTCCCTCACAATGAGGCAGAAATAATAACATTTAAAACTTCAATTTTAAGCTTACAGAAGGGCCTGGTTTGGAAGGGACTCTATCATACAATTACAAGCACAGTGCCATGGACAGTGACACCTCCCACTAGCCCAGGTTGCTCAGAGCCCCCTCCAACCTGGCCTTCAACACTTCCAGGGATGGAGCAACCACAGATTCCCTAGGAAATCGATTCCAGCACCTTCACCAGCCTCCCAGCAAAGAATCTTTTCCTCCCTTCAGGCGAAGGAAGGCCTCCATTAGGTGCTAATAGCTGTCCTGTATTTAATGAGTGTGCCCATTTCACTGAAGTCTGGTTACATTTATTGGATAGTGCAAACATTAACAAAAGTTGCAAGTTTGTTTATGTTTCAGTCCACTTTCCTACCCAAGGAAAATCAAGCTCCTTGAAGGTAATCCATTAATTTCTTAGCAATGGTAGGATTTCAGCTACTGCAGAATTTTAATTCCCTGCAGAAACTGGAATTATAACCTACTTGCTATTCATATATGCTGTAATTACCTTTAAAATTAATATTGAAATAAACCCTACATACAATACCACGAACAATAAACAAATGCCAAAGTGAAAAAAATCTGATTTAGGAATGCTAATGTGGGCAATGGATCATCAGCTACAACAAACACAATAGCTAACACAATCAATTTAATTTTATGACCATCATTCATAAGTCATCATCAAATAATCACCACAAAAACTTAGGGAATGACCATAATGCTATATTCATTTTTATTGCAAAATGTCTAGTGATAAACAAAAGCAAAAAAAAAATTATAGCTGGCATCCAGCTATTCTAAAAACTAAGAGCTCAGCAGCAGTCCGCTGTCTCAGCCTCAGGGTTCTTTCTATTCATGATTTCTGCAATAGTGACAAAAGTTTCATCTTCACACACAAAGCATGACATTTCTGCAGATAACACAAAACTGGGGAAGTGGCTGATTCACCAGAGGCTCGTGCTGCCATCCAGGAGGACCTCAACAGGCTGGAGAAATATCCTGACAGGAACTGGAGAAATATACTTCCAATGGGAAATGCAAAGGATCTGATCCACATGTGTTAATACCAGATGGGGGAAGCAAAGAAGAGGAAGCCAGGCTCTTGTCAGTGGTGCCCAGTGACAGGAAAAAAGGAGACAGAAATTAACTATAAAGCAAATTTCACCTAAACACAAAAAAACCCCCATTTTCCTCCTACAAAAGTAATCAAACACTGGTAGAGGTTCCTAGAGAAGCTGTTGAGTCTCAGCCTCTGGAGATGCTCAAAACTCAGTGAGAAATAGCCCTGAGCTGGGGGTTAGATTATGCAAACTCTAGAGGTGTCTTCCTGACTCAAAAATTACTCATTAAATGATTACCTATCTCAGTTTACTCTTTTTTTTGTCCTGATAATAGTCACCAACTAAAAATAAACAGACATGCACACACCAGTACCACAGAGATAAAAAACAAAATACAAAACCCCAGAAAAACCCCAAAGCTATAAAACCAGGACAAACACACAAACCAAAAACCAAACTCAACTAAAAAAACAAACCAAAAAACCCAACTAAAATGAAGGTAAAAATCCACTGAAATTTAAAAAATCTAAGTCAAGTGACTTTTCAATTCAAGGACTGTAAGTACTGCACCAGAACAATTAGCCCACTGATAATTTACACATTTGAAAAGCCATATAAGAAAGCAAAAAGGTATTTTCCCTAAAATCAGTATTTTTCTTTCAGTTTTCTACAATTACAGCATTTGATCCAGCTCAAGAAGAAAAAGATTTACAGAAGATCTCTTACCACTTCAAGGAAGAACGAACACTATTAGCAGCTAAATATAAGCCATAAAACCTACCAAGTCATCTAATAAAGAAAGAAGACTATTCTTGCTGTACACATCACTTGCCTTGGGAACTCCCTCTACTGAAGCCAACTCTAAAACAGACCTAATACCTAAAATTAGCCAACTGAGGATTTCTTCCTCCCAAAGCAATAAATTGTTTTTTTACTCAAAACGAGAGAAAGAGTTGTTTCATTATTTGAACCTCTACTCTTAATATTTTCCTGTTTGCTTGGTGGGTTTTTTTTTCATTCTTCATTTCAGTTTGCTGACAAAGGCTGCAGAATCAAATCCATCAATGTGTTGATATTAGTAAGAATCTCTAGCTGATCCAAAACAATATTTTACAATAATGACAACAAAAGCTTAGGAAGTTGGGGGGCTTTTAAACAACATGCTCCACCCAAGTGATCTGTTTCCAAAGTATGGGCATCTGAAAGCATGATTAAAAAAAAATACTTTTATCTGCCATCAAAATCAGTTTAAGAATCTCAAGAGAGGAAAAGTAGTCCAAACCCCATCAGCATCCCCCAGGCGGTAGGTTTGTTCACTACCTGCAAGTACACAGCCTGAAGTAAAATTCTACAGGCAGTCCATGATTATTCACCTGTTACATATAAAAATCCCCTCTTCCTTGCAGTATAACATTGCTAAAAATATTGTTTGCTGCTAATACCACACACTTTTAATAATATGCTGTACTGAGAAAACAATCTCATGACAGCAAAAACAATGATAATATTATATCCACTCAGAGTTATCATCTTGAGTCATCTAGAAAACTTCATCTGCAAGATCTATGTTGTTATCAGCATACAACAAAGACAAGAAACCCCTAAAAATGCATAGAGCATTGCAGCAAACAGGTGGAAGGTGCATTTGACAGCAGAAATATTGGCTGTTCCTGTGTCTGGAAACGCATTCAATAATCTTCCTCAATGATTAATACATCCCACGTGTGAAAGCCTGCATAAAAGAGCAAGCAACAGCTGTAATTTACTGAAGGAGGTAGGACAGCTCAGCAGTAGAAGCCATCCAAGCTGTAAAATGACAGTGTATTAGTAGTTCCCATCCATTTAATTACAGTTTAAACTTTCCAATATGACACAGTAATAAATTGAAAAATGCTGCATTACTGGCTATTTTTTTCTTTCAGACAGATGTTGTACATGGTATATTGTGGACCTTTTCCATCTCTTCCTTTCTGGCTGGTTATTGCCTGGCTAACAGGATGTTTCATTTTAATGAAAAATACATTACTGCATTAAGATAAGGTCATCAGTTCTTAAGTTAAATGCAATTTCTGTAATAAAATTAATTGCATAACCTACATAAAATTTTTTTATGTGGGTTAAACACTTTTAATTACTACCTAAATTTTGTTCAACTGAACATTTAAATGGAGTATTCACCTATAAAAAGAATGTATATACTGTGAAATGCCTCTACAGGTCTTTACAGCATGCCTTCTACATGCTCTACTGTAATACAGAATGTTGCCAGCCTTGTTAAAACCAACTCCTGAGCAAGGCTGAGGGGAAAAGAGGCAGAAGAAAAAAAAAATCAGTCTATGAAGTGTGAAAACTGGCTTGCAGGCTAGACCTGATTTCTCAGGGCTGTGTCCAGTTGGCTTTGGGGCATTTTTAAGGATGGAAGCCTCACAATCTGTCCAAATACCCTCAAATACAACATTATAAAGAATCACAGAATATCCTGAGCTGGAAGAGAACCACTAGGATCAAAATCCTACTCCTGGCCCTGTTCAGGACCCAGAATCACACCATGTGTGGTTATTTGTACATCCTGTTTTGTGCCTCATACATAGCAATTATTTCATATAGATATCGAAACGCACTGCAACAGGAGCTAGAGCTCAGACAGAAACAATCTCTGCTTATAATACCTGATAATTTATTATAAAACCAGTACTTTATTATAAAACCTGGTATTTATTATGAAACCAGTAATGTTTGTGCACTTAGCATGAAGATGAACAGCTCTCCTGTGAAAGACAGCATTAGAAGGACTTTATCCCACTAAAAAAGTTACAAAGTCCTTCTACTATGTGAAACAAAATACTAATACATTCTCCCTTACATTCAAAAAACAGAATTATAATCCTGCATCATTTATGCCTTGGATGACTTAGATGGCTGTTACCTGAAACAAGTCTCTTTTTAAAAGTCCTTAAAACATGAATTTGTACAGGCTAAAAGATTGTTTTCCCTGAAAAATAAAAAGGTTCTTTAAGAGGACTTGGTTTCAATCAGGATTAAAATCAATATTTATTTTTTTCAATTCATCTTCTGAACCTCCAAAACAATAACCAGGTATTAATTCACCTCTAAGTCAGATGATATTGAACTGTGTAATGATGGGTCCTGGGACATGAAGAATAGGTTTATGGGTTAATTTACCCATTACTTTTTTCTAGGATATTTTTAGTTTCACTCCTGTAACTCAATGCATATTATTCAATTACTTTTTTTCTAGGATATTTTTAGTTTCACTCCTGTAACTCAATGCATATTATTCAATTACTTTTTTTCTAGGATATTTTTAGTTTCACTCCTGTAACTCAATGCACATTATTCAACCAATTGATTTATGAAAACAATATTCCTATACTTACTCAAATGTGGTTCCATACTTCAGAATCAGATTAAACTTGACATTTTATTTTTAAATTTCTTTAATTTAAAAAAAAAATTACAGAATCACTTTTTTTGAGCTCCTTCTTCCTTTGGTTGGTTTCTCTAAGTCATTTAAATCAAATCAAAGTAGAACACACAAGTTTCAAGTAATGGTTTTGAAATTTTAACTTGAATTACTAAGTTGGAAACTAATTAAATAAAAGCTTATAGCAGCAGACAGTACTGCAAATTATTAGCTATCTCAAAAATATTAGTCCTATATGATTTTATTAAGTTGTTAAAACTCAACAAGTGTTTTAAAAATTGCTTACAAATATCATATTTAATAAGAGAAGCTTAAAGACATTGCTATTCATTCAAAGGATTTGAAAAACTACACCCACATCCTTTTGGCTACAGCATATTCTCATTCCCTTATCAAATTATTGTCCATTGGCTACTTTGTTTTGGTCCCTTGCCCAGAATAACCTATCTATCAAATGAAATTTCACAGGTGCAAGACTCATAATTAAAAACATATTTCAGGCATTTCTAATCTTATACAAACCTTCTCTTGACAAAGTTTTTAATTTAATAAAAAGGTTTGTGTCTTCATTCCTTTTTTGCTTAAGCTTTGATTTTTTTACCAAGTATTTAAACCAGTTTGTCTCCTCTTCACAGGGCTTTTATTTTATTGAAGACATTGACCCCTCTTTTCCAAGCAGAAACATTTCGAGGCATTGCAAGTCAGCTTCACAGGGGAGGACAACATAATCAATATCAATGAAGTTATATTTAAAGCACAACCACCCTTTGTTTCACATATATCCCTGTGGAAATCACACCCTCTGAAGATCTGCAAAATTTCCAAGAACTGTCCCAAACACTTATTCTTGAAGCTTGCCAGGCTTGCTTTGCTTAAATTTGCCTTCACTTGTTTCCACTCAGTTAAAATATAAATTACTGATGAGCTGGTTACAGTTAGTTTGTTTTACTTGTGCATGGCAGAATTGGTTTTCCAGTGTAACAAAGAAATCCAAGCATATTTACTAATGTGCATTAAAATGCAGTAAAAAGGTGAATTTGAATGAAAAAAGTGTTGCAAAACAAACAGAAGAACAAGTGTCAAATATATAAAAATGACCAAGTGGTTCCCCAAGTGACGATCCCACCCAGTGCCAGAGGAACCTGATTTCCCACATACCCAGGGAAATCTGCTCCAGGTGTCAGATCAGCTACACTAAAAGGTGAGGAAACAAGAAAATGGATCTTCTCTCAGGATTTCATCAGTGCCATGAATTACAAGTGTCTGTTCTGACAGCTAGGAGGGATATTTCCAGATATAAAGCTGCAGGGCTTTGGAGCCACAGGATGGGAACGCTGTGCTTCCAGCAGGTACAAACACTCCAGCAGAACAACTCCTGAGGAGAAATTCCAGCTGATCCCATCCTGGAGCTGATCTCACCAAGCTGACAGACCTTGTGAAAACTGATATATTAGTTCTTAAAGAAGGTAATAGTTTTCTCTAGAGAGGTGACAAATTGCCCTCTTCTTTAACTTCCCATATATTTATGAACATATTTGTTCAGGACAGGACTACAAATCTAAGTTTACGAGGGACTGTTTTAATTTCCCCAGTCTCCAAAGAGCAGCAAAGCTGGCAAACCTGATTGCTCTGTCTTTGATCTTCTTTACTTGTAGACAAGCTGTAAGAGATTAAGCTCTTTTCCCATTACTAATCATTTAAACTGATACCCTACGATTCCCAAGAGTAAATGCATTAGGCTACCAATCAGTCTAGGAACTTAAAAAAAAAACAGATTGTAAGATTTATAAAATACTGTTATCTTGTGCAGTTCAGATTAGACTTTCAGAAATCCTTTGATAATTTATGGGGATAACTCTTATTTAAACCAACATCTAGGGGGAATTCAAATGGCTACTTTTTAATATCATGTGAACTGTTTTTTTAAATGGTTATTCTTTCTTTCTGTGTTTCCTACTATGTATGTACTTCAAAGCTACATGAAAATGCATGTAGAATCTGGAAAGGGAAAAATCAGAATTAAATTAAAACCTTTGATTACTGATGCGCTGTAAAGAAACAGTTTGGAAGAGTTGCACCACTTCCCTATATACTTCATGTCCACTGTGTCCCAGATCCAAATATAGGAAGCCCTAGGAAATGACTGAATCCTTATGGAAACTACCTGAATGGCTCCCAGGTTGTATATACATTTTTTCAATTTAACTGCATTTGTATCCTTCTAAAACCATTAAAATGCCCCCAAGGGAGCCACAGGAAGGCAGAGGAAGCTTTCCAAAGGAAGGAGGGGTTTTTTCCAATGGCAGACACAGTGACAACCACACAATATAATGATGGCAAATATATGGGATTACTGCCAGACTCTCGTCCAAGACACACTGATGTCTTCATCTAGTCAAATATGTTCTCCAAATAAAATTCTATTATGCAAGGCAAAATGAATGCTATATTATGGATTTTGGCATGAAACCACTGTGATTTTTAACTCAGTTGTCTGCCATGAATCAGGATATTAATTGGCATATAAATTGTACAGATGTACATTCTGCATTAAGTGACCTTTTTCTTTCAAGGTCTTACAGAATCATTTGTCTCTAAAATGGCCACTATGAAAATAAAAAACCCTCACAATCAGTACTGTTTAGATTACAAATATCTGTACAACCTACTCCTCTTGAATTATTCAAGCATGTCCAATGGCCTTTCAAATAGATCTTAATCTAATCCAAGAGAAACTTAGTTTTTACAATTCTGATTATACCACTAAAACATCATCTTTCAAAGGTATAAGCAGATAATTACTAAAATGTGCACCTATAAATTCCAGGTTTAGTGCTTGCAATGGAAACTGACACAGTTATTCGCCTTTCTGGCTCCCTTGGGAGAACAGAATAATTTGGGAACCACTGCCTTCATCCTTTGTAAATTTAGCAATCAAATTGTAAGATTTCACTAATTATTTTTTTTATATTTCTTTATCTGAACTTGAAATTTAGCCATACTTAGAAAAATCCTTCAGCACAACCCAAGATATTTTAAGCTGCATCACTATTATTATTAATTTATGTACTATAATTTCCAGTGGCACTAAAATGTTCAAAACAAAGCCATACCTAAAACATGTTTATCTCCTACAGCATTGAATGTCTGTCTCAATGAAGTCTTTAGTGAGGGAGAAAATGTATAGTCTTTATGGTGAATTTTAGAACTGAGGATTGCTATATTTGTAATAAATTAGTGTTACCACATCTCATTTATCCCTGCAGTAGGAAAAATGTGTGGAAACGACAACTGCCAACTGCATCAGAAGGGAGTCACCAAGTTATTATTCATTTTCTCCTCAAAAGGGAGCAAGAGGAAACCAAAACTATGCCAACTTAAGGCAAATAAAACACATTAACAGTGAGCAACCTTACCTTTAAAGGCCAGATATGTAACATTTTAAAAATGGAGAAAAGCAATACAGTCTCACAGTAACAGCTGTGTTGTATAAACTTCCAAAGTCTGAGCAAACTTTTAGCTCTGCTTCTATTTCTAACAAACTTGAGCAGTCCTTGTGCCAGATATTTCTATGAAAGTACCACAAATATTTATCTGTCCTATTTCTCTGATTTTAACCAAAAAAACCCAAAAACTATGTCAAAACACAACATTAAACTATTAAGGAAAGATCATCAACATCATTCAAATGTGAGCTAGAGATGAAGGCTTGTTTTCTCTACTGATTCTCTATCAAATCTGTTGAAAACCACTCCCCATATTCAAAAGTGATGCCAACTCTTTTTCCCTGCTTCCAAACCACCAGTGAGGGAAAGATGGAGAGCATTGGTGGAAAAAAGCTCTCTTCAAAAGCTGGGGCTCTAGGTCAGCACCTGGACACAGCAGCCTAGAGAAAGCAGAAGCTAAAAGTATGTGAACTCACACTTCTGAAATCCTTGTACTCATTCAAAAGCAGTTTTAAAACTGCTATGCCCTTTTAATCACTTGATTTTCCACAAAAAAATCTAAGCCTGACATGTGCTATGGTGAAGGAGAACTTTTGGTTGTCTGATACTATTTGTGAGATTGTTGGAGGTGGGGATGGTTTGTAAGCAAATTAAACATCCTGGAAACTTAAAAGCAGTCAGCAGAAACGCACACACATTCATTCACAAAGTGTTTGCAGCAATTAAAAAAAAATCACAGAAAAGGTAAGGTTGGAAGACTCCATGAACGTTTGGTAGAAAGGCTGATGGTAACTGCCAAGTACCTACCAAGATGACAGAGTAATGCTAGGGAAACAAAGGCAAGGGGGAAGGGGAAATAAGACACTTGCAAATGGACAAAGCTAGATAATCATCTCATTACAATGATGTTAAATGAAAACTCATGTTTTTTTCTGGAAAATCCCTACCACATTTTTTCCACTTAGTGGATTTCAACAGTTTTCAGAAAGGGACAGTTGACCTCATCTCTGCTCTGCCTGGACCATGCTCCCAGGCTGAGATGCATTTCCCATTATGTCTGTTCAAATAGAAAAAAAGCAGCACTTGATGGAAGTCACACACCCGTACCCACTGATAACAGAGCACTTGCCACACACAGGAGAACAGTGTGAAAGAAAAAAGCAGCACATGTTCCAGAGGCAGAGATAGTCTCAAGTAGAACTGAGCTGCAACAACATGCTCCTCCTTCAGTTCCATACACGAGAGCAAATGTTGTATTTTGACAATGCCAGGAAGTTTAACTCGTCTGAAAATGTCAAAGATGTACACGTATAGGAAGATATTATATTGAATCATGAAAGCAAAAGACATTTTGATTTTTAAACCCAGGCTACCACAGAAATCACAATTATTACTCTGGTCACTCAGGTGTCTTCCCCTAAGAAAGGCTAAAATTGGAGTCTCTCTTTGTATTCTCTTGTTATAAAAAGAGAACACTATATATTATGCTCAGATGATATCCTGTATGCACTCACAAGATCAATCTTAATGTAATTCTTATGTTCCTTAAAACTCTACTTCTGTGTCTGACAAACCTTAATTTAATAAAGCTTCTGATGGCCTGAGTCAAACAGATATTATTGTTTAATTATTTCTTTTTGCTCTCATCTGTCTGCATCCTTTCCCCTCTTCTCACCACATACTTAGCTGACAATGCAGGTCAAGGATCTGTATCAGAGGTGCCTGGAGTATTTCTGCATGTAGATAATTCTCACCACACAGGTGTCCTGCTCCTTGATTTGGGTTATTTGGTTTACAGGAGTTCATAAAAACAATAACTGCAATTTTAGAATAAACCACAGCATCACTCTAGAATGAATCAATGTATGGAGTGGACGAGGCTGGACAAATACAAAACATATTTCAAATTAAAAAAAATCATAACCTGGAGGATCAAATGTCTAGTAACTGCTTTTATCATTAATTTAAGCTTTTTATTTCCCCTTCCTTGACTACATTATTCTCTTTCTACTTAACAGCTATTGGTGTGTAATTACAGGTACAGAGCAATACCTGTATTTCACACAGCCCAGCTCTCCTTGGGGCTTCACAGATATCTTGAATTAGAAACTGGTTCCTTCAAAAGGTAGTTGAGACAAAAAGAAGAGGTTGTTATAAATTGCTCTGCTCTCTGTTCCTGTACTCTCCTTGCTGCTCCTTTACTTCTAGGAACAGTCTCACTACTATCAAGCAAATTAGAAGAAAATCGGCATCAGCCAGGAGCCAGCTCAGCTAAGAGCCTCGAGTGAGCCTTCATTCTCTGTTCAGTCTATTCCACAAGAAGGCAAGCCATTGCCAAAATACCCTTCTAAAATGTTACATCAGCGGCTACCAGACAACAGCTTGAGAGATTTTTGATCAAGACCCAAACCAATCAGTCTGCTATGAAATATTCCATGATAATAAGCTTCCCTTTTCAGAGGAGATCTTATTATGCTTGGATCTAGAATGTTAAGACAATACAATTTTAACACTTTCTAAAATGTGATTGATTTATTGTTCTGCCACATCATTTTTTGGATAATATGATAAATTCAATTCAATTCATCACATTATCCTATAAATATTGCAACAAATTATTAAAGCAATAAAACCTCGTGGCAGAAGTTTAATGAGCTCATGTCACATTTGTGTTAAAGCCAAGTGATAAATTGCAACATCTGCAGTGGATGTCACCGCCTTAAAAGGGAAAGTCTGCACATTCTCCTAGCACAAGGCAGAAGTTTAAATCTTTACTTGGAGCTACAATACAGAAAAAACACAACAAAATATTAAACATAAATGTCTAGTCACACACTACTCTTCCTTCTAGCAATTTGGACCAATCCTGCCTGGATGCCATTTAGTATGAAATTCAAATATATGAAAATTTGATAGTATAGGGTAGGGTATATTTACCCCAAAAAGATTTATTTACAAATTTATTGGGTGACTTCTTAGTTTAACAGGCTTCAAATTACTGATTTGACAAATACTTTGAGTATTAATTTTCTTAATTTTCTTCTGTCAGATAAATCAAATAGAAAAGCCTGTGGAAAAGAAAATCACTTATCACTTATTGCTATACAAGTAAAAAAAAAAAAACAAACAAAACAACAACAACCAAAAAACCCAAAGAAACAAAACAAAAAAAAAAAAACAAACACAAAAAACACAACACCAAAACCCCATAGAAATTATGTAAAAAAAAAAAAGCCACACTATTTACTTACAAGTTTGGAAGGAATTTATATTTTTATGTATTACATTAGATGACTGTTGGTGGAGCTGCTTAAGGGGCTGGCTACTTTTTTGTGTAGATGTGTTCACATGCAAGTACACGATCACTTGCTTCACATGTGCTTAACAATAAGTTGCTATCAATTCTGACATGCAGCTGGCATTTTTCCCCTTCTTTCTCAATTTTTTCATGAGCAACAGTAGATTGTGTGTCAGTTTTACTGAAATGCTTTAATAAATGAAAGACGATGATTTAATAGGTCTTACCATTATTCAGCCTGAGTACTAAATCTTTTACTATTAAATGTTCTCCTAATCGTCTCCTGGAGGAGTTCAAAGTTCCAGTGAGTCATTCAGGATCCCTTCCTACTTATTAAGAATCAAGTCCAGTAAAGGAGCTGAGAGGAAACAATAAGAGTTAGAAACCCAGTTCTCTACTGACAAATCTCTTTTTGAGAAACAGCTTACAGTCCATTCATTGGTTAAACAACAAGGTTAAATTCACCTCCTGAGGCTTCTTCACTTCATTAGACTATTAGAATAGAAAACTATCACACCTCTAAACTAATTTCTGAAATTGGGTGTAACACATACATTTATAAGCACATTGCAATACTCTACCATTGCAAGCAGCTGTTAAGTTTACATACCTCAGTAAACAAGATTTTTAAGTCTCAAGTGCTTTAAAAAGCTAGCATTCAGAAAAAAAACCCCCACAAACCAGTGGTGAAATGGCAGTAAACAAGAAATTATGCATTTAAAATTCTATTTTATATATTGGTCATACTAGAAAGAAAATATGGAAGTGTTTTCATTTTTATATGCAATTGAGAATTCTTATTAATTGTATTAAATCTAAATTTCCAGATGAGTACTAATACTAGCAGCAGGTTGGCTCTTTGTCCTATTCTTTGATCCAGGTAACACTGCAGCATACTTTTGTATGTCACACTGACTACCAGCCAGCCCTGTCCTCAATGCTTTGTACAGAGCAGTAGCTCTTCTACTCAAGAATAACACATCACCAGCCATCACAAAATTATTTTGGATGAGAGCAAAGACTGACAAACATTTCATTCCAAACCAAGTTTCTCTTCCTACTTTCCTAAGCAAAGCCAGAAACTGCAACCATGAGGTCTTAAGCTGTGGAAATTGATGAAAAACTCTAAGGTTGGGACATATCCTCAGGCACAGCCTCTCGTACTTGCCCTCTCCCTAAGATCTACACAACCTAACACTCAACCTTACCCGTGTGTCTGTAGCTCATGATCTGGGGTTTCATTTTTTAATGTTGCCACCCTGTGGTCATTCATGGCAAAGACAAAGTTTCTCTCCATGAAAATGTAGAAAAATATGTTGGGATTTCAAACAACTCTTCAGAGTTGAACAAGCTGAAGGATAAAGTTTTATCAAAACTTTATGCGAGCTAACCCATAATATAAGAACAGTAATCTCCTTCAGTTCTGTAGGAATATACACCATGACTCCAGTCAAGCCAGAGTCTTCTGTTCATCTCAGCTACAGCATCAGAGCATACAGCACAAGTTATTCACAGAAACACTAATTCCAACACAGTTTGTTGCTTTACTTGTGTCAGTTTTGCCATCAACTTTAACAGGTATAAATGAACTAATAAAACACCCTTTTATTCAACTTGCCATCTCCCAAGAGAACTGCATCTATTTCAACCCTTTAGTTTCTTTCACTCTTTCAAACTAAAATTCCTTACCATAAAATTTCAGCCATGAATTCTTAAGGTCATGCTTCTTTCCCTTTCTGTATGCAAAGGGAATTGACATTCTCTCCTGTTTTAATAATTAAAAATGTCAAAAAGAAACAATTCAATTTCTAATCAATCTAGCTATCAGTCTTATTTTACAGCTTTTTGCTGTCCTAGAGAAGGACAAACATTCATTTAAGAGCTGTAGCTAGTAATTTTTTTGTTAGGGGCAAAAAAAGGCGACTCAATTAACACATGCTTTTAGTAGTTCACATGAAGTTATTTACTGTTACTACAGACTTGCTTTTGTAATTTTAACTTTCAAGATGCTTGTTTCCAGCTGCTGAGGTACCTGATTGCAACAGCAAGGAGGGGAAAAACATCCCACAAAGACTGACGCCCACAGTTCACTCCAACAGCAGTGTACCCACCCAAAATAAACTAAACCAGCAACATCCTTTCTGCCCTCCTGATCTCCCTAAAAGGTCTAATGCAGAATGAGGATTTCAATAACTTTATTCTGCTCCTTTGTAGTTGTGAAGCCTTCTTCAAGTGCAGTCATTAAGAAAACAAGCTCCCTGACAGCCAGCACACTCCTCCTAAGCATGGGAGCAGGAACAGCCCTAAAACACCCACTTTGTGGTCCCTTCCACCCTGACCCATTCTGGGACTTTGTTTTTGTCTGAAATTTGAAGCAACACACCACCATGTCAGGACTAAGTTTTTGGGGGATGTGAAAAGGACAGCTGATACTCTCACACTGCACACAAACACATTTATTTCAGCCTGACTTGACGTGGTAATTTTTAAAGTTTTCCATCTACCTGCTGAAGAGTGAATCTCTTACAGGTTTACACTGTGAATATTCTCTGCTGGTTCCATTGTTACAAGTTCTACAGAGTGACATGAACAATAATCTGCCATATTTAATCTGTAAATCTCTGTATGAGGATGTGGATGATTAAATGAAAAGATCAAATGTCAGATACTTCCCTTTCTTCATTAACACAAAACCCACCTAATTCCATCTGCATAGGTAGGCCAGTTGAGCATCCTACATTCTGCAGCATCAAGAGTTCACATAATTTTAAGAAATTTGCATAGAAAGAAGAATGCAGTGAGCTTTTTACAAATCAGAAGGACTCTTAATATCACAAAAGTAATAGCAGATTTCTTTTTAGCTGAAATCAGGTTAATAACTGGCTCTCCTCTCATGCATTTTTATCAACTGTAAGTTTTTAAATATCTACCTAATCCCCCAGTCATCATGAAGGTGCACTGACCCTCAGCTTTACCAAGCTGTAACTTCAATTACACTAGTCTGTGACAAAGTTAATTAGAATATACTTCCACAGCAGTAGAATATAGTGGCAATATAAATGAGAACATAGAAAAATGAGATCACGTGACAGTAAAAAGGACTTTAAGAATTAATTTGAAAACTACACAAAACAATCCATCACTGTTAGAACATCAAATCCTTAACATTTTCATTACTTATTTCTGTAATGTCACCAGTAAACAGGCTCCTGATACTCACACTCAGCTCTGTCTTGGAATTTATTTAGCACCTTGCATTCACATAATTCATTCTTTATTTCCACCTATTTATCAGCCCTTTTCATTGATATAGAATAGAAACACTCATTCAAAGCACTAATGAAGGGTACCTATCATGTACAGCTGATTAAACTGATTGCTGAATGCAAATGAACAGCCAGCCAAAGCTCTGCTCCACATAACTGGGAGAATTGGATACACTGGGAAAAGGAGGGTACAAGTAAAAGGTTTTGGGATTTGAGGTCCTGGACTCAGATGGTCTGAATTCAATTGTTTTGCCAGCAGATTTAGGATAACAGATTTATCAAAAATACTAGACATTCCTGAAACACTGTGGCTACAAATTTCTACAAAATATTATCAACACTGCAGAAAATACCATATAATGTACAGAACTCCAGAAGTGTCCTTTAATAGTCATTTCACAAATTTTGACAACAGGTAACTGCAGTCATTTTATGCCTCCCCTTTCCTCTTTCTTTCTGAAATGTTTTTTTTCCATTCTCATAACAGTACATTTGTCTCAGGGGAGCACTGTACTTTCATACAATAACACTGCATTCTAGAAGTTATTATTTTCATTTGTTAATGTTTTTGCCAACGTATATATTCAGTACACAGTAATATGATGGATGCCCTATCCAGAATCCAGCTACATTATTAGATGTACAACATGTTGATATCACCAACTTTGGAGCAAACAGGCAGCTGAAAGCAAAATGGAAGAAAAAGGAGGGAAAAGCATCTGGTGCATTGAGCAGGCAATGAAACAAATGATAGAAGTTTAGTGTTCCCAGCAAAAATATTTTAAAGCAATGCTATCAAATTGAATTGTTACTTCACCAAGGAGAGGAGAAAGGCAAAGGACACTTGGTGAACATTAGCAAAAAAATCTGGCTTTAGTGGTGGACGACAGTGATCTACAGTTCTGCATAATAGGCTCTTCGCTCTATAAATCTGCTCCACTCCACAGCACTTCCCCAAGTAGGTGATATATTTCTAAAAAGTTCCATCTAAATGTCACCCTGAAAGCTTGCCACGCCGAGGACCATTCTAAATGTCAGAACAGTCTCATGCGACCTATGACAGAATTTAGGATTAGTCTGTGCCACATCTTCCTAAAACGAATTTCTAAGACTAAGTTATGCCTTTGGAATTTGGATTCTGATCTGCGCTGTTATTCAGCCTTCCTGCCTTCAAAAGTACAGACTTTATTTTTCAGTTTATCTCAGTTTTCAAGACTCAATACACTTCCAAAAAGCAATGAGGAATTTTACAGTAGAACACATCCTTCTGATATCCTTTAATAGAATTAATGTGAATCATGGCTGCATTTTGGATTTTAGTCTTTGCACAAACACCAATTCTTTTACAGAATGCAGAGAAAAATAAATTCCATTAGCTCCACAGGACACAGAATTGAACATGAAGAGATACAAAAAGGCTGGATCCCTATAGCAATCATAACACAATAATCAGAATCTTTAAACACTGTTAAAGAAAAAAGTGAATGAAATTCATTAGACATTTAAGTTGGACCTAACCAAGATAGGGAGGCATTAAAATGAAAGCCTTGTATACAAAAGGGGAAGAAAAAAAATCACAGAAAGAATGAAATAAAAAACTTTCACAGTTCATATTCATATGAAGGACACACATGCATTAATTTATAGGAGACCATCACCTGGTTTTCAATGGATTTATAAAATTATTCACATTATATTCACATTTTAGGGCTCCATTATCATCAGCACCCATTTATTCTTCAGCATCAACTCATTTTATGTCAGTTATTGGAGATCCAAAGTAGGGAGAGCCATTGACAGAGGAATGATTCTTAGTGCATATATAGGATACAAGCTCTGAAGGTTTTCTGTGGTTTGGTGCGTTCAAAAATATTTTATTAATTGTGTGATCAATTGTGTAATTATTTTTTTATTAATTTTATTAATTGTATATCTTTAGAAAGAGGTAAGCTTTAGCTGAAGCTTCACCTTGGAGAAAATTGATGCCATTTTACAAAATATTTTCATATGACTTGTTAGACACTCAGCAAAAGTACCATTTTCCAGAAGGACAACATAAGTTTAAAAGGAAAAAATTTCATAAATTAAAATGACAGACTAAAAAAAATGCCTTCTGAGCCACATTGCACAAACATTTATCTAGACTACAAGAATGTTGTATTACATAACTTAAAACCGTATAATCCAAGGGTAAATCTTGATGCACATCTCAAGAAGCACAGTTGGGGATTATGCAATAGGCAGCTCCAGCTGCAGCAGCATCTGGCTCACAACTACAAAACTATACAAATGTAAAACACGTGGTTTCCTGAAGTATTGTTCTTTTCTTGGAAAAAGTTGTTCAATCTGGGCAAAATAATACAATAATCTAGTCAGTGCTTAATTATTACACAAGATATTCTAAATAAAACATCAAGCTCAGGCTTAAGTAGGACTTGAGGGAACCATAAGCCATATGCTGGCCCTCTGAACCAAAATTAATTTCATCTTAAAGACTCTATAGGTCATTGTCATAACAGTTTGGATGAGAAAATTGAATTTGGGGCCAGTATTCATCTCATACTGCTAATAGTAGTTCTTATCACTTATTGCTGTAATAAAAGGTAGCCCACAAACTAGAGAGGGTATATGAAAGAGGTTAATAGCACAGTCATCTAAATGTACAGTTAGTACTCTGCCAGATTCACTGCATCAGATTTTATTTAGTGCTACTCTACTCCATCCTGCATTACCAAGTGTAAAATAAATTACATTTTTATAGCACGCTGTAACTATTTTATGACTTCTATTTATTAGAAATATTTTTACTGTTTTCAGAAAAAACATATAGAAATGCTCAAAAAATGTATGTGTTATTCTGTCATTTTTGTTATACAGTACTTTAAAAATACTTTGAAAACCTTTAAAATTTACTTTGCTTGTTCTGTAGCATACGTTTACTGGGTTAAAGTGATAGGAAATTCCACAAATTTTACCTGGAAATTTCATTGTGTTACTACAGAAATGCTGCCTGTGATGTTTCACAAAGCTTTCAAGATTTTGTTTCTGTACTAAACCAGCAAATGGCTGTGCTTTACTCACTGTCAGTCAGTGCACCTGACGGATTAGAAAGCTCCACCATCCCAGCTCACCTTAAATACATTAAGCCTTAAGAGAAGCTGAAATCAGCATTTGTGTTTATGCTCGAAGACACCCCAAGGACAGCTCAGTCACTGGTCACAGCCAGCACAGATTCATGAGAAGAAAGTCCTTAAAAAACTCAATTTCCTCTCATGATGAGGTATACTGCGTAACCTGCCCAGGTGATCAAGGGAAGATGGTTGATGAAATTTCTGGATTGCAGTGAAGTTCTGATCCTGTCTCTCCCAGGATCTTTCTGGATAAGAGGTCCACCCCACAGCTGGGTAAACACATAATGGGATGGGTGAGAACTGGCTCCCAGGTCAGGCACACAGGGTTACTGTGAACATCAGACTGGTGACCTGTCACTAGCAGGGTCCCACAGGGCTCCATCCTCAGCCCTGTGCTCTTCAACATCTTCATAAATGACCTGGACTCAGGGCAGGAAAGGAGACAAAATTTGCCAATGATACTAAATTGGGAGGAGCTGTTGACTCCCTCAAAGTCAAGTGCTGGATTCTGCACCTGGGATGGGACAAACCTGGATTTGCACACACAGTGAGGAAGGAGAGGCTGGAAAGCATCAGGCCAATTTGGATCTGAGTCAGCAGTGCCCTAGCAGCTGTGTTTGGGCATTCTATTTACTGCTTTGATCTCTGGCAAATCTCAGCCATCACACTCCAGTAACCCTTTTCAGCAGGGGGTGAACCCATGCAGAAACTGAGGGAGAGCAGGATGCAACAGAAGCAGCCAGCATCCCACTGATTCCTATGCTTTCCTCTCCTGGACCTCTTAAAATCACAATCCACATTTCTTCTAGGATACTGTTGGCATAGGCACCTACATATTAAAAAGGATACAATCAAATGGGAGGAAGAACAAATATTCTTGTCTTTGCTCTTTTTAATAGTGCCACAAACTAATTCTAGCAGCACAGGAGTACAGCCATGAAAAAGCACATAAAGTAAGAAGCTAAAAAAAATTGCTCTCAAAAAATTGACGTAAAGCTTGTACAGACTTTCACTGGGATTAGTTCATTCTCAGATATCACTTGACCCTCCTGATGCTCTCTGGGTGTTATGTGACAAGACACGCACAGAACTACTCTAACCTGTCAAGTTTAACTTGGGAAGATGTTACTGAAATGTCCCTGCTCATCAATCCATGGCATTCATCTACCTGGGGACCCAAAGTCTGAGTTACAGGTCACATTACTATACATGAGCACATGATCCATGCAATAGAACGCATGCAGCCAAACTACTGGAAAATAACCTCCTCCCACCTCCAAGAGAAAAACTGAACAAGTGACAGATAACTGACAGTCCAGATCATGTACCATATATTTTATGCAACTTTTTTTGTTGTTGTTGGATCAGTATGCAGGTTTCAAACATTTGCAGGTAAAATCTTAAGTATTTTTGAAAGGGAACAGCTAAAAGAAACAGGAATCATTGCAAAGTACGTCTTCCATATGGTGTAACAGGAGCCATACAACAACTGATCTGGGATCACCCAAAACTGTCTTTCCTTTTAAACACTGTGAAAACAGAACATACACACCAGATGACTGCACACCTCTGTTCAAAGCAGCAACTTCAACCTCACTGCCCCAGCACATGCCACACTGGCCAAGCTGTGGGCTGTAGTCAGGTACTTTCTCCCTCACAACTCTGCCCAGGTTTTTCTGTGAAAAAATCTGTCTCACTTAGATGAGGACATAATCTTTTCAAAACACACTGATTTGCACCACAAGGCTTTTTCATACTAAACCACTCTATTTGCTATTGAGGTTTAAATTCCCAGCTGGTTTTGGGGCAGAGGGGTACATTTGAACTCAGTACTTGGATTTGCAGGAAAATATTTGCATGCTAATTTAAGGATGGGATTCGGAAGAGCTGGGGGAATCTGGTCTTGTTGGGTTTTTACCCTGCAGGTACTGTCAAGACTTGGAGACCCAGAAGACTCAGGTCTCTATTCCATCACTTATTTTCAAATCCAAGGAACTCCAATACTTAAGAGGAATATTTTTACTGGAGAAAAAAAAAAGGAGAAATTCCATGCTCTTTTCAACCAAGAAAGCAGCAAAATCTCTTTTGTAGAGGCTGATGTTTGAGGAGTAGTGACTGCATTTTCCTGAGAGGCTAAATGCTGCCTGCTGGCCATGCTCCTGACAAAGCAGCAACTCCAGCTTACTCAAGGAAAAAAACCCAAACTGTGCCAAGATACCAATAATTGCAAAGTGGAGGCAGGTAACTAAAGTGAGGGGAGAAATCTTCCCAGTAGGAAGACCAGAGAGGTGAAGCTGAGCCTGGGAAAAGGAGTTTGCTCCTTCTTTTCCTGCAGGACATGGCTGCTCCTACCCCGACTCCCTGGCAGGCAGAGCCATTCCCAGGAGGCACCCCAGGCCTATTCCTGCCCTGCTGATCATTTCAGGATTTCTCAGGAGAGAAAAGCAACTTTCCTACCTGTACAAAAAAGTCATTTCATCTCAAACATTTTCTTTAAAAGTGTGATCTTTTTTAAAAAATCTCTTTGCTTTTCTCATCAATTTTTATATTCCCTTAACTTCTTTTTATATTCCTCACAGGCTTTTCTTAAATCTTTCCATCACACAATTTTTTTCTCTCTTATCTTCAATTTTATTTTTCATGGACTTGTTCATCCACCTTGGCTTTTTCCCCCCTGCCTTCCTACCCATACTGTAGTTACAGCTCCATAACACACATCACCAGTGGGCCACCATTAACTCATCTTTCAATGCTTTGCTTCCCTTCTGTGTTCTTCCTTTATATTCAATAACCACCCAACATTTCACTCTTGAACTTCATCTGTATAGTTCTTTATATTGCTAAAACCAAAAACCCCCAGAAAAACCAAAAAGAACCCACACCACAAGTATGTACGTAAAAGCAAAACATAAAAAAAATTGCAGAAATTATTAATTCAAAAAGATTTTAGATTTTCTATTTTAAAATTTAGTTGTAACAGCACTGAATGAGTGTCCTGCCAAGCTACTGCAGTACCTCATGCTAATGACAGTGTTTGGACCTCTTTCTTTGTTATGTATTTTTAATAGTCTGCCAGCTTTGCCCATGGGATGTCTCAGGCCAGCCAAGGGGCTCTGGCCTTTGCTGCCACCAGCCTTGAGCATCACCAGAGCTGTCACCCACCATGGCAGCTGTGCTGACCCAACAAGGTGCTTCCCAGCAGCCAAAAAGTGAAAACAAATCAGCTCTGGCTCTCTTTTCAAGTGCTGTGCAAACTATTGATGTACACTTCTAAAGAGTTTTTTATACCTGTTCATACATTGCGTTTTTGGGTGGAACTTGGTCATACACTCAGAGGCCAACCAAGCTTCCAATATCTAGCAGCTCATACTTGACTCCTATTGTTGAGACAGGGAGGAACAGCAAAAAAATGAATATTCCATCAAATCAATTAGATAAGTACTCTGGTTTTGCTTCTCTCTACTTCTAATTATCCCAGTCTGCCAATGTTGCCAGTGTCAGCACAGCTTCACATACCAGATCATGATAATTAGCAGCACAAACTTCTGATCTCTGATATAGGAATTCCCACCAATTAACAAGTTAACAGTTAATTAGGCTTAAACAAAAAAAAAAAATCTCATCATCTGGTGCTTGTGCAGCCTGAAATTCTCAATTACACTGTGGTAGTTTAGTTGCAAGGAGCAAGGCAAGTGAGGAGCTGTGAAGCCAGGCAGATTGGGAACCCCAGCATCTGGGAGGTGCTGTGAAACAACAGGCAGATAGATGCTGGCCTTACAGCTGATAATGACACCACAGAACTAATTTTCCCTTTCCTTAAAGAAAAGCTCCATCCAGGGTTAGCATTCCAGCTGTATTCTGTGTTTTGTTATATTGATTAAATCAACATCCATCTAAAGGAACAAGCCATCTAAACCACCAGCTATGTAAGACAATTCTTCATAATCAGAAGTTATTTAGCTGGAGATCTCAAAATACCAAGTATTTATAGTGAAATGTTTAAGGTGCTATGCATTTTTGTAACAGAAGTCAGAGTAAGGCTAAATGAATGCAAGTGGCAAACATTATAAAAAGGCTAATTTATCAGAAGAAATAAGATGGTTTTGGTTTTACTTATAACTTGAAGATTCACATTTGTCAAATGTTTGAAAAACAAAACTATTTTTTTTAGTTTGTGAAATCTAGCCTCTAAAAAAAAAACCAAACAAACAATTACAAGACAACTACTAAGGTGAGCAGAGAAAAACAGCTCTACTACCCAAGCCATAATAAAAGAGAAAAAGCAGCAGGCTTAGTCAATCCAGCCTGGGAAACAGCTGTTCTCTGTTGGGTTTTAGCAATATAAAAATCAAGACAAAAACCATGAAGCAAATAGCTTGCTCTAATTGTTTCTTTCCTTCATGAAGCAATTTTGGGATGTCTTTCCCTGATAATGACTAGATTTCCTCCAAATTCAGAAGACTGCCTCTCAGGCACTCTTTCCTCCCCTTTCTGAAGAAATAATGGGTTTACATATTTAGCCTAGCTTTGGTATCACTTTACAGGTTTGGTAACATCACAGCACAAGCAGAATTTCAGTAGCTCACACACAGATCATCAGAGCCACCACACTGCTGAACCCTGGCACCACCTGCAAAGGGTCCTCAGCTTCAACAGGACTGCAGTCACCTGTCTGAACTTCTCTCTGGGCTCCTCAAGTCCTATTGCTGTGCTGGTAGAAAGGCTATGAGCACTCTTACATTTTCAGTCTATTTTTTCAGTGCTGTTTGGCCTTAAACAAGTGTAACCTACTAAAAAAAAATTAAAATGTTCATATTGTATGGTATAACTAATTACTCTGTTTCTCTCCTTAAATAAGGAGCTGAATATCCCATGATTCACAAGGTATTGACTACAGGCATTGAGGCTTTGTTTCTTTTTTTTCCAAACTACCAATAGGACAAAAAAGAAGGAAAGAGCTCTGCATGTTATCCCTGCTCCGCACCAGCTGCTAACCATCCATGAATGTGGTCTCCCTCTGTAACACCTCCTGACACACATGTGGCACAAATGAATATTTCAGGACTCCAGTGTGAGTACACAGAGCTTGGGTTGCAATGAGATCTGCCTGCTGTCACTGCCTAGGGGATGATGCCACAATGAGTTTCTATTAGCATAGTTTCATCTTCAAGAAGGGTCTGTTTTAAGACAATACACAGACATTTATGATTTTTATTTTAGCAACTGCCTTGTTAGCAAATCACAAAAGTAGCTTTCTACTGTAAGCCTTTGCAGCTATCATCACACGAAGAGTGAAATTACATGACTCTGTTAAAGTTTCCAAATATAGGAACTTGCTCTTTAAATTCAAGCTGCTGATCAACTAAAATGTTCATCTCTGGAGGTCCCACAGTATTATGACAGCAGCTATCATGTCCATCCAATCAAAGTGAAAGGCAGGAGAAAATAAACCCCATAATCTTAGCTCCAAATTAACTTTCAACTTCATTTGGAGGGGAAAAAATAGGGAAGAACTACTCCCTTAATTACAGACTTTCTTTCTTTCTAATTAACCAGAATAATTGAAGCATGACTTCTTAAAAGCTTCTTGCCTAACATCTCCCATGGTGGAAGCTTTTTGCTATCTGCCAAACAGTATTAAGTCTTGAAAAACTTCTGGCTGGATAATCTGCTGGCTAATACTACTGCACAGGGTACACAGTATCTTCCTTAAAAGCCCTCGTGACTTCAAAAAGTATAATTAAAGTTCTGTTGGTTTTTCAACTCTGATTCTTCCAAAAAGAATAACTAGAGATTGCAAAAGAGAAAATACAGTCCCTTGATAATTTGAGATTCATAGAAGTACTATTTAAAATCTGCTCTCTTTATGCTTTTATACTTTTTTTTTTAAATCAAACATTAATGGTAATGCTTTTATTTAATAAAAGCTTTTTTTTTTTTTTTAGGAACACGTGTTTCAGTCTCAGCATGGTTTTGTATCACTCTGTTAAGTAAAATGTAATAGTTCCATCCAGTGGTCTTTCCCAGCATTGCAGGACCGGGATCAGAAAATAAAGTGAAGATATCTTTGCACCCAACTAATTGCAAAAATGACCTAAACATCAATGGGAAGGGCAGTAGTGACTTACTGATCTCACATACTTAGTATTGTAGCAACATGATCAGATCACAGTTGTATAATAGTTTTCTATTAGAACAGCACATCTGAAAGCAGATTTACTGGTTACAAGTACTTCAAAATAGTAATGCAAAATAAAAATTTCACTTCAATTAGTATAAAAATTTCTACTTCCATAGTGTGAGATTAAATAACTCTGAATATTAAAAACCGGCCTTCTCTTTTCTAATTTTCATAACATTCAGCATCCAGAGGGTCCAATATAGAGCTCACTATGCTAGAAAATACAAAAGCACAGACAAAGACACTCTCTCCTAGGAGCTCTCAGCATTGTTTATGTCCCTCAAATGTTTCAGCTGGAAGTGTCAATTCCAGATGTATTGGTCACAGATGACTGACAGCAACTTCTGTAGCTCAAATCCAACTGGGGGGGGGGAAAAAGCAAAGCATTTTCTTTATTGTCTCTCTGACCCACTGTTCCTTCAGCACTTGGGGGAAAAAAATGAACAAACATGTCAGTGGGGTCCACTTGGCATCTTAAATGACAGAGAAAATGTTTGTCATGTGAGTGCACACACAGTGGTCACAGAAAACACCAATGAATTTCACCAAATTAAAAAGAGCAGGAGCTGGCAATGAGGTTCAGGTAGCACGCTGTGCATTTTGGTGTTGTGTTAGCAAATTTCACCACTGCATTCATAAATATTAGATTCTGTTAACTCTTTCTGGTGTTGTGGCTAACCTTCCTTTGACAGGGATGGTTTCTGCTTGCCCTGTTCCAGGTCATTAAGATCAGTCAAATTCACAAGACAGAGATCTTGACCTTGTCAGATCCAGTCACTCAAAAGACAGCTTCAGATTGGGAAAAGCAGAATGTGAGCTGCTATTTTCACTATGCTGCCTACACTATGACAGGCACAGAGTCTTTGTTATTAAATAAGCATTATACTCCCACCCACAACTGGGCTTCTCTCTTCCAGCAGCCCATATGGTGCCACTCATCTTTCCTCCCTCTCCTCCCCTTTTGTGCTGTTTTAAATCCCCAAGATCCAGGCACAGGATGCATTATGAACAAAGCTTTGTTCACACTGCTTACTCCACATAAGCCCTCCCTGCCACTAACTAAAAAGCCATTTCCCTACTCAAAGTTCAGCAAGCAAAGTTCCCCAAACTGCCTAATCCTGGCAGAGCTCTTGCTTTCATATCAGGAGCAGTGGCAGCAGCTGCTTGGCTGATAGGGCTGCAAACACTTCTCTTTCAGAAGAGAACCATCAAATGAACAGCACAGCCTGCCCCTGGCTGCTCACTGCATCCCAGAGGCTTGCCACTGTCCTAGATTTTACACTGGGGGTACAGCAAACCAAAACAAGGTAATATTCAAGGCTGCTTGAAGTTCAGTGCAACTTTTTGTCTTGAAAAACTAGATTTGCCAAATTCAGCCACTGGGAGGAGTGTATCAGTGCAGGCTTGAGCAGCAGGGAAACAGGCAGAGAGGCTGAACTGCTGAAGGAAAAATTGTACCACAAAAGCCATTAAAAAATTACTAACTGCTGTCTTCTCCAGAGTAGTCTAATTAAGATTTAAATTAAAAAAAACCCTAAACCTATACCAACAAATCCCTATCAACAAGGTGGGGCAGGTGGATTCTTGAAATTCGGAATTGCAGGAAGATCATCTTGGGACCTAAGTCATCCTACCAGTAGCACAGCCTTGTAGGGGTAGCTTCCCGTGGGCCCAAAACTCCATTTCTTAGTTCATTCCAAACCTCCCACAGCTCTGGGATTCAGACACCAAGCAGCCTTTGCATTTCTCATCTTTGTGCACTGCATCCCCAGCCCAGTATTGTGGGCATTTGATGCTCTCACAACTACCTGGGACAGAAATACCTCCACCAAGTAGAGTATCAGGCACAGAGATACTGAAGTGACACCCACAGAGGGCACATTCATTAAAATGCTCTGAGCTGACAAGTCTAAGTGTTTAAGCATCTAGACACAGCCCTGAAGTGAGATGGTCAAAAAGCAATAGAGACTTCAGCAATCACTTGTCTGAGCAGGACTTTACCAGGAACATCTAGTACACGTTTGAGCCTTCCAGATGTCAGCTTGCACATCTGTTTCAGCAGCACTGACCTGCAGAAGTGAGTCCTTACCTACAACTATAGACCTGCCTGTAAAACAAGGCACACAAACACTTCAAAAGCTTGGAAACCATGAAGCCTTTAAACACAGATCAGTGGGAAAGGGACACACACACTTGCTAAATACTACCACTATCACTGGATGCAATTCAATAAAAATGAACTAAACATTGAACTAAACTTGAAACAGGGATTGAAGCTGAGTATTTCCCAATATGAAAAAGGCCCAAGCCATAAAACTTACTATCTTTACTCAATCTCAATGTATATTTCCAAAGCCCAATGTGTATTTTTAAATTCCTTTTTATATAAAGCACCACAGCTCTCATAGGCCTAACAGAGGGGGAAGCCAAAGGGCTTTTCTTTGGCAGCACCCAGTGAGGGGGAATAACTGTAGGTGCACACAAGGTGCACAGGGGAAGAAAACTCTGGGCTTCAGCTGGCAAGACCAGCAAGCTTGAAGTTTCACCAGCTATGATGCTGCATATAAATTTTAAATTTATATGCATTTTAAATTTAACTTGGTACATTTTGGTAAATTTATCTAAATGCTTCCAAATATAATTTTTATTGATAAGTCAATGATGAATCAGCACTGCAGGCAAAAAAGCTGGATTTATCAGACAATGAGAATCACAAAGAAAGGCACCATCTTATCCAGGGCAGACCAAGTATTCCAAGATGCTCCTGGAATTGAGTGGGCTGAGTAGTTAACCTTTCTGTAACAAGAACCATAATTTGTTTCCTTGGATAAAAAAAAAATAAAAATCCTCATGTCAACATCATGAAAAGTTTTTTTGTAAAAAAACTATTTCTCTATAGTCAGGACTTATTCAAAACAGTTGCTCTAGTTATGACACTGAAAATTAAATTCTATTCATACTGATCTTTTGTGTTCACTCCTTAATTGTTTGATTTAACTAGTTCAGAGACAAACTACAAGTTCCACAGATAATTTTTTTACCTTCTTATCAAAACCTGAGTGAGCAGCCTACAAATAATTAGAAATTGGCAGTGTGCTGTATCATAAAAACATTGACATATAAATATCTACAAATTCATAACCTACTTGAATCATGGAGCACTCATTTTTATTCCCTTCAAAAATGTGGAATTCTAGATTATTTTATCCTTTCAACAAAACTAACATAACTAGTGTTAATAAATAGTACAAAGAATAGTACACCAAAACCTATTACATTAACCTGAGTTTATCCCTTCCACACCATATAAGCAAGCACTAGAATTTGGAAACAAGTCCAGAATTTAATGTCGGGTACCTGTAAAGAAACTGAAAAAAAATTACAATCCTGACACTGTGTTGGATGTCTCAGACTTGGCACTCTGGAAAGAGAGGAGATATTTCATCTTTATCTCATTTCTCCTTTATTGCTTGCTTGTAAAAATAGATAAAACTTGCATAGCTCAAGGGTGTTGTGAAGGTAAATTAATTATTTTGAGAGAAGCTATTCAGATATTACAGTGATGAGCATCATGAAAAGCCCCTGAGGAAAAGAATCATTTTGACTTCATGGTAAGGGTCTGAATAAAATGCAGGAAATGAGGCCTGAGGCCACATGTTGTACAAAATAGTGAACATCTGTTCATTAAACAAACTCTGTCCATCCAAAAACATGAATAAGGCAAGAATAGTTTGGAACAAAAATAGCATGGGATAACATAATTAAGAATTACTGTACAGCATACAACTGGAGGCAAACTTCTGTTACAAGAATCATTAACCATACTTAGACTATAAAGTCCTCATTTTTCTGTGAATAACTTATCACATGCAACATCCTTGTTTACTTTTTCAGAATTAAAACGAAATTCCACTTCTTTCACAACCAGTTTGTCCATTTATAAATGTTTGAAACTCACGTGCAATAAACAGACTGGGGGAGCAAATGGTAGCAGTTGCTACCCTGTGGGTTTTCAGGATAGAATTGGCCAGAATGATTTCACACTTTTGCTGACAAAAAGAGTCAAGAATGTGGAGCACTTCTGTGGGAACCCAACATGCTCTTGTGGCAACAGAGTTCTGAAACTACTCAACTCTCCCTAATAAACTTTGCCTTCTACCACAAATCTGCATCAGTCCTGTATTGTTTTTTACCCTCCTTTCTCAAATTTCAGTTTTCCAACCCTATGCTTCCTATTAAAAGTTCAGGATCCCCTTCCAGTCTAACTCTATCCCACTCTTTTGACCTACATCACCTAGTTCTCCTCTAAGACTCTTAGTTCCCCCTCCTGCATTCCTCAGGCTGGAGAAGTCATGCCCACCATTTTAACCTCCAGCAATCTGCTCTTTTTTCCTGAGCACCAGCTTGCTTTGGTGCTTGCTCTGAGAATCAACACTCCTAGCCTCAGTCACCCAAGTGTTTCCATTTATCCATCTTGAAATCAAAGCATGTTTTCTGTTTCCCTCCAAGTCCTAAGCCACTGCATTACCTCCTTATCCCAGGTGTCTGACACTGCCATCTGACTGCCACTATTTATCTATATGTAGGATCTGATTCAGAGTCCATTTCAAATTCATTTCCAACCCAGCTTTTCTTCTCCCCTCCCTAGATGTTTCCTCTAGCCTGTATTTATGTGGAGAACTCACACACTACAAGGTGTTTAAAGATAAACATCTTCCACCTCAGTGCTGAAGTCAACAATTACCTCACTATCTTCAATATTTATTAAAATATTTAACTTCACCTCTAAACTAACAAATGAACAGAAAAGAAATTTTCTCCCTCTTCTAACATTTAGAGATATAAAATTAAGCTTCTAAAGTGGAAATATGATAAAATCCATGGGACCATTTTACCAATCCATACATATAAAACCTGAATTTTACTGATAGTTTTTAGTGAGCAGACACAGACCATTAAGTGATGTTACCCCAAACATGGCTGGAAATGTCAGAGCAGTAGAATTCCCAGCACGTCACCCTTGCATGATGCTAAGCCAGGCCTCAGAAGGAAGATGCTGCAGCATCTCCTCAGGTGTGCCCAGAACGCCCGACCTTGTGCCAGGTGCCTCGAGGAGGTTCATGGAGCAGCCAGCCCAGGTGAGAGCACCCTGCACTACCTGGATGTGCACAGGCACAAGGCACCGTGCCAGGGCCTTGTGCTAAAGCACAGAAAGCTCAGTGCTAAAAGCTGCTGGGAGCAGGAGCAGCAGCCTTTGAACTCCACAGGCAGTGGGAAGGTCCTGGGAGGTGCCAGCCCCATGCTGTCCCTGCCCCTGAGCATCCTTCACTTCCCCAATGCCTAAAGCCCGTTTTCCAAGTGAAACACCTCAACCCTTTGAGAGGAAAAGCCTCCAGGAATCCACTGCAGGAGACAGCTATGCCTTCTTTATGCCCCTGCCTGGGGAAGGGGGAAATTCCTGCTGCTCATCATTGTCACACAGCAGTGACAGCCAGCAGCTCCCAAACGGAGCCCTGGGAAAAACCAAAGCTCCCAGAGGAGTTTCAGACCATGCAGTAGAGTATTGATAGGGCATGTCAGTGCCAGCTGCTGTCCTGCAGAGGCAATGGCAAGCACCACCTCCAGGAAACTCCTTCAGCTCTTCCTGTGCATTCCTGAATTTCAGAGGATTTAATCCATGGCAGCATCAGGCATGACTAAATCAGATCAATATTGTGCTTCAGAGCATTCTAGCATCTTGCAGACAGACTTTACACCTTTTAAAACAAGAACCTAAATAATTCTTAAGTTATTTAAAGCATGACTTGGTACAGAAAACAAAAACAGTAGATTTTACATTCTGCAACTCATGCAACTAAGTCAGCTGTTTCTCTCTTTAAATTATACAACGAATTAATTTTTCAACTCAGGTACATTAATCCCACATTTCTTTTCAGGATCAAGACAAAACTTTTTAAAGTACTGTTTTGTACCTATGAAAACCTACAGCTTCAAGTGACCAAGTAATTTTGGTCAGGCATTGAACAGGACAGTGTAAAATCCAGGCAGATAGAGAAAAGTTTCAAGAGAAATTAAGAGGAAAGACTGGGTTCACACAGCTTGTACTCAAAGTTTCAGAGACTTTTTATCACAAAAAAATTACCACAAAATTAGTCCCCCTGAAAAAATCTGAACCTCAATTTATATAGCAAGTTTTTACAGCAAGCCCCTCAATTCTCATAACTCCAGACTTGGGTGGGTTTGGTTCCTTTTTCCCCCTCCTCCTTGAGAAGTATTCTTTTTTAAAAAAAATTGGCTGAGAAAGCTGTCCTAATTAATATTCAGTTCAGTGATTAAGCACTCTCCCAAGTGACCTATATTTGTAATAGCATCAAGTACCACCTGCTCAAACTGTTGTTTTGCAGCGAAATATTAATCCCTTGTACCTTCTGTTACCAAGCTTGGATGCCATCTGAAACTCAAACAGGAATGATTCATTGCAGATGATTTGTAAACTCACTGAAATTTGTATAAAAATGTAGCAATTATGGACAAATAAATTGAAATACGCCATGCAAAAGGCAGGCTACAGAACTTCAGATAACTTCTCCCATTTGAAGTTCATTATACATTATGTGATGTATAAAGTACAAACTATTTTTAAATGGAAAACAATTTTTTCAGTTTTCCTTCAAGAAAAACATTGCATAATTTCTACAAACAAGTGTAAGGAATATAGTTCAATCAAATTGTGTCTGTTCTAAAAGGTGTCAAGATAATATGCCATAAAAACCTATTGTTTCGAGAGTGCTGGTATAAAAAGCTGCACTTTACATGTTTGAATGTGTAGCTAGAACAAAATACATTAATAGCTATAGCATATTTTCTATATGCACTGGGTAGAAAAATCATTATATTTCTGCCAACATCATACCTCTCATGCAAGGAAAATCACCTACTTCAGCCATGTTTGTGCTCTTGATGGCACACAAGTGGAAGGGAGAAAAGAAACAGATTCAGATAATTGGCAGCTCAACAAATCCAAAGGTCAACATCCGACTTCACTGACTTCAGTTGGGAGTCTTCCTATTTCACACAAGTGTTTATTTTAAAAAATCCTCACATGCTTTCTGTCTTTTGTCTACATATCTAGGAAACCTCTAGACCTCAGCTTCAGTAAACGTTGGTAAGCAACAGATCTTACAGAAGATCTGAAGGCAGGATGTGAAACAGTAATGAGTAAAAAGGAAATTTGGAAAGCAACCTAAGTAGTTCATAATATAGAGAAAAAATACTGCAACTTTTTGAAAAGCATTCTCCATGTATTCCTAAATATTTGTGCAAGACCAAAGTTTTCCCTTGTCCTGTGTAAGCTGGGGGTCAAACAGAGGAAAATTAACTGTACATAAATTATACACAAACAGAATTTTCAAGACCACAAGTTCTGTATTTAGAGACTGAACAAATTAGCAGCATAAAGCAACATCTTCTACAGTAAGAGAATATTTATTGCAATTAAATTGAAAAAAAATAGTACCATAATTTGTAAGATGACTCTCAACATAATGAGAGGGGGCTGCAGGGCTCAAAACAACCCCAGACTATCTAGGGGAACTTGCAGGAGGGCCCAGTTTTGGGCTTAGCACTGCCAAGAGCATCAACATACCACAGTACAGGAGACAGGCCCCTAAAATCTGTACAAATACCACTTCAATTTCTCAGTTCTCCTCTCTAAAATGGGTCACACTATACTTTGCCACATTTTGGGACAAAGCCTTAAACATTTGCTGATGGATTTTGGTATTGCAGCATTGCATGCAGTGCAAGTACCTAAGCCTTGCTGTATAAATGCCCTATATCAGAAGACATGTTTTCTTTTTACAGCTTTAACCTTTGGGAATTGCTGATAAAAGCCACACACCAAAATCTTGAAAAGGAAGACAAAAAAAAAGCAAAGATTCTATGAATGCCTTAGCTAACATCATCCTCCCACCATCCAGCTAATGCATATTGACTTTTATGCTCATAGGGCTCTAAATTTGTGTGACTTTTATAGAGGAAAATTGCAGGCTGGTTGCAAAACACATGCAAAATAAGATTGCCCAACAGATTTTTTGGAGCCATGCATTCAAATCCATTTTTATCATTTTGAATAGAAGCAACTGAATCAAATTAATGAGACGTATAAAGACTTCTTTTTGAAAGACGTGAATGGGAACTACATAGACAGCTCTCAAAGGTTAATTGCAGCTGAATCCTTAACTATTCTGCCATTTCTCAGCTGTGAATGGTGTAAAAGGCTTAAGGAAAGCAAAGGCTCTCCCTTGCCAACATGGCAGAGGTGACTGATGGGGTGAATTCTTTCAGCCATCCCCACTCTTTGCTGAGAAAATGGACAAACAGCTCTTGAAACAATCCTCATTTTATCACATTTGCTTATACCTGAAGCATCCAAGGTAAATCATGCCAGCTTCAGTTCAGCTAAATAGTATGTTTTAAACCACAGAGGTTGAGACAATAAGATCCCTTTACTGCACACAGTCATTCCAGCAAAAGGAATGTGAGACCCAGATTTGCTCCAAGATTCACTAAAACATTGATTTTTGGAGTGTATTTCCTGTCATCTCAAAATGGACTTATTTTTGTGGATATTTTTACCCCTGAATGGTAGTAATATCCTCCAGCTATGTAAATAATAGATATTTTGATTTCTGTATTAGTAGCTCAGCAAGTTTATATTCCAAGTAAATAACACCACAATATTTGAAGTCTCCAGGCAGTACTGGCTTATGGAAAAGGAGAAAGTTTTGATCTGAAGAAGCCTCCAAACAAATTACTATTGGAATATACTTTACCAATTGATTACCAATATGGACTGAAACCAAAGTATAAGAGAAATAAAAGTATTAATTATTTTGTCAGTGGGTTAATTTTCTTCGCAAGATACATAAAATATCTACTTTGAACTTTTAAACCTATTTCAGTAAAGACTGGAACTTGCAAAGTATGTATTTGAAGAATAGGATGAAAAGAGATGAGAAAAGATCAGTTCTTATGTATTAGTCCATGCTGCTGCATTCTCAAGAGTTTTGTCTGAAAAACTTATTACAACTGATACTTACTAACAATCTGCTAGTTTTTATGAATACTAATTCAAGCAAAAGGCTTTTCTTTCAATTAAATTTTCCCTTCCCTGTACATTTCAAAAAGCCAAAATTCAGGTTGTTCAGTTTTCAAATAAAATTTGGATGCTAAGATGAAAGTTCCTGGAATATTTGCCAATGCTGATAACAAGACAGTCCTGTTCAAATATTTCTAGTGGCTTGCCAGTTGTCATACACCAGGTGTATGAAAACCATTGCAGCTATTTAAAGGTGCATTACTTCATTCCTATCCAATGCAGTAATTTATATATTTGCATTACCCACAAGGAAGGCAGTGACCTGTCTTAGGGATAACACTAAATACATCAGACTGTTTTATCATTCAGAAGTACAATTTTGCTATATTAGTATTCCATTTTTAACAATGACTGTGTTAGAAGTATTTTCAATGATTGAGTCTGTTCTACTGCTAGTGTCAACCTTTCCAATCCAGTAGTGAAATCTGAGCAAAGCACTCAGTAATGAAGCAGTAAAAAAGCTTTACCTCTCTCTATGTCTTTTGTGGAATGCTGCAAACATTTTAGGAAAATAAGTGGTGTCATGAGAGTATTACCCAAATGCAACATGGCACTGCAGAGCTGTATCAAGCCCAGCTGTGACTGCCTGGAATAAAAGCTGAAACTTCTTAAAAACTCACTACATTAAGAGGAGAAAGGAAAAAAGTGTGACAGTCACTAGCTGCTGTGAGGATATTACAAATATCATATAGGAGACAAGTTTAGAAGCACTAGAAAATGGTCTTTTCCTTACAGTTAATGCATGGCATCTTCATCTACCTTAAACCACAGTATGTATTGCATATACGGGATACACAGAGCTTCACAAAGATGGATACACTCTAATATTCCTCATGTTCCTAGTGTCTCACAATACAGACCAGAAAAAATTTAGATATGTATACTTCACATAATATTTTCCTGTATGAAAAATTAATCCAATAAGGAGGCTTTAATGAAAATAAAATACATATATAAAATAATTTCCCTTAAAAAGGTCCAACACATCAGGAACATCCCCCCTGCCACAGGGCATGTGCTTTAGTGCCAGTGACATGGGTCAGCCACAAATCTGGTTTCATCTATAAGCCTGTAATTTGAATTCATTTTATGCTGATAAATCCTAAGCCTTAATATGCTAAATCATATACATTAAATGCAAGAGAAGACACTGTGACAATCTATCAAAATTCTTTCAAATCAAGGCCACAAAAGTAACCCCTTTTTCATACTGTAATAATTTTACAGTGACTCTAAGTGACTATTAACTGAGTGAAGTCAACAAAAGGACTCAATTTCATGGGATGTTTCCATACCTGACAGAGAATCATTAGGATCTTTCAATAAAGTGGTTATCCCTTATTCCTTCCTTTTGTAAAAGGAGGTCTTGAAAATAAAGATGACCCAATCAGTCACTTCAGTTTCATGACTATAAATAAAAAATTATCAAGTTGAAATAAAATAATAAACTTACATAAAAATATTTTGGTATGAAAACATTTTTTTAGTTTTGCCTCCAGAACTTACCCCTTTGTAATGGACCATTTTCATAACATTTTTGTACTTTCCAAGCACTGGAATACATATAATTATGACAAAAACAGAGGTAAAACAAAGATGTCTTCAGTGTAGCTCTTTGCACCAGAAACACAGCAGAACACAAAAAGAAGAGCCAACTTCCAGACAAGTATATTCATCCAGTAACCCACAGTATAACATGGCACTTGCCAGGTAATACAACCTCCCTCCCTGCCTTAATACAACTCTACATTCATTTAATGAAGTCCATGTCTAATTCACTAAATGAAGACCCCAAATAATGCATTGCCTTTCCTTGCTGACAATCAGTTTTCATTTTCCAAATTGTCTGGACCATTTGCTGTCCAGTGAATGCTGATCTTTTCCATTTTCCCTCTTTCTGCAAAGGAAGCAAAAACTCCACCTTCCTCCAACATCAGGAGGAACCAGTGCATCACAACATTGAGCACTCAGCTGAGCACTACAGATCACTTTTGCATTCATCCCTCAATTACCCAGTGTCAGGAGAAAAGTATTTGCCTGAAACAGAACTAATTCAAAGCAGCATAAGCCATTTTACAATCAATTAGCCTGCACAGCTGGATTTATGTAGCTATTTCTCTCAAGGCTTCTAACCATTTGCCCATCATGTCAGCCTGAGCACCTGCCCCTATAAAACCAAGAACAACTGAGCAGTGCAGGGGTCCCAGAGCCACATTCACTGTGTGACTGCTGTGGATCAGCCACACATTCAGAGGCACCAAGCTGTGCTCATCATGTTTACATGATGATGTTTCCAATTTGGTTTGATTTCACTGTCTCCAGAGCAGGGGTCAAAGCAGGTGGTGTGCAAACTTCCCAGCACCAAAGGTGATCATCAGAGGATCTGTTTTTAAATTGCAAAGTGTTTTGATCACAACACAGACTAAATGGAAGAAGTTTTATCATTCCTAAAGGAACCCTGGAACATCACTCACTAGAGTCATAAAGACCCATTTTCCACTTTAATCTAAAATTTCAGGTAATGCACATATTAGAAGTGCATTAAAATGCTCTTAACCTGATTGGATTTTTAAAGGGGATGCAAGGTGAATAAATGGGTAAAACGTGTTACAGAGAAGCCTGAAAATTGAAATTCCACTTTTTGCATTATTTATGGAAAGTAGCATAGCAAATAAGTTGAGTAGCATTTCTTTCCAACTTGCAAAATTAATCTTGTTGGCAATTTTCACAACTCAAGTCCAAGCCTACCTTTCCATCAAAGCAACTTCTCACACCAACTTCCCACAGCTCTGATGCTAAAAAAAAGACCCTATCTCACACAAAACAATGTCCCTTTGTTTGGCATTAGAGTTGGGGAAAAGGGGAAAGAGGTCCCCCACATTACGATCACGGCCTGAGGATGCATCACTGCAGTCACCAAAAGAGAAAACCCCAAGAGGTATCACAGGCCACTGGGGAAGGCAAATTCCCTAAAAATCCTTGGGGGTTTATATCAGGTGCAATAGTTTCTAGCAGAGTTTTCAGGGCCTCCACTTGCACTGATGATGAAAATAAAGACTAAATGCTAGAAATTATTTCAGTCTATTTCAAAAACTGGATCTTTCTGCCTTCTGAAATAATACTTAATGTAACACCTCCCTAGGAAAACATTTTCCCACAACTGACTACCTAAAAATATCATTATTCATTTAAGGAAAAAAAGAGACCTTGCTTAAAATTTACTGTGTAACACCATGCTTAGTATTTATTGGGAAAAAGTTTTGTGAAGATCTTTGTCTGGAAAAGTAAGCACACAAAGTTCTTTTTGCTCCCAAGACTCAAAGCCTTTCTTTGCAAAAAGGATGCATTAAAAAAAAAAAAAAAGCCTGTGTTAATTTTTTCATCAAGTAATACAATAAACTCTCTTCAAGATACTCTCAAATGCAAGTACAATCAGGTCCTTAGATATTTAAGATTTTTCATCACTGCAGCCATATTCTGAATTGATCATGAGTTGGGTCCTTGCCCATTAGTTTCTGCTATCAACTGCAGTCTCATAAGAGCACAGTATAGCTACTAAAAGAAGCTTTACATAGCATGATACATCAGGATTCAACATGTAGAGAGAGAATAACTGGGAAAATAATACAAGATATGTGATATATGGATTCAATTCTCCTCAACAGTAGTTTTCTTCTACTCAAAGACAAGAAACTCCACTGGACTGCTTTATTGTGCACTTAGATGCATAGAAGACCATTTCTACTATATTTCAAACAGAAAGGATCTGTGGACCACAACACGAAAGAGAGGACACCCAAGGGAAATGCTTTAGAAATTACTGTGTATTATCAGCTAGTGCAACAAGCTAAGTAAAAGCTGAGTTAAATAAATGGATTTTCAATATTTGTGTCTAGAGGCTTCTGAATCAGAATACCTCAGTAATTAGCTCAGATGAAATTTAATTACTCATAGAATTACCAATGTCTTCATTAGTAACTGGCCCTTTGGTATGGATTATCACATAAATCTTTTTCCATACCATCTCTAATTGAAAGCAAACAAACGAAAGCCTGGTGTAAACCCAGTCAACATACACAAATTAGGCCAGCATTTATGCTAGATCTCATTTTCTCTGAACTCCAATACCATTTACAGTGCCTCATAAAGAATCAAATGCGACAGTAATGCTTGGCTGGTCCCCTGCCAAAACTCTCCATGGTGAGTCCCTGCCTAACTTCAGGATATAAATGGATAGAGCAGATCCTCCCTCTCCAAACCTGAGGCAGCCACTTTGCCCTAATCACAGGCTTTGCGTTATGAATTATACATCAAGATACCTTTTCAAGACGTGCCTGTGATCAAGAGAGCTTGGGAAGTTCCAGGGTGGAGCAGTGGTGTCACGGGATGCCAGATGTGTCTTTGCAGAATTCCAGGTGTGTCCCTGCCCCACAATGCCACATTCCTGTGCCACCCCAAGGGAGAGCCCATGCACAGGGAGATGTCCTGCTGGTCACCCTGGCAGCTAAGCCACTGCCACACAGCCTTGGTCTCACCAGGGACAGGAGCTTCAGGTTGCTGACACATGAATGTTGCTGTACTTGAGCAAAAAAATAATCTTTCGCACCACTCCGTTCCCCAAAAATAAGCACAAAACCCACACAGGGAAGAAAGGAGGGGAGCCCCATGCAGTGGCTGGAGATGCCAGGTACAGGAAACAACAGTGACATCTCAGTCTCAGGTACCACAGAAGGCAACCAGCAAGGTGCTTGTGCTCCAGGAGAGTGTTCTAGGCCAGGAGTCACTACTTTCAGACTGATTTGGTTTGAGGCCCTGGAGAGAAACAAATCCTGTGTCTTATTCACAACATGGCCAAGTTGATAAAACAGCAGTTTAGGCAACGGCATTGCTCCAGGCTCTACTAGTACTGTATACTAATATTCAGGAGAGAGGTCACAGCATTTGCTATCTTCCCAGACACCAAGATCATTTCTAGGACTCTAACTTCTTTAGAAAACAAGCATAACTTCTTACCTTTCTATTGAAATAATATGCACATCCTGTCCACTGCATCCTACACATTGCACATTAGTGGAGGAAGACAGACACAGAGAATTTATATTAAAGAGTATTTAAATAATTAAATTTTTCATGTTCATGGAGCTATCTGTACCATTTATACATGTGTGTAATGCAAAGAAGTGAATGCTGTTTTATTATATGTGCAATTTCTCAGCATGATACAAGGAAAAGTTCCCCTGAAGAAGGGGCCTGCAGCCAACCTCAAAATAGAGCCATAGAATAGTTTGGGTTAAAAGGGCCTTAAAGATCAGCCATTTCCAACCTCCCTGTCATGGACAGGGGCACCTTTCACTAGACCAGGTTGCTCAGAGCCCACCCAGCCTGACCCTGAACACTCCCAGGGATGGGACATCAATGATTTCTCATGGGAATTTATGCCACGACTTATTTCAGCTTTTAATCCAAACATAGGGCAAACCATATTACCATACTCACAGAATTCCTTTTGCCCTCTAAAGAAAGGAAAACCCCCAAGCAGTTCCTTGTACAGCATGGAAAAATGATGTGATATTAGCAGAACCTACTTGTTGCCTCAACCCACATGGATGTAAAACTCGTGTACTTCCACAAGGAATCTTCTAAGATAGTGAAAAAAAGTTTTAAAACACCCATCACCATCCTTTATATGTATTTCTACTACAAATCTGACTAACGTATGTCTTGATTTACTTACAAAGTACTTGCAGCTTCCTTTGATATTAATTTGATTTTATTTTTTTGCCTCCTTATCCTTGGAGGAAAGTCATTATTACCTCTCAACAAGCTAAGCTAACCTAATACAAGTGCTCTAATGGAAATATCTGTTTTAACCTATGACAGTTATTACTGTGAAAACAAGAAGAATTAGAGCCATTTGTTTTCATGCTTTTACAGTGAGAAGAGACTGCTGCCTTCAGCAAGCTTGTATAACATCCTCACTGAAATGCTTTCTGGATTTTTCTGTGGAACTTGATTAGAATGCATTACTTCTCAGCACCACCTCAGCAAGAGCCACCTCTTCTAACAACTGCTTAGTAACATTTTCACAGTATTAATGTGTTTAGATGATCTGTATCCAGCCTTAGCAAAAAATCCCACACTGCAAGTTACATACACTTTGAAATACAGACTCTCTTGAACAGGTGTGTTAGAAGCTAATAATTTTATGGTGATGCTAGAAGTGCTCCATGTATCAGATTTAGAAAACACTGAGAAATATGCAGAGTTTCTTCTTTTTAAGAGGAAAAAATATTAAAAGGCACACAGTGTGTTATCAGAAAGTCACAGGCCTTTTCAGTGGCTGGCCTTGTAAAGGACAAAGGACTCTATTAACAGGATTTAAAAATTGTAAGATTTAGAATCCAGCTGGGGTGCACAAAATAAATCACTGCTTTCCCTCAGAGCTGATGTCAAGAAAGACTACACACAACATAGGGCACAAAAATGGTCAAATGGTTGCTGTTGAATCATATTCTGATCAGAACTGTAGCAAATTTTACATATTTTGGCTCTGTTAATAAAAGTGTAGCTGCCCATCTTATTTGAGGTCTTCCAAAGTTAAATCTTGCAAGTGCTCCCTTTACACATGGCCTGTGTGCATGATGCCCTTCATCACATTTAGCCTGCATGTCACTCCTTTTCAGCTTGAAAACACTCATAAAATTAGCTCTTTAGAAGGGTTTGGGTGAAGGAAAGAAGAATTTCTCATGTAAAAATATAGCACAAAAAATCAGGGAGACAAAATGATAAAGCAATTTTTCATAGAAGAAATGGATGCATCAATTGCACACAACTATTCATGACTATTGAAGGCAGATTTAATACTTACACTGTTAAAAGCAGTAACAACACAAAGTCACATGCAATAAAGAGAGAAGACACCTTTTGCATACAACTTAATTTTTCTGAGTCGTGGTTGTAAAGCTCTTTTTGAGCTAAAATTCCATCAGATAGGGGGCCAACTTCACAAACTATTCATAGCTTCGGAGATTGGAAGAGAGCTAGAACACCAACTTGCCTGTTTAGCTAAACAGGGGCAGGCTGTATGTGCTGTGAATTTAGAATGTCTAGGCACACTGGAAGCTAAAACAAAGGACTCCTCACAACAAATACCCCACTCCACACACGGGGTCTACAAAGACAAAGATTTGGAGGAGTGGGGGATTCTAAAGCTTCCACTGCGTTTCAAGTCAGAGATAATGACAGTGACCTGCCAGATGAAGTTAGCAGTTTCACAGGAAGCTTGTCATGCTTGTGTTTATTTTTCTTAACAGACATGTATGAGCCCATGCTGTGTACAGTGGCACTTCAAACACAGCATCTGCCTCCTGATCTGTACAAGAATGAACATATTTGTTAAGCTCATTCTCCTGTTGATGGACAGCCCAGTGAAACAATCAGTTTGCCTGTCACACTCATGCATAAATTAATATGCAAAATTACATTTAGAATTGCAAATGCCCTCCCCTTCATATTTTTAAGATAGTTTAGAGAGCAATAATAATTCTAGCTCCCCCAAATATTTGTATTGCAGAGGTGTCTGCACAGGTTCCTGAGCTGGCTCTGTTGGCTGAGCCTGCTTTGAGCAGGGAGGTCAGCACAGATGACCTTTACACCCTCAGCCATTGTGGGAACACCTTACCACTTTCTACACACTGCTCAAAATCTTATCTTTTCTGCTTCAACTGAGATTTTAAGGAAAAAAAAAAAGTGAAACTATTTCACACAAGAACTTCGAGATTTAGACTCAAGTGGACAGTGCTAGGTATAAACATTCTGAAACCTGAAGCCCTGTGTTTCTCAAGGCCCTCTTGGGAACTTTATACTAGTCTAAAGCAAAACATCTAAAAGTTTTATAGTATGTGATTTATGAGTCTTGCCATTGAAGACAAATTTTCAAAGTGCACTTCATGAACAGATTCCCTCATGTAAATGGGATTATTCATTCATTTCAAATTAATAAATAATAAAATCTTGTAGGAAATCAAGCCAGCAGGAAAATGCTTGGCACATACACATATATCTGTATCTGCCATCTTACAATATACATGAAAAAGAATTGCCCTAGGCTACTTTTCAGTAACAGGGAAATATCAGAGGTTTTATTACTGGTAATGATCAATGCCAGAGTTTTTTAAAGAAACAGATTTCAGAAAGATCATAAAGAGCATGGCATGCTTTTGACTCTAACTATGCAACACAGTATTCCTTTTCAGCAAAATAAAACTTCATCTCAATAAAGTTTTGCTTTTATGGTTGAAGCAGTTCTGTATTATTTGCCTAAAATTAGCAACAACAACAAATTCTTTCACATGTTATTATCCTCTACTTTTAACACAGACTGAGAAAATTCAAAATATTAATTTTTACTGTGGTAGGCCTAAATAGATAAGAAAATATCTGCATTTTCTACTACATATTAAAATAATGGAAAAAACATTCTTCCCCATGTATTTTTAATCATATGACCCTACAACTATGAAGCATAGTCACAAAGCACTGAAACATCATTTAGCAAGATGAAAAAGCTGTGACTTATTTTATCTGATCCAGAAATGAGCTGTCAAAGTTAAATTGTTATGTAATTAATTGTGCATTTTCTAGCAATTTTTAAACTGTGAATGAAAAACTGTTCTGAAATTGCAAATCACCAAACACTTTCATCTAATACATGAGATAATTCTTTGAAGACCACTTTCCCTGAACCGAGTGTTAATGAGAAGTTCCTCACTTTAATAAAATGTCACCCAATAAGCATAACCAAACAACTTTCTTTTTTTAAAAATAATATTTCTTAGACAGCCCTAACTGGATGGATTCCATAACTGGTGTTGAGGTACAGAAAGATTTAAGACCCCCAGACAATTCACCTCCAGAGTGAGCATTGAAATGGCCTACTTAGTTGTAGGCACAAATTGCAATTAACTGATTCACATGCAAGGCACTGCATTGGACACTGTGCCTTTATATTCCTACAGAGCTGCAGTTAAATCATCTTGGGTTGCTCTCAAGTTCCCTCAAAGCAGAGCTAGAAGGGCTATTGATGACCTTTTATCTTTGCTTCACTCTTCATGCCAAGGATGCCAATTCCCACCTCTCCCTGCCCCTTCTCTGTCCTCACAGGATTCAGTAGTTACTGACCATCACTTCTTCTGGTACATTTTGGCAGTTTTCCCTAGATTTTTTTTTTCTTTTGAAAGCTGAGAATTGGTTTCCTAATTACCAAGAGTAAAGTCAACTTGAGAGGACTTTTACTGGATTTCTTCCAGTTCAGATTTGCCATTTCCAAAACCTTTTCCAGGATGTATTTCTCCTGGAGAAGCAAGGATCTAAACACAATAGCAAGTGGCAGCAGGAAAAAAATGAGTATCTGTTCCCAAACATGACACAGCCAGCACAAGAGCTGAAAGACAAGAAAAGGTTGAATTTCAAGGAAAGTAGTTATTAATGCTGGAACCCAGGCTTGGCATCCTCACTCTAATAAAGCTTTTGCAGCACTTATTCATAGAGTGATCTGTTTTTAGAAAGGTTAAAATGACTTTGCTGTTGGGTTTGTTTGAGTCTTTTTTAATTTTATTTTTGAAAGAGATGAACCCCAAACAGAAACTGAACAATAAAAGAAACCTTGATTAAAAGCAAATATATTTCAGCCCAAGATATCAAAAAAAAGAGCCTGTTTCTATGAGCTTCCTGCAATATCCTTTTAAAGGGTAAGTTCAAGTCACCAAGATATGACAGTTCATGGTTACAGTAACTTTTACAAATAAGTGTATAAAAAATGAACAAAGACAACTGAATACTGAAATGCTTTCATTTAAAATGCAACATAAATAAAATTTCAAGCTGTATCGCAATAAATATACATTAGGACACTTAGTACTTGTACACATTCCAGGATGAAGTGTTTTATATTACATGCATTGTATCATTCTCCTTACTGCCAATTTTTATTATTTTTCATGAAGCCTACTACCACAATGACTGCCAAGAACATTTCTGAAGCCTCATACATTCTGTTAAAACATCAAGAACACCATATTTTCCAAAATGAAAGACTTTAAATTATATAAAATGAAACTTTTTAAATTGTATCAAGTGGTGGTTTTATTCGTATCCTGTGATCTAATAATTAAGTTTGATTTTTGGTAAGGAAAATAAAAATTTGGTTTCAGTTTAATGCCAGCAAAATTATTAATTCCTACACAATGGAAAGGGAGTCTTAAACCACCTGGAACAAAGCAAAAACATCTTGCCACAGCAGCACCACCAATTATCTACATCATCCAAGCTGGTTTGCAGGTGATGACATCTGAAATTCTCAATTACACACACATTCATTGGAAAGTTCTCATTATTCAATACTAAAGCTTCCTGGAAAATCATTCCTGAGGGTTTAACCTGTTGCAAATTGCAAACACCAATCACATAAAGCACACACCTGATCTCAGAAACATTCTTCCTATTTTTCTATTTGTGGCCCAATAAATAGCATGATGTTAAAAAAAATTCTACATCTTGAGTTGCATTAGGCCATTAATTCAAGTGTTTAACATTGCCTCAGTTTCTCCTAATTTTTATGTAATATAAATATAACATTAATTTTGCAACACAGGTTCTATAGGAAGGTAAAATTACACAGTACCTGCTCTCAGCCTTTTCACTGATTTTTGGTTGGTTAAGCTGTGAGAACTGAAGGCTAACAGAGTTACCTGTGCTCTTTGTGCATGGAACAGGAGACCTTTAGCTATTCAGGTATTGCATTCATCTCCTACACCAGGTCTAATTTCCCATGAATTGCTCCCCAGCATGGAGCAATTCTTTTCCTGCTCCCCATAGAACCTTTTCAGCAAAACCAGGTTTTTCACCTCTCAGATGCAGACTAACAATCCTGGGGGGAATCAGCAACAGAAAACACAGTCTACAGAAAAGAAATACTTTTTAGGTCATAAGAGAGTCATGCAAATAACCTTAGGCAAATTCATGCAGATTACTCATGAGGAAAACCTAAATTTATGCTTAGATAGTTCACATTTTGCATGAGAATTCTCAAGCTCTTTTTATTACTTTATCACTTTTTGCAAAAACTTCCTGGGATTTTGTCACTTCAGTAATAAAGAACCCTTTTTTCCCTGCTGGGCTACTTAACACTATCACCACAAATTTTCTACTTCCTCATTAGTAATAGCTATTTTACTCAAGTTATATCCTCCTGTACTTAAAGCTAAAAGTAGCTTAAAGCTTTTGTTGTATGATTTGAGAATTACATTGTAGTAGAATCTATAATGATGATGTCTTATATTTAATTGTTTGTTGCTTGAGTTACCTTGGATCTCTCTGAAATAGGCAAGACACTAAGTATTTTCTTATTATTGGCCACGAAGAGCAATGTCTGCATGCTTAATAACTTGTATTTTTTGTGAAAGTCCATGAAGATTAATTCTAAAGAAAACGCAATATCTGTAGGTTTCATTAACTGTGCAGTGTCTTTGCCTGCAAGAAGGATTTATGACAAATGGAAATATAATTGATTGCAAGCAAAAAATGCTTTGTGATCAAATTGAAATTCCACAGCTCATGCAGAAGTTTGGCTGCATTACAAGGTGGTGTGTGCAGCTGCCTTTTTTCAGATTTCACTTTTCCATTAGCCAGTACCTGGGGTGAGAATACCTTAAAGAAAGACTCTCCTAGTTTCTTTTCCAGGGTGCTGCCTCAACAAATGAAGACCTCTTTTAGGAAAAGGTAATATATTATTGGTTAACAGCCTTTTTTTCTTTTTTTTTTTTAAAGCTACTTGCCAATTTTCAAGGGGCTACTATTAACCATTCCATTAAAAACAAAACAAATCCTCCCTTCAAAATGCAGTGTTGCTATCCATTAGCAAAGCTGCATAATGTACAAGAGAGAAAGGTTAAGTACTAAATCTTGTTCAATTGCTATAAAAAACTACTGGTACTTTGATAGGGTAAAGGTACATGCTGATACTGTGCTTTCAAATGTATTTTGAAACATGATCATGAGACAAGCAGGAGTCACTTTGCATTAAGGCTAATGTTTCTTTTACCAAAGCTCCAATACAGGCTGCTGAACCAAAAACAAGAGTTTGCAGTTAAACTTTTTTTTTATTTTTATCATGCATAGGTGTATATACAAACCACCTTTCCACCTACAGCATCCAATTTGCATAAGCAGAAGTGAGAAAAATGAGTTTTAGGTGTATCACTCACACACATTTCCAGCACGGTACATCTTGACCTCAAGAACAAAAAGAATTTGTTGTTTTGGGTTTGTTGTTTCCAAAAACTCACTCAAATGTCTCCAAGAGCCTTCACCACCCACCTACAGTGAGGATACAAGCACAGGTCTAGCCCCATCATTACGTAGCTTCTTCATCACTTAAATACCCACTAGAATTCCACAGTGAGGAAGCACCAAGACAGAAGGAATAACTGAAATGTTACACAAAAACACAACGTGCCTGGAGAGCTTTGGTTGTCCTATGCCAAATTATTCTTACTGTATCCCTGAATTTATAACAGGTGGTGCTTCACAAGCAAAGACTGTTTAAGCTAGTCACCTGGTTTAATCTAGAACTGGATCCAAGCACAGGTCTTGTAATTAATACATTACCTGCAGCTTTGCACAATCATTTATTTAAAGGTGAGTTTGAAAGACTGATGTAAGAGGACTGATTTTCAGATAGGAGAAGTTATCATTAAAACAACAACTTGCAATCAACTCACATCAGACACCCAGAACAGATCTCAACTTTCTTCCTCTGAGCTTGAAAACCCACCCTATCCTGCTGGGCTATGCCACAGGCTCTGCGTGGGCTGGGTGTCCTGGGAGCTGGGTGTGCACAAGGCTGGTGTGGGCAGCACCCCTGAGGCAGCAGTGCCACCTGGATCCCTCTCCATATCAACATGTCACATGTCTCCATGTCTCCCTTGTCCCACAGGGAGTCACAAGCCATGTTACACACATGCACTTGGCAGTGCTGAATGCAAATCATGGCACCACAGCACCCATGTACCACTTCAGGGTTAGCCGAACAGTGAAATTTGGAACCAAGACTCTCGATTTCTACACACAGGTTTTGTTTCCCTGGTTTTACATTTTTTTAAAGCCAAAATCACTGCCAGTCATTTAGTGCCATAAAACTGTACATGTGCACACATACACACTCCATATATACAAAGTACTAGCTGAGCTAGAGAAAGATACTGACACACAGCTGCTCTAGCCCACAGCAAAGTGCAGTGCTTGGAAATAGACACCACAGCTCAGTCTTCATAACCAAAACACATCACTAAGGGTGGGTTTGGGAAGAAATCTTAGGTATCCTCAATCTGCCTTCCTTCCCACAGTAGAAAACCACAGTAATCTCAGGACTGAGAGAAGACTTCGTTGTTTTGGAGTATGTTTTGAGGAACATTTGGGCTTTGTCAGCAACACAGACAAAAGGTGAAATTGAGGCAGTTTGAATGCTTGTCCTCAGCTATAAGCACCCACCTTATGACTCTGAAGTCCAGCAAAAACTCCCTTTCTCTGTTTCTGAAGGCACATTGATATTTACCCCTGTACATTCCAAGTTAGCCATAATGGCGCTGCCTGCTTTATCATCAATTAAAGTTACAAAATGCAAAAAAGAAACCAAAACCATTACATACTTACAACACTGTTGAAATTCAAAAGTTAAGGTGCTTTTACCCCATTAGGCCTCTGTTGGGGGAGAAAAGTTCCTGCAGGCAGAGGGTCAGAGTTTGGCCAGCCAGCACCACCCACTGCTTTCTAGCACATTGTTTGAGCTCTGAAGACTCTTGGCTGCAGCACATTGCACAGCCTTTATGCTTGATCATTAAATAAAACCACCTGTCAACACTGTACCCTGACAGCTCTGTAAAAAAAAATATATTTGAAAGGCACATCTTGGGCAGGAAGCATGCCTCCAAGAACACCAGCACTACTGCTGTGTACTTCAGAGAGCAGACACTGTTTTATCCAGCATCTCTGGAGCTTCAAAGAGAGCACCTGCTTCACCTCTACAATGCTGAAATTCCAGGTATTAAACAATATTCCCTTCTTTTACAAGTCTGAACATTATTAGATTCCAGGACTCCTTATTCATCTTCTGTCTTAAATATCAATACTAACACTATTTGTGGATATCACTGAACAGTAATTGCCTGCTTATTGTTAAAGTAACTTCAGACTTCCAGATATGTGATTTCTAAGTTTACCAAGAAAAACAAGTCTGTTTCAAAATACTCTTCAAATTACTCAGGGCTCAATGTTAGAAATACATATTCTTCCAAATTTACTTATGTGTACAAAATATCGGCTAAAATATACTTACTTCTCTGAAGACAGAGGAGTAAATCTGCACTATTCAGGTAAGTGAGAAAAGCAGAATGAATGCAAAATGCTAAAAACTACACATCTGTCTGTTGTAATAAAGTGCAAAATAAATTAAAACCGTTTCATCCTTACTCCAGTCTCTACTGGACACTTACACTGGGTGGACTAAAGTATCTAGTCCTAACTTACACATGAATAGAGGAATATGCAGCCCCATGGACTACAAAAACCTGAGAATTCTTGGGTTAATGTGTAAAAAGAGACAGATAGAAAGAGCTGTTGAAAAACAAAGGATTTTCAATTTAAGTTTACTATTCTGATTGGAAATGGAAGTGGAACAAATGTTGATTTCTTTCTAACTTCCATAGCAACCCACTCACACTGAAGTTATGTGACTCAGAAGCTGTTTTCTTTAAATGCAGCCATATGGCTTTTAAACACTTTTGGTTCTATGCCCAGATACAGAATCACTATTTCTTCATTTTATTGTCCTGATACATACCAAATAACCAAAATTTATAATTAATACAAATTTTACTCAAATTAATCATATTATATTTCTCAGGTTCCTCCAAGGCATGCCCAAAGGGCTTTACTTTTTACTTTAGAAAAATAAAGCGTTAACAGAAACTCACATTAAAATTACAGATATGCCCAGAAACCTAGCTTTTGCAATTTTTAAATACCATGTGCATGTAATTATGCCAAAAAATACTTGTTCCTTGTTTATAATTTACTATTTTATTGCCATTAAAAGTTCACATTTCTCAAGTGAAGGTTCAAGCCATGCACAGCAGTTGCTGTAAATGTATACTCAAAAGTCTACACTGTACTTCTATCAGAGTAGAGTACAAAGTCTACAAAGACTGAAACACAGCCAGTTTTATTATACTAGACATGCTTAGAGGTACTTAATATTCAAAAGCTGGATTACAACTTAATAAAGTTATTTAAAATCAAAGCAAAATAACACTATCAGGGTCCATAATTCCTTTCCACTAAGGGTTACTCCTAATTTTAGGAAGATATTTTGCATCCTAGAGTTTTGTCATAGTAGTTTAATTTTTCTAGAATTTGATAGTTAAAATTTGGTAATTATTAGAAAACAGAAACACATAGAACTACATGACTAAAGGTCAGCTCACAGATCAAGGCTATCTTGTTATCAGCCAGAAACCCACAGAGAGTTTAGAGCCACATAAAGACTATTTCCCAGTACAGGTGCCCTCACATCACCCACTTTGAAAACAAACTCAAGATGCTGTATCTGTGTTTCTTTCCAATGCCATTCACCAGCATTTCATAAAACTGAAAAATTTACCATACCCATCACATTTTAGCACAATACCACAAAATAGCCAGTCCTCAAATACATCAAATACATACATTCCAATTCAATGATCACAATGTCAAAATGGAACTTTAGAAAAGCAACATCCCTTTTTGTACAAATCCAATTTATATCACAGAAAAGCTGGTTACTACATGCAAAAACACTCATGACACTTTCCTGCTAAAGTCCTAGAAAGGCTGCCAGGATCTGTGGAGGCAACACACAGAAATGCCACAGAAGTTTCCAGCAGAACTGCAGTGCACAGTTTACATCCAATTCCTACCTCTAGAACTGCACCAAGCAAGAGTGAACACCATTATCCTTCCAACAGCCAAGAACTCTTCCTGTATCCCAAACTGCCTGAGGAAATGGACCCAGCACAGGCTGCACACACTGACCAGCATCATGCTTGTAGCCAGAGAACAGAGAGGCTCTAGCAAAAAACATACAGCATTTTCCACACTTGAGGACTAAATTAAGGATGTGGAAATCTCAGCCTGCAAGTAACATGTATGTCCTGAAGGCCTGATAAAGGAATTCCTCAAAAAGGAATGCCTATACACTTCCCTTTAATTTCAGTGCCTCAGAATGACTTTTTTCCCTTTCCCAGTTTGACACAACACACAAACATCTTTTATTCTAAACGTATATTACAAAGTACAATAGCCTGGTTTTACCTCTCTTGTTAGCAGCTCTCAGATCAGAAACAATGCTTCAATAATGCTTCATTTTTTCTAAATTGAAAACCTAAGAAGACATTTTCTTTTGCCTGTCTGCATCCCTACAGCTGTTATTATGCTCTACCATCAGTGAGTGAGGCAGGAAAACAACAGAGAAATTATTTATAGCATGGCCACAAAAGCCTTTCTGAATATTGCAGATATCACAGCCAAACAACACAAAGTATCCATGTCTATAATCTCTTAAACAGCTACTTCTCCACACCTAGAGAGCCAACAACAGATACAAAGGGAAGATTTATTTCAAGGCACACTTCAATCACTGAGCACATGAAAACAGATTCAAGCACCTGGATAATCCCTGAAGGCACCAAGACATCATTTTCCAAACAGAATTATACTTCTCAACTGAAGTCCTTCAGATTTTTATACCCTTATTTCTTGTCAGCTGTTCACAGAAGTTCAGCCCTTGATCATACAGCCTTCTTTCTCTAACCAGTGCTATGCAATACCATGCCAATAGCAAACTGCAGAAAATGATCTTCACTTACCTTGCCCTTGTCCACTGATCTGGTGACCCCACAGCATCAGAATCACTGCCAATATCCAGAGCATCGTCCCTGCTACTCTGCCACTTCCTTGTCTTCCAGCCATTGCATTATTGGATGCTATACAAAGAAATATTATTGAATGCTTCAGTTATAACTCTTGGGAAATATACCTTTGGGTGAAGGAAAGCAAAAAGCTCCCATAAATTTCCTCAGTACACATCTATAACTCTACTTTAATAAATACTCACTGGCAAAAATGCTTTTTCATTCAGAATCTCCCTGACTGTTTGCTCAAGACTGTCACCTCATAGGCCACTACAAAATCAAAATAAGCTGCTTTGAAAATGCTTGAATTTTGCTTTCATACAGAAAGCCTGAGCTTCACAAAAAAAAAAAAAGAAACCAAAAACCCACACACACACCACAACACCCAGATCCACCCAGTCTTAAAAGACTTGAAGAAGCAGCACTTCACTGAGTCTCCTAGAAGTCTTATTGTATAATATAGAAAACTTCCTAAGGCAAAGCCCGTCAATTAATTTAAAACTTGATTTTTTATTTTTTTTTTTAATTTTGGGTTTTAAAACATTGAGATGGGTCAGCAGTTGCTTCTCATTGTGGGCTTTCAGGGACCAAGTAAATCTTCCAGTCACCATATTTTTCATATTATAGAATTATTTGAGTTGGAAGATGTTTTAAAGCTCATCTCTTTCCAACGCCCTGCCATGGGCAGGGACACTTCCCTCTAGACCAGTTTGCTCAGAGCTCCATCCAGCCTGGCCTTGAAAACATCCAGGGATTGGGCAGCCACAGCTTCTCTGGGCATCATCACTTTCTGTCACTGTGATATTTTCTGAAAATCCCTTTGCCAGGATTTCTTCTCCTGGGAAGCTGAGAAGCCTCAGAAAAGAATGTAAATAACAATTATCTGATTCTCTTCTCCTGTGTTTGCTGCTTTGTGGTGTGGTCTGGACACTGTTTACCAACAGGTGCATCTTTGATCAGTTCCATGTGAATTGTGTTTTCTTAATGACCAATCACAGCCAGCCATGTCAGACTCTGAGGAGTCAGTCACAGGTTTTTATTATTAATTCTTGTTAAGCCTTCTGATGTATCCTTTTTCCTATAGTTTAGTATAGTTTTAGTATAGCATTCTTTTAATATAATACAATATCATAATATAATACATCAGCCTTCCGAGAACATGGAGTCAGATTCATCCCTTCCCTCATCCTAGCACCCTCACAAACACTGCAACTTTCATTGACAACATTTACTTATTTATTATTCCACACCACACCTCCTCTTATAGCACTCTGACTCAGATCTGCTCCTTCAGAAGATCTGTTTAATCAAATACTGATTTGTCAGAACTGTACCAATTACACAGGACTGGCTGGAAAAAATAGAATTTAATTTCTAGTCCAAAGCATAGGCAGCTATCCCAGAAATTGCTATATGAATATTTGGGAAATTTATCCAATGTGGAAAATCTTGCAGCAATAAGAAGTTTTTAAAAATGTGGTATTGTAAAAACTTCTTGTGGTTTTTTTTCCTACAAAGAGCTCTAATTCTTTTGTGAACAGAACAATTAAAAAATAAAAACAACTTGGAAAAAAATCCAGGGAAAACAAACTAACAGAAGGGTATGTTTACATATTGACTGATTAAGCATACTTTTAATGTTGCTATTGCAGTAATTTTTATTTTAAAAAACCCCTAATTTCTAAACCCATGGATGCAGCACCCATCCATAACAAAATTGTCAACTGAAATTACAATCCATAATTCTCAATTCTGATCTATAATCTCTAGTGAAAAATATCTCTGCTTCATGCAACTTAAAACCACAGTATTATTTACAGAATAAAAACCTAAGGGGGACTACAAAAGCAGACATGTAAGAATACGACACTTTATTTTCTCCTTCTCTCACCTACCCCCACCTATAGAGGGAAAGGAGGCAGGGGAAGCTTCTGCAAGAGGGAGTTTTGGTTGAGTGGTTAAAGGGAAGGAAGGGGTAATTTTTCCTATTTGTTGTGACCCTCAGTCTTTCATTTAAATCAGCACTCTAACCACCTGCCCAGGCACTTCCTGTAGCTGTTCAGAATAAAAATTGCTTTTTGCTTCAAAACTGGTTGTGGAAGGTAACCCTTTTGCACAGAGGAACCTCTCCATTGTTGCAAACACCTCGATTTTCTTGTGAAGAGCTTGAGGTCCCCTAGAGCTGCTGTTATTTCACCAAAAGAGTGCCCTCCCCAGCCAGCACATACAGCTCCTTTCTGTCCCCTCTCAGGCACAGGGAGGGAAGAAAGAAAAGGATACTAAAAAGCTTTGTTTGTTTTGGCCTTGCCTTTTTTTGGACTATTTAACCCCCACAGGAAAGGAGAAGCAAACAACTGAAATTAGGAATTACAAAGCAAAAATATAGAACAATAAATACAAATAAATGTCCTAAAATATATGCACATTAGCACTGCAAGGTCATAGAAACAGTTTTGTAAAATCAGTATCTTGAAAAAGAGATATTCTGCTTCATGAATATTCTTTCCTCAAACTAGCAGACACATTCTTGATGCTCAGCCCAAGCAAACAGATGGTATTCAATTAGTTATTTACCTACTTTACAATTAATTAAAAAGTCCGAGATAATTTTTTGTTTTGACTGTGTCTACAGAAAGCTAGATTTCCACAAAAAGCTGGCATTTGTATCTACAGCCCTGCTAGCTGTAATATAAATATTACAACTAAGAAAGCATTAAGATCCCCAAAGACTTTTTCCAAGGGCATGTAGGGATAGAACAAGGGGGAATGTAAGACTGTAAGAGAGTAGGTTGAGATTAGATATTAAGAATAAATTCTTCACTGTGAGGCTTGTAATGCCCTGGCACAGGTTGCCCAGAGAAGCTGTGGCTGCCCCATCCCTGGGAGTCTTCAAGGCCAGCTTGGATGGTGCTCTGAGCAGCCTGGTCTGGTGGAAAGTGTTCCTGCCCATGGCACAGAGATGTTGGAACCAAATGATCTTTAAGGTCTCTTCCAACACAAACCATTCTGAGATTACATCAGAACCTCACCAGGAGACACTTAACTTTTAGAAAAGCTTTTTTTAGCTTGAAAGTTCATAACTAGTAGACAGAGGAAAACAGCCACCTTACTAAAAGGAAACCTAGACACCATATCCATAGTATTCCAATTAAGAACAAAAGAAGCAAAAACTGTAAGGTTTCATTTTGCATCTAAGAACCACTTTCTTCACAACATAGAAACCATCCCTAAAAGAAAAAGTGAGGCAGAAGAGGCTGCAGGGACTGGTGAAAGCTGCGCAACAGCACAAAACTCCAAAGAGAGGGAGCAACTCTAAGCCTTAAATAAATTATTCCTGCCATATTTCTTGTCTTCTATGAGATAATTTGTAGAGGGAAAGAAGCAAAGAACCGCAACAGACAAATATGTAATTGAAAGTTCAAACTAGCTCTTCCATTTCCCAAGGAAAATTCAACAGGAAACTTTCATTATAGCAGCAGAAAACAGCCTCGGATTCAAAACCATTAATCCCCTCTGACTCCTGAGTCTCACTTTTCACACAGGTGCAGGCAAACAGGTTTATCTCAGACAAACACATTTTTAAATTAAAGAACACTTCTTCTAACAGAGAAGTACATTACAGTAAAAAGGCTTAACTAGCAAGTCTGTAATTAACCTTTACAGCATTTGGGTTTACACTAGTGCTGCTTCAGCCCCTCGAATACAAGAATAAAATACTAAGGACAGAAGCAAGCCATAAGTATGTCAAATCAATAGGAACAGCAGGTGCAACAGGTCTAGAGAGGCAGAAGGAGGAAAAATATTCTCTTTTTTCACCCTTCCTTTAGTTAGCTTGTAAAGAGGTAAACAGAAATTACAATTATAAAAAAATAATTTTTACAGCAAAAATACAGGCCTACTGAAAGAAAGCTAAGAGATACACAAACCACATCCTCCTAAAGGATAAAACCAATTTATTAATTACTCTAACTCCACAGAGAAAAATCTATTTTTTATGTTACCCTCCAAAGCTGCTACAAGAGAAAAAAAGATACACTATACTAAGAGGGAAATAAAAACTTACCTGTAAATCTTCCGTCACTCCTGAACCAACAACTCTACCTGCACAAGCAGGAAAAAGCCCAGTCCCTCTCCCACACCCTTTATAGCCCATCCAGCCAGGAGTCAGCTGAATTAAATAACATCTCAACCTTAATGCAGCTGTGCTCACACATATCCAGCACTAAAATACACATGGGGAAAACAATAATAAACCAGCTACCACTAATCTCTATTTTACTCTTTTTATCGCTATTACTTCTCTAAGCCTGCATATATAACTTTAGCATATAAAGAGCCATGAGACTCACCAGCTTCACAGCCAAGAGAAAATAGCATGAGGACCTTCTTCACATTTATTGACAATTAACAGCAACTAATTTAGAGTGAACCAGGTGCAGTCAGTTGGCAGGAAATCAGGGAACATGCATAAATCTGTCATATGAAGGACTCTAACAAAGTCCAAAGTTTGTTTTAGATGAGACTTCTGCTGAAGTAGTGTTGGCATGAAAAGCTGGGAGGCTTTCAGCTGCATTTCCAGAGATTTGTTGCCATCTAAATGGCACAATCCATTAAAATCCATAGGCTTTGCAGAATTTGATTTGTGGGTGGCAACAACTTTCATGTATTTTGCTTTCTTCCTGTTACTGCCTGGATTATTTTATGGTCTTTTGTCTTGTTTGAATCACTGAGTATATCAACTATGTAGATTCAAGTATCCTTTTTAGTATAATTAATTTGTAAGTTTCTCTACAAAGCTATATATTTTAAAAAATATTTATTCTGTGCAAGCATACACTTCATAAATCTTTAGCAAATGACAAAAAAAATACACCAGCTTCCTGGAAAATCATGGGCATGTCACTTGCCTCATAAAAGTGGAAGTTACCATTGCAGATGAAGTAGAATTTAGCCACTTAACTATATTTAAAAAACAGTTTTCCTCTCCAAACAGCACCTATGAAATATCAGGCATAGATAGTAGGAAGGGATAAATGGCTTCTCTGGCCATTGTTAATAAAGCCAGCCTCACATATCAGCTGGATCTCTCTGAAATGGCAACATGATACAGGAGTTTTAGCAGGAACATTAAATGTTTCAAATTATGCTGCCAGGCAAAGGAAAAAAAAAGGGAAGGGAGAGAATCAAACTCCAAAATACTGATAAAAGATCACCAAACCCACAAAATATCCTATAAATATTTGGAATATTGATGTCTAATGAAAGTACAAGGACAGGGTAAACTTTAATAATACAGATTATAAAGTGGATGCATTTTTACATCCCTGAGACAAGACTCTGACCTTCCTTGCATGCACAAAAGTCTATGATACCAGCAGGGCTGTTTATATCCATGGAACTGAAATCAGAACCTGGTCTGATGCATTTAAAATAATTGAATTTATCACTCATGTCTTACTTTGCCTGTTACAAAGACTGTATTTTTTAACCTCATTTCTGTTAGTGCATTACCAAAGACATTATGAATGCAAAGTCCCTCAGAGAGCCATCTGTGGAACCAGATACTATCTGATGAGGACTTCCCTGCAGTATCAGGATTGTTTTGCCTGTTTAAATCCAGATGCAACACAAGAGCAGCAAAACAAGGTCCATACCACACCAGAGGTTTTTAGTGCTGCCCTCGCTGGGCCAAAGCACTCCTGCTCCTCACTCCAAGCTGCCAGACACCGTCTTTGTGCACACAAGTGAGCAGCCATGAGCTTCCACCCTGAGCTGAACAGATAACATAGGATATCTGCCAGCCTGGAGGCAGCCATGGCTCAACTGAGATGGCAAATCCATTGCTGGAACACAGATTCTTGTGAGATCAGAACAGGGGCCTCTGCAAATCATGGAATCACAGAACCTTAGAATGGTTTGAGTTTGAAGGGACCTGCAAAGGGCAGGGACACCTTCCACCAGACCAGGTTGCTCAGCTCTCCATCCAGCCTGGCCTTGAAGACTTCCAAGGGTGGGGCAGCCACAGCTTTTCCTGTGCCAGTGCCACAACAACCTCACAGCAAAGAACTTCTTTCTAATATCTGACATAAACCTACTCTCTGTCATTTCAACATCATTCCCCCTTGTCCTGTCACTCTAGACCCTTCTAAATAGACTCTCTCCATCTTTGCTGTAGGCTCCCTTCAGGTACTGAAGGGCCACAATTAGGTCACCCCAGAGCCTTCTCTGTTCCAGGCTGAACAATCCCAGTTCTCTCAGCCTTTCCTCCCAGCAGAGCTGCTCCATCCCTCTGATCCCCTTGGTGCCTGCTCTGGCCTGGCTCCAGCAGGTCCCTGTCCTTGCTGTGCTGGGAGCCCAGAGCTGGATGCAGCCCTGCAGGTGGGGTCTCAGCAGAGCGGGGCAGAGGGGCAGAATCCCCTCCCTGCCCTGCTGCCCACGGGGCTTTGGATGAGCCCAGCACACGGGGGGATCTGGGCTCCCAATGGCCAGGGCATGTCCAGCCCCTCACCCACCAGCACGCCCAGGTCCTTCTCCCAGGACTGCTCTGGATCTGTCCATCCCCAGCCTGGATTGGTGCTGGGGGCTGCCCTGACCCAGGTGCAGCAGCTTGGACTTGGTCTGTTAAATCTCATGAGATTCCCAAGGACCAAATCTCAGGCTTGTCCAGGTCCCTCTGGATGGCATCCCATCCTTCAGGTGTGTCACCCACACCCCTCAGATTGGTGCCATCTGCAAACTTGCTGAGGGTTCACTCATCCACTCTCTGTGTCATTGATGATGTCTTCTTCAGTTCAGCATGCCTGCCTGAAACTTCTGTGGTGTAATTACAAACTTTCCAAAACATATTTAGTAAGAGTGATTCGGAACATCTGATAGCAGTTATTGATTATTCAGTAACGTACTAAATCATTAAGTCACTAACTTATAATCAGGTTTGCTTTCAGAACCATTCAAAGTTTAAGTAACTATTGATCCTTCCATGCTCTCTGATTAAAATTTAAAGTGAAAAATGTAAGAGTTGCAATATTTTTAAGATTGAACTTTTTAAACATCAGATTAATGTTATAAAGAAAGTAACATATGTACTGTTAGGAGAAATAAAAATTACCTACAGACATACTGTAAGTCTGAATTAATGGTTCCTGAATGAAGGAAAATATGTTTTTAAGCTGTGCCTTTACAAAGATAGTTTTTTCCATTCTTTTTTGAGTAGAAACTTATCAATTTCACTTTTCTGAAACACTATGCACCTTCAAGGCAATTTCATTAAGAATTAAAAATGTTTTATTTCCAAAAATATAAAAAAAAAAAAAAAAACCAAAAAACTTCCTTTTGCAATAGAAAGTTTAAATATTTTAGCCCTGCTAGATGTAATATAAATATTACAACTAAAAAAGCAATATTTAAACTTTCTATTTCATTACTTTAGCTTTTAAAATTTTTTCATCCTGTTGTTCAGATAGGCTCTGATACAGGAATTGGCATATCACTACAGAGAGCAGAAGATGGTTATAGAAACTGCAACCAATTTACTTCCCAAAAGGTTAGATTAGATCATGTCAATGATCTGACTGAGGAATATCTGTGGGCTGCACTGGTCAATCTCACTAGGTTTGTATAACTTTTGTAACAATCCTAAAAGAAGAAGTATATCAGCTACACTCAGTTGACATGGATATTTTAGTCTTTAGGTCTTTCTGATTCACAAAAGTGAACAAAGGAGTAAATAAAACTGTGACTTATAAACATAAGTTCCCTAATTACAACCACTCATACCTTCTGCTTTTGCATTAACATATCATAATCAATAGAATTGACTTTTGTTCCATAAAACCATTTGTTTTGGTTTTCTTTGCTATCTCATACACTGAGAAGTAAACTTCCAATGCATTAAGAAATTTCAGATAACTGGCTCTGTCAATACAGATGAAGGATGAGGAAAGAGTAGGAGAGTAATACATTTTTCAAAAAGTATTGGATCCCATGAACAAGTTAATGATGTTTTAAAGTGAGAAAATGTGAGGACCAAAAGTTTTCAAGTTACTGAGTGATAATAATGGGGCTATCTATTGTGCATCCATCACCTTGCAGTACCTGACATGTATTTTGGACTGTTTTCCTGCATTTTCTTTATGATGATTAATAGTGGCATTGTACCCTCTGAAATAGCAGCCCATCATGAGAAAGGTGTACTAAATTAAATTCAGATGATAACTATTTTGATCTCAAACACATGTGGAGCATAATATTGAAAGATTAGAACAAAAAAAAAAAAACAAACAAAACCAACAAAACCCAAAAAAACAACAAAACAAAACAAAAAAACCCCCACCAAAGCATGTAAGAAACACTCATGTCTAAAATGAGGATCCACAACAAACAAATAGCAGAGAAAAAGGAGCAGGAGCATAATACTCTGCTTAAACATCTGCACTTCATTGAAGCATTCATTATTCTGATCTCTTTTCCCCACTCTACATTTACATTAGAAAATGGTGAGGTTTAAGATGTATTCTGTTACACTTTAAAGGAGAAAGAGAGGAACTATACTAGATAAATAAACTTCTGTAAAAAGGAATAAATAAAAGAAGTTGTGTACCACTTGCCCACCTTTCATCTCCTGAACATGCTGCTGTGGTCTGGTTTGTCTCTAACAGACATCAGAAGCCCACAGAGGTTGATGTAACTTTTTATTTTCTTCTGGGATTTCAAACATTTTGACTAAAGCACCTCTTCTCTTTTGTTTTTGGTGGATGGAGAAGCAAAATTAGAACAGAGACATTCCACCAGTGCATTTTGGTCTGGTGAGGCTGGAAGCAAGACTTCCAAGCTCCCTAATGTGACCAAAGCAACATGAGGACTTCTCAGTTCAAGTGTGCTTGTGCTGACATATTTTAGCCTGATGCTTAGAAGAGTGAAGGCAGATACCATGGTTCAGCAAACAAGCTCTAACCCAAATTTTCTCTTTTCAGTGTTGGAATTTAGCAGGGGAATTTTAAAGGTGAGCTCTTTGCTCTGACTCAACAAGAAAAAGCAAGGAGGGAAAAAAAAAAATCCCTGCCCCCATCAGAAAAGCAAGTATAGTGACTCTCTGTATGAGTGTCAAATGTATATTTAATGACTGGAAACCACTCTGAAATATCTGGATGCCTCAGGCACAAACGGGAATGCTGCACTGCTGCTGGAACTTGCTCAGGAACTGTGCAGTCCCGTGTTCTTGAGGGAGTGCAGGAGCACCACCACGTTCCAGCTCCTCCAACATGGGAGCAGGGCTGCAGAAATCAATAATTCAGTCTTCACAGCAGCCAACAGTCTTGCAGGTCTTTGTGGAGAGCAACTAAGGGATGGCAGATGCCAGGCTGAGCTGGGCATCTGCATACAAGCAGGGTGGTAAATCTGAGTAGTTTCAAAGCCTGACACCTCTCCTAACCACCTACAAATGAATAAATCCCAGTTGTGCTATTTCATATGCACAGGGTTTCCAAATTATTTCCTGCTACCTTTTTTTTCCTCTTTTTTTTTTTTTTATTTTGTACAGTTACAGATGCTTGTAATATTCTACAGGACTGTTTAGAAAAACTAAATTAGATGGAGGTTGATCTATTGAATACATTCCAGTGAATGTATTTCATCATCTAGTATAGCTAAGAAATCTGATCATTATTTAATAAGTTATTAAATTACAGTGCTGCCTATATACTACATATTTTTACATTATTACCACTAACAAGGAACACTGGCACAGTTGTTCTTGTAAATCCCCCTGCCTGACCAAGCTAATTTTGATGGACTTGGAAAAAAACAAGTCAGGGCAGAATAACTGTGAAGAATGGAAAACGTTAAAAGATCACCTAATTTTTTGAGTGAGATGGAAACAGTTGGTTAGGGCTTTTTTCCTGTTGAGTATGCAAAATCTATGTAGGCATAAATCCCAGGGGAATGAGACAGTCAATGTTCCACCCATACAAGCAATCATACCTTCATGTATTCAGAGAGTGCATAATTCACCAAAAATTGTTTTGAGAGTAGTCTAGCAGTTTCTAATATTTATTGGACTTATGCTTACATATCTTTTAAAGGATCTCTCCAGAGTTTAGCTGTTTGGGCTTCCATAAGATAAAATGCACAGTGGCTAATAAATTTTAAAACCCTCAAGAAATTTATTTAATAACTTTCCTATAATTAACAAGTTGCATCTTGTGATTTTAAAGACCTGCTCCACAAGAGCTAGAAATTCCTATCTTTAAGGGCAGACACTCACCCCCTGTGACCTGAAGAGGTCTTTATTTTGACCAAGCTTCCTGAGAGTGTGCCACCTTACATCCATTGTTCATTCAGTATTTTATATCTCTGATTCTAGGCTCTAGCTGAGTGTACTTCTGTGACAGAAATTTCTTGTTTACAGGGTGAAGAGGGAAGGAAATGCTTCTGCAGCCATTAGCTTGGATTTATTGCTTTGGGAGTTTTGTCTTCTGTTTAAAAGAAAAACTAACATTGTTGGAGGCCCGGGGTTTTGAAAGCTGTCTCAATGAAAAAAAGTAAAGCTACTTTACAAATCATGGTTGAAAACAGGTTAGAAAAGAAGAAAACATTATACTGTGAAAATCAACATAGCATTTTATGTTGTTTTTCCCACAGCCAAGGACATGCTGCCTTCCAGAAGCCCAGTCATGACTCCCAGTCAAACCCCATGAAGTTGTGAGGTGCAAGGTAGAGCTGATGAAGAAATTCTGCTGATTGAGAAGCAGACCAGCAGATAAAAGAAAAAATCAATGCCTGAGCATCAGTATAGTGTAATAAAAGCAATATCTCATTTTGACACCTTGACTGAGGGGATTTTTTGGACAAAGACTGCCATTATTTTTCCACTTTCAGCTAAGTTTAACTCCCGATGCCACGTTATGCTTTTCCAATTGCAGCCACAGAGCTTGTTTCTGTCTTTCATAAAGGCTAGTTCTGTTTTGTTTTCTGCCAAGACTTTTCTCTCCCTCAGAGCAAGCTAAACATGCACTTAGGAGGGGATCAGAGACCAGACATTGTGATTGTGAAACTCAAATATAGGTATTTGGGCTCCAGGGATTTTATTCCTTCCAAAAGGGGCAGACTGCTTTGTCTTTCTCACAAAATGTTTCATCAGTAGAGGCCTCATAGGTGGCCATTTATTGTTGCTTATAACTTCTAGCTGACCTTGTAACAGGTTCTCCACATTCAATGTTTAAAGACAAAGTCCTGGAGCTGAAGGCACTCCTGAGTTTTTTTCATTGAGCTGAACCATGGATAAAGATTTAATCTGATGCCAATTCCCCACATTCATTAAGACCAGTTATTCCACAGAAAAACCCAAATATTCCTAGGGAATTTGTGTCAGATAAACTGTCTCTCCATTGCCCAGATAACCAACAAAGAAAAGCACCACTTCAAAGCACTCTTTAAATAGATGACTTGGCTTTCAGCTTTGTAGGCGTGTTAAGAGATTTCAATTGCTACTTGTGAAAAAGCCTGGTGACGTCTCACTGTTGGGAAACTTAATTTTAGCACAAACAAGAAGTCAAGGAGGAAGAAAGGAAGGTAATAACGCCCACCTAGTACTTGAACCTGCACAAAAATTTGCATTGGAAATATCAATCCAACTAAATTTCAGTAAAAACATATCAAGAAGTGGCTTTCATCCATAATGTTATTTCTTTTCCTTATTGTTTCTTTAAGAAATAGGATTGGTGGGATTCTTTTTCATGTTTATTCTAATGTTTACAAAATACTTAATTTAGGAATTTTGGAATAAAGGGACTTTTAGTAAAAGCATATATACTTATACTGTTTTCTGTTGATTTTGAGAGCTCTCTTGACATCAGAACAGATATTTTTTAATTCATTCTGAAGCCAGAGTAAAATGTGCAATGGAAATTCATAACTACTCAGAGAAACAGTACACCATAACTACACTGTAAGAACTCCAGTAGCTTGAGCAACATGCAGATCACATGGCAGTCCTCTGCACACAGGCAAAGGTCATTTAAGAGAAGAAAAGTACACATTTACACCCAATTTCTACATATTAACTAAAAAATAGTTTTACATCTGGTGTTTTGATCTTTCCACAATGGTACACGGGTTATTAATTTTAGCGAGACTGTCAACCGAATGTCCACTGTAACTGTGAGTTACAGCAACAGCCTGGTGAATATCCTGAATAGCCCATATTAATCACTCTCATTCAATTAATCATTCAGTCATTTCTCTGACTGACACTGCTGATGGAGCCTTGGATGGGAAGATGCAGGTAAACATCTCCAACTTGCACCAGATTTGAGCTGCAGTAGAGAACACCTATTTCTCACTGCCCAGCAGGAGACATGAGGCAAGGGAATTAATACTTTTAACAATTTTGCCTCTGTGCTTCTGGCTGACAGAAGTGTAATGACCAGAAACAACCACCTATGTACTTGCTATATCCATCTGTATAAAAAAATGCCACAGAAACAGTGAAATGTGTACCAGGTATGAAGTACCTGAAATGTTACAAGTAACATGTAACTCCAAAACTAGTTTCCATCATTAATTTCTGTGACATTAGGAATAAAATATGGTTGGTTTTCCACAAGTAGTTTAATTCATGAATTATATTTTATGCAGGTTAAATCTGAAATCAGTAACCCAGTATCAATAGTTTTAAATAGGAGGCCATACCTTAGGCTAGAAGGATAATTATTTCCCTGGATTTACAGCTGGTACCCAGCCTATTCTTGACCCAAGATTAAAAAGTTAGAGCCTGTTTTTGCAAGATTATAGGCCTATGTTAAGTATTAAGTATTACTATTCCTTCTTGACCACAAATGTTTTATCTATACACAGGGGTATGTGGTAGACGTATTTCCACTCATCCAAACCTAAGAGAAAGAAAAAAAAAAAGCCTCCTTCTGATTTGGTTGCACAGAGCTTAAATTCATCAGCTTGGGTTTCCTTTGGTGCAACATGTCTGTATGAAGTGTCATCACACTCATTTGCATTTGTATTACTTCTCCCAAAGCTAATTACAACTATCTTTCTTGCCTAACTTTTTTCTTATTATTAACTTCAGCCAAATTCAATATATTATGCCAGTTCCAAATTAATAAAGGAAGTGTGCAATTTCCAATTTACATACTGCACTCCAATACCTTTTATGAGCTGAACTGCTTGGTACATTGTTAGCTCTAATTTGAAATAGCTGGCATTTTGTTGCATTAAATTGGAGGATAAATGAGCAAAACTCCGGCGCTCTTTCTTCATGCCAGCACTCTATTGACTCCTCCCTTAGCTTTGGCGTTAGGATTCCGAGGATTCCCAGGACAAGCCCAGCTGGAAGCACAGCGCAGCTCCTCACAAGATGTTATCCCCGCTTCCCTCGGGCTCCGCGCCCCCAGAGCCCACCGCCTCTCCCGCTTCCCCACCTCCATCCCCGGCCAAACTTGGGGAAGTTACCTGGCGGGAGGCACCAGCCGAGGGAGCAGCCGGGGCTGGGGGGCGGCGCGGGGATGGAGGTGGGAAATGGGGGGGATGCTCCCAAAGGGGCGGATGCTCCGCCGCGCCCACCCTCGCCCCCGGGGTGAGCCCCGGCCCGGCTCGGGATAAACCGCAGGATCCCGCCCCACATCCCCCTTTCTAATCTCTCAGCTCCTGCCCTCTCCCCTCTTACCTGGGCGGTGGGAGCCCCGAAACACGGTGCCGGGAGACGCGGGAGGCGCCCGAAGTTTGCCGGGGGAGGGCGGGGGCAGATCCCGCTGGAATCGAAGCCTCCGGGATGCGCAGCGTGCACAGCCCAGGCGGAGCAAGCTCACTTGCTCTGCTAAAGGGGGTGAAAAAAAAAAAAAAAGAAAAAAAAAAAAAGGGGGAGCGATGGAGAGCGAGGGGAAGGCCCCCGCTCCTACGGGCTCCGGCAGGCGAAGGGAGGAGTTAGTTTAATTAGAGGGAAACGTGCCCGAGCGGCTCCGGAGCTCCAGCACCGCGGACAGCGGCCCCGGCAGCCGGCACCCGCGCACGGGCCAGAGCCCCGCCCGCCCAACCGCGGATGGGAAACCCGGCAAGCTGCTCCGATCGTAAATTTGTACCACCCTTTGAAGATGGCATGCTATCCTACTCCTGGGAATGTGCCAAGTGGTTCCTGCCAGCACTCTCTGAAAATAGGGATCGCGTCATGAGAGCCTGAAGCATCACTGATATCCCCCAATACACAGAAATGATACTTTATTGCATGCATTCTGACAGATTAGTGATCCACTGCCACTGGCTGGTAAATATTATTAACCTTATTCTGCAGCTGAGGACACTGGGACAGAGAGGTTAAGAAATGATTGATGTTTCATACATAGGGCCAGACCCATGTATGAATCCACATCTGCATGTACTTAACCTGTGGGATAACTTTCCTCTTCAGATCACTTCTTTCCCTCCTCCTTCCTTCCTGTGTTTAATGGTAGAATCAAGAGGATCTTAGAATAGTTTGGGTTGAAAGGGAACTTAAAGATGATCTCATTCCAACCCAGATGCCATAGGCAGGGACACCTTCCACTAAACCAGATTGCTCAGAGCTCCATCCAGCCTGCCTTGGACATTCCCAGGAATGGGGCATCCACAGCTTCTTTGGGCAGCTTTAAGTGTAGTACCCAAATAACACTAGAACTTGGTTATCAATACCTAAACTGTTTATAGAGCTTCCTCATGCACAGGAATATGACTTGAGGTCCTCCAGAAAATTGGTATTGTGAATGTAATACCCCAAAATAAAGCAGCACAGTTTTGTGAGAAACAACCAATAAGGAGCACAGGAACAGAAACAGATCTTTTATCTACACAGAGATGACCATGGAGCAAGTTGGGTAGGAATTCACATTTTAGGCACTCTCAAGCAGAAAGGGGAGTATTCACCTTTCGTAAACCTCAGCAAACAAAAATTTTCAGAAATAAATGCAGTACATGAAACATTAAGTAAACATTCCAGGACAACAAACAAGCTGTGTTTCAGCACCATTGAAAAAACATTGCTAAGTTATTTTTGGGGAAAAAAAACCAAAAGATTTTACACTGAGAAAGAAAATTTTCATTACTAATAATTCACATAAAGTGGAAACAAAGAGAACTCACCACTTGCTGTTTATCAGATATAGTTTAGTGATTGAAAAAAATAAAGGCAGACTTGTGGGAAGTCCATTAATGATCAAGAAAGACAAGGAGTAGGTAAGGTTATCTTAGAAACAATATGCATAACCCTTCAGTTCATCCACATTTATATTATCTACTTATGTGCACACCTTTTCTGAATACCTGTATGGCATGAGAATACAAACTACAGCTGTGGAAATGGAAGAGAGTATGGAAGACTGGGCAGATGGAAGTAACTTAAAGTAATTAAATACTTGTTTAGTATATATGTATTTTATTTAAAATAATACATGCAATTCCTCACAGCCCTCCCAAGGTGTTTACTGTTTAATGTACATTCTGAAATGCCTTTTTCTACTGAGCTTTCTTTTGTTAGCTAAGAAAAAAAATTATCTGTATATATGTACAGATACAGACACACACACACACACACACACACACACACACACATATGACAAAACCCAGTGCTAGGCATTTACAACGTTTTGCAAAATGGAGCAAAACGGAAGGAAAGGCAGGCTTTGAAATCTCAGGATCTGAGATGGAGACAGTAACATAAGCTTAGAAGAAGGGTTTTAGAGTAGCAACAGACTTAAAATTGCCTGGTGCAAGTTTCCCCAACAACAGCCTGAAAGCAGGTGTGCCAATTAGGCTCCTCACAGATTGTGCAGCGAAGACACAGGACTCTTCAGTGGAAGTGTCTTGGAGCATATCCAGTACTGATCCATGACTATGGATATGACTGTGTCAAAACTCAGGCTGCTAAGGCTTCACACTCAGAAATCACCCTGCTGTACAGATGGCCTGAGAGATGGAGCATGGAGGAAGAGAGCTAAAATGCTGGTGGCAGGAGTCATGAACTGAGTGGGACCAACTGCACGAAGCAATGTATGACATCCTGCTGGGGCAGAGAAGACTTACTTTGCTGCCCTGGGCTAACACTCATTCCCAGTCAGGAAGCTCATTTAGGGTACTGTCCAGTTTGGTATGCTTATTTTACATGGCAATCAAAACCATCCTCATGATTGACACCTGGCACTGTGGGTAGCACTGCTCTGACATGGCACAAGTTCTTGGTGTCCATGGTCTCAGGGCAGTTTCCACCAGAAAAAAACTTTTCTCAGTGAAAAATCAAAATTAAACAAGGGCCAAGCAGTTATATTCAGAAATTATCAAGGACTGAATAACGATCAGCTCAGAATGTAATTAAAATTACAAGATGCATGAACAGATTCTTAAGACAAGATATCTTTGGCCTCCACCACTTTTGCTATAGAGCAGACAGGGTTCTCTTATGCCAGACACAGACAAGTATGGGACAGCAACAGCAAAAATCTGCCTTCATTGAAGAGCTTATAGGCTATTAAGGTAAAAGTCTTGAGAGGAATAATGTACTTACTGTACTGCTGTGTGGGCAGCATAAGTTTTAAGTGTTCTTAATTATTCATTTCTTTGCTGCTAAGTGCTTTGATTTAAAAATGATGTGATGTGTACATGCAGTGTTGATACTCAGATAACTTAATTGTTTTGGTAATATAACAAGGCATATGATGTAATGTCAATAGACTGCACCTTGTGTGCATTACAAGCTCTTCCATGTGGATGCTTATCCTCTAGTGACAAAGCTAATGATTCCTAATACGTGCACAGGGTAAGAAAGAGACTGCTGTGATAGACACTTAATAAACGGTTAAACAGATTGGTGGGAGAGCCAAGAAAAAGCCTCAAAATCTTGGCTTGGAACTGGTTTTGGGATGACATAATCAGACGCAACAGATTTGAATATGAAGAAAAGGAAAAGCCTGAGGGAGAAAGATACTGAACTACTGCAGATATTTGTTCATAATTACAAACTATCATCTTCCCTCCCAAAAATATGCTCCAAGAAACACCAAATTTAGAGTGTATTCCGAGGAGTAATTCTGGCTCAAAAATACTAGTTACTATAGGAAACAATGACTTTTCTTCTTCAGGTGTTTCAATAAAGGAGCACAAAGTATCTAATTAAATGTAAACATCCAAGTGGGTATTCATGCCTTGCAACTGATGTCATCTGAATTACTGCCTAGGAAAATCGCTTTGTCGACTATACAGAAAATCTACATTTTTAATCATATCACCTAAACAACAATAAGTAGATGGCTTTCATTCTGTTTTTTTCTTTTTTTTTTCTTTTTTTTTTTTTGGGAGGGAGAGGTTCACATCCATTTGTTTTGAAACAAAATAGAGCTGGAAATATACAACAGAGAGAAAGGGAAATAAAATCTAGGTAATTGCTATCATTATGACTCTGCCACTTGGGAGCAGTAGCATTTATTGGTCAGGTCTTCTTGAAGGAAGGGGTTTAGATGGGATAGGTGTCAACAGCTCACTGTTCAGAGCAAAGGGGAAATGCTCACCTTTATGTAATAATTGTGTGATATGTAGTCTTTTAAAACATATATGGTCTATACTATTAACTGTGAGGGCAGTGAAGCACTGGCACAGGTTGCCCAGAGGATTTGTGGATGCCTCATCCCTGGAAGTGCTCAAGGCCAGCTTGGATGGAGCTCTGGACAATGTGGTCTAGTGGAAAGTGTCCCCACCCTTGGCAGGAGGTTGAAACAAGGTTATATTTACATTCCCTTCCAACCCAAACTACTCAGCCATTCTATGTTTCAACGCAAGAACATTCATATAAGAGTTATCCTAGATCTGTTGTAAAGTGTATCTTTTTGGACAACTTATGGGGTTTTTCTTGGTTTTGGTATTGTTATTGTTGGTGGCAGTTTAGTTTATTTTTGGGGTTTTTTTTTTGGTTTGCTTTTTTTTTGTGTGCTTGGGATTTTGAAGATATTAATATTACTGATAGGTAGAAAAAAGAGCAGGAAATCACCTCCTGAAATTGAGACTGGAAGATTAATTAGAGCAACCAATGTTTTTCTCTATGAATATTTGTCCCATTGAAATTAGTTAGCATTTTGGAAGTGATTTCAGAAGAATTGGGATTTTATTGAACAATTCTAGCAGGTATGAAGTATGAATGTGTCAACAAAATGAGAGGAGGATAGAGACTAGGCTGTTGTAAATGCAACATCTCTAATTAAACCAATAATGAAATATATGAAAATCACTACCATCACCAATCAAATCACTACCTTGATTCACATTTTCTTTTTAGAAGCACATCTACTTTCTGTCCCCCAGTCAGCCTCAACTTAAAAGTCAGATTTACATTCTACTTGCCCAAAGGTGTTGTCCCATTTCAAGTATTTCTGATACAGAAAACAGATGTGACAAATAAGAGCAAAGCCATCACTGTGGTATCAGACATGAGTGCAAAATAAAGTATTGGGTTATCAGGATCAACTAAGATGTCATTCACCTTTTTCCAATTGCTTAACTTTAAGATTCTATCTGAGTTGTGTCAAAAATAGTTATAGTGTTGTAACAGTACTGCATAATTACAAGTATAATCTTGAGTGAAAATTAGCTTTTGAACAAAAATTAGCCCCTGAACACCTTGTAGTGTAGAAGGTTAAGCACTTTGTTTACTTCCTACCTAGATCTGACCCAAAATCTCAGTTTCATAATGCCAAACCAATTTCTAATTGATTTTATATCACCATTGATTATTACAGCTATGTAAGACTTCATCCAATTGAGTTATAGAGGAGGGGGAAGAAAATCTATCACAAAGATACAGAAGCATCCATCAAAGATGCATTTAGAGCAAATGGACAATGCACTTTTTTTTTTTTTTTTAAGTTGTAATTGTATTCAAGGGAAAGACATTTAGCAGCCATCCACTGTAGGTTATTGAAATATTCTGTGACCTTGGCTCCACTTCCAAATGGAAAGCAAAACCACAAATAAAGCTGCAGGGAATACAGAAATCAAATTTTGGTCTCAATTACATTGTTTTGAAAATGTTCAATAGTATGCTAATGATCTTAATTAGTCTCAGAGATACCAATTTTGGAATCAGTGCTCAGCCAAAATCCCATGTTGAACAAGCCCACAATCTGTAAATGGACAGAGTTCAAATACATAAGTGAGTCTGCACATATTTACTAGAGTAGTCCAACTATTTTGCTGAGAGCAGGGGGTTTTAACCCAAATAGTTGTACCAGCAGTCTTGCATAAGCCCAACACACAGAGAGTACTTTAATTATAAGTTAGTTTATCACTTTGTAAGATTAAACCATGGTGATACAGCTGCAGTCACGCTGGATGGGCATTTTCCACCCTGCTATATCCTGGCAATTAAAGCAGTAAGCATGTGTTTAGCAGTAATGCTCCTTTTTATTCATGTCACTACTTCTTGGAATGCAAAATCAGAGTCAATTTTTTTTTTTTACATTTTGTTTCAGAAGAGATAGGAAAGCATAGAAGTTGAAGGCCATCCCCTCGAGTGCCAGTGTCTTTAAGAGTTATTTATTACAGCTTGAGTCTGTTCACTGAATACAGCTGCTAAGTAAAGGAGTAGGAGGAGAGGAGAGAGAGAGCAGAAGCTCTTTGCCTGACAGCAGTTGTTAGAGCAGCACTCCTGATTATTGTAATGGGTTCAGTTGCTAAACGCCTTTCATACCAAAAGCAAGGCTGTTAAATGTGAAGTTGAGAGGGTGGATGGCTTTTTTCCCCAATGAAAAAGTATTCTGCACATCAACCCCCCACCAATGAGCATTAAAAGCATTTTGATGTTTGGGGGAGTCTTATTTCCAGGGGAACATCACAGCATCTACCTGTCTTGTGTGGCTTCTGAACACTTTGTTCACAACAATGAATCAGTACATAGGAGTCCTTTTAGACTTTACTAATAACTAAGGTTTAGTTTTATCTCTTTTGATCAGTAGCATTTATAAATAAGGTCTATTTCTCACTTCCCACTGCCTGAAAACAATTAGAGTGACTGAACTGAAAGCCTTTGCTCATCTTTTCAGCTCTTTCGCAGCAAAGTTCATTTTAGACAAAAATCAAAGATCAATGCTGGTTTTTTATCAGCCAGTAACCTGCTCCCAAAACTACACAGTTACTACATGAATATTTGGATATTTTAAAATGAACAAACAACCAAAACCCCCACACTTCAAACCCTTCCTCTACTGACTGAGAGGCAAAAAAATCTTTGAGAGGGAAAGAAGAAAGCAAGCCTTTGGTTCCTTTGAGGGAACACCTCTCCCATGCCTCTGCCAGAGCACAGCTGTCACCAGAGGGGCTGCTGCAGGCTGAGTGACAGAGCACAGGGCTGGAGCAAATGCCAGTGGGAGGGAGAGAACTCCAGAGCTTCCTCCAGCCTGGGAGGTCTGGGGCTGGGAAAACACTTTGCAAGGAACATATGGATTGGTGGGGAAAATCATAGCTGAAAAGACTGATGATTGCTCCCACGAAAAGTGCAGTTGAGGCAAATACTACACCCTTCCTGTCATGAAAGTGATTTTAGACATCACAGTAGAACTGAAAACATGAAGATGTATAATGAAAAAGGAAGGAATTCATGCTCATGGAATTCATGCTGATGCTTTCCAGTAAGCAGCACCCAGTGAAGGCAATTACTCCCTGGATATGTGATAACCCAATTAGAACAGAATTAAGGGAAAAAAAATCACCTCAGTGACTGGGATACTGACACATAACTATAATATAAAAACAACAATTAAAAAATCTGCTTCTCAACTCTTTATTTTATAAGGGGCATTTTGAAGCCTCAGCAATGTTGCTAGGACCAAATTCACACGCACAATAATGTAAGGACAACCAGAAGACTCAGTAAGAGGAATCAAAATAATTTTTTTTTTTCTTTAATTTTGTTTCAGACTATTATTGTTACTATTACTACTGTTTATACTTCCAGATAGGTCAAACCAAGTTTCCAGGAGAGAGAGTGTTCTTTGGCTTCTGTGTTAGGCTGGGAAGATTGATTTTCTTCCTTTAATGCAAAGCCAGTCATGTACCATGTGCTGGCTAGTTTCTTTCAATCACAGAAAATAAAAAGTTTTGTGTATCCCATAGATTTTTTTTTAGTTAATAATTTTTTGCTATGTATGAAGGGAACAATTCAAATTGCATTTTAGAACACATATGAGTATAGTGAGTATACAGATGAGTACCTCCATGTTGCTTAAGCTTTATGGGAAAATAAAAATTATAATTATTGCTCCCAGTTTACCTAACTTATTAAAATACCAATTTATGAGGCATTTATGTTGGCTTTAAACCATCAAAACACCTGCAATTCACTTGAGCCCTTACAGACCTGCAATTGTCTTTGCTGATACATTATGCACAAATTTTAAGTATGATATTCCATTATACATGCCTCACGCCACCAGCCTGCTTGCAGAATTTAAAAGAATTAGAAAAAGGAATTTTAAAGGACAATTAAAAGGAGAAGAGAACTCTGTGTGAAAATCGCTCCCAAAATTGAAACAAGATTTTTCAATTATTTTTCTAAAGCAATTTTAGGCAAGGCAACAAAAAGAATGAAGTAGTATAGTCAAAGAAACCTCAATTCCTTTGCTACTGTTCTGTAATGGATGCACTAAAAATCATTAATATATGTCTGAAAGATGAGGAGTTGGAAATACAGCACCACAGTTATTGGTTGTCCTTTATTACCAAGTCAATGTATTGCTCCAGGTTTTCTTACCATACCTATTGGAAAAAAAAAGAAAAAAGAAAACCTGAAAAAAGGATTAATTCTGAAAATAGCATACAAAAGTAGAAAAAGAAATCAATAGCAACAGGCATCTAGGGAATAGATTAAAAAAAATCACACGGGCTGGAATGGTTACGTATAAATGACAGACGAAAAGCAAAAATCAATAGAAAACTCTGAAGAAGGTATCACAGGAATAAATGAATATATTCTTCAGAAAAAATGAATGGCTTGTGGATGGCAGACAAAACCATCGGAACCAGTCATCATGAAATGGAAAAATGCCATCACATCCCATAACAATTTGTAATGACCTTGATAGGAAGAAACTGGCTGCTGAGAAGTTACATCTCACTTAGGAAGGAATTTGTGCAAATTTGAAGGCCTTTAGTTGTCATGGTTTATCCCCAGTCAGCAACCAAGTACCATGGAGCTACCAGCTACATTAACTATACCTTATTACCTACAAACCTTTGTAAGCTGAAATCATGTCTTCCCCTGAATCAAGGCAAGACAGTGATGAATACTATAATTCTCATATTTGTTAGCCACTTTTTTACTGCTTGAAGTTCATCATTGAAAATAGCACCTTGAGGTAAAAGTGGGCAGAAAGCCACTGAGTCACACTTTCTGATTTGGAAATGACAATTCAACATTTTTCCTATTTTGCAACTTCCCAGAATGTTCTACGAATATATCTTTGAATTCCAAAGAGAATTTCTACTGCCAATGTGAATATGCTGCTTAGGCAGCCTAACTGGCTTAAGGAGGAAGCCTGTTCATTTGCTCTGTTTAGATTTGACTAAACAACCCACCTTTCATTCCACAGCTCCAGAGAAAGATCTCTAAGAACAAGTGATCACTAGTTTTTGAAGGGTTTTGCTGTCATTTTGTTCTGTTCCTGATTACATTTCTGTTTTATAGGACATACAGCTAATATGGAAGAGAAGATGCCCTGTATTGGTAGTGAAGTTTAAATAGATTCATCTAATGGGATTTAATGCAATAGTTTTTGTTTCTATTCTTAAGACCCTTTTTAATATATTCCTGTTAGTTCATGTTAAAAGAAGACAAGCGTATGTATAGCAACACATTTTCTGAAAGTTTCCCTTTGCAGCACATTAAAGAATCTTAAAATGTGTGTAAAAATCACTTTAACGGCTTTGACTTTTGTGCTGTGGTGTCTTAACTCTTGCCTTGATGTCAAGAAACTAAAGCAGCATGTTCTTCTTGCCTTGAGCTGGCCTAGAGACAGGACAGGAGTGACTGGACTGCCAGACAGACCACCTAAAAAAGGATATCCTGAGCTATATTTTGTCCCATAGCACCTGTTCTTTGTCTCAGTGTTAGGATATATAAACTAGACAGACAGAAATGTAAACAACTAACTAGGTATTCCGCAGGCACTGATGATGCATCTAGAAACTTTTACTCTGGAACTAATTGCTCTCCAGCCATCGTTACCTGGGAGAAGACTTTCAGGGATGTTAGAATACACTGTAATTTGAGAAATTTAAATTAGACTGGACAGGAAAGCCTCCAAAAGGATAAATGAGAACACAGGCACCTTGAAAAGCACCTCAGGATCACATAATCAGTGATATCTGTAATTCCTGAAATCTTAAGTGGCTTTTCAAAAATGCCAGTGTGACTGATCCATGCTTTACATGCACGATCATTGTATTTTCCTCTTCCTGAACCCTCCCTTGCTTTGCTGATCTCCTTTTTCTTGCATCTGGCTGTTTTATCCTTGGAAAGAGCAGAATTGGATGTTCACATTTTGTTCTGGGGAAAGGGAAGAACAAAACATTTTGAGAAAAATTCAGAAAATGAAGCAGAAAATTTTTGCTCATCCCCTGCTCTTCCTTGGTGCTCACATGCTAACCTTACCCTGCAGCCACTTAGGTTTAAACCAGTTGCTACCTCACAACTCACTCTGCTTAACTTTGAGAGGTTTGAGCTTATTTCATTTTGCTCCCATTAAGAAATGGCTCTGGACAAGCAAGGAGAGGAACCACAGGAACTTCAGACTTTACCCTTACTTCTTGTGAGCATATACTTGCAAAAGATTGAAGTCAGATGAATCTTTATGGAAACCTTGTGAAAATAGCTACAGATTTCCAGCCTGACAAGGAAAAATGCAAATGCTATTTTCTCAGTTCTTTAATCCATTCTTTATGCTTTTTTTTCATCTTTTAACATTGGTTCATACCTAAATAATCTATCTATAGCTAGTATTCAGCTATATTGTATAAGCCTACAGTACTGCCTCCTCTTGTTTCAAAAAGAATTTTGTACAACTGCCTCAGGCAATCTCTCTAACCTTCCCTTTCACATCACAGTGTTTGAGAAAGCATTTTTCTCTCCTTTTCCCAGCAACTTCTCAGCTGTACCCTTGACATATTTTAATCAGGGTTTCCCTCAGTCCAAAGGACGGACACCTCTCTCTTCCAATTAGTTAATGGTTTCCTACTTTCTGCTGCTGCTGTTGTTGTTTCCATCTCACTCACTGTCCTCCTTGACCTCACAGCAGCTGGAACTCTGAAATTAGATTAGACAGGTTCATGCAACTCTCTCGGCTGCTCAGAGGCTGCTGGAGTAGTTTTGCATTTGTCTAAAAATGTGTGTAAAAATGTGACTGAATTAGTAATTTTTTTATAAATTGCAGCAATGGCAGGTGTGTATTGATGGACATGACTATTTCAAATGAATATAGAAAAAAAAAAGCAGAAGTAAAAGGCAAGTGCACTTCCTTTTGTAGCACAAACATATGTGAGACAAATAAGCCTTTCCAAAGACTGTATTTAAAGCACTGTTCATTCAATGCTGCCCTAGAAAAAGCCTTACAAAAGGAATACTAATGATATTATATTCCAGTGATAAGGAATGGTTTATTATTAAAAATGCTTTACTGTTATTATGACTGGTAAGGAACTAATCTTTCCATTTTAAGTATGCTGTAGTTGTACTGCAAGGCTCATGATAATACTAGAATCAAAGTGTACGGGAAAAGGATTTTACATAGACAGACAAACCTCAATTTTACTAATACCTGCCTCTTGTGAAGCAACATTAACTCAAGTTGACTCAAGTATGCTCTTTAATTCTCAGTGCTTATATTTTACAAAGAATTTAAAGATATATGGGTTTTAGCAGCAGATACTCACAGATTCCATTTCTGCAGGTCATTTGCCCAGTTTTGAAAAACTGGAGTGAAGGCCATGCAAAGAAATCACCTGAAAACTACAGATAACAAGAGAAACAGAAGATAAGGCCATTGGATGAAAATGCAACTGAATGCGGTGGAACAAATTAATTGCTGTTCAGCAAGAACCTTTCTCTAGCTAGAATGTTATGGCAGTCCATACTGCACACCATGGAATTGTAGAATGCTTTGGGTTGGAGGGGACCTTAAAGAGCATTCAGCTCCGAATCCCCTGCCATGGACAGGTACACCTTCCACTCAAACAGGTTGTTCAGAGCCCCATCAAACTTTGTCCTGAAGACTTCCAAGGATGGGACATCCACAGCTTCTCTGGGCAGCTCGCTCCAGTGCCTCGCCACCCTCATATACACATGAATCATTGTTCTGTTAAATTTAAAAAGGAAACAAAAGGTCAAGCCAACAGAGAAAGAGGTAGCTGTAATTTCTATTATTGCATCTATTTTTTACTACATTCTGGGAAGAAGGAACCTGTTGTTATTCTTTATAAAGGAAAAATGATGATGTGCTAAAGCATCTGCTGTTTTTCTTAAGAAGCGGTGCAATTTAAGTTTTATGCTTCTAGCAACAGTTCCTTTTCACCTTGATACCTTTCTGCTGTTAAAGTAGGGCAGGGTCAAAGAGAGATGTTTGTTAAACAACTTCCCTAGCACCTTCAGACTCAGTTTCAGTTCCTCTGACTGTGACATTTCAGTTTCATATGTACAAAGGGTCAAATACAGGCTGCCCGAGCTCATTCTAAACACTCGGGAAACATCCCTCCAGCCACACCTCCTCTCATTTCTGTTACATTTTGCCAAAAAATGAGGAGCTCATGCCTTAAATCGGGTAACTGAGCTCTGCAGGGTGCATATGGTTGAATATAGGAAAAGTAGGTCAAATGTTTCAATTCAGAGAGCCTAACTGGTATGCTAATTAATCTTTCTGAAGCCTAATGAATAGAGACTTTATTTCTATGATGTCATTACTTAATTATTCTATTATTACATTATTACAGTACTGTAATAATGTAATAATAGAATAATTTCCATTCTTTTACCAATGCAACATGATGCTCTATGAATGGTAAGGGTTTCATCAGCAAAGCAGCCCTGACATATCTGTTACTATGCAAAAAAGTTAATTTCAAAGCTGTTGAGTTACAGTGAAAGTTAAGGGGAAAAAAAATCAGAAAACCCAAACCAGGCAAATGGAAAAAAAACAAAAACAAACCCAAGCAATAGTAGCAGAAGCTCTCATAGAACATAGAATTCCTGATAGCTAATCTGTCCTTCAAGAAACAGCAACTGATCTGGATAAGAATGGAGAAAACAGAAGAAGGACTGTCTCCCATTGTCAGTCAGAGAGCGAAAGACATGAAAGATATTCATCAGAAAGGCAAAATTCCAGAAGTTTTTATCTGCATAAGCAAATAGGTACAGAATTGATTCTACTAATTGTTTTAATCATCATTGCAATGAAGCTAGGAGAAATCTATCCACTCTATGGGCTGCAGGACCAAACCAATAGAGTCAGGTCAAGGCTACCATGCATATCAAATGTTACTTGATAGAGTCCATAAACATCAATGTTATTTCATCACAAAAATGAATAATTGAGTACATAAAGAGACTTCAACTCCACACCAAGATTCAACTTCATTTAAAATAACTGCAGGGACTTAACTTTGAGAGTACGTGTAGACAACCCTCCCTTACTCAGAAGTAGCCACGGTTAGTAAATATAACATCATTTGGCTTTCTATTGCTCTCCTGAGGTACGTGATTATGGCTGCAAAAGAAAAATCAGTATTCCATTTGCTACAAATGTATTACTGCTTGTTTAGAACCCTCCCTCCACTGCCACCTTACTGGTAATATGATGTATTTCACAGCATTTTGCTGAGTTCAGTGCATTTCAATACTTCCTTTAAGTGTTTTGCACTTTCTTTTCAATTCCCTCTTTGCAGTGCATCAAACTTTGTTTATTATATTTCAAATACTGAGGCAGATAAATTGTATCTGCCATGATATACTTTCAATTGAGGATTGAAAGTGCCTGCTTAAAATTCCCTTTGAATAAATTGTAGTTTATAAAAAAGAAAGCTTTTTAGCAAGCATTAATTATCACACAATTATTTGTTCTAGGCAGTCATAAGGAGTGGATGTAGCACACACATTTTGTAATTGAATAGAAAAAAAGATACTGACCATCTTTCCCAGTGAAGAGTTTGTTGCACAATCCTAAATAAATAAACTACATGTCCTATAAAAACACACTACTGTAAGTTTGGAACTTTCCTTTAAAACAAAGAACCTCTACCCTCAGAAGCAGGATAAACCATTATTTTTAACAGTTTGCACCTATTTGAATGAACAATTCTTTGGAGAAATTGTGTGGGATCTGATGCTCCATTTGGATTCCTACAAATCTAGGGGGTTCATCCAAGACTCCTCAAAAAGCTGGCTAAGCAAAACATCTGTCGATTATTTTTTGGTGGTCTTGAAAAACCAGAGGTCCCAGCTGACTGGAAGCTGATAAACATTGTCCTGATTTTCAAAAAGGGGCACTTTGGAAACTACAGGCTGTCAGTCTCACTTCAGTGCCTGGTAAAGTTATGGAGGAGATTATTTTGGGATTATTGAAAAACACCTGGGAGAGGACACAGCCCTTGGTCACAGCCAGCACAGCTTCACGAGGGGAAAGTCCTGCTTATCAAGCCTGGTTTCCTTTTGTGGCAAGCTAACCCACCCAGCTGACCAAGGGAAGACAGTTAATGTGATCTTTCTGGGTTTCAGTAAAGTTTTGATTCTCTCCCAGGATCCTTCTGGGTAAAATCTCAGATCTGGATAAACACAGCATGGGATGGGTGAGAGCTGGTCACAGATTGAGCACACAGGGTTACAGTGACTGAGGGGACATCAGACTGGTGACCTGTCACTGGGGGGGTTCTGCAGGGCTCCATCCTCAGCCCTGTGCTCTTCAACATCTTCATAAACAATCTCTGCAGATAAATCCTAAAACTATTCAGAGAACTATTGAAACTCTGTCCAGGAGCATCTTCAAAATGCTTTGCAGTAAGTCATCTTCATTTCAGTATTTGACAATTCAAATTCTGTCTGATTCATACATTTGAGGTAGAAAACATCAGGAACTGGGCTTTGATCTTCTCTTATTCCATCAGGACTCAATTAGGGATAAATATTGCTGTTTCTCCTACACAAGAGACGTCAAAAACTCACCATAGATACACATTTTTGCTTTTTGCCCTGATTGTGTTTTTTTGCTGTACTTGGTTTGGCTGAGATGGAGATAACTTTCTTGAGAGCAAGCTGTACATGTATGTTTTGGATTTGTGACTAAAACAGTGTTGACAGTACATCAATATTTGGACTACTGCTGAGCAGTGCTTCCACAGAGTCAAGTCATTCCTTTTATTTATTTTTTTGTTTGTTTTTTTGTTTGTTTGTTTTCCCTGCAGAAAAGAAGATGGGTAAGAAGAAGAGTGAGGGGGACACAGCTGGGACAGCTGACCCAAACTGGCTGAAGGGAGATTCTAAGAACCATAATATTACGGGATAGAGAAAGCAAGGGCTGGGTGGTTTGAGGGGATGGGGAGGGCAGGGAGAGTTAACTTTCAAGGTCACTGGTGCTCAGAGATTTTTGCTGGCAGCAGGCAGCTCATGACTCCTTTCCTCAGTTTTGGTTTGTTTGTTTCCTCTGCCTCTTCCCCTCTCCTATCAAACTGTCTCCGTGTTGACGCAGGAGCTTTCCCATCACAAGGAGAGGCATTGAGCAACACTGTGGGTGCTTGGAGACCAGCTGGGGTCAGCCCACGACACCTGCAAAGTTATTCCATGTATTTTGTATTTCCCTGTGTCCTTTCTTGCCTGCCCAACAACCTGTTGCCCAGTCTTGATCAAGGTCCTTGCTTAGGGACAGAACTGAAGGGCACCATATGGAGAGCAATTCCCCCCTCTCTTAAGCTGTCTCATACTACACAATCCAAATAAGTGAAATGTGCTACACACAACAGCGAGCTTTTAATGAAGCTGAACGTTTTGCAGCTGGCAGTTTATGATGTAAACTGATCCTAGTGTCACCTTTTTTAGCAAAGAATTTTAAAACCAACTGTTTCCCTGAGAAAGGCAGTCACACACTGCTCAATTCACACAATTAATTCCTCTTAAATAAACTGATATTTCTGGTGCAGAAACCCATACCTGAATCCTTCTTCCAGTATCTGCCTGAAACACAATCCAAACAGTAATTGTACTGTAACTTTGATCTAGTTAATTTGGGTATTTGAAACAACCTAACCATAGGAAGGCAGATTTAAGCTTTTGTATAACTTACCTGGAAGCTCAGGGGAAGTGCTCAGCCAGGCACACCTGTATCTGTGCTCAGCATGGCCAGACAAACACGCCACAAAGTGGCTGGGCTAAGGGAAATTTTGCTTTTAAAATCTCAGTACAGCCATGACCTATATTAGATGTGATGACACTGTATATGGACTTTCATAATAGAAAATTATACAATTTATTCTACATACTCGATTTGTTTGCAAAAATATTTTTTTCCAGATCACAAGGCAAGAGAGACTATTTGCTAGAGAGACTATCCACTTTCCTGTGAAGTTTCATTAAATTCCTGGAGGAATTATTCAGATATTTGGAGAAAGAATGGGATCATTGAAGATATTTCAGAAAGACAGTCTGTAACCACTTATTGGCATAACATATTCTAAAAGGTCATTGACTATTACGAACCATGTCTATTAAAATCCAATTTTATGTGACATTTTAAGAAGCGCATTGGGCAATAAAATGCTGGATTGAAAGTGTTTTTCCAAAGAAGAGAAGGTAGCCACAAGGGCAGATATACATTGCAATAAACTAAAGTATACTATCAATCTGCTGAATTAAAGCAGGGGGGCTGATCCATTGTATTGGCTGAAATAGAGAGTTGTCACAGAAAAAGCACAATGTTACGAGGCTTGATAACTACAGCCATGCTGAATGCTAAAGGATGAGGCAGTTCTTGAGATGCCTATGATAAAGCTGATATCCAGCTTATTTCAGATAGGCCTGAAAAATATTTTTACATTGCCTTTTTTTTTTCCAATAGGCTGTAGCATTAATGGCCATTGCCATAAACATATGCCCAAAAAAAAAAAAGGCTGATTATTCCCTCACCAACCATCCTGCAACAGAGCCTAAATCCTGGTGTTGCTGGCAGCTGGGAAATCTACTGTTCACACATATTAGAATAGGGAGAATTTTACAGGAATGGATTATTCAAACAGTCCTCCTGCAATTCTCAGAGATCCGATACCTCTCTGGTATGCTTTTGTTTTCCTCCAGCTACACAAGGGAAATAATATTAACTCAGAGAAGCTCCTATTTACAAATCTGCTGGTTTTCAGGAGCAACAAAGCTCATGAAAACAGGTGTTGTAGTGTGTTGAACTCTCTGATGTGGAACAACTACATCTGAATTCTGGGAAAAGTCTTCCTGTGAGTGAGGCACTGGTAGCATCTTTCTCCCTCGTGGCTTCTCATTACTTAGTAAGGACAGAATTCACCCCACAGCCTTTCTTTCCCTCAGGGGGAGTCAGTAGTGTCTGTCTGTTCTCAGCACCTACTCTCAGAAAATGCAAAAGTGACTGTCTCAAAGACCACAGTATCTGCATTAACAGAAGACAGATTTTTTAAGAATGGCTGGATGGAAAACCAGCCTGATATCATAACCTATATCCTAGGAAACCCAGGTTTCCTACTACCTTCAGGAAAGAAATATTTTTGTTACATTATTGTTTATACCTGATTTGGGCAAGTTTTATCTCTTTGACATTTAACTGATAGAATGTTACTAAGACTAAATAATAGCTATCCCACATTTTACTAGTATAGAAACTGTAGGAATGAGAGAGTGAAAAAGCAAACAATTCCAGCAAATCACGTCTCACTAATGGCAACATAAATCTGCAGCTACCCAGTGGACCTCAATGAATCTACTTTACATTTATGCTACTGTAGCCAAGCATGAAATTCATCCCAATGATTTATTCCATTGATAAGAGAGATCTAGGTTGGACTCAGTTGTGCATTTAGAAAATGGTCCTTAGTTGAAAAAATCCTGGTAGTTAGAGATAGAATTCATATTTGAGGAGTGTTTCCAGAGTAAAAACTTTTAAATGTGTCAGGGATGGAACTACTACGAAGGGCCACATGTATGCAGCCACGTATGACTTAAAATGCATGTTTCAGATATTAAATAGTTCTTAGGGCTCACATTTAGAGAACAGATCTGTAAAAGTGATTGCTTCTCAACTTTTAACAAAGGCTTCAACTTCATGTTGTAGTATTCCTGTGTCTGTAATCAGTTTCATATACCAAAACAAAAGTTATACTTAAGAAACAGAGTTGAAGAAGGAAATGGAATAAATCCAAACCAAAAATATGTTGGTTATCTTAATCTTTAATTTGGAGCTGAAAACAATTAAAACAGTTTTACCTTAATTACACAGCATTAGGATGATAAAGAAGATGCAGCCAGACTCTTCTCAGGAGTACCCAGTGACACAATAAGAAGCAATAAACAGCAAAAAATTGCAATACAGAATATTCCATTCAAACATAAAGGGAATGCTCTAACTATGAATGTTTAAGATTCCTATGAAGTTATTGCAAGTCACTCAACTACTCTTGATATAAAGCAGTCATTTAACTTCAACAGAAGACCTTAAATTTTTCTGTACCTCACAGTTCAACAGCTTGGGGCTTGGTCTTGCTCTACAGCTCTCATTCTGGTTCTGCAGAAAAACTGGAGGAACACTCATTGTCTGCCACTGGTGCATCACAGGATCAAGGTAATCTATGGTGAATCCTCCACTTCTTTCCCAAGAAATGTCTTTTAATTTATTGAATATGGTTTATTATCTGAAAAAAAACCAAACCCACAACTAAAACCAAAACTGAATTAGTAAGTGTGTTGGACATTGTCTACACTGACAAAAATTGAAAGGAATTTCCTGCTTCTTCCAAAACTGGTCTGATCCGAAACTTATTTAAAAATTTTAAAAATTATGTATTTTCCCTGATTACAATCACAGCATTCGAGAAAGATACCATGTCAGAATCTATAAAAGAATTTTTAAAAAATCAGGAAAAGGTAAATTATATGTTTTCCTCCACAACTGACTACACTCTCTACCCTTTTCAGTAGTTGAACAATAGATGCTCTGTAACAAAGTTCAGAAGGAATTTACATACCCATCTGGATAAAATACAAAATTCATTAACACCTTATATTATAGATGAAAATTGCAAATTTAAAACCTTTCTTCTTGTGACAAACTGAAGCCTTTTTTTGTCAGTTGTGTGAATTGATGTTTCCCATCTTTTACTTCAAGTGTTTGGTGGGAAATGTACAATTTGCACTTCAAAGACTCACTCCAGATTAGTCCTGTGCTTTGTGGCTGTAGGAAAGTCTTGCAATTGTATCATTAGAGTCAAGACATTTCCCTATATTTAAGGCGACAGGCTTATATTTATTTAATTCCATAGGAAGCATTAGACTGTATATTATTCTGAGAAGCATTTCCATGTATTTGGATCTCTGATCTATTAATTTAATAATATAAATGATATTCTGGGTGCCCACTGCAGTACAAAACCTCATGTGTATGTGAAACAATTTACCAAATAAACCTAAAACATGAGGCAAAATTAAAGGCGGCTCCATGGCCCAAAGCAATCCTCTCAAAACTATTCCTCCTGCCTCAGGCCATTATTTGATTGTACAATTAGCTTTTAAATCCACGTGCTACCAGACTGAACCCTGACAACTTTACTCATTAAGTATTCCTAATGGGGAATGTCCATCACAAAGATTTTGTGTGAGAGGTCATCGGGGCATCCATCATATCCTTCAAGCACCAGGAATTATTCCTGCTATGCATGTTTAAAGAACCAGCTCTGCAATAGCGAGGAGGCTCTGAAATGTTCATTCTTCCAACTAATATCCTGCATGGAGAATATTTCTTCACAAAAGAATTTGGGAGATGTATGTCCCATAAAGTGCTATCCCAGCAAGTAGCCAGGATGGCCCCACGCTCAGTGCTGCATCCCTCCAGAGCCAGCAGCCAGGTGACCACAGCCTGTGGCATTCTGCTCCTGGCACCAGAGCCCCAGTGCCTCCTGGCAGGACACACAGATTGCTCCTATCAGCTACGGGCACATGGAGCTGCTCATCCCCTGCTCGCTGCTGTCTGCCACTACATGGGAATATATCAAAACCATAGAACTGAAGACACTGCTGCCTAGCAAGTGGGCTGAATAGAGTCTCTGTAAACTATCAAACCCTTGGGGGAACTATTTGTCATGAGTATGTGCCATTACAATTCATGGGAACTGTATCAAATCCAATGGATAAAACTGTGCCAGGCACCCCGGGGGCAGTGGCCATGGTGCCCCCCTAACCAGCCAACTCCTCAGCAAGATCCAAGAGGCCAGGGGAGGTGGCTGAGGCCAGGGGAGGTGGCTGGGGTCAGCCTGGCCATACCAGGCACTGTCCCAGTGAGACCCATCCTGGATGGGATGGAGTCGGCTGCTGCTGGCAGCCCCCAAGGCACTCGAGGCTTGGACACAATAATTCCCCCAAGTGAAACCAGCTGATGTGCAGGGTTTTATCAGGCTTTTAAAGCTTTGATTCTGCAGAGTCAGGGACAAACTGCAGAGCTCTTCCACCAGCACAGCAAGGCTGGTTTGAGTCCAGCCACTCTTCCAGGGTGGGAAGGGCCACAGGCTCGATCTTCCCATTGCCAGTGCTGATTAACTTCTTCCTTGTAAAAACTGCAGCTACACCAGCAGCCAACAGAGCTAGCCCCAAGCTACTATTTCCATTAGTTCCTCAGTGCAATGTAAAAAGAAGTTAAATCCACACTCCAGTGATGGTCAAGCATTTTTGGGTTTGTTTCAAGCAATTCATTTGTGTAAACACTATGTCTATTCACAATAAAATGCTGACCACAAAACCAGAGGAATCTTATAAGGTAAAGGTCTTAATTTGCCATCAAGTCTAGCACAGCTCAGTCTAACCTGGAAATACAGCACTTGCAATTAAAACAAAACAAAACAAAACAAAAAAACAAAAAAAAAGAAAAAAAAAAACCTATCTAAAATCTCTAGTATTAAAACTCTGTCAGCTGAAACTGATTGTTAAACTAAAATAAATGCTATGGAGAATTCCTCAATAGCAAAAATGCTATTTTTCACAAGGCATTCCATCCTCTATACTTTTGCATCACTAAATAGCAGGATCTTCACAAGTCTTAGTGCGTTTATAACATTTTTGGAAGGTAGAGGAATACCATTACTTTTCATTTTACATATGGAGAGCTAAGACACAGGCATAACTTTTTGGCTGCCAACAGGTGGACAAGGAAGGAACATATTCTGCACAGATTTCTTCAGCAGGATTTGCCACAGAACTGTTCTGGGGAGCAGCCAGAAGAAATGGCTAAAAATTCCTAGTTACTTACAATTTTTGTGGCCAAACTGTCTTAAGCCATCAGTATCAAAGAAAACTTGGCACCAGCAGGAGGGAGAATCAGAATATGTCCACTGATGCTTTTTTCCTGGACTTTCTTAAAGGAGTCTGAATTCTTTCATTCTACCAGACACATATTACTTCACTCCATAATACATGAGAATTTTTTCAACTCTACAGAATAATACAAAAAATATTACATAAACAAAATATTGCTGACTTTTCCTCTGCCTTTTCCTGCAACACTTTCCATGGAATTGTGTTCTCTACAGAATTATACAGTCACAATTTTAGTGTATCTGCATAGATAATATTTCTCCTATGCTTCCACATTCTAAACTTTTCTTTTTGGTTTTTCTTTGGTTCTTCTGTACCCTGTCATCTAGTCTCCTAGACTGTAAGTTAAAATATTTTATTTTTCAGAAGTCTGACTTTCTACTAGATAAAGAAAAATTGCATAGATTTAATGAACTAACCACATTACTTCTGATATAAACTTATTTATCTAAACTGTTCATGTTCATAAAATTGCATTGCCTATGAATCCTTGATACAAGTGGATGCAATCAGAGCTAGTCATTGCTGCAATGATAATTTTAGCACTTCAACTTTGAAAAATCCTGATTATAATGATCAGTCTCTTGGAGTTTGTTTTATAATTTCTAATCCTTTTGTTTTAACACTCTGTATGGCTTTAATAGGATAAAAGGAATGCCCACTTTAAATAGAAAACCATGTTTTCTGCTTTCTTCCTCTTTCAGAAACTGAAACTCCTCCAGTGTATGACAGATAATTGAATAATGATAATGATGTACTCATTTTTAACTGAAAAAAAACCCCCAAAACCCTCTTGCAAAGCAATTCAGTCTGGGAAGTCTGAAAGATAAGAGGAGCTGTTATGCAGCATTCAGATAAGGTCCTGACCAGTGCTTTGCAATCAGACAAAATTCCTACTTGTTTTAATAGAAGTTTGAAGGAGACTAAAGTACTTTGACACAGAAAGATTTGAAAAAATATGAAAAGCATGGACATGAGAATGGAGGCTACTTATTTAACAAGAAAATCACCTCATAAGGAACTCAACTGGAAAAGATAAAATTTAGGGACAAGTAGATCTACTGTGACCTCTATGATCTGTAATGCCCAGACTTTGGAAAAGGCCATGAGACCATGACATGCATAGATCACTTTAGTAGATAACCCAACTGATCACTGATACCTGCACAATGAACAATGCTGAACACAAAAATTCCAATATCATGTCTGAATGATGGTATTTCCTTATACATATTGTGATGGTTTGCCTGCTGAAAAAAGTGTTTATAGCAAACAAATATTTATTTACTTATATTGTCTTCATTTAGAACTGTTTTGGGGATTTTACATTGGAATTTGCTGATGGCAGTTTTTAAAATTTGATCCAGAAAATAATAAAATGTTGTAGTAGACTGAAAAAAGATCATATTTTGTTTCCCTTCTGGGTTCATGTTCTTTTTATGTTCTTTCCTAGCATTACATGACATCTGAGCAGCAATAGCTCCTACTGACATGTCATAATAATTGAAATGTTCTGTTAGTCATGCTTTCTTTCCAAAACCAACACAAACAGTGGAATATTATCTTCAGACCTGAAGACAAGAAGATTTATTATATTATTTGGAAATAAGCCTCCTGTGTCTGCTGTAATGAAAACACTGCCACTGGCACATACTCAGCTCCGTTGTATTGATTCACCAAAGTCCGGCTATTTGCCATCTTGCTTTGATGATTTCAAAGAAAACCTAAAATGCAGACTAAAGAAGTGCTTTAAAACATGTTTATTTCTTGCAGTAAAAGCATTCTCATACTCACATTTTATCTTCTCTGAATTATCTCATACAATTGGCTGGAAGTCAGCACGCTGAGATGTATTTCTGTAACTCACTGGGTTACAAATGTTTGAGACGTGTCTTTTAGCTTATTTTACCACACAGGTTTTCCCATTGCTGAGTTCATCCTTTTGGTAGTGTGCTGGCAGAAATCAGAAAGCAATAGATCATTATGGTAGGGGGGAAAAAAACAAAGTGGAGAAGGCATGTTTTAGAACAGCTTCTCAATTTAAGACCAGTAGCCAGGCAGAAAGTTTAAGTGCTGAAGAGACTGATGTGCAGAAAGCCTGACTCAACAGGTAAGATGGAAAACTGCTCCAGCCACAGCAAGAATTTCCCAAATCCCAGAAGGTTTGCAGACCATTCAGCAGCTGTAGTAGACTCAGAACTAGCTGTCTTTGGCACAAGTAACAGGAGCTAAAGCGGCCAGGGACTAAACAGAGCTAGAATGCCTGTGTGTGAGAGCATTCTACAAACTATATCTGGGAATTGGGCTCTGCCAAAACTCTTTCCTGCTTTTGTTGCTATTATTTTCAAGTTTGTCCGTTCCCCGTGAATTCAGCCATCTAGCGAAACCATAGTTTGAGAAACATTTAGACAGGAGCTTCAGCTTCTTTCATTTTTAATTACTCAAAAAAATTAGGTGAGACAAGATCCAAATTAAGCAGATTGATGCAGGCTCAAGACCATTTCTTGAGAAAAAGATTTTGTAACCCTACATGCTTCTGAATAAGCACACATCCATAAATCTTCAAAACACTCAGGATGGAATACTTCACAATGTAAGCATACAAAGTAGGTAATTACGGGTTTGCTCACTCTTCATGCCATTCTGCAATTTTTATTTCACTTTGCCAAAATGCCTGGCAGGAATATATGGAATAAGAATGAGAAAGAAAACAAACTTGAAGTGCCACCCTCAACAAGTTAGTAAGACATTAAGGGTAGTTTCAATGTTATTTTCTGGAATGACTGCAGTGTCAAAGCATATTAAAAGAAATCTATGGAGAGCTGTGGAATAGGCACATAGTAATAGACACTCAAATCCCTAAACTTTGGAGTGTGCAAGCATATAATTAGGAAAATGCTACATAATAAACACCAAGAAAGCCAGAATAATTACAAGGGAAATAACAAAATGAATACTAAAGCAGAGAACCCAAAGCTATTTGCACACTGAAAAATACTATCAATTCAAACCAGTCTGTGTATGACTGCATACCTGAAAATATATGTATTACCAAACTAGGCAGAGAGGGAGAAAGGGTGTCATAAAAACAACATCCTTGTTACAATCTTCTCCTTGATGAAGTTAACATATGATGAAATTAACATATAGGCACCATGTGATAAATTGTTTCACAAGAGACACTAAAAAATAAAAATAAAATGGAAAAGAAAAGAAAATAGAGAAGGATCACCTGTAATCATTTGTTTAAAATAAGTTTTGGTCTGCTTACAGCCAAGACTGAATTTAAATACTTTATTATCAACTTAATGCAATAACAGGAAAAGGTTTAGAGATTCACTGAAGGTGAAAGGATGGAGATTCACTGAAGGTCTTCCTGTGACTCACCTGATCACAGGCATCCAGACCATGGACAGCAACAGCCTGAATCAATAATAGTTACAACACTCTTTCTCTAACCAGGATCAATCCACCTGCTTCACATTCCTCTCTACTGACATCTTAAGTTCTTTACTGTACCTAAAACAATTACAGCTACAGAAGTGTCTTATTTTCCCAAACATGGAGAGCTCTTATTCCCTTTGCCTGGTAAATAAAGGCCTCATTCTCACAAGGACTTAAATCTAATTTCACAAGGAATTTTCTACATCAGTAGTAAAATTCACATCAGTTAGGATCTGTCCTGTAGAAGTATCCAGGTAGTTTTATGTAGCGCTGCACTTGTCATGGAAACAAAACTTTAACCATGTGAGTGTTTAAAACTTTAAACATGTGAGTTTACCTAGTGGCTTTTCACAGGGGACTTATTTATGGAACAGAAATCCTTCAATTTCATGCAGCATCACTGTTACAACCTGACATCCAGCCTCTGGGTGCCTGTGAGTGCAGGGAGCCACTGCAAATTCCCCTCTCTACAAGGAGATGGCATCAGCAATACCACCAAGAAGGAAGAAAATAAGGTAAAAGAGAAGGACAAGATGCAAAGGCTATAGTTTAATTAGGCTACAGCTTCATTAAATCTGGGATCATTTCTCAGCAGTAAATTGTTCCACCCATGATTGCCCCAACCCATTTGGGAGGGTGCTCGTCACCCTGCTGACATGGTAGCAATCTTTCAGTCCCTCCTTGGCTAAAAATCAAAGGAGAGCTGATCACTGTTATTTGTTACCCTGTGACCTCACAGAAAATAGGTATTTTAATGCATTTACCTTCTTCCTGACAGCCCATTTCCCACCCAGCTTATCAGATAACAAGACCTTCTGGTTCTTCTTCTACCGTTGATACAGTTGGAAAAAAATCAAACCAGAACAAACCAAAGACACTTGACCAGCCCAGTCACCTAGTAAGAGAAATCTCCCCCCCTTGTTCAGTTTCAATCTCTTGCAGAGTGCAGAGTCCTCAATGTGAATTTTCAAACACACAAACAGCAAGGTGGGTGCTGGTCACTTTTGCCATGTCTAATGTGAAAGGATAAGAGGAAATTGACTCAGGTTGCACCACGAGAGGTTCAGATAAGATCTATTTAAAAAAAAAATTAACTGAAAGAATGGTTTGGCATTGGAATAAATACCCAGGAAGATGGTGGAGTCTCTGTCTCTGGAAGTGTTCAAGAGGCATCTGGATATGGCACTTGGGCAAACCACTTAGGGGTTTATTTATGCTGGGATGATGGTCAGTCTAGATATCTTGAAGGTTTCTGTATCGTCCTAAATATTTACCTGCCTATTGTTTAAAGCTAGATGATAAATTAAATGTTAGAGTTCTATATTTTGGACAATACATTATTTCTATAAATGAAAAGTCAGAACAGAAAATAAAACACTATACTCAACAATATTGATCAGTATAAATTATGCATGTCTCATTTTGAATTACTTCTATAACCCAATATTCTCATCTTGCTAGTGGAAATAAATTAATTATAACATGAGGAGCCATCATACAAAGGTTAAAAACAGGCATGCATGCATTCATCTGCAGAAAACTAAAAACTTTAGGTTAATGAAATGTCTGAGGAAAGGAGTCTTATTAATTAGCAAGTTCACAGCATTCTTCACAGCTGTATTTCAGAGATGCCAAACTGTAATATATTAACGCTGTAGGCAAAATCTACATCTCCATCTTGAAAATAATTTCAAGCTTCTTTTATTCAATGTTGGATCTTTCTTCTAGTGATTTGTATGCCTGAAAGCACTATCTCTTCTTCAAAGTCTTGCATGAGACAAAATCCAAGTGCCATGTCTATGTCTCTGTAGATAATGGGATAAAACTACTGCAAGAGCTCCAGTTATATTTATTTTTTAGAATAAATTCCATTTTAAAGGTTTCATTAACATTATACCTCATTTCCCCTTCACTGGCTTTAGATTTGATGTTGATATTATCACCCTGGGTTTTTTTTATATTGGTGGGGGTAGGTTGGGAGGGAGCTCATCCAAGCTCACTGCCATCAGGAGGAGTTTTTCCACTGACTCCACTGAATACTTCAAGGCTTAGTAAACAAAAAAGAAATACAGTACCTTGCAACTTAATAGATGTGGAGCAGAAAAGGCATGGAGTGAGGACTATTGGCACTATTGACCCTGTTTCAGTCCTTTAATTGAAACCCAAAGACATTCAGGGGCAGATATTGCAGTGCTTCATATTTATCTCTTTTTAGCCTTTGTGATTTGAAGAGTTTCAGTAATGTTTACTGGGATTATTTTTTGTGCAATATGCATTTCTATTTTTTAAACACCACAATTACTCTGTCGCTGAGCATCCCCTTTAAGAACCAAGCAGTAAAGTAGGGTTTGTTGTCCTGTGAGGTTTTTTTTTATTGGGAGGAAATGTTGCTGCTGGAGGGAGGAGCAGGAATGGGTGAGTTGCCAAATTCACAGGCAGTTCCAGTGATAGGGACTTCATGTTCTGTGCTTGAGTGGGCAGGGGAAGGAGGAGCTCACTGCTGAGCCAAGTTTGGGTGGCATGGCTCCCAGAAAAAAGTGTACCAGCATGGAGAGCTGCACTTTTTCAGCTGACAGACAGCTGAGGATCTACCTCTGACATTAATACCCACTCATCTGAACTAGAATGAACCCCATCTGGCTCAGCCTGGGATGGAACTATGTCTATCGACAAAGTCCCCCCAGTTGTTTCAATTCAAAGTTCTTTTCCCAGGTAAAACTGCATCCAGAAATCTCCCTCTTTTACCCTCAGCAGTTTCCAGACTGTTTTTGTCATTATTTCGACTGTCTCCTTCTGAAAGACTTCCTTGGTTTTCCTTTATTTCTCTCACTTTACACAGCTGATCAGGTTGACAATTTGTGTTACTTTTCAGCTCTGTTCTTTAGGACTTGTCACCCCTGTCCCTCTGGTAGTTACAATGTCCTCAAAGCTGCAAGCTTCCTATCTATCCAAATAAAGGTGACTGACACAGTTTAGCTGAAGCAATTGAAACACAAGGTCTTTGACATCAAGCACAGAGGTAGATGGAGCAGTAATAACTTTTGCAGGAAAGGCAGATGGATTTACCTGGGTATAAATCAGCATAAGCCCTACACTTGATAGAGCTAAACACTTCACTATTATTTATTATATATTTACTATATTTATTTTAAAAATTGTTCTAGTTTAAGATTTTTAAAGTAATCTTTCTACAATAAGGACACATCATTTCAAAGTGGGTGATGTTGCTGTCCAGAACTGATTTCTCCCTTCTTTGTCCAGAAAGAAAGGAATGGGAAAATGAAGAAAAAATTAAATAAATCCAGCTATTGACAAATAAAGGATGGCCTAGGAATCCTAACGACAAGCTAACAATAATGTCTATGAGGGGAGAAACTTTCATTGTGTTGTACTGGGTTTGCATGACCAGGTGTGACCTTGCAGGAAGCCCAGAGTGGATCAGGCTCCTGATGGGACAAGTGGCTCTGTGGAGAGAGGAGCCCTTGCTGGAGCAGGACTTGTGATCCTGTGGAGAACCCACTCTGGAGCTGTTTGTGAAGAACTGCAGCCTGTGGGAGGACTTCATTTGGAGGAGTTGGATGTAGGACTGCCTCCACAGGAGAGACCCCATGTGGGATCAGGGGAAGGGTGTGAGGAGGGAGCAGCAGAGACAGCCCGTGATGAGCTGACAGAGCCCCTTCTCCCCTTCCCCCTGTGCCACTGTGGGGAGGGAGGCAGAGAATCCAGGAATGAAGCTGAGCCTGGGAAGAAAGGAGAGATGGAGGGAAGGGTTTTAAGATTTTATTTCTTCTCTCATGACCCTGCTCTGATTTGACTGGTAATAAATTCATCTGATTTTCCAGGGTGTTTGTTTTACCTGAGACAGTGACTGCTGAGTGATGTCTCCCTGCCCTTATCTCCACCCACAAGCCTTTTGTGGTATTTTCTCTCCCATATCCAGCTGAGGAGGGCAGGGATGCAGCAGCTTTGGGGGGCACCTGGCACCAGCTGGGGTCAGCCCACCACACATACACCAAGAGAGACAAGGATATAAGGCTGCTACCTCCAACCAGGCTCAGAAGGAAACATCATAACAAACAGACAGAGTCATACTGTTCCTGGAGAATTTCCAATTTATATGTGTCTCTTCAATAATGTGGACCTACCAGGAACCCATGTGTTTTGCTAGTCAAAACATTGGGAAATATCCAAAATTCAGCTATCAGAAGTACGGTAATATGCTTATGTTTGTTTCTTAACTGGAACAATGGCATAATATGCATATAATACACTAAATATTTTATGATGCTTTTAAGTACTAAAGTAATCTTTAATATCTGAGCAAAAAGCACTTAAGTGCTTGAGACTACAATTAGGTAGGCTTCTGTTAAAGTGCTTAATTTTTACCTTAGCCAATCACTTAAATCACTGGAGTTTAACTTCTTTGCTGAATCAAGATCTAAAAACTTCATTAACTTGAGTCCTCACTCAGCCCAGTGTCCAGACCCAAATTCCCAGTCTAGATATTTGGTCTGGCCTGGCTTTCCATTCAGAGTTCCTGCTCCATAGTCCAGCCCTACCAGGAGCCAATTTATTCACAGAGACACAGGCATTACTCCTGCCATTCAGGAACAAAAAATTAAAAGAATAAGAAAAAAACACAAACCAAAAAACCCTAAACAAACAATCCAAAAAACCCCAACAAAATGAAAACACATCTTCATAATCTCTTTATAAGTTCACAAATGATGTTCATTCAAATTCTGGCATGTTTTCCACTGCAGTGACAAATTCACTGGAATTGTTACAGACTAGTTGTAGCCGGAGTGTACTGACAGCAATGAGTTCTGTGGGAAACCAGTGTAGTCTGCCAATTGTTTATGACATAAATTACACTATTTGAAACAGTCTTCATGAAGTACATATTGTATTTGAGTAAATACTGAGACAGATTGATATGATTAAGAATACATTAATAAAGCAACATTCATTTAATTTTCTAGTTCTTTGTTCACTCTAAATCTAAAGATTGACTTACTTCTCTGCAATATGTAAGCAAGCATCTAATTCCTAATATCCAAAGTATTCAAAGTTCATTTCTCTTTAACTAAAAATAAAACCAAAAAGGAGGATGATTTCATTTCCCTTTGTTGACTCATCTTACAATCATTTCTAACTCTATTGTCTGAACATAAGAGGAAAAAAATATTTCTACAAAGCCAGGCCAATGTCTTTTGTAGATAGCACAAAAGAGAAGCATTCTTGTTGTGATCAAGTTTTGTGCATGTTCCAGTTTCCTTAACAAGGTTAACCCCACAGTGACATGCATAATTCTAGTGAAAGGAAAAATTTCAGATGTTTTCTCTATCTTGTTGGTTTATAGTTTATGGGAAAAGGCTGCCCTCTTCTGACAACTTTTCAATTTCCACAAAAGTCTTCACACATTTTTGTATTCTCCATTTATAGTTTCTCCTTTGTTTGTACGGAGGTACATTGTATCAATAGGGCCATCATCCCTAGTCCTTCTGCCCATATTCAGAATGATATAACATAGAAATGAGAGGGTTAAACACACCAAACAATTAATGTGAAAACTGCATGTATTTAATAAACATTATAAAAATCACCATACTTCATACTCAGTCAAGAAGGAAGCTGATAGGTGTCTGGTATTTTGAGCTGTGGTAAAAATATTAACTGCCACACTCCCACTTTTTAAACCTTTTTAAAAGGTGTCCTCTTCCCATTTTTCAGACAGATCAGTTGTAGGGATCTCTTTATCCACAGCAATTTGGCAGTATCTGTGTAAGCCTTTTAGTCTGAATCCTGACGTACGACATCCAACTTCACATTGCAGAGTGGTCTCAGAACAGGCAGAGCATTTCATTGCTTTCAAATAAAATTAAATAGAAGGAAGCTTTCCAGGAGGACATCTAATGCACTCTCACCAGTGCTGGGGAGTCAGCTCTTACATTCCTATAGTACACAGAAGGATGCAAGGGCTGAAATAAAACTGGATTTTGATGCCACACTGCCGAGCCTCCTTGGTAGCTGCAACAAATGCAGAGCTCTGTGGTACCAGCCATACAGGCTGCTTCTTACCTTGTAAGGAAGGACACACAGTTCACTTGAAATTGACAACTGAACACAGAATTTTAGGAGTTACACATTGACTATTCAGTATTAAAATTATATTAACAGCCCCTGAAGTAAGGCTTGTCACCCAGGAGACCCTCTCCCACTGAGAACTCCAATTTCTGGGCTACCCTGTAGTTTCTCTGTCCCAAAAGCTCAAAAGAAACCTTGGAATCTCCAAAGTGGAAAAAGAAGTTGAGGTACCAGCTGAGCGCTGCCGGTGGCAGCTGTCAAATGCATAAGGTGACAGTGGACTTACCTTGTTTCAGTAATTGTTTAGGACCCCATGTCCAAATCCTTCATTCCTGACTCATATCAGCTGTGCTGTATTGACCCATCATGTCCATCCAGATATTTAATGCCTCATGTGATTATTAATTACCCTGAAATACTCCTTCAGAGGTAACCTATAACTCTATTTACAAAACTTGCATGAGAAGAGTAGATGTTTTTACAGTGCTTTCTTCTTCTTAAAAAGATACCCGACCTCCTTTCAGCATGTCCTTATTAAATTGTTTTCCACTTAGCTGCATATAAACCCAGACCTTAGTTCCACCATCATATATCTGCACTTCACCTTATACAAATAAGTAATTCCAATGTGTAATCAATCCTTATCTGAGGCAGAGATCATAAACCACAGCCTTAACTCTACAGAGCATCACTGAAATCAATACAGCCATCCCAAATTAAACTAGCAAATGGTCTTGTCCTGCATATCTTTGATCTAGAGCTTTTCAGCCTATCATGAATTAAGATGATGATGCAGCAAACATCTCCTGTCTTATACTCATTGCCTTTCATCCAAGTAACATCCTGCTTGCTCCAGTGACTCCTAGCACTTAATGAGTTTCTTGACTTATCCCTCCTGTCATGCCATTCCAAACAGTATAGTTAAAAGAAAAAATGAATTTATCAAATAATAAACTGGTCCTACACACACACAGGAAAAACAAGTTTGTATGAGTTTTTTAAACTGGCCACTTAACAATTTAATCTCCCTGTGACTACACACTACATATAAATACTGCATTAAATTTCCCAAGCTTGTTGCATCTGATGAAACCAACTTAGAGCTCATTACTGCAAGTACACACTAATGAGATCCCTTTGGTATCACTACAATACAGTGATTAATTACAGAGCCTACATTTACTCATGGGACATATCTTTCTTCCCATGTAAAGAGATTCTCTCTTGCTGTTTAACAAACTAGATACAAGCATATTTTTTTGAAAAAAAAAAGTTAACAAATTTATCATGGCAAATTGGTAAGTGTTTCCATTTTACAGGTGGGAAAATCAAAGCACAATGGCATCACCAGGCAACACAACAGGGTTTATTGCCAAATACTGAACCAGGAGAAAACTGGAGCATTTAGGGCAGCTGCATAAGGCAAACATTTAATTCTAAATCAAACTGCTCTGAAATGACCTAATGCACCACTTAAGGTTTTCTCAAAGGAAGCTGATTGGGTGTATTCAGCCCTTTCTGAATTTCCCCAATGACAACTTTTTGAATTAAAATGAACAATGTTAGTGGGTATTTTGGACTCTGAACACAAATACACAAATGAACTGCAATGAGTCCAGCCTCTCTTCAGCTCTCATGCAGAAGTTTGCTGCACTGAGCCACCAGCACTTGCCTCAGAACAGGGAACTCCCTGGAAGATTTTAATTTTCTGCATCATCTGCTGAGTCTGGGAGCTGACACAATTAGTACAAAGTAGCATGTGGCAGCATGCCACAGAAAGCACTGCTTTTCCAAACAATTACAGCCCATTTTGTTGGTGCTGGGAGACACAAGTGCTCAGCCACTTGAGAAGTGCAATTCTGTGCTGGAAATGCACTGCCTGCAACAGTCTCTCTTACAAAACAGAATTACCAGCTAAAATTGGACGTTGAGAAAATAAAGTTTCTTTGTCTCACACTGTTTATTGGAACCTCCAGAGTTATCAACCCTGCTGCTTCTTTCCTTTTCACCCAAAGCTTATGAAAATCAAGGCAAAAAAAAATCACTATTCCTGTCCCACATATTTTATAGGGATGTGTGAAAATATCATTCCCTTTATAAAATATTATAATTCCCTTATCACAGCACTGAGCAACACTTAGTCATGTCTGTATGCCTTCCTGTGTGAACAGGGAAAACAAAAAAATTAAGGAAGGTACCTCAGTCTGATATATTTTTATGCCTGAATATCTATATCACACATTGAAATATTCTAGTTCCAGACATCTGAAATCTAGTCTCAGGTCTCTGTCCTTCTTTAAAGGGATACAAGTAGCAGGTATTTGGGGGCAAGGTGAGGAAGGAAAGGAGACTCAGGGACCTGTTAAGGTCAGACTATGGTAGATGGGAGAAAGGCTGGACAAAAGCCTGCAGAATGAAATAAGGAGAGTAACAGCAGTTTCAAAAACAGAAAAGAAAAGAAATTGTAAAAATCCACCCCTTAATACATAAACATATAAGCAGTCAAAAATGTTTTCTCCTGTGTATCTCCTAATGACTGCCTCAAAGGAAAGGAACAAATAATTATGAAGTAAAATGCTAAAACTTGACTGGAGCTATGGCAATTGCCTATGGTAATTCAATTACTATTTCTCTAGAATTATTTTTTTCTTTTAAAGAGTCAGTCCGTAAGCAAGTCTGTCCACAAGTCTGTGTATTTTTGGTTTGTCCAGACACGTAAAAGCATGTGCAGTGGCTGGTTCAGAGCTTTGCATGGGCTGACCTGCATGCTGAAGCTGTCTCCAGCAGTGAAAACATGCCTGCCTGCCTGACTTAGGTCACTATATTCCATCTTCCTTACCACCCAGCTTTTGACACTCAACAAAGCATACAATTCACAGATTTTGGACATCCCATTCCACTGACATTCAGACAAAATTGGTTAATAGGTTCAGCCAAGCATTGCTGTCAAGCGTAGGGACAGAGGGGGCATAGGGAAGAAAGGAAATGGATAATGTGCATAGGATGCATTTGCATGAGAAACCAGCATGAAACACATAAAACAGCCTTACAGAAGAAAAACACACCCATCTCTCCTCCAACCAGTTCCATCAGGAAAGGCAGTCTGGGACAAGAAAACATGTTTTTCTGAAATGGAGGAGGATTTTTGTACCATTTATTCCTGCTTACGTCCCAATAGTTGGAAAGCTGTCTCAACAGTCTCAACCTGAGCAGCAGCTCTAATTCCAAGAGGCCCAAACAGAAACAAAATGGAAATACATTTAACTTCTGTTATTCTCCTCAGAATAGAGATTAGATTACTTTGTATCTGAAACAACACTACTCTGTGCATAGCAGTTGTAAAAAAAATCCGAATGCCTGCAATAGCATTCATCTATGATAAAGACAACAGATTAAAACCAGAAAATTTACAATTGTGCTCACAAATATTATTGCTCCACTCCTCATTTTGAAATGTTACATAAACAGAAAATATGAATTCATTTATCCAATGAACAGAGCACAGCAAAACTGTTGTGTATTAGATCCGTAGATCACATGTACAGTATATTAAATTCATTTAGTAGACAGATTGTTATGTTTCCATGTAAAAGCCATTACAAATAATAAATATTTAAATATATGTATGACAAATAATGTGCCAGGATTATGCAGATAATTCATATTTAATTCAGTAGTTGCTTCATTGCTAACAAAGAGTAATGAACAGACCACTGCATGTCCTCCACCATGATACATTTACTTTACTCAAATAATTTTCCAAGCACATACATGTCTGAACTTTTCAATTAATTTCAGCCTAAGGCACTCAGAGCAAGTAATGCATATTATCAGGTAGACTCTTGAAAAATAAATCTAGCTTATCTCATTTCCTTTCTCATTGCAGTCTTTATCCTGAGGAAGCATCAAAATGTCACTGCCCTGAGAGAAATTAGGTTAGTAGTAGCTCTCTTTTCATGTACTTCTCTCCAAGCAAGGGATAGGTTTGAAGGTCACTTCAGTGTTCTCCATCAGTACGAAATCGTATCTGCACAGCTGCGGCCTACAAAAAACAGAGAAAGAAAAAGATTCACAACAGAAAAAGTTAACTTTAACAGAAAAATATTCCAGTATTTGAATTATTAAACCTCCAGTATTCGCCAGCTCTCAGAGACACTACTCAGAACAAGAAGTGCCTCCTTGTCTAAGTTTATACCTTATTTCATGCATTCCTAGCTTTGACGGACTGAAAAACAACCAAACACCAGCTGGATGATGAAAAGAAGTGTGTCACACTGGTCTGAAGTACAAAGATGCAGCATTTCATTTATTACAGCTATTAATCTGCTACTCTTTAGCAGCATGGCCCAATATCTGCACAATTCCTGTTAACACAGGAATAATTTATTTTGAGTTCCCTAGGTAGGAAAATTTCTCTGCTTTTATTTTACATAGGAAAGTAAAGAACCGCATCATAATATTTTCTGTTTCACTTGCAATGACAGCATGTGTAAGAAATTTTAATGCAAGAGAGCAATATGTCTTTTAAACACCTAGAAAATTCACAGCTGAATAATACTACATGAACACATAAAGAGGTCACAAAGAGAGACATGTATACATGGAAACATGCTTTTTGAGATCAATATGTGCTCTGCTTTTTAGGGCAGAGTCAGGTCAGAGTCCTGTTCTTCATGCACTATTGTAATGTATGGGGAGAGCTGGTTTGAACAGGGAAATGCAGACACATCCCTGGATGGCACCTCCATAGCATACGAGCTATGAGAATTATTTTATTTAAAATTGTCTTCTCTGTTTCTCTGAACTCATAGATTGGGCTATACCACACAATTCACCTCGGCCTGGGAAGTAGAATACAGTGAAACAGCAAAAGGAGAGAACAGCACACCAGGCCTTTCCATTGTTTCCCATTCTTATAAGATTTCCTACCAGTTAAGGTTCCACCTGTCTGTATGTGAAAGGCCTGTCAGATTTCTACTTAAGAATATGACACCTTTTAATGTCTGCACAAAATTATGACAGTAATTTTATGACTAAAAAGATCAAGATGAATTCTGGTGTTCTGCACAATGCAAAGCATAGAATTTCATCCAGTCTTTCATCAACAATTTGTTTTGATTTGAATTCAATGTTTCATTATTATAGTATTTTTGTAGTATTATTTATATCTAACCCCAGGGGATGAAATACCTAGCCAAATCATAATGCTAAATTCTAGAAATAAAAGCTTATGCTTTCCAACATATTTTTTCTCATTTGAAGTGCAATCCATCTCAGCTTGTGAATACTGAGTAACAGGAATGCCTCAAAGAAGAGTAGCCCTGAGCAGGGAGCAGGTTCACCAAAAAGGAGCAAAACACAAAAAATGGTTTTGTTAGGTGAGGCTTCCTTAACTTCTCAACCCAAGTAGCTTCTCTGCTATCTACTAAAAACCATGGTCAAGCCACACTTGTTCAGAAGAGGTATTTACAAGGTCTTCTTTTTATTACCTCTGTTCTTGTTTTGCTAAAAAACGCCAGAGGTGTCTGAGCTGAGTATCTTTGAGACATTCACCTTCCTCTTGAACTGCATCTTAATTCACTGAGTCTGAATCTGACAGGTTCATAAGATTTTGACATCTGGACATGCACAAGTTAGCAAAGCTTTCTGGTTTTATGGGTGAGCAGAAATGATTTATCTCAGGGATCAGAAGAAGAATATGAAAATTCTGTGTACCTTTCAGCACTCCCATATTTACACACCATCTGTGTGAATAGTGGATAAGCCCAGCAGACAATTGCCTGTGATATTCCCCAAACTCCCACAGCTTGCCATTAATCCAGACCTGGGGAGACTGAGACTCCTATTGCTCCTATTGTCTTTTATCCCTGCATCTGTCCCCTAGTTTTTATCTACTATTTGTTGTGAATAATTTAAATAGTTTTAATGTAGTTTCTAGGTGATCATCCTCTATTCAAGTAATTGTTATAATTATATGTAAATAAGGTAAATATAGGTTGGTATAATTACAAAGAGCAATTAGGTAATTATACCAATAGTGTAGTAACATCTGCATTTAAATCACCTTCACATGCTGATTCAATGCAGTATTTTCCACTGTTCTCTAAAAGTATCTAACGTGCCCCTACAGCTGCAATCTGATGACGCTCCACATGAAGGACCTTAGTGGATCTTGCAGCATATCAGGTACACCTTACTTTTAAACTAACAAGAGTCAGACTAACAGGAATGAAAACTGAAACCGTATAAGGGCTGTTCACTGAAAATCTTTCTTGTTTGCTTGCTAGATCATTATCTGAGAAAGCCCTAAGTGCTGACAGGCTTACACGAAATGTATCTTCTGATTTATCACCACTGGGCTGAGAAAAAAATTGGAATATGATTTAGAACTTTTCACCCTCTCTCATCACCAAACGCTTTGAAATACAATCATGCCATTTTCACCTGAGAGCTTGAGACTTATGGCTTTCAATAAGTTAATAAAGTCAAATGTATGTACATTCTGGGGTACTATTTTGATTACTGAGTGTTTTGTTTCTTCCTAAGTCTCTCCCATCTATCTCCTTCTCTTCCTCAGTAAATCTAAAATAGTACATTAATATAAGAAGGTCTCATCATTTTTGCAAATTATCATACCAAATTCTTACTAGGCTATTACCATGCAAAAAATTCCCAAATGTTACATCTCAAGTTAATAAAATACACTGGCTTAAGACTTACTAATTGGAATATTATTCTCATTCATTACTCATTTGCTATTACTTATTTGATACACATTTTTAGGTTTTTATTTTAAATTCTGTCTTTCTTGAATCTGCCATTAGTAAGAAACAAATTAACAACTCAAATAAAGTACTCTTGCTACTCCTGGATGTTTTTTACCTATTCTTTTCACAAGATGCAAATGCAAAATTTAACTGCTAGAGTTAGTGTACAAGTAAATATGGACATTTAAAAAATGAACATATGATAATATTACTGAAATATTAATAAAAGCTTAGTAATTACACTCAATTTTTTAAAAAAAGATAAAGCAGATTATTTAATTTTAACTGTAAGCAGACAGAGACTGTGTTCTGACCATCATCAGTAAGAGCAAAAAAACTATTCCAGTCACACATGTTGCTGAAGTGCTCCATTTCACACCTGAGTGTGAAAAGCTGTGTACAGACACATGAGAAAATCAGAAAAGTGCTTAATAAAATTTATCTTATGGAGGAGAAGCTGACCATGCAAGTCAGGCTGGTCCTTGAAAGCACAGCAGTGACACACAGCACGTGTGACACCTCCATGTACAAGCTGCTGTGCACTAAATGTTAATGCACACAGCAGCTCCTCCACATGACAAATTTGATCATCAGGATGAGGAGAATATTCATACACTAAGGAATATGCAATTAAAAAAAATTAATACAGGGAAATACAGGTTACTAAGAAAACATCCTGAGCACCTTAGTTGATACCCAGCTGTGATACATGACAAACACTCACCTTTTTGGATTATTGAGAGATTTCAGTTTCATCTGAAGAATCCTAAGCTTTTGTTTTGGGCCTATTAAAGTCTTCGTAGAAAAGGTCAGGGAAATTTTTGCAATTTTTTCAATGTCTTGGTAAAATCCAGTCAGTATTTTGACTCTTTTATATTGCTGAAATGTTGAAGCTTCACTAAAGAAAAATATTTAGTCAGGCTTTTGTTAGCTGAGTAACATTCATTACTGCTAAGTATTATTTAACTGGGAAATCTTGTGAGATGTAACAACTCTGAGCATTTAGAACAAGGACAGCTAGAACAGGATTCAAACCAGTACCAAGCAAGGACCTGGGAAAGGATCATTTCAGTATGAGGGCACTGCCCCTGATACTGAGCCACATCCAGGAAATGGGGCCATGGGCATGTCTTAACAAACTCAAGATACTTTTTCAACTTGCAAGCTAACAAGTTAAAAGGTTTAGAAAACTCAGAAAATTAGTCCTATAAAGTGATAAAAAAAGATTTGAAGACAAAGAACAACATACCTATTCATCTGCGACTCTACTGTGTTTCCAGCATCATCTATTAATTTAACTTTAATGAAACCTCTCCTAATGCTTTTATTCCAGGTCATAATGTCCAGTAAGTAGTTATACACTGCAGGAAGAAATAGGAAATCATGAGAGTCAAAGAATGATCTCAACAGGAACAGTTGGTATCCCCACCCTGTTAAATGTATTTACTGCTAGATGATAGGAATAGTGACTCTTTACTTTTACCCTCCCTGTTCAAAGGAGAATAAAAAGCTGACCTGCTGATGACCTGCCTTGTGCCCTCATAAACCCTGACCTGGTTTTCTGTAGCCATCACCAGTATTGGAACCACACACCTTTACTACTCCCAGTCAGGACACAAGTAAAATTGTCTATTTTTTGGCATGTGGCATATTATCATTCTCTCCTAAAAGACCAGGCCTCATATGAGGCCTTGACTTACTCAAGTTTACAATTTCCCTTCTTTTTAAGACCTCTTGTTCATTTCTGCTTCCTCAGGTTTCCAAATATCTAATAATTAAGGCTTAAATTAAAGAATGCACTCTTTTTCAGACTGGTCTGTTTTGCTTCCTGACTTTGCATTTCTTTTTCCTATCTTGCATAATTTCCTTTAAATTTATACTGTCATTACAATACTTCTTATTCTGCTCCATGTGCCTCCTCCTATCTTTGATAATATTTCTCTTCCTCTTTTCTCCCTTTTACCACCACCAGTAAGGGGCAGGGCAGAACAGTAGTAACAGGTTGGGTTGAGCTCAAAGACACTGGGAAGAGGGGTTATTTTACGTAAATTTTATGTAAAAAAATTATGCAAAATCCATCACTTCATTCACCTCTCCTCAATCCTTTGGAAGATACAATGATGTCAGCAAACATAACTAGGACTATCTGCTCCTGGTCACAAAACTTGCCAAGATGATGGCCAAAACTAATGGGAAAACCTAATTTCACATTAATTCTCAGTAAGCCTATCCCCATACCCTAAATGAAAGAACCTTAAACATAACTAATTATAAGAGTGTGTTGCACTTGTTCAGGGTGCTAGAATCTTTTAATACCAACAGAAATTGCATGAGAATCAGGATGGACCTACATGGGTAGGTAGGTATCTAAACTGTTGCAGCTGAAGCCCCTGTCATGAGAGCTCATTGCCACAGAGCATAACTCTGAAGCAGCCAGCTGAGCTGTCCCTTCACTGTTTTACTCCTGGGGAGACATGGAGAAGCTTTAGTTGACTATAGGGTGGTCTCCTCCTGGGGTGGAACATAGAGGTGTCTCTTTTTTGTCCCCAAGCCAGGGCAGTCTCACTTCCCTTTCCTGCTCTCTGGAAATGGCAGCATTGATTCCATCAAAGCAGGTGGCATCATTCCTTTTTCCCTCCCACCTGATTCTCATTTTCTAGCTTCCTTCTTCCTCTTGGCAGTCCACCCCATTATTTTTAAAGGTACATTTCTTTCGCAGTTCATACAGTATTACTTTTTCTTCTTCCTCCAGTCTGTGAACATCATTACATTATTTTACACAGTGGCTAACACTAACTTCTACTTTTAACATGTTTTTACTCCAGATCAGCTAAAAAATAAGAGTCATAAATTTTTATAAAGAGGTTTTATGTATGTATTTAGTTACTCACTGCAGAATGGGTCTTGGTCTGAGGTATCGAAGTAAGCTTTTGTTGGTGAACTATATTGTATCAACAGGTTTTTCCATTTATCAGCATGATAACCTGAAATCCAAAGTTTAAATATTTCATTTCAGACATTTAGCAAAATCATGATGCACATATGTTTACACAAAAGAATATCACACCATGACAAATTTGGCTTTAATTTTCTTTAAAATCCTCTGAGGAAAAAAACCTGACTAGAAAAAGGAAGGAATCCTCTGAGTAAAACAGAGTATAGTATACAAATATTTAATTCTTCTAATACATTAGTATCACTAAAATTGTCATAATGTAATAGTAACCTCTTTAGTCTAGATACTAACTCAAAAAATTAGTGCTTACAAAATCCTGCAGAGGTAATAAAAACAGCCCCAAAAATGTAGTCTACATATTTGAAGAGAGCACTTACAGAATAGCTTTCCCTTCTTTCATTTGAATCATTAAATATCTTTAAATTCTTTAGCCCATTTGTAGATATTGTTTAATAAAATATAAGATGCCCTGCAACCCCCCTAAGCTCATGGATTTAACATAGAAAGAAATTTATACAATTCCATGATTGTCGTCTTTGGGGCTTGATAACAGTCCCTGTTTCTAGAACAGATGATCCTCTTCTGTTCCTGTTAATCTCTTTTTTTAAACTGGACAAGGAAGGCTAATTCCAGACTGCAGAGCTGCCACTGCAAAGCAAGCAGCATGAAAGATTGCAGCAGAAGGATGCTGCTTCTCCGCTCAGTTCCCAGACTCAGCAGCTGGGGAAATATTTCTCCACCTCTACCTTGGGCATTCTGTCCCAGTCCACCAGGCTTGGCAAATAACCATGCTGGGGAAGGCCTGGAGTCTTTCTGTCCTACTATAAGGGCTCATTATGGTTGAGTTTTTAGAAAATACCACACAGATCTATCTATGCTTGTTCTTCTAGCCTGATCCAACTAATATAAAATACACATCCCAGCATAAGGGTGCAAAAAGACAAGTTAATGTGCAGAAGACAAGTTAGGGTGCAAAAGACAAGATAACCGAAAGTTAACTTCTAATTATGTATTTTTAAAATTTCATTCTTAAGAAATCCCTTCCAACTAGGAAATGTTCACACTATTGTAGCTCTTTTCAAACTGCACCCAAATCCTCTCTAAAAGCAACAAACCCCCAAAACAATTAAAACCCCTTCCAAAAAAAAAAAAAAAAACAAACAAAAAACAACTTGATTCAAAAGGCAGAGCAAAAAAATAAAAAAAAAAAAACCATGAAGATGCTTTAAACATTATTACTCTTAAGTAAAAACCACAGGTCCTCTAGGGATCATACAACACTCTTAAAGCCTGAAGTGATGAAATAAGCACGAGCAGTTTCTCTCCAGAAAGGGGAAACACTGAATCCATTCCAGACTAGAAAGCATAAAGACCAAAGAGTAGGAACATTCAGCACCTGTGCCTAACAGAGATAACTATAAAGCAGACAAACCCATGAACTTTAAACTACTTTAACTTCCCAGGAAATCTCACCCAGCCCAGAACAGATACGGTAACACTTACCCACTACTGGGCAGGACATTGGTTGGAAAGCATCACAATCAACACATTTTCCTCTCTTGTAATCCAGATAAGAGTCACAAGGATATGTTTTTATGTCACACTTGCTTTTCAAAGATGCTAAGAAGAGGAAGACAGATCTCTGATGGTCACATTTAAAATAGTGAAGTCCTTCAGGGAAGGAAAAAAAAAAGAAATATAGAAAGAATAGTTAGTAATTTTTATTAATGAAAAAAAGATGTTGTGTAAGTAGAATCATAGAATGGTTTGGGTTGGAAGGGACCCTAAATATCATCTTGTTCCAACCCCTATGCCTTGGGCAGGGACACCTTCCACTACACCAATTTGCTCAGAGCCCCATCCAACCTGGCCTTGAACACTTCCAGAGTTCATCCTGTGGTACATCCACAAATTCTCCATGAAACCTGTGCCAGTGCTTTACGGCTCTCTGAGTGACAGTTTTGGCCAAAGCAAATTATCATGATGATCAACTTCAGAGATGCTTCTCTCTAGTTTTCTGGCAGAAATAAATTCCTTCCTTTTCTGATAAAGCAAACTTTGGGAATTGTAGAGATGACAATTGTGCTGGCTTAAGGAATTCTTCCATACTCACAAACACACAAGTGGTAGCCTTATGCCTGTGCAGCAGCTCTAACTGGTAGCACTGTGCAAATTAGCAATGGGAAACACTGACAGAAAAAAACATATTCAAAAGAGTAAACTAAATAATTGCCAGCAACCTCGCAAAACACTCATGGAAGTTGAAATAAGCAAAATTCTGCATCAAAAAAATCATTTCATAAAACTGATTTCACCCTAGAGTCTAAAAGACATATCCAACACCAAAACTTAGTTCATCATTACCAGCCAGGCGGAATCTATAACACAGTGGGGATCTGGAAGCCTTGCCTTACATGTCATAGGCAAGGGATCCTGCCCAAACCACTGGGACACCAACACCTTCCCCCATTCCTGGACCCATATTACCAAGCAAAAAAATAATAATCAGTATATTCAGGTTATATATAATACAATAACATAATTCCATCATACCAATATTAATTATATAGTGGGAAATTTATGTTTCAGCAAAACAATTTTCAAATATCTTTATTATTTTTCTTTTGCTGTATAGAGACTGAAAAGAAAGCATACAGTCTTAGGTCCCATATTACTGACAAAGTGCAGTGTATATTCAATTCAATTTAACCTTTTTTGATTTGACATCAAACTTTTCTTCTCATTAAATAAACAGATTTTTATTTACCACTCAAAAATGTTTTTGGACAACCAGGCTGATCCATTCCTCCATTTGGATAGAAATCAATGGTTCCTAAAGGCTTCTTGAAACCTAGTACTAAAGTAAAAACATCATGAATGAAAAAAAATCCATAAACAGAATTACAAAGGCAATTATTTATCATTACATTCACTCTAAAAATCATGGAGGTCTTAAAGAACATTTTTGCAATTATACCATTCTTTTTGTACTGTAAATCAAAGTCATACTATGAGGTAAAAGTCAAGGGTTTTTTCTCTTTAAGAAATTTATATATATATGTAAAATGCTGTACAAATATGTATACAAAATTGTGGAAGACTCCTACTGCTGCAAGAGGGAACGAACAGAAACAGCTGTAACTGAGATATTATTTACATAAATAAATGTATTAAATTCACCTTCTCTCCAATCAAAATTCTTTCCTAGTGCAATTTTCATAAGAGTAAAATTTTTCCATTCTTTGCAGTACATTGGATTTTGAACTACACTAATATTAGCAGTAAATCAAAGTAGGAAAATCTGTATCTGTCCTATAAAAGTAAGCAAAATTCCAAGAATAAGAGTTAATTTAATCTGATCTACCTTCCTACACATTATCTTTATTCACATAATGGGACCATTACAAAAATTGGTATTTTACAGCCTCACACTGAAATTTGTATAGGAAAATGCTTAAATTTTAATATTATTAAAGAAACTGATATGAAACTACACAAATAATGGGACGATTGTGGTATTAAAGGTTTATTTATGGTTTTGAGGAAAAAAGTGAACCAGAGATTAAAGTACAGAAGAAGCAGACGTTACAATGCTCTTCTTTTTAACTTTACAGTAACATGATTTAGTATTTGAAGCAGTGACTTAAAATGTGATGTACTAAGTTGATACAGCAGAGCCTGACTGTCTCAGAAGGGATTAATTCAGTGACAACCATGTCCTTACAACCTCTATGTTCATACACACTTGCACAGCAAAAGAACGTTCATGTTAACAGAAAATATTCTCCTGCAGCACTATTTGGATGTTACTGAAACAGCTTATCCCTTTTGCTTTTGCTTCCTGCCTTTCCTCAGGCTGAAAGAGGCAAGTCAAGGCTCTGTTATTACCATCAATATCTGAATGGATTACATCCACAAACTGTGCATCAGTAGGATCCAGTCTGCTCTCTGGTGGTTCTCCAGTGAATGAAGGGCCTGCTGGATCCAGACCTGAATAAAAACAACATTTGCATCATAAACTCTGGCCTCCTTCTACAGATATATAAAAGACCAACATCTGAGCATTATTCAGCAGTTATTCTTCATTTTCTTGGTATAAAAATTTTTAAAAAGCATGATTTTTCTCTACAACTTGCTAAGAAAAGCAAAGATTCCTACCACAAGAGTGATCAACCCATATGTTGAACTTCTCTCCTTCCATAATTGTGTGTGCTTATCTCCCTTTTATTCAGATGAATATAAGTCAACAGCATTGAGGATCAAGTCAGGAATTTTTTTTTTCTTTTCCCTCAGAAAATGCCATGCCTATTATACACTTTATAAGACCAAAATGCGCAATATAACTGCTCTCACCTCCAGAACACAACTAGTCAGACACTCAGCTAGCATATCATTTAACTTAAGTGGCATCTAGATGAAACACTCAATTTTCATTTGAGAGACTAAAGGTAACCAGGTTGGAAAATTTAATCTGTAATTTATGTCCTGAAGGCAGACTTGCCCAATTTCCTGAACTGCTATCAGGGCTATATTTTCCCTCATGTATGTCATTAAATATTCAGTTCTCGTTTGTCAATGTCTCAGAGCTCTGACAACAATACAAGGTACAAGAGAATATGTGCACTGGGATTAAAAGCCTTACCTGTAATTCTGCCAAGTTTGCCATTATACTTCTGGCCAACAAAACCAGCTATATGAGCACCAAGACTAACTCCAATCAAATACAGAGAGTCAAGAGAAGCTCCACCCACCTATCAGGGGGAAAAAACACCAAAGCCAGTCATGCACAGAATTAATGGAACACAAATCACAAGGCTGATTTAGTTTTCACTTTGGTCAGTACTTTGAATTACATTTCTAATTTTCTAGCTGTAAAAAAAAAAAAAAAAAATAAAAAAAAAAATATATATATATATATAATGAAGTTGCTTTCAGTTTTGCAATTCTATATTAGTTAAAGTGTAGAAATTATGAAATTCTTTAGAAAAAGGTAAAAAAGGAAGCTTGAGTCACATTTCTCCTGAAATGCCACATTAGTTAGAAGGGAAGAGGAAGACATTTATCAGATATAAAAAAGTTGAACCAAAACTATGAATGAGGAAAAAAAAACCTTGCCCTTCTTTATCCTTCCAATAAAATAAATTAAAAACATAATATCATTAATAAATACCTATGTCATACAACTGCTGAATAATGGTGCCAAGTGCACACCTTAAAATGTCTATTCTACAAAGCAGGCATTATTCAAAAAAACCCAAATGAAAATCTACAGCAGAACCCTAAAACAGTGTCAGCTGACCTAGTTGGAATCCCTGCAAAATGATGGGGTGACACACAGGGTCTGAAATATTAGGATGTCTCAAAATGAATTAGAAAGGCCTCACAACAACTTTTAAGTGTGAAAGTGATAGCTGTGGGACACTACAGACCCTCCTCCTCCACCACTTTCAGGACTCACACACACACTCACTGTTTGCCACACAGATCTGTAAACAGCAATTAACTTATTAATCTTCTCATAGTCCTATTTAATTTTTTTTATTCCATAACAATAAATCTACTGGCACAATTGCAAATCTGTCCAGAGGACAGATTCTGACAGGCTTTCTCTCCTTTCACCTCAGCCTTTCTCAAAATGTTGAATGCTTTTCTGAAATTCCACATGAATATTTTTTTTTATTGCACAGCATTCCAAATTTCTGAGAATGGCTGAGAAATAAGTGGTGAGACAAGACAAAAATTCAAGTGACAAATCAGACAACAGTATAAATAACATCATGACATGTTTTGTTCATTTGATCAAGCAAAAAATCTAACATCCAGTTAAGACCACTGGCATCAACTATGGTTTCAGCAACTGCCTCTAGAGACAAGAAGTTTATGCCATTTTGGAATTAATATTTATATCTTTGCAAGTGGCTTATTTCTCATATAGAACCTTTATTTATAGTAAATTAATAATAAAAATAGTAGTGGAATGCCTTTGTTAAATGTTTATGTTACATAAACATTTGAACATCTCTCCCTTCACTATCCCACTGCTGAATTCACTCATTCCAGAAGATCTAAAACTTCCAGCTGGTTCAAGAAATCAGATGCACTTTCAGGCACATTTCAGTGAAAGAGAAATAGGAACTCTGGTGAAGTTAAATATATGCAATAATACATGTAAATAAAGTTAGTAATACCGCTATAAAGAACTGTGATTTTATATTGTCTACTGGACTTCTCTATAGATATATTTTAAATATCCATTCCCACTCAAACCATGCTCTTCACACTTATTCAGAACAGATGCAATGCTCTGCCTTACCAGCATCTGGTCAACATAATTCTTCAGTATTTCTGCAACTTTTCCGCAGTTTTCCACAGCAGTATTGTAATTCACGGTGGTAGCACCACGATTCCAATCTACTATAATGAGATTAATATCCTCTGAAGACAGTAAAAGCTTCTTCATGTTGCCCAGCCATGCTGGAGGAGACCCTGTTGGCCTGAAGCCATGAATGACAAAGACAATTTTCTTGTTTGTATTCAGGTATGCAGATGCAGTAACATTGTGTTCAATGAGTCTCTCAGCACAATCTTGATTTTCCCTTGTGTATAGGAGTAGCTGAACCTGGAGATCTGTTCCAGCCAAAGCATTGCCTATGTTAAGGTCTGTAAACTCGGGACATTTTTCTCCCTCATCTGAAAAAGATGCAAATGTTAAGACAGTCATTTGATGAGTTGGGCTACCTGAAATACCACCTCTTCACTCTTCTTTCCATATCTTTTTCTGCTGAAAGTGGAGGACTTCCATTTTCTTTACTCTTGACCTTTGGAAAGAAGTGTCAAAACATACACTGAACAAGGAACAACAGTTTAACTAATGACTCTGCAAATACCATTTTGCTCCTCTGAACCCTTCAAATGTGAAATTATCCTAATTTTTCCTGAACAGGGTATTTTCTCCTTATAAGTACTAATTAGTAGCCACTGTTGATAAGATCATTTACCTCACCATCAAAGGCAGGTTCTCAGAATTTTTTCACTAACAGGAAGCTTGTGGTGGTTGTTTCTTCCTCTTTGGGCCACGGCTGCTGTGCTGCCAATCCTTAGACCTTATTTGTTTGATCTAGCAATAAGGAATAGCTACCTGACAAAGCAGGAATGATCCAGAACCCTTTCCTAGCTTTGGATCACCATAATGGCACCATTACCAAGAAATTAAGGCAGAAAAAACAAGGAATGTTGCTCTGAGTTCGAAAAAACAAGAATTAAGGTCAGTGTACTTAATGGCACAAGACAAACAGTAGGATTTAGCATTTCTGTCTGTACTTGTACAGTTAGAGTGTAACAGATTTAGCTGCTCAACAAGAGAATGGGGATTTTCAACATAGTCTAAAAAGTCTAAATTTCTTCCCTGTCTGGTTATCAACATCCAAAGTTCACACTTTAATGATCTCTTTTGGCTACTGAGTTTATCCATCCACATTGTATGGCTAAACCACTTCAGGACTCTGGGCAGAACACCAACACCTGTCACAGTTCACAATGTGAATTATGCCATTCAAGGTGCAGTAAAGATTCAGTACAGGCACTAAAGACACTAATTCACTAATTTAGGGAACTAGAGCAATCACCTCTAATGCCAAACCGTGTATCTACAAGGACTAGATTGGTCACCTCTGGGCTGGACATCACAAAAAAATAATGGATATAGTCCAAACAAGTGCAGGCTTGAAGTTACACAGTGTTACAAATAACCTGAAACTCCTTGTTGCAAACCAACCCGATGAAAGCTTCATGCCTATCATCGTGTTATGACAGTAACTACAATTATTACATGGAGAAAAAGACAGAATTACTTTGAAAAATAAATACCATTGTTTTCTTCATTTAAACTTATAATAATATAAGTAACTTTAACTGAAATAACTAGATAGATTATTAATTAACAAGTTAAATGGAAAGACAACTAATTTCATCACTTGGACTTATCCAAGAAGTTCTGAAACTGAGAACTGTTCAGCTGAAGTGGACTTGAATTTTATAAAAATAATAATCAAGAACCTGGTAAAATGTCATGGCATGTGAATCTTGAGACGTTAACAATATGTGTCACATTTGATTTCTGGTTTTCATATATTTGTATATGATGATAAAACTTGAATATAAATTGCATTACACTAACCTCATCTACAAAGTGAAAATACAACCAGTCACTTAATTCCAAAGGTACAACATGAAACTCTCATTTTGGTCTTTAAATCCAAGTTTAATCACTGATCCTTAAAATTCACTCCTTCACATGTAGAATATAAGGTTCATGCTAAGATATTGCTCTGTATAAATATTTATATTTTGAAATATATTAATATTTCAAATATAAATATTTTAAAATTTTAAATATTTTGAAAATTTTTAATTATTTGATTGGTAGAAATAAAAATTACTTCTTCTAAAACCAGTGGAATGACAGTGAGATAAACCAGACACAGTCTGTTCCATGGGAGTGAGAAATCTATCACAAGAAAATTATTTTAACTGCCAAACCTATTTACTAGCTGGCAAATGTCAAAGACAAGAAACTCGTTTACTCTTGGCTGTGAAATGACAGAAGTCATTCTTTCAAAAGTAAATAGAGAATAAAAGCGAAATGATGATGTTTTTACTGTGGAATTAGATAAGCAATACAAATAGGTTTATAGATGTAATACTTTGAATTGTTTAGCAAGGAGTCATAGGGGGAAGTTTTTCAAACTCCTGTTTCTCATTGAACACTGAAAGCAATACCCAGTTGCCCTTTGTGCTCTCTTGTTGGAGTACTCACTCTTTTCTGAGCAATCAAAACATACACGTAGGCATTGGGCTGTTACACATGCATTTTAAGCAAGTTAATGTATAATTGTAACTTTCTTGTGCATGTTTGTAAGCATTTTAATTATCTTGTGTGATTGAAAAGGGAAAAATCTTAAGTGCACAGTCTCTTTGGTAACTAAGTTTTACTATTTAAAAATGTAACATTTTACTTGAAAATCTAAGCACCTATCACATCAGCAAAAACCAATAAACTCACATGAGTTCATTAAGACTATTTCATGATTACGTCTACTTTGTACAAAGTGCACATACCTGAGCAGGTCTCTGGGCAAAGTACAGCCAGAGATAAAGTATCAGGCTTGGTTCTATTTACTTTAAAACAAAAACTTATGTCTTAGTTTCAAAGTTATTGAATTCTTTTTACTAATCATCTGCTCCATTAGGCATAATTCATAACATTTTACCTTAATCTTTTGGACAATTTAAATGAAGGAATACTCATTTTTTAAATGTTTGATTAAAACAAAGATTCCACATTACAAGTAAGCTAATGGTTCTTACCTGATTTCACCCAGTATATCAAACAGATGAAGAAACACAATTTCAGCATGTGGAAGTGGAGAAAAAGTGATGTGTAATATCCACAAACAAGTGGAAAATTGAGTGTTTCCTTATGCTAGATGTCTAACACAACTGAATGACACCAATGAAGCGAGTGAGTAGGAAGCAGAAAATAAAGCTCTAGTCAAGCTTCTGCAATTTATGACTCCTCCTATTGAGTGACTTCAGTAGATAGGGTGGTTACTGGGCTTTGTGATGTCATATATTACTGGCAACTCCTTCATATGTGGAGTTTAGGAAGTGGGGTAACTAGGGGTGCATGCCATTAAAGATCCACAGCGTGGGGGGTTTTAAGTGTTTCACTGAACTGCAGTTAGGGGCACTGAGATGGCCAAAAGGAGCTTAGAACAAAAAGTCATTCTGCTGACAGAAGGATCTTCCTGTAAGAACTAGAAAATAGTTCTGAAAACTGTTTACCCAGAGATCATTCTTCCATAGAATTATCATCTGAGCTTTTCCAAAGATTCATTCTCTAATCTAAATTCTCAGAGGGTATGCAAAAGCTTCTCGGGCAGAGACATGAAGCTTAGAGTACCACATACCTCACCCAGATATTGATTTTATGGGTGTTTTTTAACCTCATTCCCTCTTCATCCCAGCTGCAAAACAAATGAAGAAATATTTATTTTTATGAAGCTCATTTATTTATACATCACTTCACTGGATAAATACAGGAGTGCAGACTACAAGTTTTTAAAGTTTATGCTGAGGCAAAGAGGCAGATAAACCCTGCATTATTTATGTATGAAGTGAGGATGCTCAGTTTGCCTACATCTGTGTCCCAATTATTTCCAGTGCAGGAGAAAGAAAACCATACCACAACCATTCAAATATGATGCAAATGCACCTTAGGAATGTTTCCTGCACAGAGTATCCTTTACAGTGCTTCTAAACATAGGTATAGGTTTCCTTTGTTTCTTTCCACTACAGTATGAATCTAAGCAGTTCATCAAAGCTGTGATGTACAAGTTTTTGCAGCAGACAGCCTTTAGGAGGTGCCATCAAAGGTGTTTTTTCATTTTGAATGCAGCCGCAAGGTGCAAAAGATGCAGAATGTCTGTTGTTATGAAAATCAACTCAGCTCAACAAATGACCTCTAATTAATTTTTTGCTCCCATTCCTCAAATATGTCATTTTGTTTGGAGTAAAGTTCAGTATGGCAGCTCTTCAATTCCTTTGCACTTCCCTGTCATCTCAAATCTTTGACACTTTGCCCAGCCACTACTATAAAAGCACAGCTTTACTGACATCATATATTGCTTATTACAAGTAATGGCAGAGTGTCTGACTCTTTCCTCTCACTAATTTTTAATCTGGATTATTGTTAAAACAAAAACTTAGTGCACCCAAGAACCTCCAGCCAGGGAGCCTCAGCATGCGCTCTGTGTACAGTACCCATTCATATACAAGTTAAAGCATGGAGAGATCAACACCACTAAAACCAAATTGCTAATAGTCCCCGTAAAGCATTTACTGAGTTTATACAAGAGCAAATCACCTGACCTTAGAAGAAAATCCTACATATGAACTTTTACATGTATCTAATGACACTAGCTGTGAATAAACTGCTAACGTTTATTCTTTTATACAGAAACGGGGAAAAGAAAGCACATTTTAAGTTTCTCTTGAACTGAAAACTGAAATAAGCCCAGCTCACAGTAATGTTGATATAACCCCGCCATGAAATGATTTCAAAGCCCTCTGAAACCAGTGCTGGGAAGGGACTCCCTTACCAAATCAATGCCCATAAAGTTTTGTGGTATTAATCAGGATGTCGAACTGGGGTGAACTCACATCTCTTTCACAGGACAAGGGAACTGTGCTCAACAACAGTGGCACTTGTGCTTCTGAGAAATTCAGAAATCCCAGCTCCTGTTACTGGTTATACCGTAGGTTCTACTGACAGCTCCCTTCGTGGTGACTCATGAAGTTTCATGACCTGAGTTTCAGGTACTCTCTCACAAACTCCAAAGTTCAGCTATTTCCCATCCCATTTTGCTGCATTTTTGTTATGCCCACTCATGCCTCATGCCTTTCCCACAAGGACACACTCCTCCTCACACTGAAATTCAGAGTTATCTGCTTTGAAAGTGCCTTATGCAAACCAGTGCAGGATGCTGGCACTGCCTCTTCAGGACTTTGATTGACCCCCAAAGTGCTCAGGACTGTAAGAGTCACCAATTGATGAATAAACCCAGATAATTTTAAGGGACCCCACAGACTGCTGGGTAATTATTCAAGCTGAAAAGAGATACAAAAATTTAATTTTACCACAGTACAATATTGCTATGGTTTATCAATAAAAGAATGGCCCTATTACAATTGAATTTATCCCCAGAAGTTTTGGGTAAAATAGCATTCAGAAACATTACGGTGTGGTTTCTCAAGATTAAGATGGAATTCTTACACAAGCCTTGACATGCTGATCTGTGGTCATATGCAAATGGCATTTCCCCTTCTAATCTCCACTCTGTCCCCCAGGATTCCGTGGTGTTGGGAAATCCCATTCTCAGAACAACTCTCATTTCTCTTCCGTCTCAATCCCCTTCTACAGAAAAATTCTTCTCTAACCACTAAGCTTAAGAGCACCGCTCCCTGCCAGGCAAGAGGAAATCCTACCAGGCTTTTGCAATGCAGTATGTTTAACTATGAAAATAAGTTATCTAAAGATTGCAAACAAAAAAACTGACTTGTTGGAAGAAATTTAAGACTTACTGTCTTCTGCACTGATGCTTGAAATTCCTGCAAATCAATAATCCCTTCCTAAATAGGCTTGACAAGTTCCTAACTAATCCTCCTTCAGAAAATATGGGCACTGAGGCAATACACACCATTTATGCTTTGGAAAAGAAATTCTTTAATGATTATTTTTCACATTGTTGTCATCAGGATGACTTGTGAAAATGTGCTCTAATGATTATTTTTTACATTGTTGTCATCAGGATGACTTGTGAAAATGCGTTCCTTTGTAAAATAACGCTTTAAAAATATATTTGGAATGCTGAGTATGTGTACACGATTGAAACCTGTTTGTAGCAGCCAGGCAGCTGTGAGTTATAAGGCAGGTGTAACTCCATCTTTAAAGGTAGCAATCATACTCCAGTAATCTTTATTGGGAAGTGAACAACATCCAATATTGCACATGTGCGTTTTGTCAGTAACTATTACAATGTTGAACCATGCTGATGAGGGCAGCACTCGGGGAGTGCAGTTTCTTAGTCCAATTTTCACATGATTATGTGGTTTCCCAGTAGTTATTCACTTGCAGTTTCACTCAGAGGAGAAGGAAATACTCTGTGGCACACAAAATCCTTCCCAGGGCCTTGTTCCTGTGCCATGCATGCTTCCACTGTGAGGCTTGTCAACATCAGTCCTTTCTTCCTGTCAGCAGGGGAAACCCAGGAAAGAGAAACTGAATTAAGTGCCTTAAAACACTGAAGTGTCATGTGATCACTGTGACATGGTTCCCAGCTGGACCTGTGCCCACTGTGCCACTCTGCTCTGTCTCCCTCCCCATCTCCTCCAGCACAGCCACAGAGCATGCACACCCCTCACAGGTCACTCTTTTCTGACCTACTTCTTTCTCCAGCTATACTAGATGTTGGAATAAAGTAGATCAGCTTTATTTTCAAACATTCGGTGTTATTTTATAGTTTGTCAGTCTCTTAATTTTTAAAGCCATAATGCATGCAAAAATTAAACTCTTCAGAACTTTCTCAGTGTTAACAGCTCAAGTTTCTATTTCTCTAGAAGTACCATGTATTACCAGGACAGCACATGGTAAAGAGTCCATCAGGTCAACAATTTCCTTACCAGCAGGTGCCTCCACCAGTGCCTTCAAATTTATAGTTTTGTCCTTACCAGAATCAAGGTGCAAATGTTAAGATTGCACAGAGCTTTCCCGAGCTGGCCCTGCCACACTCAAATGAATGTGAAGGGCACCAGGTGGAGGAAAGACCGTCTGAAAGAATGAGAAAATGGGAAAGGTGTGACAATGACACACAGAGTACCAAAAATAAGAAAAGGAGACACAGAGAGCATGGTCAGAACCACAGGAAGTTGAGAAATAGACACGCTAATACTGGATAACAGGATTTTTATTTTTTTTTTTAATTTCTTGGTTTTGTTCTTTTGGGGTTGGTCTGGGGGTTTTTTGTTTGGCTGTTTTTTTTGTTGTTGTTGTTGTTGTTTTTTGGGGTTTTTTTTGGTAGGTTTGGTTTTTTTTTTTGTTTGTTTTTTTAGTTATTTGGTTTTTTTCTCTTTTCACGCGACAGAAATTTTCAGATCTTTCAACTTTATCAAAAAAAGGAATGTTCAAGATTCACACAGTTTTTGAAATGTGTTATGCATACAATAGCTACAGAACCACAGAACACGCTGAGCTGAAAGGGACCCATGAGGACAATGGAGTCCAACTCCCTGCCTTGCACAGGACCATCCCTGTGCCTGAGGGCATTGTCCAAACGCTCTTTGAAGCCGGTCAGCCTTAGTGCTGTGCCCTGTGAGCCTGCTCCAGAGCTCAGACAGCCTCACCAGAAGTACCTTTTCCTGACATCCAGCCTAAACCTCCCCAGGCTCCTGTCGCAGGCTCCCTCAGCAGGTGCCGGCGAACAGGGCGGGCCCGGCGGGAGCGGCCCGGGGAGGCTGAGGGGAGGCAGCTGCAGCAGCACCGCCCTTCCCCGTTTTTCCCTCTCCTTCCCTGTCCTTCCCTCCCCCGGCGGGTGCTGCTGGAGCTATGCCCGCCGCCCAAGGCTCCTGGCTACGAGCCGCTGAGTCCCGGCACGGAGGTGACGGGGCCGGGAGGAGGGAGGCGGAGGGAGGAGGGCTCCGGGCGGCTGCGGGGCCCCGAGCGGTGCCCACTTCCTCCCACGGTCTCCCGAAACCCGCCGGGTTCCGGGTTGGGTGCTTGCTAGTCTTGCCCCTGGGGATATGTCCTTTGCGTGGATAAAGAGGGAATAATCTTCAGGCGGCGGACAGGAGCGGGTTTAAGCAGGGAATGGGCACGGATGTTCCTCCGCAGCCCAGCGCGCCGTGCTGTGAGGGCGGGTGGGTGCAGGAGCGGGTCCCTTTGCCAGGGCAGGGGGACATACATCTTTATCGCCTGTTTGCAGTCATTTGCCGCGTTATCGTGCAGCCATTCGGCATTTTACTGAAAGCAGGACAGAAATTATTGCGGGAAACGACAGAGGAGCTCCGGTTGTGTCGGTGGGTGTTTCACGGCACCTGCTGGAACAGGCTGCAACTGCGTCCTGGGGCTGGGATTGTTTTAGGGAGCAATAATGGTCCTATGTCCCAGTGACCGAGGGACAGAATTCACTCCCTGGCTGTGCTGCAGTCGCTCCTGGGCGGGTCGGGCACTAGGGGAGAGTTCCTGATTGTTGCCTCTTTGCTCTTATCTCCAGTGCCTTATGAAACTGGCAGCAGTGCACAAGCCTCATGCTCATGTATGTGCATATGGCACATGATAGTAGTGCTTTGTTTCTTAGGGTGTCCTGAAAGGACCCTGCTGTTCTTTAAGTATTAGCTATTGATAACTTCTAATACCTATAGTATCAAAGAGGGGGGAGATAAAACCCCAAACCCTGCAGGATTTTAACTGTCAGAGATTGGTGGGAGACCGTGACAGGTCTCTCTCACCAAAAAAGAAAAAAAAAAGGAGTTTGTGTAGGTTTAGTTTTTTGATAGCTCAGAACTAAATATCTTCTAAAGCTAGATGTTTACTAAAGAAGAAAACAAAAACACCAACAAAAACATCTGTCTTTCAAGTATCATTGATACTTTTTTCTTTGTTTGTTTTTAAACAGAAGTGCAACACTGAAGAGAATGCTTCTTTCTTCAGTAAATTAACATATTCCTGGTTTGGCGGGTGAGAATTTATTAAACTGGGTTTTGCTGTTCATTGGTGCTCACAGAATTGTAGACTGTGCTCTTAGATTCCACAATGTCTCAGGCTTGAGCCTGACCTTGAGAGTGCTGTTAGCCTTTTGCACAAAAATCAAAGTTTGCAACATTTAGAGATCACATTCAACAATTTGATAGGGATTGTTTATACATAGTAAGAGTCATTTTATACATTAACTATGGCATTATTTAACAATGACAATATAACAACTTTCTAAATCTCTCTGGACTTGTCTGTTTCCCTGTGTCTTTTCTTTGCATCTGTATTTCAAGTAGAGAAGTCTGTTACCAGTTTGCTATCCATCATCACTATGATAATTAAGAAAGCCTCTGGGTTTGTTGGTTTTTTTTTGAGCCTTGTCAAGAACCTTCACAATTGTTTGAGCAAAATTCAAACTAAAAAAAAAAATGTTGCTTGACAACTGAAAAAAAGTACTCTGAAATAATAGAAGGGCTATTCAGCCTTAAATATAAAGTTGCTGCAAGCCTGCTATAAATGGGAATGCATTTATATTGAAGCTTATCTCTGTTTATTCAGATACTTTTTTCTTGACCTGTGATAATAATTTGAGGATTAAAGTATATTGTAATTATATTCATGGATGATAGGGGCAACCCTAGGAATTGCATTTATCCTTTCCCGAATAACTATTAGCTTGGCCAAATAAAACCAGACATAATTTCTTACTACAAAGTTTTTTTTTTTGTCTGTAGGAAATTTTATTTTTTAGATTAAACTGATGGCTTTAGATGGACACTCTAATATTGCATATTTTGTACAGTAAACGTGGGTGAAGTTTAAAATTTTTTTTTCTCTGAATAATCTCTATATTTTTGTAATCTTGCAGGTTTCTTGCATCCAGAGAGTGCTATTTAAGAAAACAAGTTTTCCTCGAGCCATCTTTGATTTTGCCATTATGGCAAACATTTAAGTATTTATTGATTAAAGTTTAATTTCTGAAAGTTACAGCTGACATTCTGGCTTTTATGAGTCCACAAGTAATGAAGTAAGTTTTTAATGTGTTTCATTTTTTGTTCAAAGAGCAATATTAATAATAAAGCTAAAGGGTTACCAGTTTCTAAACCTCCCTCCACATGATTATTTGCAAACGATCAAATGAAGGAAAGCTCAAAGAGATCAGGAATTTCATATTTAAAGGACTGAGAAAAAAATAGTAAAAGTTCTACAGTATTGTTTTAAGTATTAAATATACAAAGATAAAATCAAGTGCTAAGAAACACAGACTAAAAAAGATAACTTTCATTTCATTTTGTCAATTTTTTCCATCCCTACTTTTAAAAAAGTCACATAAATATATAATATTTAATGACATTTCATTAATGAAATTTCAAATGAAGTTACTCTGTTATTGTGTTCTGGTACCATGGTGTTGACAGAAATAGTTTTTAGAAACTGTGCTTACCACAGGTGTGTTGAGATGATCAAATACTTGAGTGTTTATAAAGAAAAGAGTCAATGAACAGAATTATTACCTCCAAAATATGCTCTGAATCAATGTAAACCTGATAAAAACAGTTAACTATAAAATTTGTTTGAAGACATCACGGCTTATTTAAGATGGTTATTTAAGATTATGTTTTATTAACACAAAAAGTCAGAATTTTCCTTTAGATTTTTTTCTTTTCTCTAGATTTTTCTTTTTCCTTATCTTCTGTGGCTGGTAGTTACAATGTTTTTAAGTCCAAATACCTAATTTTTAAAAATATTTCTTTTATAAAATCTTTTTTTTTTTACTCTTTATTCATACTCCTTTGTCAGAGAAGTCAGCAATAGCACATTCATGTTGAGATTTGTATTTGAGAATTGCGAGGGATTGGAAAACACAGATAAAACCTACCATTTTTAACATCATATTTTTTCTGATCAAAAAATTTTGATGGATCTTTAGCCATATATAGATCCAAAAAGATTCAATTAAACAAGTTTCCAGTGTCTTAATTTGTGAAATGTTTGTTGTTGGCTGTTGATTTAATGGATGGAATTTAAAATTAATTTTTTCTTTTATTTTCAGAGATTGTGGCCAGTGAAACCCAGCCTAGTTTGTGTGGGAGTGGCTGTGGCTATGCTGTTGCCCGGTTTTTGTGGTTCTCTCACAAACTCTTCTCCATCAGTTACACCATCTTCTACACACAACATTCTTACAGCAGTCAAAATCAAGATTGCAGTTGTTGGCCTGGTCTACAAAAGGGTAGTCATGTCAGCATTCCTGAGGGCACTTTAGTTGCTGTTGTGGAACAGGTTGGATCTGGAAAGTCATCTTTTCTTTCTGCTGTTCTTAAAGAAATGGAGAAACTTGAAGAAATGGTTCAGAGTAGAATAAGATTGTCCGTCTTCCCCTGCCCTTTCCACTCCTCAATACTCCAGTTAAGCAGAACTAATGAACAGATATTCAGAGGGCATATAGGTTAATGTAAAAAAAAATATTTAAATTTTAATGGTGCTCAGGTTTTGGAAGGAATTACTGGTATTACTTCGAGGCAAAGCTGGAATTTCAAATTTATTTTTAAATTATGTTTTATGTGTTCAGAAAGCCCAAATAAAACAAAATTGTTTCCAATTCTTTTTAGGGTTCTGTGGCATATGTTTCTCAGCAGGCCTGGATTTGAAATGACAGTTTACAGGAAAATATTCTCTTTGGTTCCAATGGTTTGGTTCTAAACAGGCCATACTACAGACTTGTTTTAGAGTCTTGTGCTTTACTGCCAGATTTGGAACAGTTACTGAATGGAGACCAAAAAAAGATTGGAGAAAGGGTGAGAATTTGAGGTGTCATAAATTAAACAGTAAGATAAGTTATGGATTCTGTGGTTTTATGATTACCTATTTGATAATTAACGTGATGACTAATCAGTGTTCAGCCAAGTACATCCTGCCCATCTCCTTGACTTCGTTACTTACTTTGAACTTAAATTCTGTTCAAGTTCTGAACTCTTAAAAACTTTGGAAGTGGCTTTTTTCTGTATAGAATTTTGTGTCTGCCCTTTCCTGTTCTCCAGGGGTTTCTTCTATAGTATAAAAATGCCTGTATATAGTAAATAAAATATATTTTTTAGTTTTACAAAGTAACCTTTCAGTGGCCCATTTTGGAGTGGGAATAATCATCAGAGACCAATTTTTGTCAAGACTGAGTATAATACACAGGTCTTTAGTATTTCCTATTTAAATGTGGATTGTTGTGGCTTCCTTTCCTTAGGGTGTCAATGTAAGTGGAGGGCAGAAGCAGAGAGTGAGCCTTGCTAGAGCTGTGTGCAGCAAGGCTGACTTGTATCTCCTGGATGACCCTCTCCTGCTGTACATGTACATATTGGAAACCATCTTTTTGAGAAGCTAATTGAAGCTAACCCTTCAGATCTCCTAAAAATCAAGGTAATATAGGATGGCTTCCTTTCAAATTGTACCAGCTGCTTTGTACAGTCATTGTACAAAAGCTCATCTCTTACCAACAGATTGTTGATGACAATTCTGAATAAAGAGGCTAAACAAAAAGCAGTACAGGGGTACAGCCAGTACAGGATACAGAAGGAAAGGGTTCTTGTTGAACAAAGAAGTTCCTACAGGAAAGTGGAATCTGGAGGAATAAATTCTCCAATTTAAAAACCATTCATGTGAGAAGGTAAAATTTGTCAAAATCTCAGTGGTGTGAGTACAGATTATTCCCACTGCTGCCTGCAAAACACATGTATTAACATGAACTACCTACTACTGGGTCAGCATTACTGACTTCACAATTGTCTTTTCCTCTCTCCCTTCCCTGTTCTTAACTGACCTGCTCCATGGCTTATAAGTATCTGGCAGAAGCAAGAACTCCAGTGATGGTAGACTTGCAAGCAGATTTTAATACTGAGACTATTACACTTCATGTAGTGTATTAAAAGCTGGAATATCTAATTCTTTAAACCTATTCTAAGCCATTCCTGAGCAGGAAACAGGTGGAAAACATTTAACATTAAGGAACAGGTAAGTACAAGTAATAGCAAGTGGTGCCAGGTTAGGGCTGGTGAACATCAGGCATGGGATCAAGGAACACCAGCTGAGACCTATTTTAAGCCATTGCTTTGAGCTTAGGAGTGCTGGATAAAGGGGAGAGGAAATGGAAAGGATTCTCACTGAACCAGGCATGAGCTGTATATCTTCAGAGAGAACTGGACTGGGAACTGTGAAACTGAATTCACTCTATCCTATAATTCCCTATACCTATATAATTTTTCATTTAGAACGTGTAGCATGGAAAGTTACAGTCTCTATCATAAAACTTTCTGCTTCAGGCTGGAATTGTTGGAAGAACAGGAGCTGGAAAATCAACACTCACAAATTCCTTATTTAGATTTTTGGAGGGATGTGAAGGCAAAATAATTACTGATGGAATTGATATATCAACTATTGGACTCCTTGACTTAAGTGGAAATCTTAACATCATTCCACAGGTGAGGCATGGTTGAGAGACAACTATTTATTATTTTTTTACTAACATAAGACATTGGATTTTTAGGGGAAATTATAACCTCTAAGTCCACAGGCTGCCAAGAGACAGAGGTACCAGTGGAATTTTGGCAATTAAATGGAAGAAACTTCAAAACATGGGGACCACAAATATGACATTAAGTTTTATATGTTGTGTTTAGTTTAACAGTCTTAGCTAGAATAGCTACATATGGTGTTTTCAAAATCCACCTGAGGACTTTTTAACTAGGTTCAACTATGTTTGAAGCCTGTAGGGAATAAAGTGGTGTATACACGAGTTATATATTATGTATTTAAACCAATCTGCTGTGATCTGTCATGTAGAGCTTACTTTTTACTTCAGAAGAGGGTGGGAAACTCAAGATTAGGTCATATATTATTAGGATTGTCTTCAGGTGGTATATGTTGAAATGCTCCAGTATAAAGTAAAACCTAGGACACAAATTGAATGGTCACCTGAAGTCTTTGCACATTCCCTGAATGCCATTCATACAAACATTTTTGTGAATGGATGTTAGCACTGATTGCAATTAATTTATCTGACGTTTTTAAAAGGGAGGCTTTGGTTTTTTCCTAGCCTTTTAGGAGCCTTAACCTTGGTAATATTTCCTGTGTGTATCTACCCACAGACCATGCGTAGAGATGATTCCAATATTTACACCAAAACAGATTGAGTCTTTCCAAGAAAGAGATGATTAAAAGAAAATACCTGAAGATTCCTGCAAATTCTTGGCTGCTTTTCCTTTGAGAACTGTACTTGGTTAGGGGAATGGAAAATTCACCATTTTTAATCATAATTTCTAATTTTGATATAGCTTTTTGGTGTAACTATATTCTCAAAAATGAGACTACAAGACCAAAATTGATTATTCCACAGGTCTTCAGAACACAATTCGTACACATTTGGTTGTAACATCTGTCTTGTTTTAAGAAGGTAATGCTCTACAAATCTGAACCACATCTGACAGTTGTGAATTACACAGTATTTTCTCAACTGCAGTTGTGAGTCTGATTTACTGTGGATGGAGTATATTGGATCCACATCCAGACAACTGAACTGAGAGGAACCCAATAGTGCAGTGACCTTACAGGCTGGGTTCAGAATAGAACTGAAAGGTGAAAAAAGGGAGTCTGAAGCTTGTGAAGAGTAGGTGCAGTCTGGAGTGTTGAACTGCATAGGTCAGGAGAGTGGATGAAGGTAAAAATCTGGGACAGAAACAAGGGCATGGCAAATACCAAAGCTGACTGTGTGCACGTAGCTTCTTCAGGTCAGCCAAATACACCTCATACAAACAGCTTTTAAGAATCACATTAAAGTACAACAAAATAATTTAATGTTGTTCCAGTGCAAGTAAAATGAAGTTTAAATGAAGAACAGGCACAAGGTCTGCTACCACTTCAACTGTCCTGTTTGGTCACTGAGTTCCCTCAAAACTGTCACTGTCCTGTTTGCATGTGACTGTTGTTGGCCTCTTATGCCTGGGTCACGCCACTGTGACTGCACTTGGTCAAGGTGTCTGTTCATCTCTAGGAGCATTAGTTCAGTCTGTAAATCTTTGTAGGTATTCTTGTTGATGAATATGTCGTCTTTCCTATAGGAAATTAAGGATATTTAAATTAGAATCATAGCCTTTTAATTTCTCTTATCAGTGTTCATGAATGTAGTCTCAAGTGCTTCACAAACCTTAATAATAATTCATGTGCTGTGGCAGTTGCCAGGTGCTGGGCAGGTCTTTAGTCAGCCACAAAACCAGAGCACAGAGAATGCACAAGAAATCTCTTGCCCTTTATGTTTCACCTTAATGAAGAACTTAGCTCACAGAGACTGCACACAATTTTTGTCCTCCATTCACCAGCTTCAAACTGTTAAAATTTCCCTTGCAAAGATCCATTCCCAAGATTATTTGTCTTAGTTCCTTCTATTAATGTAAGGATTTATGACAGCCCATTTTAGGATCATGTCAGAATTGTGCATTCACATTCTGCTGCTATTTGGGACCCCATCTTGTTTTCTGGGACAGTGCAGTCAAATCTGGATCCACTTGGAAAACACTCTGATCTTGAACTGTGGGAGGTGCTGGAATTATGTGACTTAAAGGATTTTGTCCACTCTCTGCCAAAGAAGCTCCCCCATGAGATTTCAGAAGGTGGTGAAAATCTCAGGTACATAATCAAGTGCTAATGCTGTTATTTTCCAGTACTGTAAAACTATGTGGTCCTTCCAAGGAATTTACTTCAAAAGCTATCAGGATGGAAATGACACCTCTCCTGTCATTCTCAGTAGAACTATTCTGGTAGTGCAAATTTCTTTGAGGTGACCAACTGGTCACAGTGGTATAAATTCTGATGGCCTGTGCCATCAGAAGCAAAGGGAACAGACTATTTTCAGCTCAAGTGTATAAGTAAGTGTGAAGAAGGGGGGCGTGGTGTTGCAATTCATGCAGCACCTCATTAAATTTTGGTAGAAAAGTGCTTATTTATTTAAACTTAAAAAAATAAATCAAACCAGAAAAAAAACAACAGAAAACAATGAATAAAAAAAACCCCAGCAAATTCGAAACCCACCAAAGTGCAGAGAGCTTATTCTTTTGTTCTATTTGCTTAAGCAAAACAACTCAGTTTTAACTTTGAAACATTAACCCATAGTAAGGAGGGTGACACTTGAAATAAAAGAACTCTAAACTGAGGTGACAAATATTGAAGCTTTCAGCAGCAAAGGGACAGGTCTTAAATAGTGTACTGAGTATAAACCTGAATTTTTCAGACAGATAATTTTCAGGAGGACATTTCCTGAAGGTGCATACTACAGCTAACATGTAGAAGTATCCAAACTGTTACACTGAACATTACTAAAAAGTGGTTCAGCATTCAATCAGGCTGATTCCTAGTGCCCACTATAATGTGAATATAAAACTGAAGACTGGGTTTAAGATACAAAGTTCAGCCATGGGTGTTGAAGAGTCCTACTTTAACTACCATTGATATGTTGAAGAAGAAGAAACAAAATTCCAAAGCAGGATGAACATATTTCAGTAGTCTTTTTAGAAGCATAAAGTATTGTTAGGAAAGAAGTACAGACATGCTCCACGGTAATCTCAGCTTTATCTTGTGCTCTCTTTCCTTTGTGTCCCTGGCTTGCCCTTCTCAAATGTATTTTTAACAGTGCTGGGCAGAGACAGCTGGTCTGTCTGGCCTGTGCTCTGCTATGGAAGACAAAAATCTGGTTCTAGATGAGGTGACAGCTTCTGTTGACATGGAAACAGATAACTTTGTGCAGTCCACCATCAAAGGAGTGTTTCACAACTGTACGGTGTTAACTACAGCCCACAGGTTACACACAGTCATGGATTCAGAGGCAAGTTTTGATAAGCCATTTGAAAAATTACTTACTTCCTTGAAATACATTCCCATAATCCAGAGATATCTGTACTGGGACTGGAAAATGTGGTTGAAGAGCTGATTTTTCTTCTGTAATCTTTCTGCTCTTGTATTGTAGTGCTTGTTCTGGATGCATGAAGGATTCTAGAATATGATACACCACAGACTCTGTTACAGTGAAAAAGTGCCTTTTCTGAAATGGTTGCAGAGGCCGGGATAAGAAGGTAAAGAAAACTTCTAAGTGAATTCTGAGGGAACACTCAAAGGATCTCTGTCATTCCATATATATAGGTGCAATATTTTATATTCCATATAAAACAACTGACTTACTCAAGAGCTCCTTGCAGCATTGCTGTTAACTACAGCTGCAATCTGTATATATTGATCAGGTTTCTTAAAATTCAGATTTTATACAAATCACTTGTTTTCATCATACTGGCACTGGGACAACAGAACAAAACAGGGATTTTTACGGCATATGTTAAAACTGTTGCATTAGTAAAGACTGAAAAATAAATCTTGCTGTTGACATGCTGGTCTTAATTTCAACTACGTTTCTCTGACATTATGCTAATTTAGTTACTAATTCTTATTATGATTACACATTTAAGGAAAAAACAAAACTACTTGTTGTGTGGACACAGACATGTCACTTGGGGCTAATTTTTAGGATTACACATCCCCCCAGGTACACTTAGGTAGTTCTTGAGGCAGTAAATGTGCCCCATTAAGTCAGTTTTCCTTTTGTGATTGCTGAAAAACTGAAAACCACATCTTACATATCTGATTGAGCATTACAAAATCTCATTGTGAAAGAATCCCAAAAGATGCAGTCAGGTGGAGCTGCCTCTTTGCTGGTAAATATTAATGTAAACCTCCATACTAATTACAGAAGCAGGGCAGGTTATGTACACTTACTTGAAGTGTCAGCTAAATGAATCTGCCTCTGCCGGCCACATAAATAGTCATTTCCATTTTTATTGCAGTTCCTGAAGCTCTTGAAATTTGATACCAACATGTAATCAATCTTCTCTTAAGATAAGATCCCCATCAACTCCTTTAAAAAACCCAATAAACTGAATAAAGTTCCTGGGTACAGCCCTGTTAAATTAGTTTAATACTGACACCTGGCGTATCAAGTACAATCTTAATTTCTTGCCCAAGAGAAAGTTTTGGGCATGTAGGCTAGGGGAAGTAGCCGTCAGTACCTCAGGAACCAATCCCTTTTGCAAGGTCTAGAGAAAACAGTAAGAGAGGCATCAGTGCATGGTAATTTTTACTTTATTTGCTTTAATTTGTGGGGAGAGCTTTCTGTGCTTACTGCCAGGCTGACATAACCTTTCACTTCCAGCTAGCTTCAGAATGCAGCTGGGAGAGCTGCAGACTGAGCAATGGCAAAGCCTGAGAGAAAAGAAAATGCTGGACTAGTGTCAGCAAAGCCATTCCTTCTCTTCCAGCATGCTGTACCCCTCATATTTGACTATAACTTCTGAAAAGAGGGTGCAGTGGAGGCAGAAGCAGCAGGAAATGCCCCTGCTGTTTCTGTGCAAAGCAAACCCCCTAACAGGCTTAGGGTGGGCAGGGAAAGGCACTTTTGCCTTAAGCACATCAGCCAGGCTCTGCAGCCTCTCCTCTCCTCACACACCTGATGTTGGAGACTCGCTCCAGGAAACCAGGAAGGGCCACTTGGCTGAGTGCAGAACTGTCTCAACCCACCAAACACCAGGGCAACAGCCAGGACAAAGCCATGTGCTAGCTCTGCAGCTTGGCACACACCCCTGACCTTCCTCCTCCAAACAGGAATTCCCTGAGCTTCATTGGTATTTGGGAATTGGGTTCCAGTCTTGCCATGTGGGACTGCTCATAGGAAGAGTGGGATAGGCAGGGGACCAGAGCAGTCCTGAAGAATGAGGCTCATAAGGGGCCAGGACTCCATCATTCCCTCTAACAGGAAGGAGCATGGAGCAGAACCTGCTTATGCCCTTCTCCCACTTCATTCCCCACAGCACTCAAAAATCCCACATGCACCACCCTCCCAGGAGCTGCTTCCCTCAGCCCTGCCTGTTGCCTTGCTCTACACTTTCCTGTAGTATCACAGAGAAACTAGAAAGAAGTTGAGGAGGAACTCTCCCCTTCCCTCACAGGAAGAGACACGTTTCTGCTTTTTGCCAGCTTTGAAACATTTTTTTAAATACTGTAATTGTTCAGGCTCTGCACACTTCACAGCTCCCCAAGACAACGCAGATGTACAAACTCACAGCTGACACAACCTCATCTTCTACACTTCAAGGGAGTTTGAGGAAGACCGAATTTCCTTGAGAAAGTGAAAGAAGACAGATCCAAGGGATAGAAATTGTTTTATTAAAAAAATCTAAAAGGTTATTTATAAAATGCATTTCATCATCTGCACTGGGATACAATTAGGGAACACACAATTGTTGAGGCCTCTTGATGCTTTAGGAATTTCAACTCATCAAACAAGCCTTAGCTAGAGAAATTGGTTACACACCTACCACCACAGGCAATCGTAAGGATTACAGAAAGATTTCATCCTTCAAGTATCAACTTTTTTACAGAAAGATTTTTGGTAAGCAGCCCATGTGCATACCTGGAAATATCCACTTACTGCAGTGGACTCATCTTTAAAATTTGTTTGTGCCAAAATACAGTATTAAAATATACAAAATAAATAATTCAGAAAAAATAATAAATAAGGATGCATTGTGATATCCAGTGTATAGCAACTTCTCTGCTAAAAAATCCAACCTGTATAGACCTCTGAATAAATACCCTTTTGTAGGTTTAGTTTTTACAAGTAAACAACGTGCCCTTCCCTTTCAGTTCCCAGATTAACATTGAAGGAGATTCAACTCCCCCAGGGTGAAGGAGGATGTGAAAGAAAAAAGTACTTCATTTATTTGCTTTGAGAGTTTTAACAGCTCCTACCTAACTTGTCCCAAAACTGCAAAAGCTTTTAATAGTTTAGCTTCTCTGTGATGTGGTTCTGTTTCTAGATAGGTCTGCTTGTTTTACACAGTGCATTAAAGACATGAAGACCAAAGTCCTACTGTAACTCCAGTGGATTTTGAGATGAACTTAGAGCAGGGCAGAAGGAAAGGCCACAATGACTCTGTAAAGAGTTGGTGCAGCTCTTTTATGCACACACATTTATGTCTGCAAAGCAAAGGCCCCCAGCAGCAACTGAGGACTGTACTGCATTTATCCATGGTGTCACTGAAGAGGCACTTCTTTCACTGCAGGAGTTTTACTTACTGGAAGCTCCATACAGATTTAGTTGGGGTCACTTTCAAAGAGGCACAAAGGAAAGAAAGAATTCTCAAATAAAAATATTCCTTGTTTTCAATGCAGGAAAATTAAGCAGATGTCAGCAGTACTTTGGGAATCCTCTGTCAAGTTAAACAATGCTGATGGAACGGCTGTGTGCAACTATGATTCAATTTAAGAGGTTTTTAATTGGATTACTTCAAAGATGCATTTAGACAATAGCTATGCAAACAGCTGAATCAGCACAATTGATTTATGGTGCCATAAATCAGGCTTCCTGCCAGAAGAGCAATAAGCCTATTTTAATATAGTCATAGGTTAAAACAATAAATCTAAGGCCTATACTTTATCTTAGCAAGGTTAATACAAAATTATTCTGGAGAAGACAAGAAAATCCTTAAAACCACCTGTTACTAGAGCTTACTTGATGAAGACTGGGCTGATGGATGTTGAAACCAGTCTCAGCTGAATGACATGTTTTTTTGGTAGGAAGCTTCAAGCAGATAACAGAATTCAGCTGGTGCTTGATTATTGCTTAATCCCTCCAAAGAGAGAACTGTCACCAATTCGGTTTTTTTTCAGATCAGTAACTTTGTTCTCCTCACAACACATTTTCAAGGTATCTGGATAGTGATCTATTTGCCTAAAAGAGTCCTAAGAAGTGCCACCTCAAACCCCAAGTTGCACACAACACTGTTTCTTTCCCAACAGGACAGCTACAACCTCTGTTCAGTTTAGAGCAGGAATATGAAAAAACTTAAAACCACATAAGAGCTAAAAAGCACAAAGTAGTTGGGTCAATTTTCATTTACTAGGGCTACAGGAATTACATTTCATCCAGGCCATCCCTTCTGTCCCACACTTTCTCCACGAGGACAGTATGGCTTGGGGTACTTCAGGGAGAGGATGTCACACACTTGTAGATGCAGAATGATGAAATTCTTGTTGGTCAAATTCAAGGGAAGACAGGCAGGTGTGGCTTCAAGATACATAAAATCACTGTAGTTTTAGAATAAGGCAGGGGCAGGTATGAATATTTGGCAATATACCCTCGTTCTCTGTGGAGAACATCAGTGGTAAAACAGCAGCACCTGTGTTTAACCATCACAGCCAGGTCAGCAATGAAGCCCTTGGAGACCAACAAACTGCACTGGCAAGAGCTACATTTTCCATAAGGTTTCCTAATCATGGGACAATTTGCCACGGAGCCTCAGGATACCATTATGCTGTTATGAACAGCAGAAGAATCAAGTGAATGCCTCAGTCTCATTTAAGCTGCAAGATGCCTTTAGGAAAGGTGCTTAAATGCTCAAATGGCTCAATCTAATAAATAAGTGTGAGCTGAACACTGCCAGTGCTCTGTGCATTAACACTGCTTCACAGTCCTTCCAAGTAAATGCATGGACCCAGGAATACCTCAGTACCACATCATCTCAAACCTTTGGTCACACTCCCTTGATACTTTAAATACACACCGCTCCAGGATTTGCTAATAAAATTTAGCAAGAAAATGTGTGTGTGTCATCACTGGCACTTTCATCCAATATCCCTCTCCAAGTAAACACAGCACACTTCAGAACTCGTTTGTACCTTTAAAGTAACATCAAGCTTTAGCACAGGTAGGTGTCCAGTAACACCTAATGGGAACAGGTGAAAATTGAACAGAATGAAGCTAAGATTAGGTTCCATTCCCACTCAGATAAGTATGGATCCTTTTGGAGAGCTGGAATGCAATTGAGAAGAGTTTCTTTTCAGTTAAAATTAGTCTTCCGTAAATGTTTGTTAGGGATTTCTATAGCACTGACTTGGAGGGGCCAGGACCCAGCAAGAATTCCTGCTTGGATGGCTACGCCCGTCACAACTGCCAGGTCGGGATCCACAGAGGTGTTGGGTTCCTTTCCAAAGAAGTCCCGAATAACTTCACGTATTTTGGGAATCCGTGTGGAGCCTCCAACTAAGACAATTTCATCCACTTCTTCTTTGTGCAGGTGCCCTTCCTGCAGCACCTGTTCAATGGGCACAAGAATCTTCTCAAAAAGATCTGCATTTAACATCTCAAACAGCTTCCGAGAGATTTCTGTTTCAAACACAACTTCCACAAAGTTATCCTCTGCTTTGGAAGTGTCTCCAGGATTTTTCAGGCCTTTTGTGTTTTGTGAGGCCTCGCCCTTTAGCGCACTTCTTGTTTTTACCTGGCTTTTTGCAAGTTCTCTTGTAAGCTCGTTTGCTGGCAGAGTCAACAGCACCCTCAGTGTGGCTGCCTCGTGGACAGTCAGGTTTAATTTAACAGCTTCCACGGCCTGTCTGAGGCGGTGAATCTCCTCTTTCTGTGCTGGCAGAGAACCGTACGTTTGACGGAGCTGATCATACAAATACACCATCAACCTCTGATTGAAATCCTGTCCTCCGAGTTTGTTGTTACCTGAAAGATCAGAACAGAAGGCATCAGACAGAGCACTTTCAAAGCCCCAGAAAGCAGTACACTGCTTCTCTCTCACTGGGAGATGGTGCTCAAGCGCAAGAACAATCACAGAAGGACCACAAGTACATGACCTCACAGAGCTGTGACAACAGATGAAATTATTGTCCGCTGCACACATGATGGATAATTTCCACTGTTTTGTTTTGACTAAAAACAGTAACTCACTTAGTGGAACTCTGTCTAACTAAATCAGAGTGAAGCTGCTGAATCTTTCTTGCTGTTCCACTCTTAACTGGACTGAGCAGCAGCAGCAGCAGCTCACATCAGAACTTGCTTGCAAGAAGGCAACACAAGCAGCTAGCACTGCACCTCAGAGCTGTGTGCATGCAGGCCAGCTGAAGCATGGCTCTTCACCAGTGTGACCAAACACAGAGCTCTGTGCCTGGGGATGAACCATTCCTACACCAATCACAAAACTTCGGGGTTAACAGTCCGCGCATTCCCAAACCCTGCTCAGCTCAACTGGCACCAACCACAAAGCAAGGGCACACCAAAGCATGGTCAGTGATCTGCCAATACTCCCAGTTTGGGCAAAGGTGACAGAAGGATTTTAAACAATCCCAACCCCCCAAAAGTTTGGTCACAGTAAGTGTAACATGCACCAGCACTTTATTAGTGGGCACAAAAGTTGACACAGATAAAATGAAACCACAACTTACACCTCTGGGTCAGCCTAAACCTGTAAGTCTGTGGTCTTAATTGCTGAAACCAGCCACAAACCTAATTCTGCATGAAAATCAGCTGAGAGTGCATTGGGAAAACACTCTGTGACATGGCTGGTATGTTTTAAAAGTCCCTCCAACAGTGACTTCAGGTGCACTTTGCCTCCCACTCCTTGAGAAACAAAAGCATTTTTCTCACCTGCCATGGCTCGTGTGATGAACATCCCTCCCATCTTGTTCAACAGAGACACGTCCAAAGTTCCTCCACCCAAATCCACCACCAGAACGTTAAACACATCAGCTTTGTGCAGCCCGTAAGCCATAGCAGCAGCTGTGGGCTCGTTGATTACTCGCAAAACGTTGAGCCCTATGAAGAGCAGAGACAACAAGGAACACTCAGATACACTCAGAAAACTGCAGTTCTTACATCAGAATGTACATTTGCCATTACTTGTTGGGGCTTTTTTAACCATACTCAAGTGTCAGATCTAAAAGAAGTATTTTCCTAAGCAGTAATATCCAATGAACTCTTTTCCTTATTTAATCCTAAAATAGTACTGCTTCAGGGCAAAATCACGAACCATGATGTGCCCAAACACACTGCTTCCACAGAAACCTTGCTAAGATTTATTTCATGCATCCTATTTCTGTTTAAATGATTGTCCAAGGGTGCTCTATATAGTCTCCCTATTTGGAGATTATAAAAAAGACTATTTTCCCTGAAGTAAAGCTTACTTCCAGCCATCCATGTCTGCATTAGCCAGGCGCACCTGTTGGTACTCAGAAGTTCTCAGCTGTTCCTCACAGTAAATCCATTCTAAGCTTCTCTATCACTGATTCACAGTTTCTATATCCTCCACAAAGACCTTACTGTTAGTGAAACAGACCTCAAGCTCTCCAAGAAAAACTCTGGAATAGAGAGACATCACCTGCAAGGTTAGCTGCCTTAATGGTAGAATTCCGCTGCCTTTCATCAAACTCTGCTGGCACGGAGATGACTGCCTTGGAAATGGACGTGCCAAGGTTGGCTTCTGCCATTTGCTTCAGTTTCAGCAGCAGCTTAGAGCCAATGCCCTCTGGAGTGATGTGAAAGGTTTCATTAGTTGTCACAGAAAATTCAGCTAATCCATTCTTGTTGACAATCTAGAAGGACAAAGTGACACAACCCCCAAGTGAGAAATCTTCCTATGCTCCCCCACCCTGTTCCCACCAAATACTTTATTTGCATGTAATCTCTTTATTCTGGAAAAGTTTAAATGTGCTTTTGCCATTTCTGGGCCACTTTTATTCCTTGATTAGGGGGATTATGCAAAACATGCCACTTAAGGGGTGAAAGTATATCCAAACAAATGACACCCACTATGCCCCAGTAAAACACATTAAAAAAAGTTAAGACCTAGAAACAGTGGAGTAACTTCCAACACCACATTCAAAGACAGAAGGGATGGTTTTTTAATCATTAGGTTACCTTTCAGGTTTCTGAAAGGAAACAGCTTGGTACTGAAACAGCTTCTCTTAACAATATCTAAAAATTAAAATTACTTCAAAGACCACTTACAGTACACATTTTTTAATTTACTTTTTCAACCAATTCTGCACCATGCTCATATAATGCAGGTTAGTTTTTTTAAAGCAACTTTCAAGTTCTGCTACTGGTCAAGTAAGTAGTAAAGTGCTGAAGGAAAAAACACACTGGGACAGAGAAGATGTGGCTTTAAAACTTTTTTGGATTTTGGTTTTTTGGGTTTGTTTTTTTTTTTTTTTTTGGGGGGGGAGAGGTTTGTTGGTTTTTGTGTTTTTATTTTACAATTTCAGGGAGAAGTAAAGTTCCAGCAAAGCACAGTTAGCATTTCCAGTTTAAATTTATCCTTTCAGAGATGGGACTGGAAGGTTACCCAGGAGCACATTTCTCAGTAGGGAAACAGAGGGTCCTCTGGAAAATCATTATCAGCTCTTATGCAGAGGTACACAACTTCCACAACCATTTCCTTCTGCTCTCTGGATATCTCTTACATTCTTCAGGCACATCAGACTGGACCAAGATCTGACAAGATGATCAACCACATTGCAGATGTCACAGAACCGGGTTGGAGGGACCTTACAGCTCATCTCATTCCAACCCCCTGCCAGTGGCAGAGACACCTTCCACTAGACAAGATTGCTCAGAGCCCCATCCAACCTGGCCCTGAACACTTCTGAGAATGGGATGTCCGCAACTTCTCTGGGAAAGCTGTACCAGGGCCTCACAGTGTACAGCACCACCCTCACAAAAACAAAAAATGTTTTTCCTAATCTCTAATAGGAAAAAAACCTACTCTCTCTCGGCTTGAAACCCTTCCCCCTTATTTTGTCACTCCATTCTCTTGTCAAAAGTCCCTCTCCATCTTTCTTGTGGGCTCTCTTCAGGTACTGGGAGGCCCCAGTTAGAGCAGGCTCTAGGGTGACCGTTCTCAGGCAGAACAATCCCAATTCTCTCGGCCTTTAATCCGCCTGCTCCATCCCTCTGATCCCCTCGGTGCCTGCTCTGGCCTGGCTCCAGCAGGTCCCTGTCCTTGCTGTGCTGGGAGCCCAGAGCTGGATGCAGCCCTGCAGGTGGGGTCTGAGCAGAGCGGGGCAGAGGGGCAGAATCCCCTCCCTGCCCTGCTGCCCACGGGGCTTTGGATGAGCCCAGCACACGGGGGGATCTGGGCTCCCAATGGCCAGGGCATGTCCAGCCCCCTGGGCTGCTCTGGATCTGTCCATCCCCAGACTGGATTGTGTCCTGCTGGACATCCCTTACTCCTTGGAGGGAACTGAAGGTGGCGGCTGCCTACCTTAAAGGGATACCTGCTGCTTTCGCTTTGCAGTTCCTCCGCAGTGAAGACTTTCCCAATGAATCTCTTGGCGTCGTAGATGGTGTTCTGAGGATTGGCATCGGCCAGCTCCAGCCCTTCGTACCCCACGTGCGCCCCGGCGTCCGTGAAGGAGACCACGCTGGGGATGCTGCTGTGCCCGTGCCCGTCCGCGATGACCTCCACGGCCCCGCTGCCGGGCAGGAACACGCCGACGGAGCAGTAGGTGGTGCCCAGGTCGATCCCGACCACGCGGGGGGTGGGCATGGGCAGGTACTGCTGCGCCAGGTAGCTGGCCAGGAGCAGGGCCAGCACAGCAGAGCCTGAAACGCGGATCGGGAACAGCGGGGTTAGGGCAGCAGCGCCGCGAGCCCACGAGCGGACGGCGCGGTGTGACACATTTACCTCACACCCCACGGGCTGCGCAGCCACCTCATTAGCTTTTAATTCCCTGCTCAACAGAGAGTGGCTACAAGTCAAGAATTTAAGGCATTAAACATTGAACTGATTATGGAAAAAAAGCCCAAGAGGCAGCCAGGCCAAAAATATCACCGCACTGTAATAATTCTCCCTGCATGTTTCTGCAGCAACACAGGCTAATTAGTACTTCTGAAGGAGCTGCCTATGAATGACCCTAAAATGACATCGAGTTAATGGGGCCACCCAAAATCACAGCGAAACTACAAACTCAATTCTAATACCTCCAGCTTCACCAGAAGGCTAAAAATAAGGGGAGAGAAACCCACAGTACCTTGTTCTGTTTCAGCCACAGCTCCCTAAAAAGCATATTCCCACACCTCTGAATCCATCCTGTACCTTGAAACCCAAGAGAAGACCAGCTTATGTGCAGAAGAGTTCGTTGTTTAGTTGTTTTTCTTTTAATTTTACTTATAATCAACAGACACATGAAACCCAAAAGTTTGGGTTTCATGTGTCTGTTGATTATAAGTATAATAAATTACTTTCTAGCATAAAGTAATGCCTCAGATGATTACCAGAAAAAGCATCAACAAAAATCTCAACAAGAAATGAAAATAAGTTAAATTTCAACATGACCTCTTTTTTTTTCTTCTTCCCAGCAGGGAAGGGTGGTCACAGTGGTGCTTCAAACAGACTGGTTGGAAAAGTTCTGGCTTGCTCTGGGCTGCAAATCTTCCCAGGCATTTCTGAGCAATGTGCCACTGAGCACTCTGAGAATCCCACAATGGGTCAGGTTGGAAAGGACCACAGTGGCTCATCTGGTCCCACCTCCCTGCTCCAGCAGGGCCATCCCAGAGCACATGGCACAGGATTGTGTCCCGACACTTCTGGAATATCTCCAGTGAGGGAGACCCCACATCCTCTCCGAGTGATCTGTCCCAGTGTTTGGTCACTGCACAGTGAAGAATTTCTTCCCCATGTTCAGGTGAAACTTCTGTGCATCAATTCCTGCCCGCTGCCCCTTGTCCCAGTGCTGGGCACCACTGAGCAGAGCCTGGTCCCTGCTCTGACCCCTCTCTGCAGGCACTGGGAAGAAAAAATTTATGAGGTTCCCCAGCATTGATGAAGTCCCCTCTCAGTCGTCTCTTCTCGAGGCTCAACAGCCCCAGCCCCCTTAGCCTTTGCTTCTAAAAGATCCAGTCCCTCATCACCTCTTGCCCTCCTCTGGACCCGCTCGAGGAGAGCCATGTCTCTCCTGTTCAGAGGAGCCCAGAATTGGACACAGCACAACACACCGAGCACGCGAGAGCGGAAGCAAAACTCCCCAAAACCCGCCGCGCCGCCGCCTCACCCAGCACGGCCATCTGCCCCGCCATGTCTGCCCGTGGCTCTGCTGCTGACGGCTTCTTCCGGGCCGCGCGGGGCACGCAGGGAACGGTAGTACACATATCCCTCCCCCTCTGCTGCTGCTATGGAGGAGAAAACCACAACTCCCAATGCGCATCGCGGCGCAGCCGGTTCCGGCGGGTACCAGCCAATGGGCGGCGAGGCGCGTTACCGGTTAGCAGGGAAGGCGGTGTGTGCCCTCTCAGAGGCGCATACGCAGATCTGGGTGAAGTCGCGGTGACTGCTGGGAGTTGTAGTCCCGGGCCCCGGCGCCATGGTGCTCTGCGGCCTCCCGCCAGCATGAGGCGTCAGAGACCGCGGCTGTGGCGGTGCTGGGGCAGAACGTCTTCCTTTATCCCCTCGGTTTTCAGCTAGAAAGTACCGAAACCCCCCCTGCAAGGGTTTCGAGAGAGCCCGGCCGTGGTGCCTTTCACACGGCCAAGAGCCAGGTTCGGAAAGGAGACGTTGTTTATTTTGGAGAAGCAAGGAGAGTGCGGGTGAAACCTGCCCCTCAGAGGCGTCCTGCAGGGCAGGGTGGGCGGCCGCTCCGAGAAATGCCGTCTGCAGTTCTCCGTGGTTTGCTTCTCATCACTGCTCCCTCCCCTCTGCTCCACTCTCATAAGGAGTAATGGGTTTTCAGGTTCTTGCAGAGCGGGTTTCTGTTTCGGGCAGAAGTTTAAGTTAAAAGCTTTTTAATTAGAAAAATATTCATAAATGAGTAGCTGGTAGCAAATAGCATAGTGGAAAAAATGTTAGACTAAGTCCTGTTGCAGCTACCATCTCCAGCATCTCTGTTTCTCCTAAGTGATGGAAAGACACATAACCCAAAAGTAATTCCCAGGAGCTCACTTAAAAACACCTTCTGTATGCAAAGACACTGGCACTGCTTTAACTTAATAGTAAAAAATGCATTCATCCTCCACTTATGGTTAACGTATAGTGACGTGCTTCATTCTCAGCATGAGAAAGCGGAAACTCTTTGGAAAGGGAAGGAAAGGTTAAACCATTCAGCCTCCTTAATGACTCATGATCTGCCTCTTTTCTAATTACTTAGGTAACTTAATTTCTATTCTTAATTTCTTTTGCATACTTTAATAATTTTTCTTGAAGTGGGACCATTGTAATTGTGCTCATTCTTAAGTGGGGGAAACTCATAATACTTGTTTACAGTACTTCTTTATCCATGTAACTCATGAGCAGGCACTTTGTGTTTTGTGCCACCGCCAGTGGATGGTGAGCAGAAAAAAAGGTTTAGCACAAACAGGGCTAATCAAACACAATCAAACTGCTCAAGATTTTGATATTTAATAGCAGATTTTTTTAATACATAGGGATCATCTGAAATATGACACTGCAGAGTGCAGATATGTAGGGATGTGTTCTAAAAAAGTACAAGCCCCTTATTTCAGAGATTTTTTCCTTTTCTGGAGCAGAGGCACGGCTTTGGTTTTTGTCCTTGAGGTTAAACCTCTAAAAGACTTTGGGATCCCTTGTTACCATACCTGCCCAAGGACAGAACTCAAATGCCCTTTTCTTTTTTTTCCTGCATGATTTCTGTTCTATTTCTCGTTAGCAAAGCAGCTTAATGACTCCAGTGTGTCAGTCAAGGCCTCCCCAGCTGACTGGCTCCCTGGAGGCCTGGCTGTTCCTGCAGGATTACATGGCACAGGCCACCTGCCTGGGAGTCAAGTCAAGGGGAGCATCTCAGCAGGCTTTGTGCCCTGCAGCAGAAGCCACTGCCTCCCCTGCAGCTGCTTTGGGCTGCTGCAGAGTTTGGGGCTTGGTCCACCACAAGTATTCTGTAGTCCCTTGAGCACATGCTCTTCAGCAGATGTGCTTAAAAGAAGTCCACAAGTGCCTAATTGTTTCCCTCCACGTCTTCTCCATGGCATAATTAGGACCTGCTCATGGAGGCTCCTGGACTGTGCACAGTGATACCAGACTTGTCTTGCATCTCCAAAATAGGCAGAATTAATCCTAGTGACCTTGCCCTTGTGTTTTTGGGCATTACCACTGTGTTTTCTGTATCACCTTTTTTAACCTACTCTTGTTTGTGAGAGGGAGGCCTGTCTCCATTTTCCTCCATTATCTGAGGGAGTGCTACACTCAGGAATGGATTGTTCAGGAACACAAGGGAACATTCAGTGTTCCTGAACGAGAAAATGGCTTGATTTTGCACAGAATAATTCAATATTCATTGGGCAATAGAGGGAGAGGCTTATTTGTCTGGGAGAGAAAGCTATGGAGCCTCTGCCCCACAGAGTGCCTCATGGGGAAAGCATAAATGTGTTTGGGGCAGTCACTGGAAGGCTGGTCTTTGTTTTCCTGGAATGCTGTGCTTTTGCCACTTCCCTGCAGCAGCAGGCAGGGCACATTCTCCGTGGTGAGCACCCTCACCCGAGGATGGGCAGTGCGCGTTCAGACCTGCACAGCTGCTTTCCAAAAGCTGTGGTAAAGCTTCTCTGGGTGCCCCTGAGTGAGGGGCTGCAGACACCTGGGCTGGGCCACATCGAGTGGCCCTTGGCCACCACCACTGGCACCCCAACACCTCCCTGCCTCTGCCTATAACGGGGGTGAGCAGCCAGCTGCCTCTGAGGGGCTGGGCAAATGCTTGTTTATCCTTCTTAGTGCATCTGTTCACTCTGGTAGTAAGCTGTTTATAACATTTCAAACGCTTTTCGGGGATTAATTTCCTTCAAGGGGCTGTTCTTTTCCCCTGGTGCTTTGATAGGTGGAGGTAAACATGTTTTTGTCTGCAAGTAGCTTGAGGGAGAGAATTGTTCTTACAATGTAAGAGCAGAGGCTGGTTTTAAAGCAGTCTCCCATCAGATGTGAACTGGTGTCTGCAGGAAAAATCCTGCTGCACTGGGGATTATCACTCAAACCCTACACCTGTGATGTGCTAAACACAGTTCAAGCATTCGGTGCGTGTGGAATCAAATACAGCTTGTTTTCATTTGCAGGATGCTTTGCATCAGCTGTATCCTTGCATTTGGAGAAAAGGGAATTGAGTTTGCAAAGCATCCTCTTTTCTGCTGTTGTGTAAAACAGGATTTCATCATTCTAGGGTGTACTCGGTGAGTGCTTTTTGCACTGTCTCAGCCAGTGTCTAAAACTGAAACACACGATGCTGGGATATGGTCAAAGCACAGTGAGATCCCAGTGTCAACCCAGGATGATCAATCCGTGTTTTCCCACAATGAAGGAGGAAGGGGGAGAAGGATTGAGATCACTTTGTAGGTGGAGAGTAGCATCACTGTCTCTCTGAGGAGGTGATTGATGCAAGGTATTTAGGAGATGCTAGAATCTGAAACCTCATTTTCAGTTTTTACTTTAGATAACAGTGCCTTAGTGTGAGCACGTTGTCAAAATTGCAGAGGTCCCTGATAGTTCCTTTCCCTAATTAAAACACTGATCTTCTCCTGCTGGATCTGCTTGGGAAAGGGATGAATTTCACCAGCCTTCCTCTGACAGTTCAATGTCAGGCAGCTGGATAGAGGAGCACAGCCTTCAATTTAGATGCAGAAGTTTCCATTAAAATTCCAGCACACAGCCTGAAGATTTTTGGCTCCTGTTGAGTGGCTGGCTGGGCAGGGGTGTGCTGCATTCTCCATTAGTCACAAACTCACTCCCCAGCTGGAGGCAGGAGTGAGAAGCTCAGGGCTTCTCCCAGGATCCACAGCCCCGGAGAGCTGAACCACGAAGCGTGGGAGGAGTGCAAGAAGCACCCAGCAGATGTCTCTGCCATGCAGCATTCCTTCCCCAGATTGCTTTTGGTGTCTGACAGATACCTGCAGATTCAAATAAAGCACGTTAACCTTTAGCAGTAGTTATCCAAAGTCTTATAAAGGCATAAGTCATGAAAACGGTGCCACATTTTCATTGCAGTTTCTTTAATTGTTTTAACATACCCATTTCACCAAACCCTCATGAAATAATTTTGAGGTTAACAATGAAATTACTGTTTCCCCTTTCATGAATACAGTTGCAGTGATACCAATATAATGTAACCCAGTAGGTGTCTAGGAAAAACAGTTTGGAAGACAAAAGAGATTTTCACAGATTTTTTTATCTGTCCCACTTTTCTTCTTGAATTTCATTTGATCTGAATGCCCTTGCAGCTTTCTGTGGTGTGAAAAATAAAAACCAGAGACAGTTTATTGAAGAGAGAAGGCAGTTTGGTACTTATTGGTCTGGTAACTGAGAGTTTCTCTTCCTGCTTGACCATGATGAAGTGGGCCGGTGTTGCCAGGCCTTGAATTCTCCCCAGCCACAGCAACCTGGGGTAGTGGGCCTGAATCATGGCTTGCCTTGGACTCATGCTGGAGCCTGGAACACATCATCCACCAGCTCAGCTTGGGTGTCCCGTGTGGGAGCAGGGAGAGTGGGGCTGCACGGGGTGACAGGAAAAGTGATCACAGAGAGCAGTGTTTGCAGCACCTCGCTCCGTGAAGGGCTGCAGAGCTCAAGGATGGGATGGCTGGGAGCCTCATCATGTGCACCAATCATCTTGGTGATAATGATAATGAATAAGAGTTCCAGCCGTCTCCCAGGAGGCCACTTTACCTCGTTCATGCTGTGTATATGAAATCCATACAGATGTCAGTCAGGCTTGTCAATTCAGTCTATTGTAAATGACAACAAAAGGATAAACACAAGAATGCACTCAAATATAGCTGCCTGAGCAGTGAACTCCCCAGGCAGAGGAGAAGTTTTGCAGTGTGTGTGGATAGAGCAAAGTTCTGTTCTGTTTTGTTGCTTGGGTTTTTTTTTGTTTTGTTTTGTTTTGTTTTTTGGGTTTTTTTGTGGAGTACTGAGGCAGAAGTATCAGAGTATCTGTTTTACCTTTGTTCTTTTCCTGGAGGTATCACCTACAGTACCTCAGTGGGTTTGTACACTGGATAAGAACTTTTGTGCCTTTACTGTGAATCATTTGACTGGCACTATTTCAGTCATCACTTAGAAGTAGTGTTATGGTACTCCAGGAGGAACTATGCTCTGCCTATTTTCCTAGAAGACCTAGCTCCCTGGCCCGTATTGTTTCCAATCCAGGAAGAAATAACAGGTAAGAGCATGTATTCCTCTTTACACTGTGTGAAGCAAAGGAACACTGAAGGTCAGTGACTCAAGAATAAATAACAGGCCTGGAGGGGCAATGCAGTTTGAGCAAAGATGTCTCAAATACTGTTCCAGAGATCTCACAACAGCATCAAACTTCTTCCATTATTTTTAGGAATCTCTATTAAGCAATATCATCAAAGATTTGATGGGAGAGAAGTGTCATCTCCTTGGCTGCTCTTTGGGCAAGGTGGTAATGTCATTTCCTAATGATCTTTATAGTACACATCTGTCCTGCAGGAACCAGAGTTGCCATTGTTGTGTAAATACCCAGCTTACTTCAGTTTAGTGGATACATGGTTTGGATACAACTGAGATGTGAGCAAGCTCATCCAGCACTATACAAACTCAGTTTTGGTGTCACTCATTCCTGAGTGCCATATGTAAAATCAATAGCACTTGACAGCATAGCCCACCATGCTTCTTTCTTACCCTCTGATATAGGGGTTGAAATGTTGAGAACACAGAGGAAGAAAACTCTGTCATCAGCCTAAGTCAAGGTCCTTAGTGCTGCTTTGTACCTTCCCAGAACCTCTGGTCAATTGGCAACCACTTTGCATTAGTTGTTCCCTGTGCCAAGGCTTGCAACCTACCTGGAGGGCTCTTAAACCTGTTTCTGACAGTATTGATGGAATCGTTCCGACGTTACTCAGATTACTCTTACAAGACAAGCAAAGATGTCAGCCACACCATGTCTTCTTTTTTCAGCATCACTCCCCCTGCACTGTCGTGTGAGTAGCAAGTGTCTGTTTAGCCTGGAGAGAAGTTTGTTGGAAGCAGATACTGTAAAGTTAGAGCCATTCCAGAAGAAGTGTGTGCAGCTAGGGAAAACGATCCATCCACAGAAGCAGAGATTAGCCTTTCTGTGCAATCACAGTAAAATAAAAGTCCCATGCCAGTTTCCTCTCTCTTTCTTGAATGATTGCACCGTGTGTAGGTCTGCTGGACTGCACCAACACCTTCGTGCAGCCCATAATTCATTGCCCTGCTTTTGGCTCGGTCCTGCAGCTCAGATATGAAGTGTTTGAAAAATCAGCCACTGCTTATGCACACCCAAGAACAGGCAGAGACTTTACAAGATATGCAAAATCTCTGTGCCAGCATATTTGTGGGCGCCGAGCCCTTAAGCTTCAGAATATTTTTACCAAGTACAAAATACTGATAAAAATGCAACAGTATGTTTATGTCATGGTACTAAGAAAAATTTCTGACTGTGTGCAAACACTCTCATTGGGCTGGACTGCCTGCCTTTTTTTTTTTTTTTTTCTGTTTGCAGTACATAACACAGAGGGCTCTGTGGCTGTGATCACACTAAGGTGCTCCCACAGCACCCACAGCTGCAATTAAACAGTGTGAGGGAGGGATTTCACAAGTTCAGGAAGAGGTAGTAGAAGTATATAAATTTCTGTTGAATTGTTGGGACAGAGAATGCATCTCTTCTGATGGTCTGGAGCAGTCCCAAATGTTTCCCATCTCAGTATAATGCTCTTCTCTTGCTGTCAGTCAGTCCCAAAGTGAGCAGAGCTGACAGATGTCGATTCTTTCAGATTTTCTCTTTCCTAAGGACCTTGACAGCTTCAGCTGCTGAAAAAAATACTTACCCTTTTTTTTTCTCCTTACCTGTTTACACCCGCTGTAGCTGTCCTCTCTCTCATGAGGAGATGTAGATTCAGTTCACATCATGCAACATCAATACTTTTCACTCACTTTGCTGAAAAGGATCCAAGGAGCAATGCAACAAACTACCTGTCCTTTTCTGTCTGCTGTTTATTGCAGTCACCATCATCTGTGCTTTCATTTCAGAAGCAGTTAGGTATGACAGAAGCACTTTAGGATAGACACAGATATACAGTGCTGTGCCAGTCAAAAAAAATACAGTTAAAAACCCTGCAGTATGCTTATCAGCAAAATCAAACAAATGGAAACAAAAGGTGTTGCAATTTCAGTAGTAATGAATAACCCAAATTGCAAGATGTGTCTGCATCCTTGTTGCTACTACATTAATTTTAAGAAAACCATAGTTGTATGTCATGCTCTGTATGGTCACAGCTACCACAGCTTTTTGAAGGTAGATTACACATTCTGGGTCAATATATGGAAAATATGGCATGTCTGGGTAGTTCCAAAGTGTATGGGATGAGGAGCCAAATAATTAAAACTCTTTAGTAATTTGATTTTGTACATGGAATCTCCCATAAAATAATATTGAGTTGCCTGTTATCTGCAGTCGCTGAGGGTTGGTAATACACTGCCATTTTGTTTCCTCTTTCTGATTATTGTGTGGGTAAGAATTCTGCAGGTGAGCCTCTTTCTGTGTGACTTTTACGTATTTTTGTTTCGAATTCCGTGGCCCTAAAATCTGAGCAGGACAAGCCAAGATTCTTTTTTTAATTAGACAAAAAAGCTGAAACCTGCTGAAAAACCTGAAACTAGCTGAAACCTTTTCCCAGTTCTCACAACTCCTTTTTTTTAATGCAAATGGATAGATTTTAGTTCAAGTGTGTGATAAACAGCAGCAGAGCTCTTCCTGTAAAAGACAGTCCTGAGAAAATGCAGCTTAGTTTGCAACCTGTGATAATGAGGTAACCCATGGAGGGCCTGTCAGGAAAAGCAGCTTGCCATCTCTATGCCATTTTTAAACAATGTGTAGTATCTACTTTTTTCCCCTCCACTTTTTACAGAAATACTAATCTTTCTGTGTAGTACACTGAAGGATGGCAACAGAAACGGGACAAAAAAGCACTTTTCTTTTTAAGCACAAACATTTTAATCGACCTGGGGGGGCGTGATTTCTCTTGGGTCATGGATCCACCTCGCTGCTCCTCCTGCTGCTGATCCCTATCCAGGTGGATGCTTTGCAGCCTCCCTTGCACTGACACTGTGTGGCACCACTGACTTTTCCAGCTGGTGGAGCATCAGCAGAGCCCTACACGTGAACACAGTGACTCACTCTGCCCCTCTGGGGGGAGTGCAAAGCCCAGTAATGCTGTCTGCCAGCAGAGTCTTCAGGTCTCCTTTTCTGCAGTTAACCCAAAAGTCCATTGCAAACCTACCTATGCAACAATATTTTGTGCTGAAAAAAAAAATACTGAGAAAGTCAGGACTGGGGAGAAAACTGTTCATGATAGAAGAAAAAGCCTGCATTTGTTGGGCAGTGCTTTAAACCAGCAGAACTATCTGGTTCAGCCTGCTCTCTCCACTGTTAGGCCTTTTCCACATCTATTTTCTAGCTCTTATTTTTTTAATATAGAATAAATGTTTTGTCTGTAATTACATTTAAGTTATTTTATGAGATTATAACATTCTGCTTTCCTGTCTGAGCAGGTTCTGTTCCATCTGAATTACAAAATGGATGTAAGATTGCAGTAGTTAGAGAAGGAAAAGCCATATTAGACTGGAGTCCATCATACTGTAAGGGTGTGATATAACACTGTGACAGAGGCCATATCAGATATTAAATTGCTATAATACAGAAGTGTTTTACACTTTCTTAAATTATAATGAGAAAGAGCAGCCCATGAGTGGATTTCTTATCAGTGGAAGAGCTGGGTTACCATAAGAGCAAGAGGTAATGCACAGACTATTAGAAGAAACAGTCTGCCAGGCTCATGTGCTTAAACCTTCTCCAGCCTGAGCCCTGAACATTTGGGACCATAAGGTCCTGGGTGACCTGCTCTCATACTTCCAAGCAGAAGAGCCTGGTTCTGTTCTTGGGTCTTGAAATAAAATCTGTGAAAATCCAGTGGGTCTTTGCCTGTTGGTTTGGAGCAAAGCAATTCCTGGCTCTGCACTTCCCAGAGGAGGGGGAGACTCTGTGCCATGGTGCATCCACTCTGTTCCCAGGCAGCCCTGTGTCCTCACAGGAGGCTCTGGGCAGCTGGAGGTGATGGGTCTGTGCTTAGTACCTAAAGGCAACTTTGACTTGCTGGGAGGATGAAAAATCCCATGCCATGTTTGCACAGGAAAAGTTATGAACTTTTTGGCATCCTGGCTGGTCCCAAAATTTAATGGCTCAATTCTGTTTAATTTCTCCTGCATTTTAAGCGATGCAACTATAACTGGTGCCTTGTTTCACCCAGAGTGAAGCAGGATTTGAAACAGCACTTTAAATGTATGTACACTCCCCTCCATCCCCCCAAATGCCAAGTAAAACAGCCTTTTAACACATCTTGTTAACTGGTGCTGCACATTAATGCAGTTGTGGAAACTGCCACTTTACAAATATCCTCTTGCATAACTATTTTCTGTATATTTGTTTTCAGCAGAGTATGAAACTGTGGGATAGAAATGCTTTTATAGTTTTCTGCTTCTGGATGTATTATTGAGAAACAAGGAATATCTTTAGTGCAGAGCTTTAAACTCTCACAACAGTTTTTTGGTTTTTTTCTCTTTCAAAACACTTGTAACAAAAATACATTGCACCAGGTGCCCTGGTTTCATTTCTGCATGCTCCCTTCTCAGAGGTTTCACATAACTCAGAAATGGAAAGTCAAACTACACAGTGTGTATTTGCTGCTGATGGGCATATACACAGGGGCAGACTAATAAAAATACTGTATTTTTTCTCAACACAGTGTACATTTCCAGTGCTGAGTAAATACTAAATGCAATGGCTGAAAGATCCTGTTACTAAGGCAACCAACTCCCATGTTATCCTTAAATATATATATACATAGTCTGTCTGAGACTTGCAAAGAAAAAAATTCCTGTCAAGATTTGCTGAACTGAATTCTTGATGAGGTTTGTCTTATAAAAGGCTAAATGGTGTGGGTGCCTCAGACTGGACTTTCAGGTTGACAATAAGAGCAAGAACAGCAGCTGATGGAGAGGGTAATGATTTTCAAGTTGCAGAGTTATGACCAACTTGTACAAAATGGTGGTAGAACAAAACTTTTCTAAGGCCTATGCATACCATAAGTGACTCCAGAGAATTAATGTGTGTAAATATTTCATAGCACCTTCTTCTGAGACAGCTCTTGTAACTTGCTGTGTTAGACAACCAATTTATTTCTATGGTAATTCCTGAAGGAATGAGCCTAAGCAAAGCAATGCCCAGTGGCACGGAGGTGATGTGCAGCCTGTACATTTTGCTGTTACTACTTATTTCCAAATACAAGTTTTTGATATTAGAGCACATCATATCCTACAGCTGGCAAGAGGTCATAATTCAGCACTGCTCCAAAAGAGTGAAGAGTATAGTTGAGGCACCACATGCACAGTAGATCTTCCCCAGCTTTCTCAGCTATGACTGACCTTTTTTTGCCATAAATGTTGATTTGGTGGGCCACTCTCTGTAGTTTTCACCCAATGTAAAAAGAAAAGTTCCCTCACTGAAGGTTTAGTTCTTATGCAGGTGCTGTGTCAGTTTACTTCAGGAATGAAAATTAGCTCAGCAGCAACACCCCAGCAGAGAGGGAGGCTGAAAGCCCAGAGCTTCATGGCCTGACCTAAACCATCCTTGGAGGCAACCTTTGGTTTCATGGCAGGTGGCCTGTGGAGTACAAATATTTCAGTGGACCTTGGACTGGACAAGATTGCAACTTGACCTCATCATGTTTTCAGTGAAACACTACAGGTATTAATAATTTCTGTATTCAGGCTTTAGGAGTTACCTTAAAAAAAATTAATTAAATAGCTCCAGCATAGTGCCTTATCCCAGTAGCTTGGGATACTAAATGAAGTTATCTATGATGGTGTTAATCACTCCATGCGTCTCTGAAGAGCAGATATTCAAGCAGATATAAAAGGGGTCACAGAATAAGCTTGAGGAACAGTGAAATGGTATTAGGTGAGGCTTTCCCGTCCTAGTGAAGTTTTAACCCCAGTCTGTCTCTCAGAGACATAAGTAGTGAGGCAATTCACAAATACTCTTTCCATATTCTGTGTTAAAAGAATTTTTTTGTTGAGAACCAGGGAAATTCACCTGTGGGGCACAAAGATCTCTCACTGCTTTGCTTTCCTTTTTTCAACACTCAGTGAAGTGTCTGTGCCTTCTCTCAAATAATGTAATAAGGCTAGGAGGTCCTTATCCATGTCCCACAGTTGGGTTGCTCTCTCTCTGTGGCCTGAGTCCAAGTACTTTCAGCTCTTTTCAGCATCTCAGAAGTGACACCGTTCTGTTCCCATTTTTAGAAAATACCAGGGATACGCTGAGGCTGAGAAAAATCCTTGCTCCTAAATAAGCTGTTCTGGATAAAACTTTCCTTGTCTCACTTCTGAGTCTTTTCAGAGGCTTCCCTAGTGTGGTCGTAAAGGCGGTGCTTGTAATTAGGGAAACTCATCGTTCCAAGCACAATTGATACAGTGCTTTTGTCAGTTATCCCCCAATAGGGATAATAGTATTTTATCCTTAAATCCAGAGGTTAAATGCGTTTTAACCAAAGTCCCTAAACCCGATGCTTAACTGCAACATGTATGAGGTCTGTCCCATGCAGTCTTCCTGGCTCACCCGCAGATGCTCGAGGAATGCACCCCTCCCCTTGGAGACCTCCATCCATCTGGAGCTCCCAAGCAGCCCTTAGGCTGCACTTCTCCCTTTTCATCAACAATAAGCTCCTTGCTCTCAAAACCTTCAGGGAATGTGGATTACACAGGCATGGAAATGGGATTTTTAGTAACAAGTGGCCAAATGTTCAGACATCTCCTCTAAAGACATTTGTGCTTCTAGTGAAAAAAGTGCCTGATCCCAATAAGGAGTCTATTTCTAAATTAATAATATTTTTAAACCCCCTCAAGTCTGAGATACATTAAAGTACAAGGTGACATTTGAATATGTGCTGTGGGTCAGACTCTGATGCTCTAAGGCACATTGAGTACTGTTTTACTTGCAAGTTGTTCCATTAATTTCAGTGACCCAGTTATGGAGTAAGACACCACTCAGCAAGAGAAGAGATGTTAAAAATCTGTCCACAATATTTGATGATAATTTGATTTCTCTACTGCCTTCCAGACCCAGCTGCCCCATTCTGCTTTCACCATAGTGCAGCATCTCTTTCGTAGATGCTGACATCTCTAGACGGCTGTCAGCCTTTGTGATGAAGAATATCAGAATAGCATTGCAGCTGTGTCAACAAAGCAGATACACATCCATTCATGAAGAGGATATTTTTGAACAATTCTTGTAAAATCCCTAGGTTTTTTTTTCTCTTCTAAGTTGATATTCAGGTTTCTGTGACTATGGTAACTTCTGTGCATTTGCATATTGTAGGCTGTGCAGCCGCAAAAGGAGATAATTGATTTTCTCCCCAAAGTAATTTGGTGCTCTTCACTTCAGAGATCATCCTTTGGATTATCGACTCCTTATTATTAGTCATTTGCAAAATTATTGCTATAGCTATGAGGTTCATAGCCCTGTTAGACTTTTGGCTTCCTTTCCTCTGGGTTTTCTTCCTGACCAGGAAGGTTTTAATCCTCTTGTACTTGAGTAAAAGAAAAAAAAAAAAAGCCAGCCAGCTGTAGTGGCACCTCCTCCTGTAAGGCTGACATTTCAAATCAGTTCTTTATCAGCACATGCTTCTTGCTTGCCTTTACGATAGCCTCAAAAAAATGTTGCAAAGAGCTCGGTCAGTGGTGATAACCTCTCCAAAGCAGTGACCTACAGCAAGGAGAGGAGTGTTTCTGAGCAGCCATAGTATAGTAGCAAATAAGTGGTTTGTACTTGACTACACTGTCACTCTTCTTTGTTCAGTGTTCACATTTGGACTAACACTGTGCCCATGGTTTTTGGGGTTTTTTTCCTGTTTCAAATATATTTATAAAACTTCAGCATAAAGCCTCACTCCAGGTTAAACGGTATGTCAACATTAATAATGTTATTTCGTCCAAAAGTTTCAAAATTCTCAGATTAGCTTTTGAAGACTCAGAATGGACCTAGTGTGGAAACCTTTTTAGTTTGGGCTGGACATTCTTTTGATGAAAAAAGGTGAAGTTAATGTTTTAGGAAAAAAAGAACCCTAAATGTATTGATAGCCCAGTGCTTACTTGCAAGTGTCATTTTCAAAGCATTTAGGACTTTACAGAAGTGGTAGAGATAATACAAATTCAAGGTAATATTTGAGCTTCAGGTACAGCTATTTCTCTGTTTGCACTCCATATCCATAGGGCTTTTCTCAGCCTTTGCACTGCTCTAAAACTGCAGGTAGCAGTGGGAGTGACTCAATGCTTCCATTTCCATCTGTGGTTCCCCACCTTTGTTGATCTCTGGCTTGCAGTTAAGGTAACCATTGAGTACAAAGGGTCTGGATTGTGCAGTTGTATCTGAACTAGCACAGAGGTGAAATGATGGAGCTGTCACTGTAAGCCTCCATGGCACTAGCATGGTTGGCCATCCATGGCACTTGCACATCGTGTGTTATTTTGGTTGTAAATCAAGCTCTGTGAGCTTCCTGCCAAGTTCACCATCCTGTGGGACAAATCATGTAGAACTGGAACCCAAGTATGTATGTAGGGTTTTACTGATGTCCCAGTCATGACTTCCCTAGTGCTGGAGAAACACTGATGTGGAGAGATGGTGTTTTGGGACAAAACATGGAATAACAAGAAGGGCTGTGACTACTGATAGCATTTCTTTTGTTGTATAGTGTTAATTGCAGCAGTATTCATAAACACGTGCATTCATGTGCATGTACACAAACCCCTCATTTTCCTTTCTGTTTAGCAGCCATCCTTGTCTGCCTGTGAAGGGCTCAGGATCATCTCTGAGCAGTGGAGGCGAGCTCTGTATGTCCTTAGTCTTAGCCTAGCCCTGACAGACAGGTCTCTCATCTCGGCCACATATTTCTCCAGTAAAGGTGATTCTGCAAACCTTACTGTAAACTTGCTCTGTAACCTACCTTTTCCAATAGTTATAACATTTGCCTATTATTTAATCTAAATTCCCCCTTGCTGCATCTTAAATCCATTGCTTCCTGTTCTGTTCTTGTTCTCTAATGAGAATAATTGGTCTATGTCGTCTCTGTAACAGCCCTTTGCATATCTGTAGACAGTAATGCTTCCCCTCAGTCCTCTTTCCTCCAGACTGAGCAGCCCCTGCTCTCATAACCTTTTCTCAGAGGTCTTATTTACTAACTCTTAAATCATTTTTGTTGCTCTCATCTGAACCCTTTCCAGTGTCTCTGTCTGTTTTAAAATGCAGTGCCCCAAAATGAGCGTTGTTCTCCGAATGAGGCCTAGCTGGTGCTAAGTAGAGCAGAATAATTATCCTGCTTGTTTAACATGAGGTATTCCTCAGCATGGCTCTTGCCTCAGCTGCCAGGGCTCTGTCCCCTGGCCTCCCCACCCATTTGTTATCCTCTGCAACCCTGGAAAAAACAGCAGCTTTCTAATGCAACATTTTTAGGACAAGAAAAAAATAAATTAAATCCTGATGTTTTAATTATTCCCCATTCCAAATGGGAGGTGCTCCCCTCTTCATCAGCTCGCAGCATGGAGGGGCTGGCAGTGTCTCTGCTGTCTCCCCTCGGTTCCGTGCTGGCTCTTGGACAAAGCCAAGCACGGAGCCTGGGGTGGTGGCTGCAGGCACAGAGCTGTGTGTGAGCAGCGCTGACACAGGGCTCATCTTTGCTGAGATGCACCCCGGCATTTTTATTGTGGGTGCATTGTTAACCTCTTGGCCAAGCCTTGTGACTCAGCCACTGCATTTTCCCAGCCCACTCTAGCTCTGGAGGGCTGCACAGGAGCCTTGTGTAGGTGGGAAGGACAGGTCTGGGAGTGGGGGTGGCTGCCACCAGAAACAGCAGGGTCAGGGGAGGGAGAGCACCTTAATTTTTTCAGTCCCATTCAGTGAGTGGAGGATAACTTCAAAACAAGTTATCAAAGCAAGGGTTTTTATTTTGTTTTCATGCCCATAGCAGGAACAATTTGCTGGAGCATCATTTCTGATATGTGTTTGGGCACTTGGTGTTTGTGGCTGGAGGGGTGAGGCTGTCCAGCAGCATGGGAGCTGCAGGGGCAGCATGGCCTCACAGGGATGGCGACAGGCAGGCACTGACTCAAAGCTGCCTTGCAGACAGAAGCTAAGAGGTTATTTCCAATTCTGGCTCACCTGTGAGGGCTGAGGTGGTGATACTCTCAGAGGTGCATCATCCAAGGAGAACATGGACAAACATGGGATATCACTCTCAATATTGGCCAGCACCACTTTGTAGGAGCCTGTAGTAAACTTGTGTCACTTTATGTTGCAATTTACACCCAAAACATGGGGACAGTGATACTTCCACGGAGTGCCATGTGACACTTAAACTGTTTGACAGGCTTTGGAGATAAATCCAGAGCCCTCTCTTTCAAACGTCCCCCTTGACTCTGCAGAGCTTGGAGTTGACCCTGGAGACTGGAAGTGCTGCTGAAGATGATTACTTCTTTCAGAGAGCAAGACAACACCTGCTGACACATTGTTTTGCCTGCGAAGAATTAAAAACCCAGCAAATGAATTCTGCATAAATGTTCCAGTCAGACTCCAAGAGAGAATGTGAGTGGTAAAAATACACCCACATCCCAGGCTCCGTGTTCAGCAAAGGCGCTGGGCCAGAGCTTCAGCTTTGCTGAGTCCTCGTTTGTTGAAGCAGAGTGAGGAGCTGGTTATGACTTCCTAACTCTGTGTCTGGTTGCCAGCCCACACCAGCCTGGGGAAGCCATGGAGCTGCTCCCATGTAGCATTTAGCAGCATGTCCAAGGCCTTAGTCCCGATGCATACGGATGGTGTAACCTGGGCACATCCCCTTGCCCTTCCTTCCCCTTCTTGTCTCTGCCTCCCCTGCTGACGTGGGCCTGGAGAGAAGGTGGCAGAGGAGCAGCAGCACAGTGTGGGGGAACATTTCAGTGCTGGCAGTCAATCATGTATGCAGGTAGCACAGCTTTTCTCTTTTACCTCAGCACCTCGCAGGCGATGCAGAGAATGTGCCCGGGATTTACGAGGCTCGTGCTGAATGCAGCCAGCATCACTGCCTGCTACATTTTTCCACCTCGGTGCACCAGTATGCTGCTTAATAGACCTCTGGCATAATGTGCAACAGTACCCAGCTCTGTACCTTAGAGCTAAAAATGAGGAGACAGGAAGAGATGAACAGCATAGCTGTTTTTCATGCTGCACGAAGGGAAATTACACAGGAAGTAAGTCACCTCCTGAAGAGACTAGACACAAGTTAAATTAAAATGAATGATTAAATGCCAGATAATTCAAGCACCTTGGGCAGATACTGCACAAGCACTTTTCTTGCTAAGAAAGTAACCACGTATGTTGCTGACTGACTTTAGAACAACTGAGAAACGGTACTTGTAAAAAAATCACTATTGCTAATTTACCTTCTGGCAGGGGTAGGAACCAGTTTTGGCTCCGAGTAACACTTCATGCAGTACTGCAACACTGCAACTTGTAAAGAGTACCTGAACATGTGAGGACATCGTGTCTGCATTGCTCCATGCTTGACTGCTGAACTTGAATGGCCCTCACAAAAGCATCACATATTGAGCGAAGAACTGTGAAACCCAGCCCCAGCTGAATGCATAGTCTGCTGTCTCTTTTGGCTTTGCTAAGGTATGCAACAGTGGATTCACATAAAGTGACTGAAGCTGGGGACACTGGAGCAAGGTATCCTGGAATCTCTTATCACATCCAGCATCTCTTTGGCATTTCTTGTTAGCTAGGTCAATACACCTGCCAGAGGAAATCCTTTTCTCTTGCTGTCTCAACACTAACCCTGTTCTGTCTCGTTCACAGCAGGTAAACTAAACCAGAATGGTCCCTCCAAAGTGTTAGAGGGTTTTCAGCACAGACTACGTAGCAAAAATCTCTGTATCAAATCTTGTACCTAAAGAAAGATTCTTTTTTCATCTTTCTATTTTTGTCCCTTTTACTTCTCACTAGCTAGCATGCTAGTCATACTTAAAGGAAAAGTACAGTTCATTTTAAAGGCTGTCCTGTCCCATTCTGTATGAAAACCTTTCCATTCATCTCAGCAGATGCTGGCAAGGTGTAAATCTGACTACTAAAGGACAGACCCATAGGGAAAAGGATTCATCCCCTCTCCAAGCTCTCTGATTCTGGGATTTAGCAATTTTCTCTTAGTAAAGATTTGCCTCCACCAGGAAATAAATGTAAGGGGTTTGTAGCTGGGGTTTAATTGGAACTGATCTGTATAAAAACTTCCCCTAAACCCCTAGTTTCTTCATAAAGAGGAAAGAACTACTACAGCCAAATAAAATTGTCTGCACTGAGACCTGGCACAGTATTGCTACCCCACATTTGCCATTTCATGCAATCAAGATTTAGGTAGCACCTACAGGCCTTTCAGCTCCTCAAGCAGCAGGAAAATTAGAGGAACTTCCTCGTAGTCTCCTGCTCTTTCAAACTCCCAGCATTACCAAAAAACTCTCTGTGTCCGTGCAATTGTAGTAAAAGTAAAGTAGTGGTGTGTGAGCTTATCTCTCTGGTGTCCCAGGCTGGAGAGAGGAGCAGAAAAACTTTGTTGTTCAGATCAGCTGCTTGTCTTTGGTTACTGCTCTGACTGCAGTCTGAGGGCAGTAGGGGAAGGAGAACAGCACAACCTATCATTTGCAGCTCCTTTGACCAAGCCAAAGAAGCCTCTTTCTCCCCCACTCCTATAAATGGTAGTGATAACTTTTATGGGATAGGACAGGAAGGGATCAAACTGTTGTTATTATACCTTGCTCCTTTGAAATATATACTTCTAGTTGCCCATATATACTTTGCTCCTCAGGTCCTAACAACATGATGGGCTATCTATAATCCTTTTTAAAAATAATCTTTGAAGGATGAGTGGGACAGAAAGCCCCCATATCTTTTAGAGACCAGCCCTAAAAGAAGATTCCTTCTAAATCCATCTATTCCAGTTAATAGGGCTTGGCACAGCCACTATGTCTACTATTCCAGACCTTAAAAGATAATTTATAACAGAACTTTGAATGTTTCCTGGCTCAATGCATTTTTTAATATACTGGATCATTTGCATTAGTGTCTCTGTTCACCTTATATTTCATGAGTAAGTAAATTGTGAAAGGTTAACCTCTTCTATAAAAAAATAGAACTTTATGTGGAAGTCAATATTGGCACAGTCTGGAGAAGAACTCTGTCTCAGCTGTCAGGTTGAATGTTTTGTCTGGCCTTCATTGCAATTCTTTTAGTTTTACTCAGTCTTTCTTTCCTTTTACTTTTTTTTTTCTCTTAATGCTAAAAAAAGAAATTTAATAAACTAACATTAGCATCAAATTCTGTAAATTGCCAAGTCATACTCTGGCTAGCTTTCCCCCCATGCTGTGCACCACGGTGAACATTTATGCTTACACCACGTCCCTTCTTGAGTGATTTATAGCATTTAAAAGCTTAGTTGATCTCGTGGGCTGCTCGGTTCCTTGGTGCTTAAGTGGACTCTTGGCTCCGAGGCAGCAGCTCCAGGTCTAGCAGGCAGCAGTGCCCCCTCAGTGTTTGATTGCTCCCCTACTCATCCAAGGACATAACTAGCAGTATGAAAGATTTCTCCCCAGACTGGTGCACACAATTAACTGAATTACTTCAACAGGGTGTAGATAGGATAGATTTAAAGTGGAACCTGTTACTGTGCCAGTGGCTGGATGAGGATCCCGCTGTGCCATCACAGGGGAAGAAAATCCTTCTCTGCCAGTTCTCGGTGGAGAAGTTCTTGCTGTGACAGCAGATCCAGCTCACACGCTTGATATAATGCCCTCAATTACCATATCTTTGTAATTATCATCCCTGTCTGATAAGTCTTGTGGAAACTATCAGATCTTGAGTAGAGGATCTAGGAGACTTGTAAGAATATAATGTCTTGAATTGATCTCTCTGTTTAATGTTTCATCACTCTGCCACCGATTGATCATTCTTTGAATAAAATGATAGCATAGCTGTATGCCAACACTTGTGATTCATTTTCACTTAGCTAATCAAAATGTTGTTTCACAAGACCCTGATGATGTTTAGGATGCCTTTTAGGAGGTATTACCTTACACCAAGCTGGCTGACTCAGATGGTCTTTTTCTTATAATGTTACTAGACCAAGCCCCATGATTTATGAGGCATGCTTTCCTCTAGCAAGTTCCTACGAGGTTGCAGAAGAGTTTGGTTTAAAAGTTTATCAGCTAGAGAGAAATCATAGTAAATATTTTATTTTATTTTTTTTTTTTTAGTTGAAGGAACAGCAACATCACCACATATCCTGGATCAATAACTGAACATTTTCTGTTTTTACATGAAACTTAAGGATTATCTGAAGATTTCTGCCAGGTCTGTACAGATCACCCATTCATCTTTAGCTAGACATGCCAAGCATCTGTTTTCACTCTATCTCGCGCTGAAACCATAACGCTAAGATTCACAAACTGACTTCTTTTTGGGAGGCCTATCTTTTAGCAATGTGAAAAAAAAAATGCAAAGAAAACTTCTTGCTGCTTCTGCAGTCATGAACTCTGTTCATGTTTGTAGCTGAGCTTTGAAAGCGTGCACCCATCGGCCAGGGAAGTGACTCTTACTTTTTTTATGAATGCTAGTTGTTCTTTTTACTGCTGTAATCCTGATGAGTTAAACAGTGTAATGCAGTTTGATGTTTGCTGTAGCAATGAAGGGGTAAGTAAAAATCACCTCTAGGAAGAATTAAGGACTGAAGTAGAATGAAGCAGTGAGTCAGGATACTCTAAAGTAGTTCAGAGACCGTAGTTTTTGGACTGCAATTGTAGGCAAGTGTTGCATAGGCCTTAGGGACACAGGTGAATTTTACCCAGAAAACAAAGCCTTTTCCCACAGGTTTATGTCTGGTATAATTATGTTCTAAAGTTCTGGGGTTTTTTTTGGTTTATTTTTAATATTCTGTGAACCTCAGTAGCAGTAGCATTGGAAAAATTGCTCTGTAGTGCTGAACACGGTTTGCCTACAGCAAAGGCAAAGTTCATAAAGGACACAGAAAGCACAGAGCCCCTGTTAACCTTCTGAGAAGGAAGGTGTGTTTGTATTGCAAAGAAAGCAATCTTTTTTTTGCCTTAGGTCTTTGTACAGTCTCCTATGATTTCCTTCTAAAGAGAGAAGACACCACTGTAGTCATTTTGTAACTATCATCAGCTTTAAAAAGACTGTAGAAGCATCTGGCAGGGCCAGAGTTGTGATTCATCATGTCAGCCACCACCTTCCTTGCCCATTATTTTTTAAGAATTGAGTTAAACAGCCTCTCAGACACTGACAGGTTGGATAGAAGCCTAACTCAATGGCTGGTGGCTGGAACAGCCACTGGAGAATGTCCTGCAAAGTGATCAATAATCCATATCAGTTTTTGGGGTTTGCTTTGGGGCTTATTTTTGTGTGTGTTGATTTTCGGGTTTGTTTGCTTTGTTTGGGGTTTTTTTGTTTGGTTGGTTGGGTTGTTTTTTTAATTAACAGTGTAATTATTAACTTTGAGAAAACCAGCATTTCTCTAAGTCAGGGATTCACCTGTATTTTCAAGTGTGATTTCAAATATTTAATGCCTCTTTTACAGACCAATATGTCAGACTTCTAACCACTTGCCTTTGCTTTCTACAGCATTGATGGGCCTTTGAGTTAGTGATGCTTGTGCAATTCCAGATGAGAGCTCCCAGTGCTCACGTGGTGCCACTTCTTCCTGATTAAGCAGAACAAGTGAGCACCTGATTGACTTTTACCATAAATGCTGACATTCTGCAGCCAAAGGGGAGAGGAGGGCGAAAAAAACTCTTTTGATAGTGTTTAAAGCACACAGGCCATTTTCAGCAAGGATTTCCATTTCAAGAGATTTGTTAGTGTAGTCTTGGATTAGTGTATGCATCGAAAGCTTTACTTAGGAAGATTTTCATCCTTTGAGGCACACACATACCAAAGCTCTTTGTTGTTTTGAATCCATGATTATGTGCTGAATAATGAATATTTTTAAAAGCCTTATGCAGCCACACTGTGATACCTTGACAATTTCAGCCAATCTCACCCTCTTCTCTTTTTTTTTTTTTTTTGACATTTGCTAACGTAAAACTTTTTTTGCAAAGACTTTTAGCAATTTAGAAGTTCTTCAGTGCCAGGCAACTGAATTGCTGAGATGCTAATTTAAAAAAAAAAAGAAAGGTATCTTTTGTTGATTTTGTTTTAGAACAAGCTGACTAGCTGCAATTGAGGTTAATTGACCTTTATAATGGATACACAGGACAGTGCTAAAGCTGTACACATAAACTGCAAGTTTATTTGATAGCAAATTGTGTTAATTGACATTCATTGTGCATCTTTCTGTTGTTTATTGCTAGTTGCTCATGTGAATAGTTTGTTGATATTATAGATAGGACAAACATTTGTTTCAGATAAATAGGATTTTCAGTTGAATAGGTTTTAATTAAATGATCCCCTGTATTCAATTTTGAAACTATGAAGTACTGTACACTATGTACCTAAACCTCTTATCTAGGATCTTATATTGTTGAATCATGTCTCACACAAATTTGTTTATTTTTTGTCAAATAATGCCTAATTTTTCTGCCAGTTGGGCAAGATTTAGGTCTTTTGCCAGAGGAAACAACAAAGCTACAGTGCTGGAGAGACTGAATTTATGCAAGAATTATAGGTGGCTGGTCTGCATATGCTGATGCACAGCTCCTGTTATTCTGGACACTCAGCCATTGTTTTCTCTTCACAGACCTCACTAAACAGCTGTAGGGCTGACCCATTTAGCTACAGACCTCATGCTTTTCACAACACACAAAGTTTCTCATACCTATGTGTTAAATATATCTACAAATTCAGTCCAAACCAGTCAATTTTCCCATTTTTTTTCCCTAACAAAATTAAACTGTACCTGGCAAAGTCACTGGTCACACAGCCCCTTCCACTGATGATGGCTTTGTCTCCACGCTGCCAGCAAAATGAAAAAGCAGCCCCTCCAAAGCCTTTTCTAGGTCACAAAGCATGCTTTTCTTAACCAAGTTAAAATAAGAAAAGATTGCTATTACATTTTGGCTGAAAAATAAAGCAGAAGTAAGACAGGCAGATGTCCTGTGGGCATGAACATAACAATTGAGTGGTGCACAGCTATTAGTTAGCTGTTATGATCTTTTAGCTCCTTCTGATAGTTCAGCACTCTCTTTAAATATCCTTGTAGCTCAAAACATCCATAAGGAAGTATTTGCTGTATATTTTTACCAAAGAGACATTTAAAGAGAAATAACTGTTCTTGAGTAAGTTACATTTTATTTTAATATGCTGGGGTAAATAATGATAGTCATTCCCCTCTTATGTTGGAGATGAGAGCAAACTCAGGAGGCAAAGTAGTTGGGTAATAATGTACAGAGAGATTTCTTTAAAAGAGTGCAAGTTCCTCGGGTTTGCTGTATTCATTTTTCTCTAAAGTGTTTTTTTCCCCACATGAGTGGCTTTCTATTTCCACTTCTTTTACATTTGCACTCTCTAAAGTCTAAGGTTATTGCCAACAGTATTTTGAGAAGTGCCTTCCCTGGAGGATTTTTTTTTTGATAGGCAGCAAGGGACTGCTCTCAAATATGATGGTGAACATTTTAGAGAGATTTGTGATATAATGTGCATCACAGGCATAAAGACCTTGTTTCTTTTCAAAGAAAAGTGGCAAAAGGCTGGGGCCTGATTTTCAGCTCTGGCTGAGCTAACTGCAGGAGCAGTGGCTGAGACCTGCCCTGGGTGCTGGGCATCAGAGCAAAGCGGGTCACTAGTGTCTGGATGAGTGCTTCAGGAGATGGGAATAGAGGCAGCACAGGCTGTCTGTCCTGGTGGCAGAGGATACACTGCATGCAAACTCCACCCAGGTCACTGAGGAACCCTCAACACTTTTATGTTTGTTTGCATTCAGGGTATCTACAATTCACACAGTTTGGTTCCTTCTGTAGGAAAGCTGAGGCTAGGGAACGATTCAGGTTGAAGCCCTCCCATGCCCTCCCTCCCTCAGCCATATGGACATAACTGGCAGCCAAAAGGTGTCACCAGCTTGGCCACAGTCTGCCAAAATTACCTGATGGCCCTGCACAGTCCTGACCTGTCTCCATGTCCTAATGCTGAGCTGCACAACACAGCTACACCTTTGATGTTCCCCTGTGTATGGCACACAGCACCAGAGGTCCTCCAGAGAAATATTCTGGATTGGCACGGGGAAAGGGCCCTAGGATCTGAGGACATGTGTGCTTTGCCCAGGAGACATGCACTCTGTGGGACACTGGCCAGGCTTAAATTAAGCAGCCAAGGTATGTGAACTGTTAAGGAACACCACCTGCCCTCCAGCCCTCTTGTCCCTCATTGGTGTATGACTTCTTGGCACAGGCAGATTTTCTGTGCTCTTGCTGTCAGCAGACAGTTCTCATGCCTAGCAGAGATTTCTGAGCATGTCAAACCTAATCCTGCCTAGCCACAAAATAAAATGACCCTCTCAGACCCTCCAAGCCTATCATGGACCTCCTCCCACCGTGTCCTCCTTCTAGAGAATATGTATTTCCCTGAATACCTAGTTCATGTTCACTGCAATGACTGCCGTTTATGCATACATGATGCAACTCTGTAGATCCAACACCTGTGTTTCCCTGAATTTGTTACTGTTCTCCATCCCCCTTTTGTGTCTGTAGTGGCATTTGTTGGCCTTTCCTAGCCAGGAGAAAACAGAAGGTTTGAAACCACTTCTATTGGTTTTGCAGTGAACAGACCAGCCCTTCCTCTTAGGATTAGTTAATCACAGAATTATAGAGCCGAAAACTGCTTTGCCAGGAACCTTACAGATCATCTATTCCAACCCCCTGCCATGGGCAGGGACACCTTTCAGAGGATCAGTTTGTTCAGAGCTCCATCCAGCCTGGCTTTAAACACTTCCAGGGATGGGCATCCTCAACTTCTCTGAGCAACCTGTTCCACTGCCCACCACCCTCACACAAATAATTTTTTCCCTAATCCCTTATCCAAACTTGCTTTCTGGCAGTTTGAAGCCATTCACCCTTCACCTGTCACTCCAGACCCTTGTAAATAGTCTCTCTTCATCTTTCCTGTGGGCTCCCTTCAGGTACTGAAAGGCCACAATTAGACCACACCAAAGCCTTCTCTCCTCCAGGATGAAAATTCTCTCAGCCTTTCCTCACAGCAGAGCTGCTCCATCCCTCTGATCACCTTGGTGCCTCCTCTGGCCTGGCTCCAGCAGGTCCTTCCTGTGCTGGGAATCCCAAAACTGGGTTCAGTTTAAGGGTTGTCAACCTGCAGCAAGGATTCCAGCCTGTGTCAGTCCTCTGGCCAATCCTCAGGAAATCACAGGCAGATGAGGAGCAGCAGGCTGGGGGTTCATCAGGTGATATTGGGTACATACAAGCTGAATGCTCCGTACAGCCATATTATAGCTTCCTCCACGTTCTCCTCAGTTGTAGGCAAAAATCTGCTCATTGCCTCCCAGGAACCAAGAATCAGGGACACAAATGAACATCTCATGCAGGAACTCTTAAACCAAAGGGATATACTTGTGCCATCCAATGTCACCTGTTCCTGGACCAGCACAAAGAGCGTCATTGCAGAGAGCAGTACCACAAAATACACAGCCAGCACACAGAGCATGATGCAAATAATCTATTCAAAAGCTGACATAGCCAAAACCTCATCTCTGAGCTGTGAAAAAGGCAGAGTGTTTGCCATGCTGTTACTAGACATGTTGAGACTGCTTCTCTCTGACTGACAAAAGGCTCAGGCATCTGTGACACTGTGACTCAGTTGCACGACTGCCATCAAGGCTGTCTTAGGACAGGTACCAAGCTGCCACTGTGACCCAAGGCACTGGGGCAGCCTGTGGCACATCTTCCCTTACGTGTTGTCTGCAGATCTGTGCGTGTTTGTGTGGGCAGAAAGAACTGTACTGGCCTTGACTTGATGGAAAAACTGATTTCCAGGCAAGGGGCAGGTTGTACTCATCCTGTGAACACTGTGACATCTACAAACTGGCCTGTCTGTTTCACAGCACCCATTTATTCTTTCAATATTGCCTTGTTATCTGTGTACCAGCCTTCTTTACAAATGGGTCTACCAGTGTGATGCAGCTCCATGGCAATGCCAGAAATTATTTCAATTGCCACTACGTGGGAGAAAGTGCTGTGGTACAAAGGCACCCTTTATATCACAGCTGATGAGCTGTGGGCTCCTGCACATCACAGACCAGACACTCAGGGGTAGAACTGGTGAGCTACGGGATGGAAAACTGAGTGGTAAGGTGGGTGGAAAATTGGCTGGGCCAATTGGCAGGGTTGTGTGAGTGCTGTGAAGTCCAGCTGGCAGCCTCTAATTAGTTGAGTCCCTTGGAGATGAATCTTCTCCAGAATTTCCACAGAGCTGCCCAAATTCTTCTTTGCACTTCCTGTGCTGATGGGCACCTCAGCAAAATGAAAGCAAGCCCTTCCTTGCTGGTAGCCCCTACGCTGCTGCATTCGTGCACTCTGACTTTCAGAGGCACTGTTACAAATTCTGGAGAGCAGGATGCTGCCTCCCAGGATCTGCAGGCTAGTCCACGTGGGTCGTGCATGGCCTGGCACTCAGCTCCTCTTTTTGATTGTAGAGCAGCCCTCCTTTCATGTGAGGCCAGCTGTGGATGGCAGGCACGTGGGGCTGAGCATGGGGCAGCACAGATAAACACTGCTACCCTTGACCAGAGATGGTTTTGCTTTGGGAAGGAGGAGGCCTGCCACCACCTGAATTTTTGTGGGGGTCACCCAAGTCTTTCTGAGTTGTGGCTTTCTGCTGTGGCAGCAGCAGCACACGTGCCAGTAGTCAGCTCTGGGGAGTCTGCAGCACAGCCCTGTGCAGCCAGGAAATCCCCACTGCCTAAAAGCTACAAGGGCTGCCCTCCTCAGCCTTGCCGCTGTTTTTACTGACTGGCTTTGCATCTCTTTGATGCAGGAACAGGCTCCAAAGAAAAGACTTGCAAATGTCTTAGTCCTCCTTAAATGTAGAGGAAGGTTAATAAAAATGAAAATGACATAAAAATGACATGACACTCTTGAGCAAGTGACAGAGAGGAACAGAACCTCTACTGCTTTCTTCTCTTCCCTATCTCAGGGACATTTTAAGGATTACTTGAAAGTCACTCAGACCTCTACCAGACCTTTTGCAAGAACTCCTAGAATAACCTTTTATTCAGATTACCCAGCACTTAAACCAGCTGGAGAAATGCTTCTGCTATTCCAAACAGTTTAATCCATGATCAGTGTGATTAACGAGACCACTGAGAGGAAAGCAAGCTGGGTCTGCTGCTTGTAGGAAACACATTTTTTTCTTTGTGGTACAAAATTTCCTCATTCTTTTTCTCAGAACAGTGTGAGAGAGCGGAAGTGTCTCAGTTTGAGATCTAATCTGCTCTGCCTTTGCAGGAAGCTACAAAAGTCTCAAACAAGCTTTCGGTTGATATATTTTTCTACATAAGAAGCCCTTTGGACAAAGCCTTACTGATTAGAGATCAGAGCAGTTACAACTCATGCCCTTCATTCCCAGCTACTTAACCTTACACCTGTATCCCCTTGCCATCATCCCAACAGGCAGAGTTTAATTCCTGTAAAATATAGCAGCTGTTGGGTATTTTGCTCTGTTGAAAGCTTTGCCTGTCTCACTGCAACTGGTTAGGGAGCCTATTTTCATTTGCAAGCCTGTGCAAATTCACATTTCTCAGAGTATTTATGTCAGGGCACAGCTCTGGTCTCTGTGACTGTTAGTCCTTGACCCAGCTAACTTAACTGCTTCTTGACAGTCACAATCATATTTAAGCTCACCTCAACGTACTTTTATAGGTTCAGCAATTTTGCAGATGTCTTCAGAACCTGAAGACTAAGTGCATCTGCCACAAAAGCCAAAAGATAAGCTCCCTCTGAGAGGAATTCAAGCTGAATCCTTCTCTAGAATGAGGAGATGATAGAAGCCAATTGAAACCCATTTTTTCAGAAGTTAAGTCATATTAAGTAATGTCAGTACTGTATGTCATGATGGACTACTGGCTGGAAGAGCTTCAAGAAACAAATGTAGCTGCTTGATACAAGCTCTCACATTCTTCATCCCACCAAGGGTTCTGCATCCCCACCACACCTGGGAGTATGGGGTCATTGCTGCTAAATGATGACATTGGTTGCTGGCATGAAAAACAAGTTAAAACCAGAGACAAATCATAGTAGCTCCCTTTCTGGTGTTTTTGGTTTTATTTTGGTGGGGGTTTTTTGTTTGTTTATTTTTTGTTTTGTTTGTTGTTTGTTTGGGGTTTTTTTCTAAACAGAGTTTATTTACTCCAAACCTTTGAAATCTTATTAATGCAATTTTCTGACACTGCAATTTTATACTACAGTCTTCAAAGCAGACGTGTGTTAGGAGTCTGACAGCAGTAGTCTTTTGACAAGTCATGAAAAATACAGAAAACACTTGCATTGGGGAAAAGAAAAAGAAAGGGCGAAAAAGCTTTCCATTTGTTTATAGCTGCTTCAGAAATACTCTTTTAGGGGTGGAACTTTTTGTGTTTCCTCTCTTCTGAAGGTGATTTTCTTTCAAGCTGTCAGCAATGTGTGGAAACTCTTTAACATAAATGCAAAATTCCTTAAATTATGAAAATTTTGTGACTAATGACTGAGCAAAAAGTCTCCCTCTTGACTTAATACACAGATTCTTATGCATGCTAAAAATGCTCAGTGGAATTACTATTTACTGCGTTAGCCTTAGAAGAGAGCAGTCTTTGAAATGTAATGACCACATTAAAAAACAAGTATTTTTAAAGGGCTTAAACACATGGTTCTGTTTATTATTAAAGTACTCTAAAAGAAGACAGGCAGTTAAAATGTGTTTTCCAGTGTGAAATATACTGGGAAAAGACAATAAAATCTCCTATGAAAGAGAATCAGGTACAATAACCATGTTAGCTTCCGAGTTCTGTACACAAACAAATATTCTAGTAACAAACTTCACACCACACACAAAAGGCAACACCTTCACAAAACATTATCATAAAAGCACAGCACTGATCCTGATGGCTTTCTTCTCTGAGTTTGAACTCTCTGTATAATGCTTGGGACAAATGAGAACAGGTTTGAAAAGAGCCATAAAAAAATTGCCACTGCCATTCGGATGGCTCTGTTCTTCCACAACATAAGGACAGCAGAAAACTGGATTCAGATTCACCCTACAGTTCTCGCATGCCTCCAGTAAAAAGTACAGGAAATGAGTCTACTTTAGAGCTCACTCTGGACAAAAGTGAGTTGTATGAAACAGCTTTAATATTAGTGAGAATTGGTACTTTTCAAAGTAGGGCATGACTGCATCCACCTTTTCATTATGATTACATATCAATGAAAAGACATTCTGTACACAAATAAGCAAAACACAGCTGAAAATAGAGACAGTATGATTAATCCATATATTTTTAAAATAAATCTGTACAATATTTACATTTTGGATAGTTACAGAAATTAACATCTCCAGATTATGAACCACTACCTAGAAAAAGTCTCTGCTATTATAGAAAAGGCATTTGCTGTACAAATATTTATAAATACTTTTGTATAAACTTTTTCAGGGAAATACTTGTGGATTCATTGAAAAGAAAAACATGAGAAACTCTTATCATCAACTAACATTTAGCTATTGAGTGTCCACATATGAAGCAGTTTACAGCATCATGATTCAGAAATAAGTAGATTTTCAGTGTTGAGAATATTTTGTATTCTGCTTCTGTGCCACTGTACTGACAAATGTGATTGTCTTTCCTGAAAATCTGCAGAAAAGCAGCAGGACCGAATCAGTTTGACTCACTGATTGTTATTGACTGCACCATGTCAGACAGGGCTTCTGGGTCTGCTTCTTCTTTACCATTATCTGAATTTTCTGATGAGATGTAACAGCCAGAATCTCTTGGACAGTCATTTAACTGTGATTTGTCAAAACTCTGGTGAGGGCTTAAGTTTTGCGTCTCCTGACCATCCTCGCTCTTCTGCTGTTCTTCAACTAGAAAGAACAGAAAAAGAAAGAAAAGATTGTCAATACAAGTGCCTTGGGAAAGAGCTGAGATAGCAGCATGACTGATCTTGAAGAACTTTGGAAACAGAGCTGGTAATCTACACATGACTACATCAATCTGTTTTGTCCATCAGATACAGAAACCTCAGCATCAGAGAATTAAAAGCACGATGACACGAGTGCAACAATATCTGAGTTGAAAATGAGGTTGGTTTTTTCCTTCTGGATGTTTCTCAGAGATGAATGCTGGGGCTTTGGCCTGATCCTTTATGCTGGGGTCCTTCAGGCTGTGCAGAGTGCAGCGGTCACCGTGCGTGGTCACCGTGCCCACTGCAGAGCCTTTCCCCTGCTGAGGAATACTGGGATACTGAAGGAACCACGGGGCCCACTGAGCCTTGTTTGAAACATACTTCTCTATAGATCGGTGTTTTTGGAGTGCAGCCCCCACCACCTGATGTGCTCTCTGCAGGAGAGAGAATGTGCTGCCCTTCAGAAGTGCTCGGCACAAGGACATGGTAACCAGCTTTTCTAAAGCACCGAGCTTTTCAGCAGGAGTGGGTGGCTGATGGAAACTTCCACCAAGCTTAGATTGATATCCAGAAGGTTATTTTCCAAAACACAGAAACCTCAGAGGATTCTAAGATGCCTAATTTCTGCTCTATGTTTTTTGAACACTGTTCCAAAACTAAGTAGAAGCAAATTATCTTGCAAATAATTTGACCTTGTTTAGCTGCTGTATATGACTAATTATTAAAATTTAAAAATCTGGAACTCAGTGGCAGTATCAACAGACCTCTCAAGAAAAGTTCAACAAGAGAGGACATACAACTATATAAGGACTCTTATACGTACTGGTTTTAAATTTCCTCTTCCTGTTCTCTAGCTGTGAAGTACATGTTTACTCACAGTAAATTTCTTAAAAAATAAGCTATAAAATACAAATCTTTCCATGTCCTACTTTTTTTCTTGTGCTCTTACCAACCACCTGTAGCTGTAGTTTTACTTCAAACTGTATTTGACTTTCTGAACAAAGTATAGGGAACACATCTCAGAGGAAACAGATGGTTTCACTCCAGATTTTTTTAGCCCTTCGGAAGAATGGTACCTTTTTGCTTTGGCAAAGAAAGTTCCCTTCTTCCACTTGTTTTGTTACTCTGGTTAAACGGCCAGTCCTGGATCTTTAGTCATATTTAAACTGTCTCAATTCAAGTTCAGGCAGAATGGAAGCCCGAAGATATGAAGGATTTAATGCTGTGTCAAAATCTAAATCTATTTTAGTTCCTAGAATTTTAAAATTTCCACAAAGAACATTCATACTGACTTTTATTTCAATTATTGGAAATTATAAGATTTGGTAAAATGGGAAAGATTTTAAATTTGATTTTTTTTTTCTATCTTGTACTGAATAACACAGAAAAAATTAGAAATTAAACACTGAATTTTTTCACTCCTTTACAGTGAAATGGAACAGTGGGAGAGTTTCTTCGGAGACCTTTTTCATTGTGTGAGATTTCAACAAGCTTATTTCACAAAGTATTTTGATTTATTGAGAAGCATTTTGAGGTCTTCATGGAAGTCTTGTAAATTTGTTTGGCCTGATTAAATCCGCTTAGTATCTTCTAACTTCCAACTGCCTAATAAATTGAAAAACTAAGATGATTTTTTTAAAGAATCTAGTCTCAACTTAGTTATTTTTTAAATAAAGTCTGAGGGTATAGACAGAACCAGATGTATTTTGAAGAATAATTTAAAAAAATTACTTTAAATATTTTCCAAGGAATAAAAGTTCCACCTTGTTCTTTAATAAATTAATTGTTAATTGCACTTGCGTGAAAGAGCACACCTTGCAGCAGATTTAATTGATATCTGTAACTGTTTGATCTCCTTCTCACTTTACAGAATACAGTTTGTCATGTCAAATGTTATCTCTCTCTTTGCAGGGAAAATATTTGATGATGTAGGGTCCAATTGATTTCTGATTGAAGTAAGGGAGGAATTACAAAGGCATCGCAGCGCTGAAGGCATTCCCGCGGTGTTGGCAGCGACAGGGGCAGTTCAGCACAAAAAGCAGCAATGCCCCAGCAGAGCCTTGTCCTGAGTGTGTCCTGAGCCCCATCCCAGCGGGACAAAGGGATCCTAAGGCTGGTGCAGCCCCGGGAGCCCTCCTGCCCTGCTGCCTCCCTCTAATCCCCTCGGCCGCCCAGCGCTGCTCACTGCCCGTCCATCCGCTGCTCCAGATCGTCTGCTGCCCTGGCAAGCACTGACCTAAAAATGTTAATCCTGTTTACATTTTCAAGGTCAGAGAGGATCCTCCATCCACTTTGTTTGTTTTACAATGGAAAGAAGACCGAGTAACCAGTGGATTAAGAGGAAAATGCCGTCTCAGTCACTGTATTAGTGCCTTGTAACTGCTTGTCTACATAATCTGAGCAGTTCCTATGTGAACAACAGTTCCTAATTTTTTTTATCAATGTCTCCCTAGTGTGTTTCTGGGAAAAATGCACAGACAAGTCTAGAACTGAGATTTCTTTTTTTATTTTTTTATTCTCAATTTAGGTCAATTAGGAGAATGAGAAATTTCTGTTTAGAAGACATACGTATATGTAAAACTTTCTGGAAAACTAGTTGAATTTTCTTACATGAAAGACTGAAAACCAAAAATATTCAGGTGTTTGAGACCGTAAAAATGTTATATTTTCTATTTTTCATTCTAATCAGAAAAAGTTGGAAGAACACTCCTCCTCCTCCATTTTTATGAAGAAAAGACTTTGGTCTTTACTTTCATAAGCAAACTTTGGTGCCTTTTTTTCTCTTTAAAGCAATCTTAACTATTATGCAGTAACTACTAAATCATTTGAACAGGATCCTGAGTATTATAAAAAATACATATTGTGCAATTTTAGAAGTTGCTTCATGAGAAGAGCAAAGGAAATTTTGCTCTTTTTCTTTTTTTTTAAAAGATTTTGGCTCTTCTATTCCATTCTACTTAAGTCCTCTCTCTAACATATACACACTCAAGTTCTGCATTAGGAAAGGTAGGTTTGCTGCCTTAATCTTTTGGACATCAGAAGACAGCCACACTGCACAGAAAACAGGAATTGATAAAATTAAACTGCCGTTAGATGTTGTGGAATCATCAGAAATAACTATCTTATCAACAAATGGAAGTCCTATCATTTTTCTACAGCAAAGCAGTTTCACATAAGATAAATGGCTCTCAGTCACTGTTGTCTATGATATGGCCAGAAGAGCCCAAGATATGCATCATTTTGACACATATATTCCAGTACTCTTTTAGACAGTAGGATTATATTCAGACTTCTGAAAAAAATGTGAGGCCTTTAGCCTTGGTAAGAGATGTGTGATGCATCCCTTATCTTCCTCACTACTTAGACCTTCAAAATGAGTTTTTGTTATTCAGTGACTTAGATGTGCATGACACGTGCAAGGATAGATTTCTTTTTTCCTTCACCAGCTCTTTTCCCCTTTCTAATGAGGTTAAAGTCCTGATTAGGGAAGCACTTTAAGCTTGGGTTTAAGGGAATTCAACTCAAGAATGCACATAGGTCACTCTGACTCCTGTGCAGTTATGTCAGTTTAAACCAGACGAGTGGCAGGAGGCTTGGATTTTGTCTTGGACAAAAAGAAGGTCACCCAAGAGCAAACCAAACTTCATGAGTGTGCTCTCTGAGAGTTTTCCTTTGTGGGTTTTGCCAGCTGGGCTAGGAGCACTGTGCTTCAGGCTGAATCACTCACCTGCCCTTCTGGGAGGTGCAGTGGTGCCATAATGAGCAGCAACTTTCAATAACTAAAGGCTCAAAATCACAGGATACTTGGAACAGACCTCTGGGGATCATCAAGGTTGGGTCACCTGGAGCGGGTGACACAGGAATGTGTCCAGGTGGCTTTGGAATGTCTCCAGAGAGGGAGACTCTGTGCTCTCTCTGGGCAGCTGCTCCAGTGCTCTGCCTCCCTCAGTGTAAAGTTCTTCATGTTGATGTGGAACTTCTTGTGGTTTAGTTTATGGACATTGCTCCTTGCCCTGTCACTGGACCCCACTGAACAAAGTCAGTTTTGGAGGATGAAGTCAGACCTGGTATGTATGTACACAGGCCATGTATCACCTGTGCAGGTTAGACCATCTAAGTGTGAAAATGAAATGAGATCCCACAATGCATCAAACTCAGAAAGATCATTTTGGGGCAGTAATTCTCAGAAAAGATGCAGAGAAACCTGAAGTGGTTTGTGCAGTACTTTGGGCACGCAAAAGACTAAATATTTTCTGGATATTTACAGATGCGCAACTTAAAGTATTGCATCCACTAAAATCAGTGGCACAGCTTTTGTGGGAGGAAAAACTTATTGAACTGATGTGAGAACTTGTGGTGAAAACAGAAATGAGAAGCTACTTTTTTATCTAAAATCTGGAAGTAAACAGATGTGCCTGAAAAAAAAGTAAAGTGAAAAATACTAATAGTCATGCAAGGATGAGCTTCCTTGGGAAATCTGGAAATATTATGTTCAGGCCAATGTGTTGTACCACAGTACAGAAGGGGAGATTGCTTTTGAGCACTATTTGACCTTGACAAGATGCTATATGATCCCATGTATTGAAAGGCACTGCCCAGTGTAAAGTGGAACTCTTGGTCCCTGATTCTCACATAAGGGATGCTACTGAGAACTGAAAGTCATGTTCTTATCTATCTCCTATTTTCCTGTCCAAGAACAATAAACAAAGAGTAAACCTTATTTGGTATTAGTAGTGGAATTTAAAGAATGATCTGTACTTAAATATGAAAAGTAAGCTAAGGAAATGGATTTGGGGAGATAAGTGTAAAATATTATCCCTGAAATTGCACATATTCACCTTTTGGGGTTTTTTCCATAAAATTACCTGCATGCACATATCCAATGGAATCTAATTTTTCTTTAGCTCAGAATTGCTTTGGACTAGTGTAACCCAGTGGATTTGAGGGATGAACCTCTTGATTTAAATTATCTATATGAGAAGAGAATCAAGCCTATTTTGCACACACAGAAAAGTGTGTCCTGGGAAGCGGTCAAGAAAAGAAGTTCCAAACTTCTTTTATTACTTTATTCATTAACCATCCAGCAACTGCTTCACTTTAAAAATAGCATCCTACAAAAGCACAGACATCCATCTCCTGTCTAGAAGCCATCTGGGAGAAGAATGGAAAGCTATTAAGAAATACTTTATGAAAAAGCCTTTTTTTTTTTTTTTTCTCACAGCCATGTATTCATGGAAACCAAGATTTTTGTCCCAAATATATAGTTCTGACCAACTTATAGAAAATCCACAAAAATGTTTGACAAGGGGGAAGGTCATGAGGAGCTTACAAACCCTTGCTGTTCTAGGATAGTCTTGCTGCATGAAGTACTTGAAGATGATGAATTTGGGCCTGGACTCTCAGGAAAGGGAGAAAGAAGATAGTGCAGTAATAGAAAGAAAAACCTGCTTCAAAAACACTGTGTGGTAGCAATTGCTAAATAAAACTTACTTTTTAAAATTAATGGTATAAGATGGGTAAAATTTATTCCTTCAAATTCATTCAAGTCTAAATCAAATATAAATTTAAAAAAAATGTAATTGTCAAAAACCCTATATTTTGCATGGCTTTAAGTAGCATATAATGTGGAAACTACTGCTGCAGGTCTTTTGGTTAGAAAACTCAATAAATGTTTATTCTGCAAGATGAATTATATACCACGAGTATGTGTCATGAAGAAATTACTTAGTATAACATACAATAAATGTCAAGAAAAAGCCAAGGAATGACAAAAAAATTAAAAGCCTTGTAAAAACCTCTGGACATCTCACAAGATCAGATTTCACATTAAAGGAATATGAAATCTTGTTTTACTGCATTTATAGGAGGGTCTAGTAAAATGAGTCTATGTTCCAGCACACTTGGTTGTTCTGAGTAATGGCAGTGTCACAAAAACTCAGAAACCCTTGTATTTCAACTCTGGGCCATACCTGCTTCTCCATCCATTAATCAAACACGTGCTTCATGGAAGCATGAATGGAATGCAGAGACATGGAAGTCTTCCAAGCTCTGTGAGAAAGATGGGCCTAGAACAGTATTTGTCTATGGCCTTAGCTTACTTTTTCATAAAGCTTATTTTTAAAAAGTGAGCTTTTTACCTGGAAAGTGCTGAAATTCTGTCTAGAATTCTCTTGGCCAGTAAACAGATTACGTTGTAGCTGTGGGTAATTATGCAGCTCACTTCTAAGCAATGCACAAAATCAATTTTAATTAAAAAATCATTTATGCTGAACTGAACCATGCCCATTTAGGAAAAAAAAAAATATTGACCCAGGAAAGTTCAGTCCAGATGCAGAATTCACTTTCACAGTAGCACCCAGCTCTTTCAACCCAATTTTCCAATCTGATTGACAGAAGGACAAAGAGGTCAAATGATTCGTACAACGTCAGACTCATGCGGAGCTTATCCCCAAGATCATCTTGACGCCCTGTCTTTTGCTATAACAACTTAACAGATAGCTACTATCCATTTTGGTCTTTAGTATCCTCCTTTCTGGAACAGGTTGTTCAGTTCTGTCCCCACCAGTCATGTGACAAATTCTCTGACCCTTTGCAACCAGACACAGCAAGGATTCAAGAATCAAACTAGGACAATATTCACTCATAACGTACCTTAAAATATACACACATCTTACAAAATTTAACTAGACTTAAACGAATGCTTGTAGTTGGTATGACACAAAAAGATGTTGTGGTTCTGGTCCCTGTGAGCACTCATAAATTATGGGAAAATTATTTGATTGAATGTGAGTACTGGAAAGATTTGCTGTACCTATCTAAAGTGCATGTGAAACAAATATTCATTTCCTCTCTTGAAATAAGACTACAGTGTCATCACTGATTCTGAAGCATGGACCCCTTTGTAAGATTTAATGTTATTATTCCCAGAGCTGTTACAAGAATTTGAACTATTAAACCATGCAGATGACATCAGGGACACTGTTTTGCCTGGAGAAGTGACTAAATCCTATGCTGCCAAGGTAGGAAGAACTCAATTTGCATAATAAGGGTGAACATATTCATTTTCAGAATATGGGACATATAAGGACCTTGTTAGGTTTAGTTCTTGCACAGGTGCATGTAGAACATTAGGTCTTAAGACACATTCAGTATCGAAAGCTGCTTGCTCTGCTTTTTGTTACCCAGCAAGCACAAACAGCAGACCATATTCTCACCACTACAGAACAGTTCAGCACTCGTGTGGTCTGTTAGAAACCATTATGTTTCAGTTTGGATTTCACACTGATGCAAAACTGCAAAATTGCAATCTAGCATTTTTCTTTACTATTTTTCTGGTGTTAAATGTGGAAAAACATTTGCAGTAATACGTGCAGAAAGCGCAGCAAGGCTGGTTCCCACAACAAACACACTGTACTCAGTATGTACATTTTCAAGTGATTTACTGGCAGATCCCTGCAATAAAACTTGTGCAAAATGTAACCCTTTTCTTTTTCTGGATTCACTCCTTCAATCGTTGCTTCTACATAGACAGCCCTTCAAGAGTTCTTTTCAAACCTGTCATCTCACAAAGCCATAGACCAGAAAGAACTTCTGAACCTGGAGGGCAAAGAAAACCTTTCTAATGGCACTCCAACATATTTTCAAGAGCCTTTCACTGGAAGCTGAATAAGAACAGGAACAACTTAATGTACAAATGGGGTTCCAAAATAAGCCCAAACATTCAGAAAAAAAAATGGAAAGCTGTCTACATACTGAGGAGATAATAAGTGGATGCCCAAAAAAAATTGCTATTAAACTATCCCAGGAAGACACTGTTTATCCTTCTTTCTCTTTTTTCTGTGCTTCTCAATTGAAAGTGCACATTTGATGACATGACTGCTCAGCATAGGGGGAGTATGCACAAATATTAATGAAGATGAAAACCCCTCCTGTTTTGGCTGAGTGTCTAATTAAGTAGGTGCTTAGCTGTATTGACATAAATTATTTACAATTCAAAGTCAGACTGGAAATATCATTAAAATATCATAAGAAAAATTTTTCCTGTTCTGTATCCTAGCTTTTCCACTCCCCACAAAAGGAACAAGTGAAGAAAAAAAAATGGTGATCAATACGCCATTTGGGTGATCAATACACAAAATGGTGGCCAGTACACAAAATGGTGACCAATACATGTGCATATACACACTCCATATGTTCAATTCTTGGAAGCTCACCAGAAACAGAAGTTAGATTAATTTTGAGAGAAGAATGCAAATCAGCTATTATATTTATTATATATATATGTATATATATAGTATCTATATATATATATCTTTTTTTTTTTTTACAATACTTTCCTACAAGAAAAGCTAATTTGGATAAGGATTTAAGTGTGGGATGAAGCAAGAGAAGAAAAAAATTGTAATTATCTGCAGAATGTTGTTTAAAAATTAAAGAAAATTCTTTATTGGAACTGTTTGACCTGAGCTCTCTTTTGCTTAAGATACTAGTGCATACACTCTTGACAAATCTTAAACACTTACTGTCACAGTCCTGGAGATTTTCAATTGCTGATAACAATCTTGCCCTGTCTTCTGGGTTAGAAATATTTAATTCAATGAGGTGGCTTTCATGTAGATCCTTTAAGTCCTCTAGAGTTTCATAGCCATTCAGCAGGAGGGTTGAGGCATATTCCTACAACAGGAAACAAGCAAATCCTCTCATGGAAAAAAGCACTATGTTTAGTAGAGAAATAGGCACAATTTCACTTTTTCTTTCTGGCCAGGTTGAAATGGGCTCCGCTCTCCAGTCCAAGTGACTTACCTTTGGCAGAGGTGGAGAGCAAGAGGGAACAGAGGCAGAGATGCCTGGGGGTCCTCCTGGCCATGCCAGCCTGAGCTCCCTAGCACAGCCCAGCAGCAAACAGGACCAGGGCAGAGCTCTGTCAGAAATTATTTAATTTGCTCAGTGTCTGGACTTTTGTGGGTCATTCCATGAATGTCTCCCACGCTGAGCCCAGGAGGGCCTCTGAGGAAAGGAGTGCTCTGCCTTTTCACAGGAAGAACCCCTCAATACATGCAAGGGGAGAAGCAGAGGGAGCCCTTGGCCCTGCTGTGTCACACAAGGTCCCCCTTGAGCTGTGTGTCGACTCAGTACAAAACTCTGTGCATGCTCCAGGGAAAGGAGTGTTTGCATCAGCAGCAAAGCAATTACCCTTATTAAAAATGTTACTTGTAAATCATGACCTCATTACACTTTGACACTCAGTCAAGATCTAGGGCTGCAGAGAGGGAGAGAGGCACAACATGACCATGGTGCAAAAATACTATTGCTCCCTAAAGATCACAAGAAATTAGAAACACAAATTCTCAATTTTGACACTGGAGTCAGACTGCAGCCCTGGCCCTGAAACATCCACAGCCACGCATCTCCTGTACTGAGGCACACAACTGCAGTCAGGCTGACCTGACAAGTCACCAGTGTCCCTCTCTGAGTGGGACGGGGCTAGGAGTCTTACCTCCTAGACCAGCCACATGATGAGGTAAAATGCAGTTCTATAAGACACTCATTATGCCTTTCCTGGTCTCAAAAACTGAGAACCAGACACAGTTAAGGGATAAAGGGGGTCTTATCTCAGTATTTAATAAGAGTCCTTTTGGTGCACCACTTCACCAGGGTGGAATGTGCTGCAATGCACACACACCATTGATTATGTATACCATTTATAGACCTCACAAATTAGCATATCCAACAAGGATGCCCCCATGGGAGGCCTGGATGAATGGTGTGATATTCCCCCGTCTGTGGGATTACCCCCTGGATGGGCCAAATCTCCAGTTTACAGGATATTTTCTAGAGAGGACCTTGGTTTCTCAAGATAGTGTAGGGTTTTCTGGCCTCCTTCTACAAGGTTTTAGGATGTTTGGTCTCTTGGCCTAACAAAATACTAGGACTATGCTGTTATCACACTTAAGGAATTACACGTATGCATGCTAATACTGAGGTTACATAGAAGTTATATAAAAGGTATAAAAAAGAAAAGGCAAAAAATCATCTTGGCATCACTCACATCAGATAAAAGATAGACACGAGGTTGCTTTGCTTTGCTTTGCTGAGATCAAAACTGCTGAAACCTGCCTTTCTCCTCCTGCCTGTAAATGACATTCAAACCTGAGCGCACAGAAAGGGAGCGTTTCAAATAGAGCTGGGAAATGCCTTGGCTGACCTGCAGGTGGACACATTCCAGGAGCTCTTGCAATGTTTTGGGCTTGGTCCTTTTGCTTCCTCTGTGTGGGTTGATCTTTCTGGGTGCAGCTTCTTCTTCCAAGATAATATCCACATAAATGAACTTGAAATTTCCTACTTTGTTGTTCAACATGCCTGTCCATATGCCCATGGGAGTTTTGCAGATGATATCTATGATGTCTCCTTTCTAGAACAGTAAAAAAAGCACACCACTGCTTACACCTCTGGTTTGTTATATGCAGTTTTTCCTCTATGGACCAAAACCAGCACTAGTCAGTGTGAAGGAACTTTTTTTAATTACCTAGATTTAGTGCCTTTGCTTTTATAAAATCCCAGGAAAAGAATTACAGACAGTAGAACTAGTCCTTATCTCCAAACCTTTGCAAAGGAGAGGTGAGCATAAGCAGCCCTCTCACTATTTTTGTGCTCCACTTGGTCCCTGAAAAGGGATAGGGTTGCATCAGCAATTAACTTTTCTCATGGGCAGTGGACATAGTTTGGGCAAAAGCAAGGGATTACTGTAAGGTTATTTTCAAAATATATGCCATAGCATTTGCAGAATAATCTTATTATCTAGCCTCTCAAGGGTCTTCAAAAACAGAGAGCTGATCTATGTGAAAGGTGGACTCCTACCCATTTTACAGAAAAATCACTGTCTGCATTTCTCAAAGATAATAAAGAACATTTAACTCCCTTAACAAATATGAGTGCTTAAAAGGATGACAAGACAGCTATTTCAAGAGGATTTCTTGGTGAAGGTGTTCACAGCCACACTGTGGGAACCAAGGTCTCAGCTCAGGAAAATACTCATTCTGAGTAATTCTCGTAGTAAAAAGGCTCTTAGCAAAGTCATGCACCCTACACAATTAGCCCCCAAGCACCTCAAAACTGAGCCCTCTCTTCTTGGCACGTATCACAGGAAAATGTTGAAAGCCTTTGAAGAGTTATCCAACAAATACTTGCTTCATTTGGTATTTTGTTGCAAAGTTAGAAATCAAACTGAGTTGGTTAAGATGTGTCCACAGCTCCATGATGTACATCTTTTCTGGTCTGGTCAAGGAGCAGCAAGTCAAGTGGTCACCCTAGTTTTGGTACAAACCCAAGTACAAAACTGACTGTGAGCTGGTGACTTGGTTTAGTTAGAATGTGGGGCTCAGAGCTGTCAGCACATTTGAAATAGGAACTAAACAAACATTTACTTAAAGCTCTATAAGCACGTGTTATTCTACAAACTCGTGCAGGCTTGGGAGCTTCAGATGTGGATGCAGGTCAGGATTAGGCAGTGGCTCCAAGCCAAGCTGCAGATGCACTTTGAATTCAGATTCAGAGTACTGAAACTTTGTGTGACAAATACAGGGGATTTCAACCCTAAATATTAGCTTATAATTCCAAAATACACCACCCTAATGAATAAAAAAGAAACCTATATGAACCACCAGATATTTGCTATTTCATGACCAGATAAATAGTTAAAAGTGTTAAACTGTATTAAAAGAAATGCCCTAGATGTGGGTGGAAATGGAGGGCAAGTGCTGAAGACTGCAAGTACCAGCAGAGCAACAGCTCTCATGTAGGCTGGAGAGGAAGAGAGGGAGTCTGTGTGAGATACAGGATTTGGCAAAATGAAGAAGCTGTGAAGAAGAGTCTGAAGGGCTGGGTTTTTAAAGTTATGTTTGACTGTTTTTAAGTTATATTCCTCACTCACACAGCCCAGACACCCCTTGCCATGTCTGGGCTGAGGAATGTTCACAGCTCAAACATAGGCTTAGAGAAAAGTTTAATGGAAAGGTAAACTGTTTTTATTAAAGGCAATAGGTGCCACTGAGCTTTGGATATATCCTAGTGACTGTGAAAGCTTGGGGAGACAACTTCATATCCCATGAGACTTTAATCTTTCTTACTCCAGACCATTTATGTGGGAAGCAACATGTATTTTATTCTGAGGAAGGCTAGGGTAGGTAGTGAGATAGCATGAGGAGGTTTCTACCTGGAATCTGTGCCTTAAAAAGCCTCTAGCAGCACTTAGCTTTGCAGCATTGTCTGAACTAAGTCCTTACAGAAGCACTGGAAACCAGATCAGCCTTGCTTTTAGAGTGTCCCACGTGCTTAAGCAGCTAAAAATTCATTATTAAATGTATTATTTACACGTAACAAATGGTCCCCCTGGCATTGCTAGTGGGAGAGGAGGAGTCCTGGTGGCTGTCTCACCTTGATTTTCAGCGAGTCGGTGTCGTACGGGCTGGGAGTGAAGTCGGTGTGCACTTTGGCTCGGCCGCAGAAGGGGCCGTTGTAGGGCACCTCGTCCTCCAAGCGCAGGCTGTCCCTGTTGCTCGTGCCATCCGAGCAGCTGGTCACCCCACCTGGGAGAGAGGCAGCTTGAGAGACCAAACACCCAGACATGCAACCCTGCACAGCAGCCCAAAGGAGGGGGTTCAAAGCCACAGAATCAGAGACAGAGCGTATCCTGTGTGGGTTTGACACGTTCCAGGATAACTACATTCAATAAAAATCATGCTACAAGAGACAGAACAAAATGGGTAGGAGATCTTTCATTAATATCTTCCCTAAAGTAATCTTTTTCTGGTGATGATACTAATAGACTATGCATTTTATTTACAGACTTTCTGAAATATTACCTCTGCAGATTAATAAAATGTACCCTAAAAGTGCAATTTAAGGAATTAATTCTGCTGAACTTCTCCTGTTTATTTAGAGAAATGAAAACAAGTACTGTAGAAGTTATTTTATTTCATTCCAGAGCTAGCTGAAACATCAAAGGAACCTGCATTGCAGAGGGAAATTTTAATCTTATCAACATTTCTGCCTGTCATTTTATCCAAGTTGAGCAATAAAATATCAGCAGAGTAATTCAAGCAAATTTGAGCAAGCTCTGCAATATCCCATCCAAATATGTTTTTAGATAAGAGCAGCAGTGTATTGGAAGTAAACTCCCATATACGATTTTCACAAATCACGTCACAGAAAATGATCATAAAAATGGTTTTGTTTGAGGTGATTGCTTAAGTGCACAGCTCCATCTCAGGGCCAGATTAACTCTAAGTGCAAATGGTCTGGACTGCAGCTCCAGTCAGCGCTCAGGGCTCAGGCAGTGCCTGCACAGTGGCACAGCAGGGATAGCTGTGGCCTGCCACCCAGCAGATATCCACAGCAGGGCAACACAGAGAGAGGTGGAGGCACATTTCTCATCAGACTCCTCTGACCAAGGCTACCCTGCTGGGGAGGGTTTTCAGTGGGTTTCAGGTGGGCTGGGTCTCTCTGCATCATGTCCCAAAGCTGCCAGGTGAGACCCACATCTGCCACCATCTCAGAGAGACATTGTCAGCCTCACTTCTCCAGGACAAAGGATGAACTCACAGCCAGCCAGGACAGGATGCTTGTGTGGCTGCACCCAGTGATTGCAAACCCAGCACTAAGGCAGTGATAACCCCACAAAAATGTATGGTGTATATATGTATACCAGCACTATGCCCTATAATTAATGTTATTTTTTTTTCTTCAGTTAGTATTCCACTCTTAAAAACACTCAATCTATTTCTGGATAGATGTATACCTACCCTAGCTGCTACCCATTTAACCAAATTACACTTTGTCTGCCAGAATGAAGAGCTCTCTACCATGACATTTTTGATCACCAGCTCTGATTCCACAGACATAAGCAACAACTATATTGATCCAGTGACTGAATAAGAAGTATAGGTGTCTTGTACTTACTAGATGAGCTCTGGCCACTGTTCAGACTATAGAGACTTTCCAGAGAGTCACTGGTTTTTAGGGAGACCTTCTCAGTGTGTGTTCCACCACCAGGATCACTGTCTTCTTTTCCCTCTTCATTCTTTAACACAAAAATCAAATGTTAACCCCCAAGAGAATTTTTTGTTTGTTTGTTTTAAAGCATCATTGGAGATCAGCTCATTATTACACTTTATTAATAATTCTTTTGTGAGAGAAAGCATTTTAGAAGTGCATGCCTGGTACTAACCATGACCAACAGTCACCCCTAGTATTTTATGATCCTGAAGAAATTCCCTCTTGATTTTGCCCCACTCTGCTCAAACAGCTAAGCTAGGAAGACTGCAACACACCATGTCAGAGCTGAAAACTTGTAAAGGGAAATTTGTGGGCAGCCTGATAAGATTTTGTCTGCTTGTCTCAGAGGAGGAAATATAAAGCTCAGTTCTGAAAGCAGGTGGTGAAGAGCTGGCTGCCACAGCTGTGTTTGGCTCTGAAGATGGTGGTTGCTTGGTGGCAGGCTGGGGACAGCTTGCACACACACTGGTGTGCTCCAGCACCGTGCTCACCACACTGCCCAGCATTCACCCCGTCCTCGAAACCCAGGGCATTTCAGAATTAACAGGTACATGTTTCTCTCACAAAGTCTAATGGTCTATGAAATTGGCCCCTTGAGTTTATCCCAATAAATCACACCTCAGGAATCACAGCCTGTTCAAAACAATAAGATCCATATTTCAGTCACAGTTAAGTTAGAGACGATGTAACAGATAAATGAAACAGGGATTATCTTTCAAAGGGAGGGACTTTTCAGTAGAATTCATCATGTTGCCAGTGCATGTGGTATCCTGATGCAACTGAAACTGCCTTCAGCACATGGTATTTGGGGAAAAATTAGTTATTCACCAGCTAGATGATGAAGCAAAGTTGGCAGTGTATGTGTGAATTAGAGACCCATACAGGTATATATCAGGCAGAGCACTGAAATGTAGAACTATACTGGTTTTCAGCAAGAACTGTGGTTGTTACAGCAGCCAGCAGCATAACAGATTAATCAGGAGGCTGGTATTGATTGTCATCATCTCCTGCAGGAACAAAGATCATGCTACATGTGTGTCCAACCAGATAATCCATTGAATTTCTGTCATGGGAATTGTTGCTTTAAATGTGCAGAAAGGAAACACAAAAATATAATATAAAGATCATTGATTGCACTTTAGAAAAAAAAAAAAAAAAGAAAAGAAAACTAAACTAATGAAATACGGATCCTTGTCTTGGTCCTCCAAAAGGTATTTAAAGGTATCCTGTGAAAAATTATTTTCTACTTGTGACATTCCTCATTGATTTTCCTTACTTACTTGAAACTGACACATGAGATAGGATGCAGACTAGCTGGATTTTTTTAGGATTGTTAAGTGTGACAAGTTTTTTTTTTCTTATGGTTTTAAATTTTGTAACTTATTATACTTATATAATAAGTACTTATACTGTTATACTTAACAGATACAAAGTACTGAGAAAACAGGGTTTTCAATATGTGCAAGATTGAAACATTATTTTTTATGTTTAATAAAGATAGTTTCACTTAGATAAGGTAAAAGGAGATAAGGCATATGAGTTGGAATTCTCTAGGATGCTGGCTGACCTTTACAAAGTGGACTTCAGAAATAATTCTTGTATCGGGAGATAAATTCTTCTAATTAAGCTTTTTGTACACACTGAGCATCAGACTGATTATGGGGCTCAACCAAAAGTCCCTTGTGTCCACATGATGAATTTTTTTTTGTGCTCATATACACAGGCTCATACAAGTGCTCTTTGAGGAAAAAGCAAAATTAAATGAAGTAAAATTCTTAGGACTCTCTTGGGCCCTTACTGTGTGATTTGTGTGTACACTAAAATGCACATGAAAGAGCAGGTACATACCAAAAGCTGGCTTAATTCAGTATGTGTTGCTACCTTGGCTTTATGGTTTGTCACAACTGAGGACAGTTGAAACATGAACAGAAAAAATGCACATAATATTTTTACTACTTCACATGTATTTCCAACAAACACAAGGCTCTTAGGCTGTATTTACCATCTCCTCAGAGAGTGCCTTGATGTATTTTTTACCCATCTTTTTCTTCATGGTAAGTGAAATGGCTCTCATCTTCTTACTCAGACTTCCTCCATTGTTTGCTGCTTTGATTTGTACTGCTTCCCCAATGTCACTTATAGTCTCCAGCTCAGATATCTGTTTTGAAATCAGAAAGTAAGCAATAACTCACCACAAAAATAAAACACAGCAAGCTGAAGCAGAAATTACAGGGAACTATTAAGTACACTAACACAGTTAGCATGACAATATTCAGCCATGGCCATTTTCCTTGGAAGCTGTGTACCTAAAGAGGTTTGCAGCTCAATACTCTATGTATGAATGACAGAAAGAAAATATATTTTATGGTAAGTAATGTTGTTTCCCATTATTTATTGTCCCTAATATCAATAAGAATTGAGGGAATTTTTGCAGAAGTCTTGAAACAAAAGTGAGACATCTGTGGGTTACTTGTAAAGTGCTGGTTACTTTGGTCATGCACCAATGTGAATTGCAAGGGGTTTATTTAATTGTTTCTATTTTCACATCAAAGTGCCAAAGTTTAGGTGGGATTCTCTTGGGGTTTTTGTTTGTTTGTTTGTTTGTTTTTGGGTTTTTTTTGTTTGGTTGGTTTTGGTTTTTTTTGTTGTTGTTGTTGGGGTTTGTTTGTTGGGGTTTTTTTCGGGTTTGTTTTTTTTTTTTTTGTCAAGGCCTCAATCACTGAACAGATGCAGGTATACAATAAAGTTCTCAGCACTGCAAAATTTATACTGTCGCTTCCCAATGGTTTTGCATAACTGTCATGGGAAAGTGAACTGCAGAAATTTAAACTTTGTGTTCTACAGACCTCAGCTGAATCATCTGCCTTTGATATCGAGTGATGCCTGAAACGGTCAAAGCTCCCAAAGCTGCTCGTGCGCTGCAAAAGAAGAGAAGAAAACCTTGACTCACTGGTGCTGTTTTGCTTTGTTCTCTTATTAAGACTTAAATAAAACTGTCAAGCCACCTGTTGGTGTTAAAAATCCCTCCCATATCAGTGGACCATGAACTGCTGCATCCAGCTAGAAACAAAATATGAGGTGACTGTCGGGGAAAAGAATTATGACTGTACAGGCAGAAGTAGAAAAATAAGTAAGAGAAACAATACTGCTTCAAATACTAATTAGGTAATGGATATGATTATGAGTTCTTCTACATCTGTTTCACATTACTCATGTATGTAAATAACCATGCATTATTTGCAGGTAAGAAAGACTTGTTTATGAGTTTAAAAAAAAAGGTGTCATCATAAATATGATACAAGCAATAGACTTGGTTGTGGTGGTGTAAATTGTGGCAATTTATACAATGTATTTTTGTGGCTGGGAAGACAATTTATGATTCTTTACCATCAGGAATGAGCAAGGACTGCTGAGGATTATGAATACATCTCGTCCAAAATGCACACATTGCAAAGGGAGTAAGTAACAGATAATCAGGCAGGCCTTGTGCTTTTCTTCCCAATTTTGCAATTAGAAGTTCTGATTTTTAAACATAGGTGGGTACAATTTTCTGCCAGTTTTACTTGGCTTAACAAATTTGCATCACCTGGGCTGTGCATTATGAGACAGTGAATGGATTGCTCTGACTTCTAGTTTTCACTCTTTTTGCATGTGGATAAATGACATGGGAAGGAGGGAGGTGGCACAGCAGATTTTGAGGAGTGGGTCATACAGAAATACCTGTCAGACATGCTCAGGCAGAGCTGCCTGACTCTGCTCTGCCCATGGGGGCAAGATGCATAAAATTGGCATTGATGCCAAGTAGGGAGTCTGTTTAAGTGTGGCCCCAGAAACAGCAGAATTTGGACATCTATCTACTCTACAGTGTCTTTAAGAGCTTGTTTTATATCTTCACCAATACTCACAGCTAGATCTAGAGTGGCTTGGGTTTTTTTAAGTACTTCCCTCTTCCATACTAAATGAAAATCTTTAATGCAGTATGAGAGCTCTTGAGCAGGGTTCACTATTATACATGAGGCAATATAAACTCAGTCTATTTTGAGTATTCAAAATCCCCCCTGGAGAAAAAAACACTGAACAAAATAGTAAACCACAAAGTAAATACATTCTGTCTGATTTAATAAGTGATTTCAGAGTATCTGGGCTACAGCTTTTCCTGTATTTATTCATCCTTTTGCCTTGCCCATGTGATTTCAGCCAAACTAGTTCCTTGTTCCATTGCTTTCTTCCCCCACCCCCAGCCACATGAGTCATATTTGCATCTCCCCCAGATTTCTAAAGCACCCACTGTGCACTTTTCACCTGGCATCTCTAGCTCCCTCCTTTTGCTATCAATTCAGGAACTTCACAAAAGACTTGTGAGCTCCCAGCTTTCCTGTTACAGAGTTCCAATCTTCCCCACCAGGCAAGAACTGTCATGAGGCAGCCTCAGAGGCAAAAGGGGTAGAACATCCTTTGGCCAACAGGAGAGGAGGAGCAAAGCACTGTTTTGGGAGCCAGTGCCTTTGCCTGCCTTCACACTGCAGGCACACTTAGTGCTGGCATGGACCTGCTTCCAGAGAAGTTAAGGGGGAATCCCTCCTTGATGTGTTTCTCAATTTTCCCAAACTTATTTATTAACCAGTTCTGCCACCACCCCCAAAAAAATGAATATGGATATAGCAGTGGGAGCCTGAGCAGAGTCAGATGGAAGAGAAAAGTCTACTCATAATTTGGCTCCTTATTCTAAGCAGTGCAGATTAAAAGAATAATAACATCCTCTTTCTCCCCTTGCCCTATATTTCTGGGCACATCTAACCTGAAAAATATTTCCAGGCAAAGGTTATTTGAAGAAACTGACCCAGATTTGTGAATATTTTTGGACAACTATAATGACATTTACTATTCACTGAGGGAAATAAAAAGAAAATACAAAAATCACACAGCTCTCCTCTTAATTGATTGTAGAATCTCTGTTGTCTAAACACTGTGGTTTATTTGTTTGTTTTTACATTGTGGAACTGAAAATTACTATTTGAATTGTACATTTAATTTTATCTAAAATTCCCATAAAGAGCTTTGCTATTAAATAGATGAAGAACATCCTGTGACAAGGGGTTAGCTCAACAGTATGATATAAAACACAGCCCTGAGGATTATGGTCCTATTAGACAGGATTAACACCTTTGACTAGCTTGTCAGCACAGCCAAATGTGCCCTGCAGCACAGACCAGGAGGGAGAAGGGAGGCTGGGATTCACAGCAACACTGGGAAGGGAAAGTATAAAATTGTCTCAGCAATCTCTAAACATACACTGACCTTTCTGTTGCATTCCAACACGTCAATATGTCAAGTATGAATAAGTGTATATTAAAGTGCAGATGTGCTGGAAATAGTTTAAAAGGAACAAGAGGGAAAACATTGTTTAGTGTTGGTCTTACCTATAAACAGCTTGGGCACAGTTATTCTTTTTTGACCCTGGAAACAACCTTATATCCTACACGTGCAGGAGCCTGGGGCTATTTGGTAGTGTACTTCAATGCTGCTTCATCCTTATTAAATATTAATAAGGGTTACAGGATGATTTCCACTGTTCTAGATAATGGTGTTGCTGCACTGGAGAGCACTGAATAGGGCTGCTTCAGCAGTTCTCTATACTAACTTTTTCCATTAAGTAATCAATAGGCACCACCTTTTAAAAATGTATCCAACCCCATTATACTGATAACGAAAAGCAGATTTAGGAGCTCCTGGCTGCAAAGGGAATGGGACTATTACTTTCAGTAGTGTCAGTCACTGCATTAGTGTCAGGGAACACCTACTTTGTGAAGATATGGACAGGCCTTATTTCCAGGTGAAGGGAAGCTTTTAAAGTAAATGCAAAGCTACTAAGAGAAAATACGCTATTGACTTTTGATACCAGGATTCAGCATCCTATAAAGTTAAGTGGTTTTTCTGGCTCAATTCATGCAAGAGCTACCCAGGGATATGTTAAGCAAATATGAATTTGCTCAGTAAAATCTAATGGAGGCATGGGCAGAGGGAGAAACAACTGTGTTTTCCCGCACAAGGACTGATCAAATAATTTCTATAAATCAACGCATTAACTTTCATCTCTTCCCGCTCAGTATTCCAAAGTAGCATATTAGAAAATATCAAAGATACTTTTCAGTATTTGAAAACCTTCTTCCTGCTCCTATATAATTTATTCCTTGAAATCCAGGAATTTTAAATAATCCCTTTAAAGGGATAAGTGCTATGTAATTGTTGTTTATTTTAATTTGGACAGTCTGCAGTTGATTGTCTGATTTGACTGTAAATAGCCTATCATTTTCCCTAGAAAATAATATGGTATGGCATGCAAATAGTAGGACAACAACAGGTTCTGCAATCCATGTTCGTCTGTTATGAAATATCCTTCCCTTGTAGGACATATCATAGGATAAGTAAGTTCTTGTCTGCGACAAACTAGTCAGAGCTTCCCTGTGTCTAAAAACAACCTTTGAGCCAAAACTGATTGCAGTTATCCCGATAAATAATCATTATGGGAGATATCCATCCCATATTTTTCTTTAGACAATTCACACTGCTCAGCAATGTGGTTGCCTGCTGTCATAAATTCTGGCCCATTATATTTTGCTTCAAGTCCTATTCAAAATATCTTTTAAATCCTGCATGTGTCAAAGGCTTTGTACTGACCCTCTCACACAAGTAAATCTCTTCAAATTCTTCCGTGCATTTTAATTTTCAGCTTCCATTCATCCTTAAACTACCCAAACCATGTAAGCTGTATAGGGGCAAACGTGGACATTGGAAGTAATAAAAAGGGAGCTCAGCATGTTGCTCAATTTCCTTGCCTGCCACAGACACTTGTCTTCTTCCCTCTTTTTTGAGAGCAGACACAGCAGCCCTCAAGAGAACAGCCTGTTCTTGCTGCTCTGATTGATGGAGATAAGTGGAGATCAGGATTTGATTCGTTTGTTCTATTCCCTGATGGTTCTAGTCCCCTCAGAAGGAGGAGACCACTCTGAGAATGAAAGAGTTACCAAGTAGGGAAGAATATTTCCACTCTGCTAGCTTATCTTCTTGCATAGATAATCAAAAGAATTGTCTCCTACTTTCCCAGATGGCAAGATAGCAATTTATAGCTTTTTTGGATGTTCTGTGGAAAAAAAACCCACAAACCAAACACCACCAAAAAAATCCTCACTTCTGTATAAAGAATGAGAATTTGCATAAAAGATTAAGCATCTCTCTAAAGGGCAAGGGAAGCAACAAAAGAGAAAACATCATGACCTCTGTACCACAGGGAATTTTTCCTATTTACACATTAGTTATACATACGGAACTTCTGACCACTAACCAACACATTAATATAACTTTATAGCCCACATGAAACGCGGCCTAAACCTTGCACTTCACCAGTCAAAAGCAATAAAAAAGATACAGCTTGTTCCTGCTAACTCAAATAGAGCAATCTACTGAAATGGCATTTTTAACTGGCTTAAAAATGACTCTATAAAAGACTGGTTGTTATCATGGCCTGGTGTTCAGTAGCTGCATGGACGTGGGGGAGAGAGGGGAGCAAAGTGGACTTTGAACAGAACTGCCACCATGAAGCCTCAGATCAAACACCCTAATTTTAACAGTGGAAAAGCAAAGCTGAATTTAAAAAATGAGTTAATCATATCTAACACTCCTCCAGGTGAACAAACCGCGCTCTCCAAAGTAAACACTGAGCAGCTGTTTTATCAGTGCCTCTAAGTGGTACCAGCCTCGGTGTCTCAGCCTTAAATCCCTGCTGACATGGGGCACGGAGTTCCCAATAACCCAGTTAGGGTCAGCACTAGATTCCCAGTCTCCAGTGCTTTCCAGGGGCACCTTGCCCTGGGCAAACACTAGGGCAGCTGAGAGAAGGGCAGAGCTGCTGTTCCTGAAGTTAAACGAGGGTGGGGTTTTTTTGCAAGGTCTGTAAGTCTTCCTTTGGAAGGGGCAGCCATGTAGGACATCTGAGCAAAGAGGCAGTTTGGTCTGGCAAAAAAAATGTGCTGTGTTGATTAAACAACTTTGTGAGGGACTAAATAAGGAAGCAATTTAGGAAATGCCAGTCTTAACACTCGGAAAGTTTTGTGCAAGGGACTAGTGCAAAATGTTCAAGGAGGGGAAGGGACCTGACTCCACTTTCTTTAAATGCACATTGACCCTGAGTTTTGAGCACCATCATTCCTGCCCAGTTGCTGCAGAGCATTCCCAGTTCCCAATGAGAAAAGTCACTCCAAGTGCTCTTCTGGCAGTCTGTCCAATTCTGGGAGTGTGCACACAGGTATTTGCAATAATTATGTAATTAAGACTTTATTATTTATATGACATTTAATTAAAAGTGACTTTCAGTGGCACACAAAACCATGAAAAGAAAATGACTTTAAAAGAAGGTTAAGGATGTGTGACAAACTCGGAGGAGCTATGAAAATGACAGTTAAGGATTTGGCATGATGTGCACTTCCACCTCCCTGCTATCCTTTTTCGACCCTTCATTCACACATGGGCAGAAACACCGAGGGATGAGCCTTGAAATCCACCCTCCACAAAACCATCACTGCAGTAGAGGGGAGCACTGCCTGAGTAAAGGCTGGTTAAACACTACATAAGCATTGCAGGCTTTGATCTTTAATCCCTTAAATACCAACATCTTTCCTCTCCTGAAACTTCCTCCTCTTCAAACCCGCAGAATTCACAGACGAATTCTCACATTTTAAAACCAAATCACCTAGCAGCTTCAATTAAAGTCCTTTCCCTGCTTACTTAAACAGCATGATTTTAATAATGCTGCATGTTATTTAGGTCCTGACCTTGCAGGGTTTTGCTGGATTTCCTGTGTGAGAGAAATTACTCACAAGCATGTTTGTCTCAATTGAAGACAAAAATACATATGCCCGAAGAGGAGCTGAGAAGAATCCAGCCCCAAAAATTCAGTTTTACAGGGACCCCCAGCACACTCACAAGTGGGGCAACCAGCAGGCACTGGCAGAGGAGGTGGGAATCTGGCTGTTCAGTGGAAGATGTTCCTTCAAACGACCTTCCGGATGAAAACAAGATTAAAAAAATAACCTTTAAGCCACGGTCAAGCCTGACCATCCCAAAAGCTCGTTTGTTCTTTTTCTGAAGAGTAAGCAAACTTCAAAAAGCCCTTACACGAGTCTCACTGCCCTGCTGCAGTCTTACCCTTGACAACAGGTAATGACCAACAATAAGCTAATTCCAAGAAACTTGGGGGAGGGGGCCAGAAAGAGAGTTAGTTTTTATTACTTTTAAATGAGTGTTTGATACATCATCTTGGTTCCTCTGATTAATGTTCGCAGCAAACTCAGCCATTGGAGTTGTAATGTTTCTGCAAGCTTCCCTACAGCAAAGCCCAGCCATTAATTCAGTGGCATATGTCAGCTCAGCAGAGCAAGGTCACTCTTCTCTTTCAAGGGGAACCTTTTTAGAAATAATAAAACTGACAGAAAGTTCTTTTTTGCATGCTTTATGTCACCTGAGGTTGAGTGCTGCAGTTAATATCACAGAGCTTATAAACATTCCCATCTTCAGCAGTCTCCAAACCCACCGGGCTCTTAGAACCTCAACATTTTTTTTTTTTTTTTTAAGTAATATAGTGACAGCTTTATGCAGGGCAGATATACAGTATGTAATCCTAAATGAGTAAAAAGTAAGTAAAAAATGAACAAATCTTTTCTTGGGCATTTTAGAGGAGAAATTTTGGAAGACACTAAGGACTGCTGATACTGCAGGATGTTAGTGCTTAGAGAAAAAGATGTGGGATTAGGGATTTTATCTCCGTGGATCCTTGCATCTTTGGATGAAGGGAGGAAATTTTAAAATGCACCAGTCCACCTTGTTTCCATGTCATTGCTAACTGATACTGTATAGGCATGTGATGTAAAGAGAGTCCAAATTTAATTGATCTATTATGGAATGATTTTGAATTTGTAAGATGTCCTAGTCATCTGCTATGATAACTAACTGCAACTGGAACTTATTTATCGGGGTACAAATATTATGGAACATGATAAATAAAATAACTAGCTGAAGAATAAGATCCAAACAATAGGCCATTTTTCCCCCTCATTATCTCCCTTCAGACATCCTGACTACACTTGATTAATGAATCCATAGTGAGATTAGCTGAAATTGCCTTAATGGAGATGCACTACAGTAGAGAAGCAAAATTCAGTGCAGTATCTATCATCAGTCACTGTGAATTTGAGTGCTTCATCAGATCTATCTGTCCATTTATTTAAATCATTTTTATATTGGAAAACAAAGCAAAAAAAACCAACAAATAAGTAAAATACTAGGTTAATTAGAGTGGGTTAACTTTTGACTGCTATGAAATGTAAACTAGGGTCACCATTTTTGCTCTTTCTTGTGTCCTCCCTTGTCAAATGGCTGTGTTCCAATGTTGGATTGTTGTCATCCATAGCCAAAGTTATCCTTATTGTCCAGTTGAAGAAAGCAGATGTGGCACTTCACAACAGCTTCTCAGGCTTCAAAAACTGGACATGCTCACACAATTTATGCCTGGGAATCCTAAATATGATCCTGGGAATTTTGAACTCATACGTTCAGCAAGCTTTTGGTTTTATATGGAAGCTGAAAGAAGGTTGTCAGTTCAGGGTTTCCATATGATTTGGGAGTGTGTAAGAATCCTTCTTAGTGCACAAGTTATAATGTATTAAATTCCATGTTTGCTTTGTAGTGCAAGATCTATAATTGCAATCCTAGGGGAAAACAAAAATAAATCTAGGAATCTGAAGATATCATTCTGATTCTGTTAAGGTCACTCCAGAAAAGGAATTAATACAATCAACAGCTCACCAGGGTACCAGTAAGGGCACATCAATTCCCCTTTCTCAATTTGATTATCTCTGTGGCATGAGTTGTGATCACAGCTCGGTGGAAAACTACAACTTAATTTCATGAAAAACAAGTGTACCAGGTGCCTGAAGTGTGTTTTCATTCTGACACATGAGAAGAGTGAGACTGAGCATTTTCCCCCTCCCCTGCTCCAGCAGCCTCCACGAGAACCACACGTGGTGGAGAGATGCTCACCAGTGCGGTGCCGCTCCTGAGGCAGCGACACCAGTGAGGGCTTTGAGGTGTTCTTTGAACCCCGATTTAAGGACAGGCTCCAAATCCTACTGAAATCAGCCCTATCACTGCAAAGGGAACTCTACCAACTACATTATTTTAAGCTATCTTGAAGGGGTAGAAAGATGTTGCCTCTTCCCGTTCCTTCAGATACCGGCTAAAATCGCAAACACAAAGACATTTTCAAACATTTTACCACAATTACCAAGATATATTAGTCAAGCAAATGCAAACTCCATTACAGAGACAGGAAGAAAATAATGTAAACATGCCAGTAATCAACATCAGAAGAGCTCTGCCACATGCTTGTGCTAGAGCTGAATGCCTGCTCTACCATCATCAGCCATTTCATGCAACCTCTCCACAGGTTCTGAGCTGCTCAACCATCAGTGAACCACGTCCCCTTTCCAGCTTTTTGAAGTGGTTTTTGAACATTACATCTGATCTTAAAGAAGGAGGCAGAGAGACATAAGTGTAAGAGCAAAACAGCACAGCTGTGGCCAGTGAAACCACTCAGGAGCAGTAGAGGCCAGCATCCCCTTTGCACAGGTGCAGGCAGCACAGGAAGCCACATGAGCTCGCTCAGCTGGCTCGGCCACTGTTGTCCCCTCCTCACACATCTGCTTTGGGCTCTGCTGTTGCTAAGTGAAGCTGATTTCTTTGTCTCATGGCTGCAGCCTGTCAGTGACACATCTCCATCTCTGTCTCAAACATAATAGTACAGAGAAGACATGAGACTGCAGCGTGTTTTCTGGTTGAGCAGAACTCCTCTGGTGTTTATCCTCTCCCGGAAGAAGCCATGGGTAGCACTGCAGAAAAACCTCAAGCCAAATACTCAATTATTCAGGGACTCATGTCCCACTTGTCCTTCAACATACCTGGAAGAACAGCAAACCTACCACAGCTTCTGATGAGGCCAGCATGGACAAGTAAAGGAACTCTCACTACTTACAGTTCTTAAGGAAGTGACCATTCAGCACCTCATGGAAATCAAGTTCAGCAGTGTTAGGTTACATGGCTGTTCTTGTGACGCTGATAAAAGAGATTAAAACAAAGAAGGGTAGGAAAAGGACTAAAACTCCTCCCAGAAGACATAATGGTGCAAACCATCAGGTCACTAGAGCTTCTGGCCAGAGAACACTTGCCAGCTTCAGTGCTGGGTGATGAGATAGAAGACCCTTTGCTCTTGAATTTCAGCTTTCCAGAACATGTTATGACTGGCAGTTAAGCAGCCTGAAAACTCTGTACAGGTGAAGTCATTATCCAAATTTCTGTGTATCCATGCAATAAACTAAAGTATGAAAGTATGGAGAGGAAAAATAGCAGAAAGGTATTTATTGTGCATAGTCAAAAACTCAGCTTCCCTGAAGAAGTCTCCAAACTTTTCCACAGGCTGGAATTTCACTCTAAGGTTTAAGAAGGAGAAAAATAGTAAGAACATGCTCTTGGGTGCAATGCAAGGGGAATAATTTTTTTAAAAAAGCTACAGGGTTTAGAGTAAGCATACCACAGAAGAGATTTCACTCACAAAAGAAGATAAATGGTTATTCATTTTCCTGTGGAATAACAACAGGCATACAACACACCTCTGATTCATGAAAGAAAGTTTTCCATTAGGATGGTTTCAAGGATATACGATATGCTAAATATTCAGAACATATATAAGCTGTAGCCTGGTGCCAAGCAGCAAATGTTGAGCAAAACCACTGACACTGCCAATTTGTGGAACAGAATATAACTGTTTCTAACAACTGGAGTAACTGCTGTTTTTGTTGCAGCCTTTCGGCAGAGAAAGCTTAAGGCATATTGTGATTACAGAGACCCAGAAGACTTTTTTTCCCCTTCTCAGGAGTGGGTATTCCCAGCAGGTTCTACCCACATAGCAAGGGATTGATTCTTCTGGCTGAAGTGTTTGTGGCCACCCAGAAAGTGCCTTTACAGCTGCCAAGTGATGGCTTTATGACAGCTTTTGTCTGAATTTACGCTGTGACATAGATTGCTAGACGAATATGGAAGTACAGGAAACTGTAGGCCACATCCTCTGCCAGTCCTGCCTATCTATTGTCACTGCTTTTTTACCAGCAATGACAGGTATCCTGACCAATGTTTACTTTGGGGTATTTTGGTTTTCCTAGAAACACAGCAAGTAAGTCAACTGCTCTTAAGCCACTCTTAATGAATTAGGAGTCAGCTAATGCTGATTTATGTCACCTTGGTAGTTGTGCTGTGTTACGTATCAGAGAGCAGAATTATAAATGCTGTGGCTGATAGTCTGGTTTCTAAAAATGCCTGGATAAGGTGGTTCAGACAGACTTTTTGAAATGTTCCTACTTGCTTAAGAAAACAAACAAAACCCTGGATTTGTTACTGTAAGCAAAATTAATATTAATGTGTAAATATTCTATTCAGAAGGTTGCGCTCACTTGTTTTAAAATATTCTGCTCTTAAGGACTTAAGCCTGGCTAGTGAAGGAAACCAAGACAGGGAAGAAACAAGAAATTAAATGAGTACTGTGCAAAGTTGACAAAAATGTCAAAAGATGCTTTAATCAAGGGAACACACAAAATACATCAGTACTGGAACAGGCCACAGATATAATTTTTCCTTTGTAGCAAAAGCTAGCCAAGAGTTGTGAGAGTCCTTAATGAGACTATGTCTTGATGTGAGCATCAAAATGGGGAGTCTGGTCATCCTGATCAGCCTCCTGCCAAGGGCCAGGTGAGAGGTGGCTGTTCTTCCCCACAAACACTCTGGACCTTTACTTCCTGCTGAGCAAACAAAATTCCTCAAATTTCAATAGCTTTCTAGAAGAGATATGTTAACATATATGTTAAGACACAACTTTCTGAAGCTGCTCATGAAAATAAAGAATAAATAGCTGATGACTGAGAAGCATGATGATAATATAAGTAAAGAAAAAGCAGAAGTAAGAGAAGCAGTATGGTTGTAGAACCACCCACTCACACAAGGAAAATAACCCAAGGTTCACTTTAACCTTGTTCCAGTATTTTATGAAGCCTAGGGGAGACAGAAAACACTTTCTGAATTGTCACCTGCAATCCCTCCTTTCCCCATCTACACACACATGGTTTTTACAAGTATCATTATTTTTCTCTGAACCCCCCCACTAAAGGCCCACAGGTATTTACACCACAAACCAGGTTCTTAAAAATACTTCCCAGATGTTGTCATCTGTTCCTGCTTATTTACCAGAGCTCAAATGGATTTTGACAAACAGTCTTTGCTCAAGAGGCAATGCAGTAAAACCCTTTAATGACAGAACTATGTGTCATCTTTGCCTATAAGCATAAATTTGCACAGCGGGCAGTGCGGTGAAAACAGCTTATCATCAACTCATCACCTCTCATCATTGTTAGAATGAAATGCAAATGGAAACGAACATCACTTCAGTCATGGTTGTGAAAATTAGCATCTGTGACATTAGCAGTGGCTCATTTATTATGCACTCAAAATTTCAGGGGGAAAGAAAAGAATATAAAACTTCATAACTCTACCAGTCTTTACCTTTGAAATAAAATTAAAACCTTCAGCTTTCCCCACTCAAGGATAAATCCTAGTTAATATTCATTAACACTGAGCAATCTCTTCACTGCAGATCTTGTCCTACAGAAGTTCTAATTATGTCTCGAATTATTTTTGGTGTTTAGATTTGCTGTACCTATTTTCTATTTTCTTTTCTTTGATAAGTATTCCCCACTGGAGAGGCACGAGCCACGGTCCGAGAAAAATGCAGCACCAAAAAACTTGCTTATAGCATCTGTCTGCATTACAGGCTCCAAACACTTAGGCAAGCAATAAACTTTACTCTGATTATCCTGCTGAAATCAATGGGATCACAGCTAATTTATTCATTTAAGTCAGAATCAGGATCAGGCCTTTTGTGAAGAAAATATAAAAAGGTGAAATTCTGGCCTCAAGTCTATGGCAAAAATGTGCATTGATTTCTGCAATGTCAGGGTTTCATTTTAAGCTTATAAAAAGTAAAATTACTGCTATGAAATTGTACTAGGGAACAAATTTGCATATTAAAATGTTTCCTCCCGTTGGATTTGCCACTCTTTTCTCATAACCCTGAAAACAAATAATGGTTTATCACCTAAGTAAGCAAATATTGATTTAATTAGAAGCTTGGACATCTTTTTGCCTAAACAAAATGCAGAGGCATTGACCCTGAATTGTCTTACACACCAGAAGTAAACTGAGTTTAAAGCACCAAGTGCATTTGGAAGCAGAATAAGGAAACAAAAACGTCTCAAACCTTTAGCATAAACATAGATCAACTGTCATGTAGAATAATGACACAAGACTTTCTTCAGTCAAGCCAGAAAAAATGGCACAAAGTCGACTTTGCTTCACGTTGAAGTAAAGCCAAGAGTCATCAGGCAGTTCTCAAGTTTGCTGTGTCCGGAGGAATAGGGGAGAGAGAGAGAGAAAGGAGTAGGTTCTGCCCAGCACATTACATGTGCTGGCAAGTGGGCAAGACAATGCAGGGATATTTTACAGATTATTTGCACCTGGACAAATGTGTAAAGCAGTGCGAAGTGGAATGCAGAATAGCTGTGAAGTGCTTTAATGGGGTTTTATGTGTATGCTGCTGCCTGAAGGGTGTACAGAAGAGAAGGCTAGAACCTGTGTAATTTGAGTGTTTTTTTCTTACCGTCATTCTAAATCTGCTTCATTCCACTTCCCAGATGCACTGACATCTGTAACATTGTAAGGCTCAGAGAGGCTGAAATCCAGGTGGTTTCAGGACTCTTTCTTTCATCCTCCAAGTCAACTGCTCTCCTCCTCCCCAGCTCTCTGAGGGGTGCTGGGACAGACTGTACAGACCCAGAGCTGAAGCACATCTAGGACATGTGTCCTTGCCCCACCTGCTTTCCCACTCTGCCACGATCCAGGAGTGCAGGAGCCACACGCTGTCCCTGCAGTGAGCCACTCCAGCCATCAGCGTGACCATGGACCTCAGGGCTTTGTGCAAGACCTACTTTGTCTGACCTCACCTGCCCACAAATAATTCTGCAGCTCTGAGCAGCTGCACCGTGTAAACCAAGCTGTGTCTCATCTGGCAGAAATTAAAGGAGGGCAGGTAAGGACTCCCTGAAGGGAGGGATGGGAGATGCACACGTTCTGCTGTGGTAGAAAGTCATTTAAGGTCCTGGATAGACAGGTTACATCAGATAGGCTTGGAATAGAGAGCTTCAACCCTTCAACTGGTTGAATTACTTCAACATTAAGCAGGGTATTTTTAACCCTTAAGACTTTTCCTTTATAATTCAGCTTCCTAAGCTGTTATACAAGGTGTAAATGTGCACTACTGTGAACAGCTACAATGATAAACATTTGCAAAGGATCAGAATCCTTCCAGTACCTTTTTCAAATGCACTTCTGTCTCATTTTTCTCAGTTTTCGCTGGAATGACACCTGGTTTAGATGTCTTTTTGCCTAACAATGAATATTTATTTATATAAAATCATTCAGTAGTTATATGCATATCCATGAATACATAAGAACTGCCAGACACTGAAAAAAGTTATTAGCATGGCTGCAGCGCCACTGAAATCTTGCTGAATGACAAAAAAACCCCTGCAAAACTATTTTGTGGCATAGATTAACTTTTTCATAGTGTACAGTGAGAGTGCTAAAATAGATTTTTGTCTATGCAGCATCTAACACATCTGCAGAAGTCCCTTAAGCACCACAATAATAAATAAGGTGAATGAATTGCACATAGTGAACAGTGAGATACTGAACCTGTATTACTTCTGCATTGGTCATTGAACTGCCTACCTCCATGAGGGGCTTTATACAGGGACAGCAAATTGCCTTGAGAAAGGCTTTAACACTAGCCTTCTGTGATATTCACTTATCTTTATCAAAAGGCATTGATTCATGCCAGTATTCTTCACATCAGAAAGTAATAAAACCAAAAGAATCAAAAAGAAAATACTGGTGAAACACTCTAATTAACACACAGAAATTTGTACAGTTGTGGTAAAGACAAGTAGTCACCATGGTTAAGATTCAGTTACCTAAAAAGATCTTTTTGGTGTCCCCTTTGAGGGTCTAAGGCTGCAAACCTGATTTTGACTTTAATTTGAAATGAAAAACAGGCCTCATGGCTCTCTCACAGGTCTGTGTGGGTGTGTTGCAGACATTGGGATGTCTAAGGAGCCAAAGGCAAGGTGAGGTAGCCCAAGACCTGCCCAGTGATGATGGTATCATGCTGTGTGAGCATGAGGAGGTACCAAACGTGGCAGGCACAGAGCAGGACTAGCCAGGACGTGACCTACAGAGGTCACTTGTGAAATCCTGTAACTTCTCCAAGAGGTGAGGCCTTGTGTTCCATCTTACCCAACTCAGCGTTAAGCAACTTGAGTATTTACGTTGCTTCCCTGGGACAAGTTTTGAAATGTGCTACAACCAGCCAAGATTCCTGTTCTATGCAATGTGGGGCTGTCTGCTCCCCTGCCCTGATTGTGAGCAGCACATCCTGCAAAAGCATTCCCCTTGTGGAAAGTTTCTGTACAAAAATGGGCCTTTAAAAATAAAAATCAGACTATTGTTAAGGAATGCCTTATTTTGGAAGAGGAGAGTGGCCAAAACTGGCTTTTGAAAATATTTTAAAGACAGGGAAACAAAGCCCATTTCCAGAGTCTTTCATGGTAATTTCTTGTTTAATCTCTAATATAATTAGGTATTAATTATAATTCTTCCCTGCCATTAAAACACAGTATTATGAATGAGCAGAAAAACATGCATAACCAGCCAACCAGTGCAATGCTTTAAAAAAATATTAAAATGTGGGGGAAAATAGTATCAAAATCACTTCAAATCCATGGAAAAAGCCATTAATTTGAACCTTTAATGAGTCATGGTCTAAAATTGCAAGCACAGTCTACAAAAGCCAATGCTGTGTGAAACCAGAAGACCTCCTTGCTGAAACAATGTCTGCAGTAATCTCTTAGGACACAGAAGTCACTAAAGGAGGTCTATTCCCAAACAATGAGAAGGTGGATCTGTAAATTGGGGAACACCAGTTGTTGAGAGCAGAGAAATACTAAAAGGCTTTTCTAATTTCTTTGTTGAATTTTCAGCACTGATAAACTGAGGCAGAAATGGAGGCTGAAGTACTCAGGTTGAGCAGTAGCTGTTGCACTGCAGCCTTACACTATTCTACAATACTTGTACAACACAATGCACAGAGGTCATTTCTCACTCAATCCAGGGCAGGGACTGAAAATAAATTTTGAGCATCAGACACATCCTTATGCATCTTGCAAAACCCTCACTTCCTTTCTTAGAATTCCAGATTGTGGATAGTGTCCAGTGTAGCACATAGTCAGTTTACTTAGAGTATTTCTTTCAGACTGATATTTTAATGGTTCCCAGAGAAATTAAGATGACAAGCACTGATTGCCAAGTACCCTCTTCTCCTATGGTTCTGGTGAAGCAAAAGCAAATTTATTAAAACAAGGAACAAACTCAATAGCTTTTCTAATTTTTCACTGATTCTCACACCTCTTTTCTGGGACATCATTGGTTTATCATAGATGAAATGGAGAGAGGGGATTTTAGATGCCCATCTGCTAAAAGACTGATGCAGAGTATAAAACAACAAAGTGCAGCACCAGAATTCTTTAGCACAGCTATAGCAGCTTCACAATGATGATCCCTTGAAGTGGATCTTTACTATTATAAAGTGAGTATATGCAAACAGATTCCTGAGATTATAGCACCAAGGTACTTCCAAACACATAAAAAAATCCTGAAGCTAGGATTTAAGAGGAAAGCCTTGTATTAAAATTTGTTAAGAATTCCTGTTATAATTATTAATTGGCGACAAAAACGAGACATTCTTACCTTTGGCTTTTGGCTTTTCTCCTTATCAGACGCGTTAGATGGTTTTCTCTTCAGCATGTTTAACTCAGTTAATCCACTGGACGTGCAACTGCTATGAATTTGTAACCAAGCTAAGAGCAAGGGAAGGCACTCCGGACGTGTGCATTGGTTATGCAGTTCCTTTTTCTACCAGGATGTGACTTCACACAGCTGCCTTGTGGCATGGGGGAGCAAACTGAATTCTTCCTTTGGGGAGGGGGTGAGGAAGGAAGGAAGGAAGGAAGTGACGGGGGACAAGAAAAAGAGAGGTGCACCAAGGAGATGGGTTGAAAATTAGGGCAGGGGTCAAAGTAGAAATGCTTTAAAACTTATCTGCTGCTGTGTCACCATTAGCCTTTAGTAAGATTTTGGACAACCTCAAGAAAATCATTCTCTTTTCCTCTCTCAGTTTTTCTCTCCCTAGTCTTATGGCACTAAATGCATCTTTATTTCCACCAGTGCTGGGACTTGTGTGTGAAGAAGGTGTGCTGATATTCAGAGGACCAAGAACTATTATTGATATCAGATGTGAGCTACACTGTGGGTGTAATTGGCCCCTAACTCCTCCATTCCTCTCTTGGCTCTCCAGCAATGCAATAAAAGCAATGAGATTAAAGGTTGCTGTTTGGTAGAGAAGGGAATTATGTAAAGCCATCTTTTTCTTTTGCATGGTGGAATATTTTTTTTGCCGTTCATCACAGAACTGGGACTCCCTAAAACAGCATTTTTCAGTCCTCCATTTTCCTTGATTTGCTGAAAAAGTCACTGGGAGAAAAGGCAAGTCTGACAGAAGACTTTAAACAAAGAGGCTGAAGGAAATCACAGAGGTCCTCTACAACCTCTTGAAAAGCACCCCAAAAGCTAAACTACCTGAAATTCCTGCTTCATTTTGCTTGAAATTTTTTATCTTAGAGAAAAACAAAAGTCTTGAGCATCCTTAGTAAAACTTATTTGTTGTGAATCATAGGCCACAAACCTTGAAACTTTGAAATATTCCCAACATTTTGCTGAGCAATGGAGGAAAATTCTCAGTTTCAAACCCCAAATTTTCAGGCTCCTCGCAGAGCTTCAATTAAATCTTAATTTAATTTTACTGTATATGTAAAAGAATTATCTTAGTAAGTTGCAAGAAAAGGGTTCAGGAGTAACTGTCAAGAAAAAAACTTTTGGAAATTTTTTTTCCAAATTTTGTTATTTTTTCAAAATTATTATTTTCTAAGCCTTAACTCATAATTTTGGCATAAATAAAAGCTCTTTTTAAAATACTCTTTTTTCTCTTCTGCCATATGAATGTTCCAAGGAGGGATAAGACATACTCATCAGATGAATTCCCATTTTGGCTTGCTATTTGGACTTCTCTTTAAATGTTTAAAAGAAGTTTTGGAGGGTTTTTGGGTTCTAATGGATGGGCAGCTGGATGCACTGAGACTGACTGATGAAGGAATAATTGTTACACACTAGTGGTATTATGAGGTTTTCCTTTCCAGGCTTTCTAAAATCAGGGTTGGTAAGAAGCGGAGGAGGAACTGGGGATAAGGTACCAAAATTCTGTCAAATACAGACCCAAAGCTCTCTGGGTTAGTGGGCTGCAGTGGGCTAAGTTTTGAACCTCAGCCCATGAAGGTTCACTTCACATTTTAATCAGAACAATAATAATTTAAACCAAAGTTCAATGTGAGGGTTTTATTATTGAAAATAATATATCCATTAGAGTTCCTAATTATTGATATTATTATTAATTAATTAATTTATAATAATTATGAACTCAGAGATATTTTTCCCTTTATTTGAAAAGACCACCTGAAACATCAGTTTAAGTTTCTAAGCAGAAGGAGGTTTTACCATGGATATTTAATCAGCCTCAGTAATTCAGTAGGGCCATAAGTTGTTACAAAAGCTGCATGTATGTTTAATAGTAATTAAACCTGATTATTATCTCCATAGATTTACATTGCAGTATATTGGTTTTCTTTTTAATTTGATCCAAATGTGAGGATTAAATCAGACTCTGCTGATCATTAGACTGTGATTTCCTGTCTCAGGCCACTGTTAAAATCTTCATGATTAATAAAATGGGAACTCAGCTGAAGAGTAATATATGAGCTTCCTTTCTGTAGAATATTTATTGTTAAACAGGAAGAAAGAGGCTATTTCAAGAGATATAGTACCCACCCATATCTATTTCCTTTCCTCATCCACATATCAGAAAAATTATAGCAGCTTGAAGGCTGACCTGATTATGTTCTTGCCCTTGGAAGGTTGACCCACCAGTTTTAAAAAGTAACAAAGTGAAGAAAATCAAATATATATAACATTAAGTTCATTTAAATTAGTCAACCATTAGGTTTCAAAAGGAGCCCTTTTGAATTAAAAATTAATAATAAGCTTTGTACTTATATCCTCTGTATCTGAAGCTAATTTTTAAAGGGGAATTAGTACCTGTGTAAAATTTAAAGAAATATTCTTATACTTAATATTCTGTTGGACAGGACTGCATATAACTTATTCCATTTCCTTGCTGGACTTTGAATCTGATCCAAATCCCAGCGAAATCAATAGAAGTTTTTCAGGTAATTTTTATGGGGCTTGGACTGACTCCTCTATCCTGAAACTACTAGGCAATGTCACTCTTTTATCTGGAAAGTCTTACAGGCAAAAAGGCTATCCACTTAAAAATAATTAAGATGACCCCATGAGAATGATTCTCACTGTCATTATATTTATAAAAGGCAACATCCCTTACAGCTTATTATTATCATTACTCACTTTTAATGAATGGACTGTGATGAATGGTCCTGGATGTTCAAGAGCTTTATGTGCCTCCCTCCCACATGGTATCATATTCCCTCAGGGGCTCCATCCAGTTACCTTCCCTGAGAGGAGAGATCACTTCCAGACAAACTGCAAGGGTAAACTTATCCTTTCAATACTTGATTATACTGATAAAACCAGAAAGTAGGGTGTGAAGTAGGTTGAAGTGTTTAGCACTCTGGCCACCTGTCAAAAAGCAAATGAAATGAGACTTTCTCTGCATTAGCAACTCGTTTTTCATTGTCTGTCAGACAAAACTGGTCCAAGTTTAACTGGAGGCTCAAAGATACCTTTGGGGTTCTACATTGCTTTCCCTAATACTAAACAAGCCCAGAGTGTCTTAGTCTGTTTATCTTAATTAAAAGACATGTTTTGAACAAGAAAGGAATCCTGCCTTCAGCCTGTGATTTTATGGCCGTGCATCTCCCTGTGCTATCTAACTCACTTAGATATTGCAGAAATCTCAGAATAGTAAGTGAAGCTGAGTGAATAATTTGCAGTGAATAATTTACTCAACAAATTTAATCTTTATTTCCTCAAGGAATGTTCGTGAGCAGAACACAATTTCCTCAAATGTATTAATTATGGACCAGAATTTAGCTAGATACTTCCCTCTCCTGGTCTGATTTGAGCCAGCCACAGCTACAGTAGCTGCTAATCCTCAGCAGAGCTCTCTTCATAAACTACCACAGCAAAGACTCTTCAGAAACTAAAAGGAAAAAGCGTGAAAAGTGAAATAAAACCCCCTCTCCACTGACAGCCCGTGAAAGAAGACAAAGGTTGAGGCCTGGGCTGTAACTGTTTAAACAACATACTCACTTCAATTTTAATGCCAAAGATTGAGGCTGTGATTTTCCACTGGATTGCTGGGGAATGGAACTGGATGCTTAAAGTCCCATTTTTAAGATTCCTACATGCTCTGAAAACTCATCCAGAACTTAGTATTGAAAATTGGTCCAAAATATTTAGGGACCACACACAACAAGGTGCATGATTTCCTATTGCATAGGCTCCCATGTGCTTTTCTCATCAGGAATAGAAAATCGAGAAGCTACAGAACCTCAGAGAGACAGGACATGGTTAAAGAATATTTTAAGCTTACAGTTTTGATTTGTGGCTGTGTTGACCCTATATCAAGAAGACTCCTATCCAAAGTATGATACTTATGAAACCTAGCTGTGCAGCCAAGGGAATAACTAACATCTAAATTCAAAAACTTAATTTTTGCTTCAAAAACTCAATTTTTGTTAAATCATTGATACTGAGTGGATTTTTAATGACATACATAAAATGAAAAGGCATAAGACACCACAAAGAGTGGGAGACAAAGCTTGTTTGAATGACCTCCAGGGTGCAGAACAGCAGGAATACACTCATCATGCCAGGTCCCAGGAAATGGGATTTTGGTCTCCCAGACTATTGGGCTTCCTTCTCTTCCTGAAAAAGGTCTTACTGTGATTCTTCCTTCTTTTATGCTAACCCTTTGCCTTTAAGGTCAATGGAGTCATGAAGAATTATGGCAGGGACAGGCTATAGAACACCACTACCAGAGTTTAAAGAGGTGTCTGGTCCAAAAGAGTGGTTGATGTTCTGTGAGTAAGAAAAAGTGTCTCATTGTCAGGGCCTGTGTCCTTGGCATGTTCCCAACACCACCTGGCCTAAAGGGAAATTGAAGTACCAGGAACTTATCTCAAGCTTTGATCCCAACACATTCTCTTGCATTAGCAGTAGATGAACAGATCAGTCATACCTACACTATGTCAGGTTAGCCCTAACACTAATAAAAATCTATACTACTGTGACATAAGGATTCTCAAGGAGATTGGCTTTCACCTATTGAACAAATCCCTTTCTTATTAGCTTGAAGAGTAAGAGCCAAAGTTGTGTCTATATCTTCTAGGTGTTCCTACTGAGAAAACTCAAAGTCAGCAAGGTTGATGTCTTGTAAAGCAGAAGCCACAGACTTATCCAGCATCTGTGTAAAATCTGCTCAGAAATGTGCGTCACTGGTGGTTTTCCTGTACAATTCCTGTACTCTGCAAGCACAGTGCACTTTCCAGTTTGTGATGAACAGCAGAAAGCAATGGGCAGGATGCTGCTGCTGCGAGTTCAGACATGCAGGGGAGCAGCCACACTGTTTCTCAGAGTGAATGTTAAAATCAATGTAAAAATACACTGCAGTGTTCACACCTAGAACATCTCAGTGGATTCTGTTGGTGAACGCTGTGATTACTAATCAGCTACAAGGGCATTTTAGCCCATGGAATTTGCAGGTTTGGATGACTTGTTTTATAGTCATCCAGCTGAAGCTCAGCCTCCCAGAAATGCGTTTACACATAAATAGTGACGGTTGCCTTGTAGATGTATTTTAAAAAGCTCAGATATGAGATTTTCAATAAAGGAAATTGATATAAACTTTGAACTGATATAAAAATAAATTTAGGCTCTCTGTTTTAATCTCATACACAAAACATGACATGCTTTGTTTGGTATTTAGAAGACCAGCTTAACACAGGAGCACTGACAGTGCAGCAGGGGATTTTTCAAGGTATGTACATGACGTCTGCCAGCATATCTCTGATTAGAATCAAGATCAACAGAAGTAAATTCTGATTAACTCTAATGCCAGCCTGCTGTCAGAACACTCTGCAGTTGAAGCCATCTTTTCCCAGTAAACATCTCCTGCTGAATTTCTTCACTGGTGTCAGAGTGTCACATTGCTGTGCCATCACAGCATTAGGACTGCTATGCAAAGGCTAAGAGGAAAAGGAATAACACAGCACACTGCACACCCATTCACTTACAGGGCTTGGATTTCATACTGAGTCTTGAGGAAAATTATGTTCTCCCTTTCTCCTTTAACATGGTTTAAAAGTGGATGAAAATCCTAATTTGGAAGTGACAGAGAGGGACAAGACAGTTTTATTTGTAATTGGTTTAAAAAATCTATTTCTGCCTATTTAAATGATGTGATAACTGTCTGATAGCCAGCAGAGACAGAGAGTCTTCATCATTGAGAAAAGGTGATCATTTGCAACCTTTATCATCCCTTCCCTCCTCTCCTCCCCACGCTCTGTACCAGAGCTGTGGGCTTACCAGAGCAAAACTTAATTCAGGTGCTAACATTAATGGCAATACCTTCAAAATCTGACGGGAAGTGGGTCCAAATAGCTCCATCAGCAGACCTGACAAATCACACACACTGGGAATGAGGACTGAGAGGCTGATTTTCTCTTACTTCCAGGCCTGAACCTCAGTGTAGAGTGGCCTAGCTCATGCTCTGTGCTGGTCTGGCAGGTGTAGGAGGTTACCTGGATCCTTCAGCTGCCTACTCCAGGGCAGGAGTGAGGGAGGGTGGGCAAGCTACAGCCATGCTGAGCCCCCTGATAAACGAGAGGAGATGCTTTTCCTGCTGGATTTCGGTGCTGAGGACTGGCAAGGTGATTGCTGCACCCTGTGCTGGTCATGGCCAGCGCTCCTCTTGCCTCACTCAGGATTTCATGGGATGCTTCAGGCTGTGGCTGCATGGTCACAACTGACTGAGCTGCCCCAGGTCAGCTGAGCCTCACTAACAGAGTGGGGACTTGTTCTTAACCCATCAACGAGATGAAGTGAAGCACAGTCACATAAATTTATTTCATTAAGGGTTTTAGATAACATGCGTTATCTTGGGCTGTAGGCTAAAGGCACTCACAGGGACAGTCACAGTGCTCAGTATGTTTAAGGCAATTACTTATGTATCAGTAACTTGTCTTTGGGAAGACAAGGGAATGGAAATTGAAAGCTGTCTCCAAAGCTGTGCTTTGTAGGAAGAGAGTAATGCTTTTTCTCTTTACAAACTTCCCCCTTTTCTTTCATATTCCTTCCACCAATCTTTACCTTTTTCCATTCTATTATCCAACTCCTTCCCCTCTCACTTCCCACAGTGTATGAGCTTTTGACTCACACCTTGCACACTTCTTCTCTAGAGAACGTTTTTTTACCATCTAGTCTCATTTATGGGATGCTTTGTTCTTCTATCACATGTATTATTTTGTATGGTTTCTGTTTCCTTTGCCTTACTGCTGATACAGAAAGCAGAAGCTGATGAAAAGGCAGCAAAACCTTTCCTGCAAACAGCTCCATGATCTGCTAAATGTTCTACTAAGCTACAGACAGCAAACTGGAGAGGATCCTCCCTCCAGGAGGAAACTCTGAAAGCTGGATTTAGGCCTCCTAGTTTACAAATTATTTGGATTTTTTTATTATATGTAGATATTTCACAAGAACCTTTGAAATATCTTTGGGTTCAAACACCCCTAGAGGTGGAAAGAATAATACTTAAACCCCTAAAATATCAGCACCCTTATGTACAATACTCATTCAAACTCATTAGAGGAAGAAAACAAACTTTTGAAGCCAAGGAAGGGCAGATTTAGTGCTATTTGTGATACCTGATTCTCACCCCTGCACACGTGTGTTTCATGGTGCAGTTTTAATAAGGCAGCTGTAACATTTACCACATTTTCTCTACTGAATGTCCATCTAATTTAGTGCAAACTATGAATCTGAATGACAGTGCCAGGACCTGCAAATAAACTGTTTGAACTGCTGCCCTGCTGGGGCAGAGGCTGGAATGTGTATCCTTGCTCGTGCAACAATCAACTGATGTGCACAAAAACACAGCATCCTCATTTTGCAAATGAAGCCTGAGGCAGACGAGTGAAGAGATTTGTCTAATTTCACACAAGAGGTCTGTAGTAGTGTGGGGAGTTGAATCTGCATTATCTACAGCCTTAATCACTGGATCGTGATTCATTAATTTAAATAACCTATGCTGCTATAAGGAGGTGGAGTAAGAATTTATTTTGGTCTTCTAGTTCAGGGGAGCACTAAGAAATTGTGTTAAAAGTTATTTACTTTGCAATTGATCATTGACTGCATGTAATTCTCAGGGTGTGACCCTGTGGTTAGGTGGGCAGAAAATTTGAGCAAATATAGCTGCAAGCAAAGTTTGATTTCAGTCTTTCAGAATGGAAAATCTGCATACTATCCTGCCATAATTCTTAGGGGAATTATGTTGAAGCATAAATGTGAAGAAGGAAATCTAGGTATTAAAACACTTACACAATCTAGAACTAAATATAGAAACCCTCAAGATAGCTGCAAAAAGTTTCTGTCTCATGATCTTAAACTATCTGAACTCCTGATTTTCCTACTTCCCACACACTGTTTGTCATCATTTCTTGTGCTATGCTATCAAAGGTAAGTTGTAAGTAGAAGTGAACAAGAAGTTTCACGTCATTTAACCTAATTAATTTGCTTCTTCTGCAAAAATTATTCAGCCAGATTTTTTCAAATGGATTGGAGTGTAAGCACTTCCAGCAAGAATTATGTTATATTCAAGTTTCCAATTTGCTTTCCTTATGTATTAGAGACAGTGAACTTCTTCAATCAATTAAATGTCTACAGAAAAACGGTCCAGAAATTTCATTACCATAGGTGAATTCCTTTCAAAATAAAAGTGAATACTCAGATACAAATCACTGTCCATTTTTTTTTTAAAGCCCCGGTCTTTGTCTTCCAATGATCTGTCCATATATCTGAGAATATTTAAATAGCAGAATTACAGGTGTGTCCACTCTGTGTTCTTTGTTTCATTTCCAGTCTTATTTTTCAGGCCCTATTCTTGTTCATTTCACCCACAACTATTTTTTCCAAGCTGGATGAACACACAATTTTCACATTAAATTTTCGGTTTCTAAAATCAAGTTTGGAATTATGCAAGACATGCCCTGCTTTTGGAGAATGTCACAATGAAAGTGCTTCTTTAAAGGGCTTTGAAACACATTCCTTGTAATAATGCTGCAGCCCTGGAAACCTTAGTACTTTTCTGGCACTGAAAGTCCTCACTCTTCCATTTGTGCCATTGCTGAGCACTGATATCATGTGACTTTCCCTTCACTTCTATGTAAGGGAGATGTAAACAGAACTAATTTCTTCTGATTTATGAAGGGCTTAATTCACAAATAGGCTTTAGGGAGCACTTCAAAGTATACAAAAGTGATTTACCAAAGAGAATAGCAAGCTTAATCTGAACTCACAAAAGAAGAAAGAAAACATAAACAGGTTCTGAGCCATCTCAGAACTTCCAGAAAACTGATGTCCCCAAAAGAAGAGCCATTTGAATCAGCTAGAGGAGAAGACAAAGAGCATCAGGCATTGTGGTGTGCACTGCAAGCCACCATTTAGTATTCTTGTAACTTGAGGTCAGTGAGGATCCTTGAGTCATCTTCAGCCGTGGCTTCCTTACCATAGCCTCAAAATCCTTAATTAATTAGCACTTTAATTTTAGTTTCATTTGGGATTCTGAGGAAATCTGAAGCTAAGTTTGTTCATTCTCCTGCGTCAAGATGAGCACACTCAGAGATTGCACTGAGCTACTGCAAGCACAGGGAAGATTGAACATTTTGGCTACAAATGGGAAGCTTGTCACCAACTCAACAAGCATGAGATCTAGAAAATATTTATGTTTCAAAAGTGAATCTACACAGAAGTAAAACTGCGTTACTTTGTGTGAGGAGATAAACTGCACTGTAAACATTTTATAAGTTGCCTGATGGTTTCATTGGTCAAGGTATCCCTGCCAGCACCAGAAGCTAATGCATTAGCACAACACAGCATGAAAACACAGCCTGTGTTAGCTGATTCATTCAGCAGGAGCACTGATCAAGCAAAGTAATGTTTATTTTTCTTTTTTTTTTGCTTTGTATGGTGTATGGGAAGAAATAATAGCCTTAAATACATTTTTTTAAAAATAAAAAACAGCAAGAAGAATGTCTTTTATATTGGACTGATAGCAAATCCACACAAGGATGATATTGTCACAGACTTGGTAAATAAAGCAGCAGACAGGCAATGCAATCTATTTCCTTCAGTATGCAAAAGTGCATCATTTTGGCAATTCTAAAGTAGGCTAGCAGGAAGTCATCCTTTTACTAGACAGTTTGTTACCAACAACTTCACTTAGCTTAATTATATTTTGACTCTTAATCATGTTTCATGAAGCAGGAAGCACTCTTTCTATTGAGAAATCATATGCCGTTTACAAAGAATAAGTCTAGGAAATGCACACTTTTCCCTGCAATTTCAGTGATCACATTGTCTTTCATACTACATTCATGACAGTAATCCAAAATCTTTAATTTCTCTCTCTAGCTGTAGCTCTGCAGGACCTAGCAGCTATGTCAGAAGCAAACCCATGAAATCTGCTGAGGTGAATTGCAATGTTCTTCTGCAGTTACCTGTAATGATATTAAAAATGTTGTGGTACTCTAAAATATCTTTTAGTGCAAATAAATTCACTTCATTATCGTTCTGCCTCATATATACTAGCAAGTACTAGCAATCCAACTTCACAAAACAGCCCAGAAATTTGTGGCAGAAAAAGTTTGGGAAGCTTTTTGGTAGAGTTAGGTATACATGCCTTTAAGATTAATGAAAAGTATGATATCATTCCCTATGTAGCTATGAAAATTCTGCTCAGGTATTAAAAATAAAAAATAGGACAAGAGTTACCATAGTGAAGAATAACAGCATCAGATTTTTCACATTTTTTAAAACCTGCTGTAAGACTGCATGGTCAAAGTCATCACAGATGAGGACATCAAATTTTTCACATTACTATGCAAGAAATAGCAAAAATCACTGCAGGAAGTGGAATGGTACTGACAGATATTTGCTATCAGCACAGTGCAATGGTGCATCTTTAGAGAGGCTGGACACCCTCCCAGTTTCCTGTCTTCCCAGAAAAAAAGCTTGTGAGAAACCTTGCACTTTAAGAGGTGATTTTCTCTCACTTTTTGCATTTAACTGAAGCTGGCCCTATAATTTTTACCAACTTGTTACTCTAACTGCTTCTTGAATAAAGGTTCTTGTGACAGTAGAAAAAGTAAAAATCTACAGACTCTGAAGTATCAAGAAAATGAGTGTTCTTAATTTCACTAGTATTTGTGTCTTTTTTTTCTGAGTCCATATTTTTCTTCATATTTCCAGGGAAAGTAAACACTGAAAATTTAGTTGTGGCTCTTGGCTTTTCATCAATTCAAATGTCACCATCATTTTACTACAATAGATTTGCATAAATCTCAATCCCTACCCACTCACAAATCTTACAATTCAAAATAAATTTTCACAAGATTCTGGAACAGGGTTTGAACAGGGAAAAGATGAGTGCCTTTGCAGCACAGTTCCTTTTTGTCTATCAGTTCCTGTATATCTCATGTCTGAAGTCTGGCGACCATGGGGGTGTTTCTAGCTGTCTCTTTACCTTGCAAGAGAGGTGCTGAATGCAGAGGGAGAAAGGCTGAGCTGGTGGACCAATGGGGAGAGCACCGAAATTAGCCAGAATGTTATAAAAAGCAACAGGAAACCTGCTGGGGGCCTCATAAATGAAGATATGACAAGATGAAAGAGAAGCAGCTGGGGACAGTTTCATATCTTAGGAAACAAATCATGTTTTCGTTTCTTAGCCACAGCTTGTCACCTGAACAGGCATATCAGGGTCTTGATTGGTTTTGTTTACTGCCTCTTTCAGCTGCCCTTTATCTCTTCCCTGGGCAAAGACTTTGGGCCTCAGCTTGGCTACAGCTGAGCAGGACTCTCTAACACCCATAGGAAATAGATTTGTACTTGAGGAGGATCTGGCTTCCTACCTTGTCACTGAAATAGGAACAAGAGCCATAGCTTTTAAAAGCACCACTTATTACTGACAGTGAAGCAGCCAGAGTGACCAGAGCAGTTGAAAACTGGTGTCTCAGAAAAGCAATTTGGGGATTTCCAGGCATTCTTTTTAGTGCTATATTTGTGCCAAATGAGGATTCAAAATGCAATTGAGAAAGCTCTTCTAAGGCATGTTCAGGTGTCTCTCAACAGAAAGACATTAGCTGAAAAAAGGAAAAGCTGCAGAAAACAGTCAAATTGCTTAAGAAAATTGAGCAGTCAGAAAGCCCATTAAAGCCCACAGCATTCTGGTGTGCAGTAGAAACTGCTGGCTGAAATGGAGCAGAAATCTTCCCACAGCAATTCTCTGGGCAGTGCAAATTCAACTTTCAGCTTTGGAGCACATTTGCTAGAGAAGAGCACTCTGCCCTGTCTGTTCATTACCAGCTGGCCGTATCCTTCCTCCCCACTCCACCAGTCCAGGGAGCAGCGATCAGTCCCTGGTGTCACAGACACCCCACACCTGCACAAACCTCCAGGCAATATGCAGCAGGGTTTTGAGAACCAAAATGATCAGGAGCAGCAGAGGAGGTGCAGAGGGCAGGGTAAGAGCAACCACAGCAAGAAAGCAAGGCTGTGATGGGACAACCAGCAACCAGAACCTATGCACAAGCGTCAGGAAAAGTTGGAGTAAGGAAATGTACAAAACCAGGATGGACAATTAGAGTGCTTCTTCATCAAAAAAAATGAGTGTCAAAGCAGCCATGTGTCCTAGGGATGAAAGGGAGATGCTTAGAAATGGCTTGTCTGACTAGGAAGCAAGCCAGACCAGGAGGAAAGGAAAAAGCCACAAGATCACTGAAATGGCAGAGATCCATGGCCAGTCATAGCGGGGCAAACATAATCATGATAAGATCACAACACTTTCCTGAGAGGAATATGGAGAGAATGAACACAGGAACTGGCATAAAGTCTTTTGCAGTTTCTCCAAACTTATTGTTCATTCCACCACAATGCAACACATTCATATCAGATAGAAACCAATCTTTCCAAGCTTTCTAATCTCCTCTTAACCTGAAAATGGGAGAGAAAATGTATCTTCCTCTGCAGTACCTTTAGATATTTTTCTTTCTCCTCATCAAAATCCCAGGTCTTTTAGTCTTGGGAAATGTCCCTCATGCTTCATTCTCACTGAATGCCAAACAAAGGTTCCACCAAATAAATATTCTTATGGCATCAATGACTAAATCCTTCTTCTGTAAAACTTAACCATGCTGCTAAGATGTGTGAAAAAGAGAAACCCACTTCCAGTAACTCTCTGCTGATTTGTCTCCAACAGAGGATGTTGTCTCCTCTCCTTTTCCTGTAAAGGAGGCCTGTGTGATTCTACAAATGCACCTTCCATATTTCACAGATACTGGGAGAGTGGATGGGTCAGCCAGTGATGTAGCATGTTAAAGTATCAAGGGAGAGGAGAAAAGGACTCATCTGCTTTTCTTCTTTGTCTCAGACTGTACAGGGTAGTCTGGGAACCCTTTTGTGAAGAGGACCTCAGCTGTGACCTCACTGTGCTCCACTGTGCCTTTCAGGTCCGTTCAAGCCTAGTAAGCTCCTGTAGTTTACAACCTTCTGACTGTAGATTTTTCCTGCCTTATGAGGTTGCAAAAGTCTTATGCAATTGCACAGTGAGAAAAAGCAACAGAAGGCTTAAAGAGCTTTTATAAAAGTCATATGGACATGGCACTTCTAAGTATACTACTTTGTTGGGATACTGAGTATTTTAGCATAAAAATGACAGAAGGGCAGCTTTTAGTAAACACACAAAAAAAGAGAAAAAACTAGTCTGAGACAGACAGCTTAACTGTTTTCTGCAGGGCTAAGCCTGAGGAATAAAAAGAAGTATAAAAATCCAATAACCTTTCCCATTGGGGTCAAGTGGTTGTTAAAGTGGTGTCTGGACAATCTTTTCTTCTATCCTCTGCCTGCTTTTCAGCTGATTCATAACATCACAAACATCAGCCCAAATATCCTCAATATACTTTGTAATATTAGAAAAATATGCAGCATAGTAGTTACTTTATCCAAGTATGCAAGAATATTTTTCTTTTTTTTCCCTTCAATTACTCTGTATTTTTTTTAAATAGACCATTCCACTTTCTAAGGAAGAAGTATTTATAAATTATATGTCTGGAAAGAATACCAGTAACATTTCACAAGGCAAGTTTGACAAACTAAAAAAAGCAATGCTTTATTTTGCCCCTAGCAAAATTTTTGCCAACCACTAGTTATACTTTAAAAAGCTGAATTATTTTATATATATATATATATAAAAGATCTGTGGTTAACATTGCACAAAGAATCTAATGGTGGCACCATGGCAGGATGGGTGAAATGTGGGTGATCTGCAATATCCCTGTGCCAGAGCTGTCCAGCTAATGCAGGTGGTTACTGAGGGCTTAACTGGGGGAAGCTGAAGGAAGAGTGGCTGGAGGAGCCTGTTGGAGCTGAAAATAGATATGATTTTTGGAGTCTGTTCTCACAGTCCTTGCCTAGATGATCTCTGTCAGCCTTTTTACTGGTTTAGGTGAAAAAACTGGCAACATGAAGCACCATAAGGGAGGCTGTGTGAAGCGCTGAGGCACAGGAAAGGAAGAAGGAGTCAAGGGAAGAAAGTATGTGTCAAGGGAAGAAATTGGAGGTAGGGAATTAGGATATTTTGTCTCTCTAAACAGCAATCCATCATGGAGATTTCCTTGTGATTACAGGAGAGCACTGCTTAAATCACTGTCTGCCATTCAAGCTTTAATAAAGGCCAGGCCTGATCAGCTTTGCATGCATTGCTGAGATATGTCTGGATAAGATTTGTCTGATCTAGATATTTGCCTGTCCCCCAAGCCAGACCAGCAGCAGTTTGCTGTTGGAATAGCAGAGTCTCAGATCTTTGTCTTGCATCTACCAGTTTAGTCTCAATTTGGGACATACCAACAAACATTTTGATAGTTCATCTCCAGCTATCTCCTCTCAACTTGCTGCAGCAGAGACAACAGAGGAGTTACCAAGTCAAGACAATGAAAACATACCTTCTTTCTCACAGAATAGGGAAGAGTATTATGGAATATATTGGTTTTACTCTAATAAGTAAAGCAACATCAGAATAAACATCTGCACCACCCCCTCAGTCTGATCCTCTCATAGCAAAACCACCAGTGTCCGCTTTTTGATCCTTAAACAGCAAAACTGAAAATCCAGCCTTTGTAATCTTCAATTGAGCCAGTTGGTGGAATGCAGATGCAAAGAATGAGATGTCTTGCCATTGGCTGTTACCTAAATCTAAAGACACTAAGCCCACAGAGATACATTAAAGTCAGAGAGCCCGTCAGGAAGGCAGATGGCAAAATAAACAATTCAGGGAAAAAAAGCACTAAACCCCTTGGTGGCACTTAATAGTAACATGGGTAGGACAAATCTCACCAGGGTAGGGAACATTAACAGCCTGTTTGTGACAAAATGAAATAAAATTATTTGAAATGACACTTATGTTCTCATAAATCTGACCAACACTTCTATTACTGTTTTTACCTGGGACTGCAGCCTCTGCTTGGGATGCTGAAAGCTGCTTGCATAAAGGAACCAGGCACATGATGGAAGCCAGCATCCCTGACACAATTCATTCTCTGCAGAGTTTCCTGTTTCCTGGCATGCAGGGGGACTCCCCTGACAGACCACAGCCTTTGTTCATGGCTCCCAGCCCATTTCTGCCACCTCTCTGTCCCACAGATCTGTCTGCAGGTGCTCTCCCTGGGAGTGTGCAGGGCTGAGGCTGTCCAAGCTTTCTTTGATGCATCTCCCTCTGATTTTTTTAGGGGTAGTTTCCTTCCTTTCTTTTTATAATTATCCATCAGTCAAAGTTTTAGACTCTGTTTTCTATGTCAAATCCCAGGAAAATCTACAGCTAGATAAATCCCACATTTCAGGTCCTGCCTGGTATGTCAGCTACTGTGTCACTGGAAAGGAACTGAATTGCCTTCTCCATGAATTCAGAAATATGGCTGCTGTACAGACCCCCATCTATTACCTTTCTAATGCTATATGGGCACTCAGATCCTGCTGCTCTCAGCAGGACACTCTCTGATTTAAGGCTGTGGCTGCTCAGGCCTACATTTGAACACTCAGCTGGCTCAGGTTTCAGCAGGTGTCTCACCTCCTGTGGTTTGGCTGTGCTTTCCTGGGAGCTGGTCTTATTCCACAGTGAGAGACAGCTCTGTCCCTGGAGCACTGTAGAGGGAACAGGCAGAAAGGGAAAAGTGGCTACTTTTTACTGCTTCCCTGCTATATTTCCCTGTACCAGTCACCCTCCATGTGCTCACTGCTATGTGGAGTGCCAGAAGACCTGCTGTGCCCAGTGAGGAGAGGGAGAGGGAGAGGGAGAAAAGCCTTGTTGCAGTGTCTGCAGTGCAGAATTTTGTATATCTCACAAAAAAGAGTTTCTCTTGGTTTTGTTCTTCTAGTTTTGAGTATCGCTTTTAAAAAAAGCCTGCAATTAAACCACAAAAACTTCTTCCAGAGATCTATCCAGGAAGATAATTTCAGAACAAGATCAAACTCTTCTTCTTTGTTTCTGTCCCTAGAATCTTGTTGCCACACAGTTAATTGCAATAATAGGCTCCACCAGCTAAGCTGACCAAGAAGACAGAAAGACAGATACCTCTGCACCTCTGACATTTGTCTAAATAACTCTAGTGTCCTTTACTAGTATTGCAGTGACCTCTAGGAGCCTGCTCCAAGTCCTTTGGCTTCACTGTCTATTACTGACTTAGCCCAGACTTCCAGAAAGTTTTCTAAGCCTGGAAGGATGAGTATAGTACAGATGAAAAAACCCAAAAAACGTGAGTGTGCTGATGAGACACAGAATAGCCTAGAGCCTTCCATCTCTAAGCTGCTGATGTCTGCATGGTTAAAAATGAACTACCTAGGGCTATACGAAGCCCTGGTGTTAGCCTGAACAATTCATCCACATCCATTTACCTGAAATCTAAATTTGGTTTGTAGCATTTCAGAACCACACAGAAGATGACAGTATCTCTTTAATGCTGAATCAGAGCAAAAAGTTTCCAATTTTTATGCATATCAGCACAAAAGAAACCACTTCCACTTACCCAGGAGTACTGTAGATCCATATCTGTTAGGGAATATGTAAGATGTGGCTGATGAGAAGAGCAAGTACAGTTTTCCCATTCTTCTATTTTTGAAATTAAAAAGTCACAAGGACAGAGCTGGTTGTCAGGAAACGGCTTCCAGTCACTCCACAAGTGAAATTCAGTTTCAGAATGAATTGAAATAGTTCCTAAGTTATTAAGTCTGGAAGTGTATGAGCGGCCCAGAGATGCAGAAATAAAATCTGTCCTGGTCTCAGTCTCTTCTTTTCTTCTTGTGTTATCTTTCCATGTCTTCTTTTCCTGGGGCTTTGTCAGCTTCATGCAAGAAGTTAGTGCTTCTTCATCCTCTTCAGAGAGATAAGCATCTTCTAAGGTATCTTTAAAAATACAAACACTTGTTATAGTATGTTGTAATTCACTGAGAAAGTAGCATACTTTAACTTAATAGCTGTCTTTCCCTCTATATAACAAAGTAGTCAAGGATTCAGTTTAAAAAAATTAACAACAAAAAAGCTCCCACAAACAAACACAAACCAAACCAAACAAAAATAAACAAAATCCACACATGCACACAAGCACCCCCCACCCTCCCCCAACAAAACCAAAACCAAATAATTATGATAATTAGGGAGATGGAAAGGATTTTTTACTGGGTCAGGCATCTGAGCCAAAAGTGAGATTTATTCTTCATTTGGTATATTCATCTTGTTCCCTCAAAGGTGTGGAAAATTTTATTAGTTCTGCCCATGAAAATTTGCTAACTGAATGTCATATTACTGATAGTTTCAGACAGCATGAGTTGAGCTGGAAAAGTTCAGGAAGCTTTCTGGACAATTGCTTTCCCACCCCTTGTATGCATGTTGTAGTTTAAAACTAGTTTCTAAAATCCCTATTTCTTCATGTGTTTCAGCCCAAGCAGTGATTTGGCTGGAGCAGTAGTTCAACAGATAATTTAAACTTGTTTTGCTAATACTGGTTTATAAATAATCATACAAACAAGTGCACTGTACAACCAATGCATGCACTGTTAAAACAATGTTGGCAAAACAAGTTCAGAGGACAAACTGTTGCACAGTCAGACCAGAGATCTATAGGAGACTCCAGAAAATCAGCTGAGGCCAAAATCAGTTCAGAATTCCTGTGTCTTACACCCTGGGCACTCATGTATGATGAGAGACTGACTTGCTAATCATTCCTCAGACCTTCCTGCACTCGCAGATACTACTGACCCATGGATTAGCACTGGAAATTATCTTCCTGCTTGTGAATTTTGCCTTTCTGACCCAAAATGTGATACAAAACTAGGAAACCCAAAGTGTCCCCAGCATGGAGGCCCCTCTGTTATACAATTCTATTTATCTAGAATCCACACTTGCGAGATCTACTGTTACAAAACTCCAGCTAGGGTGACAGGAAACAGGTTTTCACACTATGAGGAAGTCAGCGCTGGAGTGGTATCACAGTAACATCTCAGTTGGGGGTTGAAAATTGTGGGTGGTGAATGACAGACCAGGACAGGATTGTTTATAGTTATGTTCAATCCAGTGCCATTTGCCAAATGTTGGAAAGAATGCTGATGTGATTCTGTACTTACTGAGGGGAACCAGAACGTGCTTGACATCTTCCAAGCTTTGTGTACTTGTTTTCTTTGTTCGGACCAATTTCTGCAGTCTTTTTAGTGTTCCCCTGGACTCAGCTTTATTGTCTGGTTCTGTACCCTGCCAAAAAAATAAATTTAAAAAAACCAAAAAAACCCAAAACAAAACAAGAAAGACATTAAAATCATTCAAACCTTAAAAATAAAAACTACATGTTACATGGTATTTATCTTGAAAATGACAAAGTGTTGGATTCAAAGAACTAATCATTGACACAATGCTTTGAAAGTTAGGCTTTTCCTTGCTTCAGACAAATAAGTAAAAAAAGGGGAAAAGGCATCTCACGAGAAATATCAAGCTTAGACCAGTGTTCATATTGCTGTTTGCATAGTACTTTTTCTGAGTACCTGAGCATTACTGAATACAAGCAATACCTAGTGAAATAAACATATTCCCACACTCCAGAAGATCTGAAACTGCTTTATTCTTTCAGGCGTTATGATAAAATACTCTTAGGTATATTAATATTAATAATAATAATAATAATAATAATAATAATAATAATAATAATAATAATAATTATTATTATTATTATTATTGTTATTATTGTTGTTGTTGTTGTTGTTGTTGTTGTTGTTATTATTGTTATTATTATTACTACATTATAAATTATTGTTGATGTTGTTGTTCTTGTTGTTATGTGTTTAGATACACCATTCAGGCCTACCTTCATGGGCAATATAAATCACACTGATGCTGATGCAGCCTGTGCTGACTTCTTTCCTTAAAGACAGGACCCTAGGAGTCCTCCTTCTTTAATGACAATAATGCAAAAACTCCCACTGTGGTTAGTACTTGGGTTTAGACTCCCTTCTTCTCAGCAGCAAGCTATATTTCATTAAATCTGCATTGTTCTGGAAACTGGGAATCAACCACAGGAGCAGATCAGGAAGCCAGAGAGTTGACACCTTTTCATGTCACCAGTGTCTCCTGTAAGTCATGGCTTCATTTATGTCTTAGTTTTGCAGTGAATTTTGTAGCTATCCCTGAAAGCTGCACTTTGGTCTCAAAGTGCCACAACCTGAACTCATTACAGACAAAATTAAAACAAAAGACACTTTCCAGAAGTTCAGCTGATGACCTCCCGCTTCTTGTTGGTGTCCAACAGAGAGGATGTGAGCACAGGTAGACCCCTCAAAGGACACAGCGTGGACATCAGCTCATCAGCACCAACTGTTCTGCTGTGCTGTTTCTGTCCCTCATCTGTGTGCAGATTTCTTTCCTCTTCCAAATTCAAGATAGCAAGAATGCATTTTTACCTCAGCTAACGAGAGAAATTGAGGTGCAATTTTTCAGTCTCTCATTGTGAGATGTCTTTGCAAAATAAATCACAGTGGTTCAAAATGCTAATATTGCTCTCACATTAGATCTCTTGTAGCAATAATAATTTGTTCACTTGTAAGTAACGACACAAAAGCAACATGATGACTTGGATTTATGATCTGGGATTTCCATCATAGAGACATCAAGATAAATGGAAGATAATCTATTCAGATAATTTCATTAATGGCAAACTCTAATCCTCTTTTCCTTAAAAGCACTCATTTCATAGAGTCTATTGTTAGGGAAAAGTCATAAGTGCTTAAATAATAAATGCAGTAACTCTCGTTCATGGAGAAAAAAGCTCGTGCAGTATCAGCTGGTGGTGAGACAGCTTTTTAATTTACAGTATTTTATTTTGGCTTACCTAAGCATTGAAATATGGATTTTTATCTGCCTATCCAAACATTCTTTGGTGTAGAAACCAGACAATCAGGTGAACTGTGCTTTGCCCCAATCTATAAGCAAAGCTATCTATAAGGAAAGAATTCCCGCATGAAAAAGAACCAAGAATATTATTGATTTCTCTACTTAATGGGTTTTAGTGATGAAAAAATCATGTCGCCTCACAAATCAGCATGAATTGTATAAAAAAATAAATCACAGGCTGCCCTTTAGTTGCAAATAATTTTCATTAAATGTGCAGGAATACTTAAGCACAGAAAATATACATTTTAAAGATGCATTTCAAAATGCATTACAGAAGAAAAACCTAAATTGTATCTCATAAACTGTTTCCAGTTTACACAAAGGTATTTTAAATACCTTAGAAGTCTTTGCACAGTGAGATGTTATGAGGATTAACCTGGTGACAGCAATACAGCAATTTGGAAGCTAAGTGTAAAACACTGCTGGTGAGATTCCTGCAATCTCAGTCCTGTTGAGCACTCTCTTTCCTGGGTGTAACTGCATTAATTTCAATAAAACTACTTGCACAGCATGTCACTTCTCAGCATAAAGAATTTAGTCATGGCACAGTCTAATCTCTGTGATTTTTCTTCAACTGCTTTACCTTTCCCAAAGAAGTGCAATGATTTAATTGTGTCTACCAATGCACTTAAACTCAGAGTAGAGTGTAATAGTGTGAAGATAAATATTAGTGTGTGTTTACTGTGTCCACGGTGCTAATTGTTATGGTACCTTAAAAATGTTTGGGAACCTTCAGTAATAACATGGCTGCACATAATTAATATTAAAATAGTATGTGATGATAGACAACTTCTTGTTCTGTCTAAAAGAGTTCTGTAAGATACACCAAATTTGGACAAATTTTCTGTTAAAAAATGTCAATAAAGCCATGGTCAGCCAGTGTATAGAGAAGCACTGTGCAGACTTTCATGCACTCCTGCCCATATATATCTGACCTTTAAATATTCCCATGATGTTGGTCTGGTACTCCAACTAGCTTAAAAGGAGTGCAAAGCAGACTAAGCAGGCTAGGATAATAGGCAGATTCTGTCCTGGGAATCACAGCAATAATACAGTATTCTATAAATGATAAAGAAATATAATGATTAATAGCAGAGCAATAATAAGGTATTCTACAGAAGACAGAGAGATATCATGATTAATAACATGAATATGGATAAAGATCTTTCAGCTTCTGGAGGAGGAACATATAGCACAGGAAAAACCAGCCTGTTCTTCCCAGCTGCTGGTGAAAAAAATTAACAATTTTCATGGCCACTCACCATGTCACTGTTGCCAGGCACACCTGGATTGTGAACTCGTGGTGGGATCCATTGCTCATAGTTTATCACCTAGACAGTAAGAAAAGTAATATAAAACAAATTTACGACTTACATAAGATGAATAAGCATAATTAGCATCGTGTAATTAAATATAGACAAGAACTCAGCATTTTTTCAGGCTGGTACTGTGTGGATATGAAATTAAAAGACTGACTTACACCAGCTGCCACCCATTGAAATTGTTTTGGTATTGAGCTGTCTTGATTTCCTCAGTTATCTGGGACTCAGTAATGTCTTGGAGACATCACAATGAAAGCAGTACCATGGCAGAGGCATGCATTATATTGTGGGATGCTTGGATCTCATCCTAGATCTTGGCTTTCCTTGCTCAATGAACAGGAAAGCCAGAGAAGACTGCCCTCAGCAGCACCCTCCCCAGCTCAGTAGCATCACTGATGCAGTTCTAAAATGCATCTTGCTTAGTTCACCTCACTTTTCCTGGGATGTTGAGCACCAAGGGTGTGAGTTTGAACTGGATTAGCAATGTGGAGAAAATGGGATGATCCTCAGAAGTAAGACAAGACTATTTACACTTTGATCATCTGCCCATAAGGCATTTGTTGGTCACAGTGTCCTCAGGAGAGGAGCACCAGGGGAATACACCTTCCTTGGGGCACTGCTGCAGTCCCCAGGGGGCAAGCCTGGAAGTGCCTACAGCTCAGCAGGAAAGTGATGAACACTGGCCTTTTTCCTTCATGAATATGAATGACACGTTGAAGGCTGAACGCAACCTATGAATTTACGTGAGAAATGAGGCATGAAACATTTTTGAAAATGTATTAGCCCAAAGACTGCGTTACTTGGTATTTTATGTCCTTCCCAATATGCTACAAAGGCTTCGAGCCATCAAGGGAGCCCTGCTAGACACGAGTAAATAAGAACAAAGGTACAAAAAATATATGCAGAAAGTAAAGGCATTTTTTATGGTAAGGTACAATTATTGCAGCAGTGCTCATGCTATATCCCTGAACCGTACTTCTGTTTTAAGCCCCATTTTCCAGCACTTACAGAATGAATGGAATGAATGAATGTCAATTTAGGAAATGGAGAAGGATTAAAGCTTTTTGTGAAGCACTCCGGGAAACTTATTTGCTTTCTCTTTTTTTATTTTTTCCTTCAACAAGAGGAAAAAAATAATTTGAGGTGTTCATCTGTGCTATTTACTCCTGCTTGTAAATTTGCCTCTTCCATGGCCCACAGAATCACAAACACCCTTACACCAGCAGAGGTAGAAATGCACTTTTGGGGATTGCCTAGTTTAGCTCCCTGCTCACGACTGGTCACCAGAGCAAGTTGCATAGGTCCATCTCCCGACAGGAATGTCTCCAAAGATGAACTTCTCATATCTTCTCTAGGAAGCTTCATCAGTGTCTGACCACCTCTTATACTAGAAGAGTGCTTTCTTTATGTTCAGTGAAATCCTGTATCTCAGTTGTGCCCATTGCTCCATCACATTCCTGGGAGTAGCAGCCTGTAATTCCCTGGACCTTCTGGGAGAGCTGAGTTGTGTGAACTATCCCACCCAGTTTTGTGATCCTGAGGCTGCAGTTGTGCAATTGCATGCAGACTTCTAATTCCTCCTGTCTGTTCCCCATGCTGCGTGCATCAGCAGACCGGCACTTCATAAGGACTCATTTGTGCTGATTTTGCAGAAAAAGAGCTTCCCCCATAATGCTGTTCTCTCAGCATTTCCTTGTTTGTGTGCATAATGTAGTGCAGCAAATGAAAACAGATATAATCAGACTATTTTGAAAGCTTAAAAGAGAATCATATCATTATATATGATGGTATATGATAATGAAGACATGAGGTAAATCATGTCAGTCACTAAAATTCAAAATAATTCCATTAAACTTGAATTTTTTATAAAGCAGAGTTCTTAAACTGATAACAAAGTTTGGAGGGACCAAAGTCCAAGTCATCACTTGTACACCTGAAAAAAAAAATCTTCTAATGCTTTGAGAAGTCAAAAAAAGGACTTTGCTTCTAAAATGAGGCAAATAGTTCATGGGGGAAAGTTTTAAGGGATTTTATAGGAACTTATACTTAGAGCAAACATAGGCCTTATTTGCTTTTCCCCTCCATAATCTGTCATATCTGAGGAATGACCTCTGGGATCTTTACCAGGAGCCAGTCCAAAAGCTGTCATGGCAGGATAGGGGCAGAGCCAGAAATCCCTCACACTAAGGGAAGAACCATTGTAGGAAATGAAAGAATAATCTTTCTCCACAATACTTAGAGAATGAGAGAAAGAAATCAGAGAAAGACAATGAGAGATGCAAAAGAAAAATAGTTTCTTTCTCCTTTCCTTCCTCCTCAGATACTCTTTTGTCAGCTGGGAGAGGAGATAATCATGAGAACAAACTACCAGTGCAGAGACAAATAAAACCCTGAGGGAAAGCAGGAGGAACCTGGGACACAGTGACTTTCCAGGCACTGGTTTCCAATATGGAAATTTTCTATCCGCCAATATGCAGAACATTTGACTTTTTTTGACCCACATCTCGACTTTGACCTACACTGGAGCTGAGCACTGCCTAAACATTGGGTCTTCACAGTTCTCTGTCTTATGTCAGATGTCTTGATGGTGATGAATGTACATTTTTTTCTTGGTTTTAACCTAAACATCTAAAAGGATGCCTGACATTGTATAGAAACAACAGAGAAAGCTCAGCTTGGAGCTTTTTCTAAAGTTTATTGCTCACTTTGAATTTAAAACTTTTCTGCAAAGGAGAATTTAATAGATTTTGAGCTTCTAAATAATTTTATTGTATTCATTCCTCATTTAAAACACACACACATATATACAGGTGTGTTACACATCCCAAACTGGGTAAACTTTTATGTCCTGTGAAATCAGCAGAGCTAAGCTAGTTTGCCAGAGATAGGAACTGAAGTAAAACATTATGAGAGCAAACATTGGACTGGAAGTGAAACAAAACTCAAACACCAGTTACCCCAATTCCAGAGGTACAAGTCTTTCTCCTCACCTCTGCTGTTCACCAGCTGATGGGTTATTACCTACTTTTATGTTGTTGCTAGATTATGCAAACCCAGAGGTAGAATTCATTAATTCCTCATGGCAGTGGGATGACTAGTACAGATGTAGGAAGAAGAGATAGTATATATGTTATAGAAATTCAGAAAGCATTAGGATACATATACCAATATGGATCATGCAAACTGATCTGAACACTCAGTACAGATCTCGCCAGACACAGTTCTAGCACATCAATTTAGCAGAAATGTATTCACTTGGGAAGGAAGAGGTTTTCTAGGCAATGAAATCCATATGGCCTGCATGAGAAAAATCCTGAACAACTTTGGAAGTCACCAGAGTCTTCTTTTAAAATCAGCTTCTAAAATACAGAGGCATACTGAGTATGAAGTTTAGGCTAGGCAAATGCTGAATGGAAACAAGAAATGAAATCTTATTTGCATGAAAATTTAGATTCTGAAAAAAAAGTAGTTGTTTCACCTGACATGTTGTTTCTTCTATCTTCTTTCCTTGGAGCAAATGTATTCCATCAGCAATAATATTATCTTCTGTGAATTATGACCAAAAAAGAGAAAACATGCTTTAAAATGTCCTGCTTTATGTTTTAATGAGGAATATCATTTAAATTGCACTTGATGCTTTGAGCTGACATTTTGACTCTCTGAAGTTAATCTTATATCATTTAAGCATACATTTTATCTTAAACTGCTTTGAAGTGAGACTGCAGAACAAATTGGCAAACTGACTGACAGAAAGAAAACTCATTCATGCTTATTTCTTCTTCTGTACTCAGCCCTCAGTTTACTAACCCAGAACCCCACTGTGACTTTCCTCTTGCCCTGCTAATTTACAGCAGCAAAGTCTAGAATATTCATACAAAAAATGAAGGGCAAAAATGATATTTTCAACTGAGATCTGTTTAACTTAGATTAGATTAGAAATTGCTTTCAAAGGATGAACATCCATCTCTTGTAGTAAATGAATGTTTGGATGGGAAGAGTATTAACCTTCACTACAACAGTGAGCAATAATAGGTCAAACAAGTCTGAAAAAATTATTTTAAGCAAGCTTACTTTGAAAGATCTACTTTTACTCCCAGTCTTAAGGCAAAGCACCCACCACTGTGCAACTGTAGGACAGCCCTAGTGATTAGATTCTATCAGAACAGATGTCAGGATCACTCAGACATTGCAGGGAGGAAAAAAAAAAACATGAAGAAAAATATCTGCTAATCACACCACATTTTCCGAAGTCACTAGAAAACAGCAGGAAAGTTTGGGGGTTTTTTTCCTCATTAATCCTAATTTGGCTTTGTTATTGCTTCTGTGGAATACCTTACAGCATCAGTAGTTCTCCTGATTGCAAAAGGACAGCTTACTTAATACATAGATCCACAAAAACTAGCTGTACACAGGCAAGACTGATTGCATTCCCTACTATTAACAAGAAAAGAAAGAGTAATTCAGGGAAGAATTCTGAGTGACTTAGATTCTTTAACTATCACATGGAAAAAGTGTCTGAATGTGATCATTAAAATTTATATTCAAAGAGGCACATAAGATCCTGATCCAGATTTTGTCTTAAGCACCTACAAATCTCCCTGAAGTCACTGAGGACCTGGCATCTGACAATCTGGTTGTTTATTTCATTATACAGCTAGCTGGACTTCCAGGAGCACCATAACTCATGTTAAGCAGTGCTCATGCAACCCCAGATTGATGTAACTGGGTCCTTTCAGGTCCTCAGGACAACTTGTTTCCATCTCCTGCAGGCATCTCTGTACACCACATCCCTATGCTCCATGAGCTTACTCTGGAAATTCAATCCTGCAGTGTTCAGCTCTTTGCCCCAAAGTCCTCCTACAGTCTAATCAAAAATACTATTACTGAGTAGCTGTTTGCAGCTGAAGCACAAATAATTATGGGCCAACACAGAATGCCTTTAACCTGACAGACTACACACAGTGACACTGCTTTTGACGTAGGATTTCAAACCCAAATTAAAACAGCAAGTTATTAAAGCAAACCTCAGTGGTCCCACCAAACCACAATGTCTTTTGTTAGCCATAATATCCTGCACCCACAGTGCTCTTACATCTTGCTTAGATCAGCTCTCCAGCCCACTGAATAACGGAATAAAGTATTTGTGTAAAAAACCAACCAAACTGCAACAACAACAACAAAACAAAACAAAAACAAAACAAAACAAAAACAAAACAAAACAACAAAAAAACCTGCCAACAAACACACAAAAAACCCATGCTAAATATATAAATGAACTTCAAACAGAGCTGCAGTGCTGTTGTCTTCCTAGTCTGCCAACAGATACCAGTCATCCTCCTGTGGAACAAATTAAGAGCAGTGGAGAATAACATCCACTGGCTCTGAGAGGTGTTGGCTCTTCCCTGTTTGTCTCCATAATCTTTCATGGAAGCCCAGTGACTGTGACTTCCATAGTCAACTTTTCAACAATGATGCTTTCAGGCTGGCAGATCTCGTTCTGATGATTTTGGTTTGGCCTTGTGAGCAAAGGAAGATGTTTCCACTATTGTGTCTGTGGGATATGTATGTGTTCACTGCATTTTCATCATGGAAAACTTGATGCAACTTGTAGATGTAATAACACACATGTTGTCATCAAGGGCTTCATCCAAAGGCTACCAGGATCTGTGGATGTCTCTACAATTATTTCAGTGAGATTTGAGACAGGTTTGTGGATACAGCTCAGAACTAAGCAGAGAAGCCTGTGGTGACCACCATACACGGCTTTTAAAATGTAACAGAAATTAATTTTATGCAGTAGACTTGCAGACCTTGAAGGATTATCTCTGCTAAGAGAAAAGTTTGATCAATAGTGATGAATTATCTTGATCGATAGTGATACACTGTAAATCTCCTTGCAAAGGTTTTCACCACTGTGTGAAGGGGACTTCCCTTGAAATAATTTTACTGCAGTAGGGGAAAGGGAGATTTTTATTTATCTGCCAGCTTTGCTTCCTGTTCCCTCTGGGCCCCTGCCCTTCAATTATAACACTTGTCAGCTTTTAAAATGTGCACTGCTTCTTTTGCATGCTTGGATATTTAAAAGGGTAAAAAATGCCTGGAGTAGAAAAGACTTTGAAGGAAGGTCAAAAAGTTCTGCTTTCTCATTCAGCCAATGAGAACCCACTTCCAATCCAGTAACCTCTGGAGTATCATTGGAAGAATCATTCCGAAATGGTTTTGGTTAAAAGTAAGACTTGTCAGGAGGGAAATGCCTAATGTTTCTTTCACCTATCATTAGAACCTGTTCCTTGCAAGCCACTGACATTTATTGAGGGTCCCTTTTCCCCTCACTAGTTCAGTACAAAAATTCCTCTAAATCTTTCTGACATCTTATTTCTGGTTCTGTTTTAAGAAACCAAATTTGCCCACAGATGGGCAAATGCAATATTCATTGCAATTTCAGATCTATTTCCAAACATTCAAGAGATTAACTACAAGTGGTGAACTGAACTAAATTCAGAAGGAAAGTTGGCCCCCTGTCCTTCGCTTTCTTTGACATATCCATGTAATAGTGGAATCTCCTATCAGTGGATGATCTCCATTTGTGCAGAAGATATTCCCACTTTTTTATTTTAAATTGAGAACAAGACATACTTTCACTTTAATCTCACATATCTTGGCTCCTGCTTCTGCTGAGTCTTGTCTGGTTTGGTCTGATTAAGCAACAGTGAGAGATCTACCTTAACTTTGAAAAGTACAAATATAAATGCCATTCCTGGAAGCAACATCAAGCAGATTATCAAAGCATGTTGATTTTTCAAGTCCAGTTTGTGTTTAAATAGGTGAGGTTATTGCTCACTTGTTAATACTCAATGTTATTTTAATGAATTTATATTGGTACATTCTTAAGCAGTGTCATTAGCAACTTCCTAACATTAGCTGTATGGTTGTTTAAATAAAGGTAGTTAGAACAGGTTTAGAAAGAGAATCAAAGTACTTTCATCTAAAATTTGACCAACTCTATTTTGCCACAAAAAGTTTCTTCTGAGAAAAGTTGCACCCTTTCCCTGTTGGATATCTGGAGCTGTGTAAAATATCCAGGAAACACGGATTACTACAGGTGGCAAGCCCTATACAACACAACTATGGCAATTTACTGCAGGGAACGTCTCTTTTGGCCCATGGACTACAGAGTGAATTTGTCATAAAGTGTGTTCTTGTCTTCCCAATTTTAAGATAAGCTTTATTCTAACAACTTCTACCCCCCTTAGGACAAAATAAATCTCTAAAAGATCTGACAAATTTTTTAGCTGAATTATTGGTGAAAAATGAAAAATTTTCCAAGGTGCCTTTTTAAATGCTTTGTTGAAAGTGCAAAATCAGCTGAAATATGTTTAGCAATTACCTTCAAGCTGGCAGTGCCTTCTGATGTACGAATCATTCTCTGGCTTCCTGGAACCCTGCCAAAGTGTGCCATTCACATTTTTCCTGTCTAAAGTAAAAGCACAGAGAGCAGTCACCTGAATTCATAGCAAACCTGTGAAATAACAGGAAATTCTATAAAAATAGCATCAGAATGCAAATCAAACAAGCTTGCAGAACACTGGAAAATCTGCTCAGACATGGAAATGAGCTGATGATTTTGTAATATAGGAATTTGGATGGATGGATAGATGGATGGATGGATAATATTTATTATGGTCAGACTTCAAGTTTTATCATCTTTTGCTATGGTCTAATACCTCATTTAATACTGTTAGCACATCATCAGAATGATTGTTATCTTAACCCTGGATCTAAGACCTAGGATCCCATGGAAAATCTGTGACTTTACTTCAAGGAATTGTATAATTATTATAGTATTATATGTTGAACATTGTACTAATTGTATAATTATTATCCTTATTTAAGTTTATCATTACCGAACTGAAATGTTTGCAAGGAATAGCATCAAAGATGCCCACAGGAATGCCCTGTGGACTCCAAGGCTTGGACTGTCTGAGCCTGGCTGGCTAAACTAGGCTGGCTTTGGGCTTTTGAGATGGTCATTCTCCTGCTCCTTCAGTGTATTCAGAGTGCTCATGCTGCACAACATGCAGACAGCTATTCTGGGTTGGTGCTTTCTGGGTTTGTTTGGTTTCGTTTTGTTGAGTTTTATTTAATACTGGGTTTCACTCAGAAAATCTCCATTGTGGAAGCTCTTGTTGATCCTGTCAGGTGCTGGGAATTCATTACAGCCTGTTTGCTGTAGACCAAATGACACTGTCCTGCATGAAAGTGTTCCTTGTGCAGGGCTGCAGAGTGAAGCCTTAACACGGGGGAGCTTTCATCTGTCTGAGACACCTTGTGGAAAAGAGCCACATCGTTACAGCCACATACAATACCCTTTATACTCAGCAAGGACTAGATACAACTGAACCAAAACTCCACAGAATAAATGAAAGCATGATAACAGGAAGATCTCACTGAAAAAAAAATATCCAGGAAATTTTACTTTTAAGAAGCTGATGATTATTTCCTATAGAGTATTTACAAGATAGAACCCATTGAAACACAAGTGTAGATAACAATACACAATGTCAGGATGGGTTTAACAAAACCCCTGAATTTCCTTCTTGATGATCTTGTTTGTGAAAATTCTCACAAAGTAGCTTAAAATGAGAAAGGGCAGGAACCTGAATTTTCTTAGATCAGAGACATTTCAGGTCTTTATTGAAATGATTAAAAGAAACACAGGAGATGCTGAGTATTTCTAAGAACCATAACAGGTTCTTCATCTCAATATGGTTTCTATATATTTAACTAGTTTGTTTTCAATATCTACCTACATATGTGTGTGTAGAAAGCAGGGAAGAAGGGAGAATATATTGATAGCTTAATTCTATTTTTTCCTTTCCTTCGCATTTTCTCCAACAGCTGTAAAACAAATCAGACCCTTAATTAAAGTTGGCTCTCTGAGATTAGCAAGTAAACAGTAGATGATTTAAGCAGCTACTAACCAAATGCTTCATTTTCAGACATGGACTTCTGGATGGATCTAAAAGAATTAAAAGAATTTACCATTAGCTGAAAGTCAGAATGAAAAAATTAAAGCGTGTTTAATCAAATATGGGTATTTTCAAACTAATTCTTCAAAGCAGGGCACAGGGATTTAGCTGTGTTATTCCCACTGGCTTTAACTGGAGTTACTTGTCTCATTCACATTCATCTACTCCCACATCCCACACAAAGCTTTGAAAGCATCTGAAGCTCCATTCTGCAAGAATATGTGACTCAAGTTTCTTTTTGAAGTGAAGAATTCATGCTGAAATCCGGGGAACCCATCAAGAAGAAGAGACACTTTCCTTTAGACATGATCAGAAGTGTCCTACAACTTTTAGAATTATTGCCTTAAGTATGGTGACACGATAAGGGATTGAACCAAAGAGCTGCATATGAACATACCATCCCCAGGACCCTGAGTGATATTTTATTGCCCCAATAAACCTTGAGCTTTTTGCACATTTACATCAAGGATCACTCCTAATTCATGCTTCCATCTGTGGTCAGTAGCTCATAGAAGACAATTTGAAAAATGGATAACAGAGGGGGAAAAAAATCTTTGAATAAAGGTTAATATGTTTCATTTTATCCATTAAAACCCCAGTGGAGAGTAGTTTATGAGCAGTGGTTATAGTAGGTGAGAGCAGGGATTGTCTAATCTGTGACAATGATCAACAGAAGGCAAAGAGCTCAAAATCTGGGACCCCATCCTCAGTCATGCAAGTGCTGAAGGGTTTCCTGAGGAAGAGGGTGCAGCTAAACAGTTGTGGGATTTTTAAGGAACTGGTCTGTACCCACTAGTTTCTTTCAAAATGTTTGGATTTTGAATCCCACAGTTTAATTCTTATTGTCTAAACAAGGAATATTTATGTTATTTCTGCTACTCCATATAGTCTGGTGCATTCTTGTTGCCCCATTGTAGGGAACAGAGAATCATTAATTCCTTCATATCTGCATGAAAGATTAATGGATAAATTTCTGCATTATCACTAAGAGTGCCATGCCAGGGTAGTGATGTCTGGACATGATGAAATAATTTTCATTATAAAATATTTTCATGTTGATTCAAACTATTTCCTTCCAGCTCACTTTTTTTTTAAATTGATCAGTCAAATTATCTCAACAATGCTTCTGAATTCTGATAATTTATTTTTTTTTTATAATAGGATTAGGTTTCAAAAAGGATAGCTTTATTAACATTGTAAAATTTGACATTTTTAGCTATAGACTGCTATTGTTTTTCCATGGGGCAGACCTAGTTCTGATCTAAGCAGGACACTTTTAGGCATCCAGGTGATTTCAGCATATTTGGTAGAGCTTGGTAAGGCCTAAACAGTAGTTTGACTTTCTTTAAAGTATAAGAGAATGATGAGAACTCCATGAGTAATAGAGTTATGTCCATATTTTAATTAATGAAATTTTGGGAGGAGTTTCCGAGAGTCCTGACTAGTGACATAGAGTTGAGATCTCACAGATGAGTGCACATGTCTCTGTGTTTGAAGCTGATAAGTTACTAGCGTTTTTATCAGATGACAAGAAATAGATTAAAACTCTTATTTAAGACAAAAGAGCTCTTAATTTTCTTGGAAATCTTTACCCATTTTGAGATTTTTCAGCAACAGACACAGATAACATTGATGTTCTGAGTCTAGTGGGGCCCCGCCTACAAATGGAGAAAAACAAAAACCAATAAACTACAGGGATTTTCATGTCTGTTACAGTAGACAGATAAGATTTGTCTGTATCATTCCATTAGGCAGGATTTCAGATTTCATTTGAAGGGGTCCACTTCAGTAATGTAATAGATTTCAACATGAAGCAAAAAAAAGAATTTTCAAAATAAATTCCTCTGCCTGCTAATAAATATTGATCATTAGCTCAAACCATAGCATTGTGTCCATGAATGGACTCAAAACATGTTGCTATCACAAAAATGATTCATAAAATTATGTCTGACCTGCTTTATCCGAATCATTTTGCAAACAAATTTTTTACTTGGATTAAAAACACAAACAAACAAAAAAAAACTCTTCAGGAGATTATCAGGTCAATGGTGCAAACATGGTATAAAATAGGTTACCACTTCAATCTCAGAAAAGCAGACATATGGTTAAACTAAGCTCAGATTAACTGCATTTGATTTTAGCTGTCCTGGTTCTGATATTTTGGAAGAAAGCTGTGTGGATATGAAAAAGTCATGGTAAAAGAGCCTTAGGAGTGCATTACAAGCTTGTTATGTGCTCTTCAACTGCAACATTAATACATGTGCTCTATGAGAATGAAAGCAACATTGGCAAACCTTAATAAAGCAACAAGGATGAAAGGTACAGACAAATAGAGTGACACTGTGTAGACCTTGAACTGGTCTGAACTTACTTTCTTTTTTTGGTCAGTGTGTTCTCAAAGTCAGGAAACTCCTTTTAAAAAGATAGAGAAAAAAGGTCTATGAAAATCAAAAATGTTTAATCCAAATCTATTATTTCTGTCACTGAAAAGACAATGAATTATATACTTTTGATGTGTGCTTTTTAATATTCACTAGCATTTCTAGTCTTTCCAACAGCTGGAGCTGTGGAGGACACAGTGCAGCAGAGAATATATATAATTATGTGTCCTGATTTCAGGAGGCTTCAGTTATCCATGGCTCCCAGGAAGCTGACAACCATAATACCCCTGAAAATCCAGAGAACCATGCTCATAGCCCAGGAATGAATATCATATTTCTTCCATAGTATGACTCTTTGGAATTTTATGAGCATTAAAATACCCACATGTTGCAATGGGATGTGGTTTCCTGATGGACACAAGACACACACTTTGTAAACCCAAACATGCAGAGGAATGTGCAAGAGGGCAGGAAACTGCAAATAAAATTGAAAGCTCTGAAGGGGACAAAATCAAAATCAAACACTGGCCTGGATGCAAGATCACACAGCCCCCAGGGCCCAGACAATAAATATTTATACCCTGACAAGTGTGAGAAGGAGGAGAAGTGATGTAGCTGTTGAAAGAGAGAGCAAAAAGGTGCCTTGCAGGGCAAAGGATACCAAAACATCTCAATGCATGTTTGCTGTACAGTTAACCATGGACTTGAGGTTAATTTTAACTGTAGGAAAAACTAAGGATGTCATGCTAGGACAGAAGAGATCTCTGTCCCTATATTATTATGATATCTCCTGAGACAGGATATCAAAGCACTGTATCACTTTCTTCTTATTTATTTCTTCCAGCCTGAAAAGCAGGAACTGGGTTAAAAATGTCCATGATGATATCACTTCAATCTGTTGTGCGACAAGAGGCATTAAAACATAATATAACCATTCATTATTTTATAAATCTGTAAATTTAGTTTAACTGGACCTATTTCTCATGATATTAAGTTTAATTTATTTCCTTCTTGTAGGACTAACTACATCTGTATGACTCTGACCACAGTAATTTAAAAATGCCATCAAGGTTGCATGATAAAAACCCAAAACCTGTACTACATAAAACCATGTAAGTGCATAATTGAGCATTTTATACTTCTCCCCCTCGTCTCAGTAAAACTCCTCATAGATTTTTTTTAAGCTTTTTCAGGCAGTGCATTAAGAAAAGGCTGTTTTTCTGTGCTGTTATTTTAGCTGAGTGTAAGAGGCCCTTTTATCATAGATATTTGGGAATGTTAATAACTGTATGCAGTTTCCACATCTTTTGTTTTTGTCTGTGTCAATTTTCTCACAGATGCTGTATGTAGATCAAAAGAGTATATAAAATTTATCACTCACTTTGAAATAATGTAAGCAGTGTAAGACAAATTTCTTGCTGAAAAAATGTCAGTATTTTAGTCTTGGGACAAATATTTTCAATAACTTAAGAGAAATTACTAACTGAAGTGCCCAAACACATAGAAATTTAAAAAAAAATTGAAAGTGGTTTTAAGGCTTATTTAAAGGGCAAGTGTAAAAATTTCATTGAAAAATATTAAATATTTTATTTCAAACAGGTTTGTTAAAGGAAGCATGATCCATGGAGGTCAGAGACTAAAGGATATTGTAATTTATAGTCTGTATATCATCCAGAAAAAAAAAAAAATGGAGACAGGCCCTATTGTGGCAATATACCTAGAAAGATTTGATGCATATCTTCACACACCAAACAGCTGGTGTAGACCATTAAGCAGGGTTTAGTCTTTTGCTCCACAACTTGAAACCAATTCCTAAAGTCCAGCACATTTGCATTGATGGCAGTACATCATATATTGAGGTGATGACTAATGTGAGTTCACAGGATAGCATGGGATGCAGTGCCAAAATTAAACAGGTAGTGGCTTAAATGGCCATTTAAAAATGGCACCTTTCATTCAACTCATTCTTCCTGCTGTTTCTGAATCAGGTGGCTAAACTGGGGTGCAAGAGTAAATTACTCTGGTTTGTACTTTTTCAAAGTATCTTTTCAGTATTTACTACATTTAAAATTATATGTAACTTTAAAATTAAACTAGTTTCTAAAAAAAAAATTATCTTAGAATGTAAATGAAGGTTCACCCTGACTTTACTCTCCACATTCTCCAAAGAACATAATTATCTTGTTTATGGGCACAATTCTTTCCTTCCTTATCCCAAATGTTTCCTAGAAAAAAACTGCTTATGGGGAAACCCTGCATGGTAAAATTATTGATCAAGTCCTTTTCTTCCTGATGTTATCAAATAACTCTGAATTAAGGAACTGAATTAAACCCTGTGGTGTTTCCAAGCTGGCTGAGAAAAGCTAGAGCTCCTGTGTGTGTTAAGACTTGCAAACAGGAAAATGACCATTTCAGATAACCAGCCCTCCTCTTGCCCTCACTGGGATCAAAGGCCAATTATAACACTGCAGATTAAGGCAGGTGTCACAACTGATTTTGATATTCCTGGCAACAGCTTAGAACAACTGATAAATTTTTTGGCTCTCTTCTGATATACAGGGTAGTCAATCATATCATAGTCAGCAAGTCAAAAATATGTGGATCTTATGACATTTGGTGATTTCAGCCTGACAGGATATATATGAAAATGGGTTTAATACTGAAGGCTCTTTCCCTGAGAAGCTGGAGACAGTTCATGAGATAGAAGACTGTAACACCAGGTGGCAAGAGGTAGAAACTCAGTTCCTCAGTTAATAGCATTGTTACAGGCAAGGAGTACCCATGTGATTCATTATGTGCTCATGGCTACCACCTGTTTCTGAGGAAGATCCAATTCAGATCTATGCATGAACTTCAAAAAAAAATCTCCATAAATCCATTTTTTTCTTTCTTTCTGAGAATATCACTAAAGCTGAGCAACAGGCAAAGTAATCATAAAGTTAACATGCCAATTCTCCAGGAGAATTAAAATCAAAAGACAAGTGCACATAACAGGCTCATGATAGTACCACAGGAACCCAGAGTGGAAACGTCCCTAGCAAACAATTCAGGGTAATAAACAGGTCTCTGGAGTTATGTGAAGTAGAAGAACAGTGTACATGAAAGACAGCTTTTTCTCCATACAGGATGTGTCATTTGGGCAGGGGCTTGGCCAGAGCCATGGTTCAAAAAGGAATGTCCAAAGACTGTGTTCAGTGAATGATGTCCTGCACAGCTTCAGTGACCACACTACCCTGTATTTCCCACATCTCCAGAAGAACTTGACAGCCCAGCTATGATTAGGACAAAGCACAACAGATGAGTTCACTGCAAGAAAATCACTACCTTGTTGCATTATGAGGAAGAATTTTCTCCAGCCCTGATCACCTTTTTATATGTGAGGGGAGCTGATCCTGCATACCTGCCCTGTTGATCTTGAAGTTATATAGGAAAAAGGAAGGGGCAAAGCCTACTGAGGAGGAAGTGTGTCACGCCTTTGGAGATTTAGCAGCTCTGTGGAACCTGCCATGCTTCAGCCAACCATTTAAAGACTCACTCGAGTCCATACCTACTTAGCAGTGCACTTATGTACGTGCATTACTGGATAATGATGGATGGCTAAATGGAGCCAATAATGTCCTGAATTTATCATGCTGTGGGGGCTGCCCCGCAGCCTGGAACCAAGTGACGGAATTAAAAATGGGAGAGAAGTACAAATGGGCTCAGTTAATAAGCTTAACAGCTTCATCCAAGGTGTAGCTGTAATAACTCACAGGCCAGAAATAGCAGATAAGATTACACACAGGCCTCTGGCCTTAGCCACATTTTTCCATAGGTCTTACTGCTGACACGTCATCACTAATCTCGTTTTCCATTTCTAGAAAGTATTTTATAAATAATTGTGTTGATTCTATAGCCAGCACAGTGACACAGCATCCAGACATTATTTTTAGTTAAGTGCTGAGCTTAAGTCTTTTATTTTCTCTTAAACCAGAAAATAAAACCTAGACCCAGCCTTGGGAAACTTCTTGTTAATATCTAGAGATCCAAGTGTGCCTACCCCATTTAGTATTGTTTTTATTGAGAATGAACTGTATATTTATTGATGAACAAATGTGCCATCACCATAATATCTCCTTTAAGAAAACAAAAGTACATTATAAGAGGTAGCAGAAACCAAAGTGCTGGATTCTTCTATTCAGTGTTATACATGTACCTTCATGGATTATGGGGTGCTACCCCACAAAACAATGATCAATGTGAAAGATGTTTTGTTAAAATTTGTTCAGATTCATGTATGGGATTTTCTAATCCTACACTAGTAGGAAATCTGCTTCTGCAGGCTGGCTCAAGGAAAACAAAATTCTTTACTGGATATGTTGATTATTTTTGTTTAGCTAAATAATTTAGGAAGCCTAACTCTAACCCAATGCAATGAAAAGTCTGAAGATGCTGACACATAAAAAGCAGAATAATACAAGAAAAAGCAAGAAATAGCCTGGTGTAAACAACCACTGCAGTTTTAAATCTTAGTTTCACACATTGTGAAAACCATAGCAGAGCACAGTGCTATGGGTGTGTCTTTACCATACCTTGAGAAAATAAAGGGCAATTTCTATTAGTTTTCTATTGCAAAGTCCATTAGAATATCATATGTCCTGTTCTGGGTACAAACAAAAAACCAAATCTGCCTTTTTCATTTTATTTTACATTGTCTAAATACTGCTTCTAATAGATGAACCTCTATTGGCCAGAAAAATGTTTGTGTAGCAGTCATTGAAAATTAAGTTGGTTTGGAGCCATGGCAAAGGGGAAAACACTGAATGGAGGTAGGAACTGTACTATAATGTGCATCTTTGGGCATGTAGAATGGCATGCAGTACACAAATACAAAACTAGAGCTTCCCACAATGAACATACTCCAGTCAAGCTAGGATGAGGTCACAGCCATATTTCACAACCACAATTATGCACTCTTAACTGGTAGCTCACTCATATAGTGATAAGGCTACAGCCTGGTAATGGGGAAAAACCCTGTCACTCAGGAGATCATCTCCCACCTATTGCAGGAAAAATATAATGTAGGGACATTTCAGAGCCCAGGCTTATAGATCATCAGCTCAGGCTGATGCTGTGAGGAATCATCTTGAGATCTCTGCACTGCTACACTTTCAAAACCAGGACCATTATTTACAGTCCCAAGATGATTACGTGGAAGAGAGGAACATGCACAAAGTGAGGTGGTTACAGCAGACTGGTCTGAGAACAAGTTGTTTTCAGTCCTTCAGCAATTTAACAAGTGCATGCCACAATTCCCCAATTCCCCAGGCATTCTCCCATCCCACCAGCTTCAGCACTTTGTCCAAGCAAATCCTGTGTGCAAACGTACTGTGGGATACTGCAACACCAAAGGCCCAGCAGTATCATAGGTACATGGTACCTAACCCAGAATGGATGTGGGTAAAACTTGGCACAATATCTGAAGGGAGGACAGTCTCCTCTGAATGATGAATATCTTCATTCAATCACCAGACTACATCTTACATTGAAATAGAAACAATAATTATGAGTAAAGGCACATTGAAAAGCAGAGAACAGAGAATCTGAAATAAATAATATTATGAAATTTAATATATCATTTTAAAGTATTTGCCACAGCATCATCTATTATACCAATAACATGCAAATAAGAAAGGATTAAGTAGGGTAACATCATTTAGGAAGGAGAAAAAAAAAGCCCAGAAGACAACCTTCTTCACATGTTTGCCTAATGAGGTCTTGTAAAATGTCAAGTTTCTTCCAGAGGCCATCAGTTACAAAATTCATGCAACTCACGCTTTAGAAATACATTTTTCTGTATTAATAGAAAGGACAACCAAAGACAGTGATAGCACATTCTTTAGAGACAAACCATAACAATAACTGTACCCAGAGCTTTCACATACTGTTACTTGCAAAGAGAAATTCCCTTGTCCAGTGCAGCTGCACTAATCTCCCTTTGCTGTAGAGGAGCTCATGACCTGCTTTTCAAGTGTGCTGGTTGTGACTGGACAGAAATCAGGTCACTGGCTACAGAGATGAGATGTGAACAGTGGCTCTGAAGAGCCTGAATAGCTCAAACTGGCAGAGAAGCCAGCAGAACACATGCATGCCCATGTACACAGCAAGAGTTTTTTGCAAAATGCATTGCATGCTTTGCAGTTAAATGCTGCTTACCAAAGACATAGACCTGTCAGGTGGCCCACAGTTTCCAGGTGTGCTCACTGGAGTGCCAGCCTGGCTTTCAAGAGTAGCTGTATCCTTGGCTTCCTGATGTTCTGGGACAGGCTCATACAGGCTGTCCATCGAGCCCTCCTAAAATACATTTAAACAGAGATGAACATTTGCAAATGTATTCAATTAACTGTAATTTAAAAAGGAAGATGTTTGTGTGATTTGCATAATGGAATGTGTTTTGCCTCCCCTGTCTTTTGAAATCCTTTACTTAGTTGGGTTTTTTCCTCAAAAAAGGCATACAGATGTTGATTTTAATAAGTACCAAATGCTGGAGTTCACAGTATCATGACTTAGACACCACAGATTGCCATGTTACAGTTGAAAGTACAGTAAAAGTGAATACTATCTGCTCAGGAGTAAAACCAGGTGTATATCTCCAACTGAACACTACATGAAAATTCCTGTAAAAACTATGAAAATCATATACCATGAGAACTTCTATATGAACCATAAAAATGTTTTTTAGTTAGTACTTCTATACAAGAAAAAAAAAATAAAGTTAATTTGATGCAGAAAGATAACCCCATTACTTAGAATTAGAGAGAAACAGCACTGCCAGCACCCAGAATTTGACAATTATGGTTTAGGTCCCCAAAATAATGATAATGGCTAGAATTAAAAATTCAATTTGCATTTAAATTTTTTTGAACTCTGGGTTTTAATGCACATGTAAGGTTCTTTTTACCCAACCACCAAGAATACAAACATTTTAATAGAAACTTAGATTTTCACATTTATCCCACAGCTCCAAAAGCTAGGATTACATATACACACTGCCATTTCATAATTCAAGAGTTAAGTGAAAGCAGATGGCAAAACTAAAGACACTCTAACTGATGATCCTAAATTTTAGATGTTGCCATTTTGATCTGCACTGAATATTTTCCCAATGAATTTTGATTACTAATTTTAACTGCATTAATTAAGGAATAAATCAAATTTATAGCAGCGTGACTTACAGCAGAGCAACACCATTGAAATTAACATAGTATATTATTATTTAAAGGCATTTGTTCCTTTATTACACAAGATAAACACAGATGTATATTTGAAGTTATATTATTAATACATAAAGCTTTACAGGCAATATTTTTGACTGGTGGAGCAGCAGTTCAAAGACATGACTAATTTTTGCAAGCACAATGTTTATCAATGGATATTTATTTGCCTCAGTCTGCTAGATTCTTGATAAACCAAAATAAATATTTTGGGAGAAATATTTCATGGTGAACTTCTTGAAAATACTCAAGTTACATACTTGAGCCTATTCTAGGAACTAATGAGTTAATGCTTCCTGGGAAATTGGTGCCTAGTTTATGGAACACATGGAAGTGCTGAACATCCAGCTGAGCCTGGGTTTTGACAGCAACTGCTTTTTTTTTTATTACTGCATTTCTTTTTTATCACTGTAAGTATTTTGCCATATAGCAATGATGGTTCAGCCTCCTCATCTGAAGTTGCGGGTGGATCACTTCTAGACAAAAATGATGGGTTTGAAAACTTGTTACACACTTCCAGGGTTCTACAATGTGAAATGCAACCATACTCTTCTCCTTCAAAACACAGCTTTGGTGAAGAGAGTATTTAATAAGGAGATGGAAGCATAAAAGAGAACTCATGTGAAAGAGAGAGTATGAGAGGACTAAAAAGGGAGAGAAAAGACAGGACAAGAAATAGTGAAAAGAGAGAGTGGGGGGTGGGGGGGGGGGAGGAAAAGAGTAATAAAATACACCAAAAGGATACAGAAAGACATGGGGGGGAGAAGTGGGGAAAAGAGCAATGATAAGAGAGGAGAAGCTAGATAAATAAAGAGCGTAATGGGGAGCATGTGAGAATTAGTGCTTGAAAGAGGAAAAATGTGAGAAAGAACTCAAGCAAGAAAGAGAGAGATCTTGTGTGAGAAGGATGGAACTCAAGGGTGTGAGAAAGGGTGAGCACATAAGAAAAAGCCAGCGTGCAAATAAAACAGCAGGTCCCTGTGAAAGAGTGAGGGCGCAAGGAGCAGGACATGCATAAAAAATTATGAGGACATGAGGAAGAGGATGCATGCAAGTGGAGAACATGGGAAAGCACAACTGCTGTGAGAAAGAGCACAAGAAAAAGTGAGTGCACAAGGAAGGGCCAGCACACAAAAGAGGGAGCAAGGGGAGAAGAGAAAGAAAGAGATGAGGTAGCAAGGGAGAGCCAGGGAATGTGTGAAAGCGAGAGGAGCCATGAATGAGAGCAGGAGAGGACAAGAAAGAGAGCATGAGACAGAGATGTTGGATGAGAAGTAAAGCTTTCCTGAGGAAGAGTGAACATAAGGGAATGGAAAGGTGGAGGAGGAAGCACATGGGAAACAGCAAGTGTGGGTGAAGAGCCAGGGAATGAGAAAGAGTGAGCACATGAGAGAGGGAGGGCACCACAAAGATCAAATGCAGGGAAATGAGCAAGGTGTGACGAAGGGAGGACATGGGCAAGAAAGCAAAAGTGTGGGAAAGGATGGCCACAAGAAAGGAAAGCAAAAGGGGGTGACAAAGCCCATGGTGTGGGGGAGCATGGTTGCAGGAGAAACTGCCAGCATGTGCAAGGAGGTGCTGGAAAGAAGGAGTTCACAAGAGAAGCAAGGCCACAAAAAAGGGGAAGCACTCCAGAAAGGGAATGTGCAAGAAACAACGAGGGAGAAAGCACAAGGAGAAGGGCGGAGAAATGGAGTGAGAAAGCAAGCATCAAAGTTTGAAAATGGTTAAGCACAACATCATGAGAAAGGGAAATCAAGGTGTGAGAAAAGAAGAGGGCACGAGAAAGTATCCCTGCATAAAAGAAAGAGTGAGGTGTGAGAAAGGAAGTGTGCACCAGATAGATTAAGAAAGCAAATATGACGGTAAGACAGAGCAAGCCCACAACAGAGGGAATGCTCACATAACAGAGAACACTCATGAGAAAGCAGGAAGGCACAGGAAAGAGTGGGTGCAAGAAAAGGTAGGGTTGCAGGCAGGAGAGCAGGACAGCACATGAAGGGAAGCACAAAGGGTAGAGCAAGGGTGCAAGAAAAGCACCATCACGAGAAAGGGCAAGTGCTTGGGAAAGGAAGCGTGCAAAGAAGCAAAAGTATGCACAGACAAGACTGCAAGAAAGTTCTTTTCTTGAAAAACAAGAAAGAAAGTGTGAGAAAATGGAGAAAGAACATGCGAGTGTGCTGGGAAAATATGGCATGCAAAAAAAACAGTGAACACAAGGAAGCAAGAGTGGGGGCATGAGAAGAAGAGTGAGGAAGAAATGGTGAGCAAAAGAGAGACTGTTCAAGAAAGAGAAGGCATGTGCAAGAAGTGAGTGTGCAGGCAGAGAGACTGTGAGAATGAGGTTGTGAGGGAAGGGGTGAGGTCATGAGAAGGGGGGAGACAGTGCAAGGCCACGAGAAAGAGGGGCTGTGAGGAAGGGGATAAGAAAGAGCAGGACAACTTGTGAGAAACAGTGAATATGTGAGAAATGGAGGACAAGGAATCCTTGTGACAAACAGAGCACTCAGGAAAGAGGGAGAAAGGGCGCAAGAAGGTGAGCACCAGGACATGAGATTGAGTGGCCATGAAGTATTAAGCAAGGGAGAAAGGGCATGATGGTGCAGAAAAGAGAGTGAGGTCACATGAAGAGAGAAAATGGGTGAAAGAGCAGGATCACAGGTTCTAGACAAAAAGGATGAGTTTAAAACCTTTCCAGGATTCTGCAACATAAAATGTAACCATATGCTTCTCCTGAATAGGGAATAATACATGGCATTGTTGAAGTAGGGGAGAAACATAAAGAGAGCTCATGTGAAAGAGAAGCATGAGAAAGATAAAAAGGGAGAGAAAAGACAAGGAATAGTGAAAGGAGAGAGTGGGAGGAGAATTAAAAGATAAGAAAAGGACACAAAAGAAGATGGAATGAAGAGAGGAAGGGAGGCTTTTGTGAGCCCAGATGACTGCAGACACAAGAAAGAGTGAGAACACATGACAGAGAGGGAAAGTATATGAGAGAGGACAATCAGGAAAGCAAGTGCAAGAAAGAAAACTCACACCAAAAAATCACAGGAGTGAGAAGGATAGCACCCAAAAAAGAGAAAATACATCTTCTGTTTTCAAAATTGTTTTCTTTGCTTGCTGGTTTTACAATTTATAAGAGTATATTTTCCTTGTAGTAATTGCCTTTCTTTGAGGGCAACTCAAAGTATGTAACTGAAATTGAAATTTTCTTGCTCCCTTCTATTTTATTTTATTTTGCAGTTAAGTCTGCTTTTATACCAAACCCTGCCAAGTCTGTAAAGTTTTTTTTCATTTCATGTGTTAATTCTTTTAGTAGTCCTGAGCACAGTAAACATCACAGAGGAAAATGAGAGATACCAGAATAAAACATGAACTTAATTCTGAAGTAGTTAGCACATTTTCTTTATACTACATGGAAGAGGAAAACTTTCTGAAGCTTTTTGCTTCCAGAGTTTTATGGGACAAAATATCCAAAATATCCTAGTTCTGATCTAGAAGAAAATAATTGCATGTAGCTCTTTTCTTTGCATTATATTTTTATCACCATGCCATGCAGAGACTAGGTTGATCATAAGGTAGAGAAGGAGAATTTAGTAACTTAGCAAGGTCGTTTTCCATCCCAGGTTTAGGGGTGGAACCCTGTCCATGGTGGGATGACAGCAATCCAGCTAAAAGGAACAAGGCCTATATAGAGATGATTACATGGGAAGCACTACAAAGTTCAACCACTTCTAATCATGCATCACTTTAGAGGAAGGTCTTTCCACATTTAGCTAATCCTTCTTTGGTAAAACATATTTTTAAGCCCAGTCCATTCCTAAGTACCATCATGTCCCACTAGTCAGAGCAGCATTAGCACTTTCTATGGTTTCTTTAACATAGAGGCTTCAGCTAATTCACAATTTATCCACTACATCACTTTTATTAATACTTATTCTCTCTGCATTTTGCACTATAGAAACATTAGCTTTTAGTGCCAAGGGCTTTTTCATTTTATAACATTAGATGTAATACATTTTACATTGTGCTGTCAGCACATCTTTAAAACAACAATCAAAATAAAACATAACTAGTCCAATGCTACTGAAAATCACTAAGAGGATTAGACTTTCACTCAGTACTTAACTTCATATTTTACTAGCAAAAGTGGTGGTTAGAAAGGCACCATATGGGAAAGAAATAGACAAATGAAAGGGATCTTGTTTGGCTTAAATCCTAAGAGCAGTGCTCAACTTGAATAACTGATATGAACAACAATGTGCTTAGGAGTGTCACAGCATTTCTCTACTGGCCCTCTTACACAGGTTTCTGCTGTGCTTTCTTATGAAAACTTTACTGAAGGGCAGGGGTTGTGAGCATAAGTCAGGACAGGTTTAACAGGTACTGTTCCAGGTGAATTGGTGCTAACCCTGGTGTGTATATCATTGATATTGGAGAGCCAATTTAGGAAAATAATGCAGGAAAAATAGTCTACCTTAACTAAAGGAATTCACAGTTCAATAAAAAATTTAATTTATCAGATTTGTAGGATTCTGATATTTATTAGGCAGTGTATCAAAACAGGTTGTTTGGCAGCATGATTTCTTGCAATTCATACAAAAGCAGCGCTTCATTTGGGACTCTCTCTGTATATTTCCCATAATACAAAGAGTATTGTTCTGATTCAATTGTCTGACATGCTAAGCACCATGAGATGGAAAAGACACTGCAAATTTAGGGTCTTAGGTTGACCTTTTAACATAACATATCTACAAAAAAAGGATGATCATTTTATAAATGGAAAAGGGACACAAGGTTTTGAAGGCAAATCTAATTTGCCTGCAAATCTCTTCAGAAGAAGGCAATGAGTCTGATGAGAAAGATCATGTCAATTGAGAAACCAAATCATTCTGAAGTCAACTCAGGACACAAAGTACTGCTGGGGAAACACCCCATGCTGGAGCACTCATAATAGGAGATCAGAGGACTCCCAAGTGGTGACAGATTGGAGAATTTCCCGTTTGTCTCACTGGGAAGGGGAACATCCAGTTCAGGCTCCAAAGCCTCATCACAATCATCTTGTGACTATTATGTGTCTCCAGCTTCTACATCATCACTTGCTAGACTGTGTCTCATGCTAGAACTATGTCTCAGTTTTATGGACAGGTATGAAAGAAAACACCAATTAAAATTCAATAGTACGAACAGAGGTTCCTCTAACAACATCGTTGTTCCACCACTTTGGATCAGCCAGAAGTCTGGCTAAACAGTATATTATTGTCATTCTCTTAGGTTGTCGATTACTTTTAACCACTATGCTCCACCACAGTGCAGAAAGGTATTTTCTGAGCTATAAACCAGTGTATTTTAACAGTATGTGCATATGCACACATAAGTACACACACACATGGAATCTTTGCATTCTGAAATCTTGTCAGTCAGTCTACATGAGATAAATACTTCTGTGAGAATATTATTTCTTTTGTACAGCTCTTTTTGTTCTGTCTGTCAGTAGTCTGAATTTCTCTTCTTCCACAGTTTCAGGTTTGGCAGTTGCTCCAGATGTTCACTTGATGTAAATCAACCATGATTTCTATTCCTTGGTGGCTGTTTGCATCTCCTAAGGAACTCTCTCCCCCACTACCTTTAAAAGTTGTCTTTGAATCCTAATTATGCTGTTGCTGTTCATTATTTCTGGCTTGACTTCCTTGAAGGGAAAAGTACCCGATATTGATACTACAACTACTTTGTAGCCAGCCTCTCCATGGTCACAGGGTGACAGAGTAAAAGTGGCCCGTGCACATTCTTGGATCTCCAGCTCATTTCCAATCTAGACAATCTGAATACTGAAAGCAACTGCCCCATGTCACAGGCACAGGGAGGACTGCACAGGGCTCTTCCTTTTATGAAATCCATTAATGATCTATACATTATCTTTAGATGTTGATAACTTGTGAGGTGTTTTGCTGGGTGAGCAGAAGATTACCAAAGCAGACAGAATGGCTCCCATGTAAAGCTTGTAAAGAAGGGAGGTTATCTTCTTAGCAGCAATCTTTAAACAGAACTAATTATTTCATTACAGAAACTATCATGGCACCAGCTTTCACTTGTCTGAACCATCCATTATCACAGCAGTCATTGCCTCTCCCACAGAAACCCTGGGTGCTGCATACCGAGTCTAACAGGGAAACTCAAACTTGACCTACTCTCACCCACACAATCTACCTGACATTTCATCTAAACGTTGGTTTCTCCACCAATACAAGGCTCAACACCCTTTTTAAAAAGTGAACTACATAGAAAACAAGAAGCTGCTCCAACAGAACAGTAAAGTATTGATAGAACAGTTCTTTCCCAAAGAACTACTGAAATGAGTATTTTCAAGCTGTTACAGGCTGTACCACAAAGCCATTGTTAACTTTGTACAAATACACAGGCATTCACACTAAACTGTGATCAAAACTGTCACTGAGTTCCCAGGGAATTATTTTTTTCAAATTCTCTTGTCACAGATTCCTGAAATATCACTGCATTTTACTTTAAGTACAAGTCAGCTTTTAATCCTTATGATCTGGAAAACACCAGGACTCTGCACTAAGATAGTATTAGCAATCAGGAGCAATGACTTACGCAAAGCAGTTGTTCTATTTGAGCTTGTATTAGTGCAGCTTGAATATTGATTTTTATCGTTCTTTTTAAATGTATGGGAAAGACATACTAAACATCAGGACAAAAGATGAAAAATGGGCAAACAGATCTACTGTGCTGTGTAAATACAGCAAATATACTCAGCTAATTACCATTACTAATACTGGGCATTGGTATTGGCAGATGGTTAAGCTCTTAAAACAGAAACAGTTTCTGTGGATTTCCTATCCTGATTTACCTGTGCATTCTGAGCAGTTGCCTTGGGGCAAGGAAAGTGAAGCGGGGGGAAAAAAAACCAAACCAACCAACCAAAACAAACAAACAAACAGGCAGAAAGAGAAAGTGTAAAAAAGCAACACCAACTAAAGAGGGTCATAAATCAAGTTCTCTGTCTGTGTGCAAATATTGCCATGACTAAATTTTCCCTGAGGACTATGCTCTCATGTTTGGCTAATAGAAAACTACTGCTTGAAAAGTTCTAGCAGTTCTCCAAAACTACTGAAGAAGGAGAAAAGGATACTATTATCTAAAAACAAAATAAAAAAATACTTCTGTAAAACAAATTATATCATACCTATATTTAGTAATTTTATCTTACTTCTGATGTGTTTTACCATATTTGGATTAAATGTCTCATGACTAAATCTACATGTTTTTGCAACAGTCACAGATAGTGCATGGCACATTTATTATAGATTCTTTACTTTATATTTTTACTGAATCATATTTTGCTACATACAGTTTCTTATACAAAAACTTCTTCTAGGCTAGAGAGACTCACTGTTGTTACACAACCCTTGCGCTGTTTGTCTGTTTGTGAAATAAACCCTTCGTTATTTTCTATAAAAGCACACCCACCAGTTCAGTTTATAAACTCAGTAACCCACTAAAAAAAAAAAAAAGTGTTTGTGCACACTTACCAGAGAAAAACAGAAAAGATTCATGTTGGTGTTGAGATCCAATCCAGCACCCTAAAATTCTGCTCCACAAACTCCTGCCGCACAATGTCGTTCCTTCTTGCTCTCCCAGCTGTTTGTACATTTCTCCCTGGAGATTACTGCAAGATAAAATCCCTGCAATAATCCACTGGATTCAGAGCCCATTATCAAATGAGACAGGCTTCCCCAGGCCAATACAAACTGTTTTCTGAATTAAAGAGCAGTGTTTACTAGCAAAACAAAAGCACGGTCTGAATGATTTTCATGAACTCAGAAAATGCTCTCTTGCAGGCTGGTGTTTCCATTAAAGTTTATCAGCTAAGAGAAATAAAACTTTCTCTGTCTCAGACTACTGGCACATGCAACTAACTCCAAGGCAAATATTCTCAATTTACTGAGATTATCAAAAGACAGAAATTCTCCTGAAATGCTGGTTTCCTATACACATTAATTCATATACAAAATTCAGTAATTATTAATTACATTGTGAATGGAACCTTCTTACTTACAGTTCTTGGGAAAAAAAAAAACAAACTTTTGAGTCACAAACAAATTATTGAAAATACAACCAACCAATGAAAAACCAAGAAAAAACCTCAAATTGTACAACTGTACTCTAAAAAATAGTTATCAAGCTGCTGCTTAACATGTCCATTGCTTGATGATAAAGATTAGGATAAAACCAATTTTGCCATTTAAAATCTTGGCAAATCTGGAAAATAAATAAAATTTGGGAGTGGTTAAAGCTGATCCATGGGTTATAGTGAGATGTATTACAATGTATACAGACAAGCAAACAAAGAAGAAGTGATTGTAGAGAAAATACTTGTCTGTGTCACTAGCTGGTATAAATCAGTGAAATTCCATCACATATAGTGGAGTAGAACAGTCTAACAAAGAATTAATGATGAAAAAGTACTGTCAGTCTCAATTTTTACAGATTATGAAATACCTGAAATTAGACTGTGTTTGGAATAATACTGCCCACCAACCCACAACTAATTTCCCATAAATTAATTTTAGACAGCTTTTATGTGAATGCCATAAAATTTGATTACATGAACAAGGAGCAATTGGCACTGAAGAGAGAAGATGAAATTCATCACAAATGGAGAGGCAGTGTTGTGTTGTGACCATGATCTTGATTTCCTTTCCTTGGGCCCACAGCTTCATATTTGTAAAGGACAGGCTTCTCTTTCATCACTCCTACTTCTGACTATTTCAGTTTATTCTAGTAATTTTGTAGTCTTAATCTGCATCCCAGAAAATTTGAAATGTCTGTACTTTGGCAGGATAAATACATTTTAACATAAGTTGATTTCTACCATGAGCAAAACCCAAACAAGGCTCACATAAACAAAGATAGATTCAGGATTTGAAAAGGAAAATCCTTAACTTACACTTTTCCAGCTTGCTGTGAGCTATGTAAAAGTCTTCTTGAAGGCTTTTCTCAGGCCTCTTTTTCAGTTATAATTTCGGGCTGGTTTCACATATTAGTAAAGTAGGGTTGTCTGTGAAGAGCTTTATGACAAATGTTATCATTTGGAAGCAAATTAATGAGACTTCTCATTTACTCCTTCTATAAACTTGAAGAATAGTAACAGATTTTGTCAATTACCACCTAGTGACACAAAAATAGACATTTGAGAGACCAAGCTTGCCACAGATGGGCTTGCATTTGCTTTATGGCTCACTTGCTAGTTTTCTTGTGAGGGAGCAAGTACTAATCCTTCCTGTGCCTCAGGTTCTCCAGCTGGAAAAACTAAACTACCAGCAGAAACCTCATGTGCAGAGCACTATGAAAGTAATGACCAAAAGCACCCTTTCCAGCTACAGAGAATTAATTACTTTTTTTTTTCAATGCCTATTTACAGTAATAGCTATCTGAAGAACTCCAGAAAGACTGAAGAGCTAGTAAAATTACAATAAATAACTCAGGAGGGAATGTGTCTTCCATTCAAACTGATTTAATTTCTTGATTTTGGGTTGTAGCTTTAGAGGTGATTTTCGAGGTGATACTCTGAAACATTTAGGAGGAAGTTTCTCGATTTTGTACCACAGATCCTCAAGGCATGAGTAACTTACCTTAAAAAGGTAAGTTGCCTTAAAAGGGCAGACCTTAAACTAAGCTATTCAGTTTTCATTTTGCCTGTATTTGTAGACATGCAGAACAGTAAATAATTTAAGAAAAAACACTAAAATAGAAAAAGCAGCCTGTACCTACATTTATAGATATGCATATATGGCAAGGAAACTGTGTAGAAATGCAAAAATGCACATGATATTACATGGGTTTGGGTACTGTCAGTGTTAAAAGTCTTCTTATGAAAAAGTAGCACTTCAGATGTTTATTATTCGCTGATACAACTTTCTCTAAGGGTCAAGTTTGTTGATAGGCCTAAACTAGAGATGACATTAGACTACTAGTTAAATCACAAACTGTAAGGAAACACCTACTAGAATAATTAAAATGAGAAGCAACAGATTATTATCGGGATGAATAATATAAATAAAATACTCAGTAAGAGTTCATAATGCCATTTGACACCACAGCTCTCTGAGGAAAGAATTTGAGCTTTGAGAATAATTAAAAAACAGTAACTAAATAGATCAAATTTGAAAGTAACATCAGTGTTGTGGCCTCTATGTATATTTTATCTGTTATAAATAGTGCATTTTTCTGCAGCAGTAGCATAACAGAACAGCAAACCCACTATAACGGGGGACAGGAAAAAGTTTTTTATCAAAGAGTTGAACCTTCACTTCCCAGCTTTAATCTTACGTTATGGTTAGAATTTAATTCTCTTTTATTGCTGCTCTGTGATTTCTACATGCTTGGGCTTTACATCCTATAAAAAAAAAAAAAAAAAAAAAGTCACACAAATTGAGACTTTCGTATATTGAGTTTTCTATTTCTGCACAATGTAGACTTCATAGCTGAGATCTCAAGGCATCCTTGGCCTTTTTAGGAGCTGGATTTCAGCTGTGTGTTCACAGTAAGTGGCAATCCATAATCTAACATGGCATACAAGCAGTAAAGGTCGAGCTATGGTGCAGGTACTCTCAACTGAGCCCTAGCTCCAGGCTCCCCTTCTAATGACAGCCAATCTACTGGTGCAGCTTCATCTGCCACTGGGAGAACTCAGCAGGGCTGTGTGGTTCACAGATTCTTTGTGCGATGGACAAAGATAAAATAATGCATTAGTAGTTGTTAACTTGGACACATTTCAGTAAATATGGAAATAATATTTGCTCCTATTTTCTTCCTCCTCCAGTTTTTCCACTTACAGCATATCAATCCTTAATTAAAATATACATCTACTTCTCTTCTGATCATCATTTATTTGTCATCTGAATGTTTTCATACAGGTTTAAAACTAAAAGCAACAATGCTATTGCCTGATATAGTCTGAGTGTTAAACATGGAACTGCTTGTAGGCTGAGTGGTCACATTTCTCTATTCACTCCACGTAAAAGGCTGAATTATTACTTTAATATCATTTCCAAGTAAACATAGTGCATTGCTGTTATCTTGGTGGAAAGTGGAAGTTCAGAAATTAAGTCAGAGTCTTTCCCTCTTGCTGTCCCATTTCTTTGGAGAGAAGAACTTTCAGCACTTCCTTTCAGCCCGTGCCTACTCCATAGCCCACTTATTCCCTGACATGTGAGGGCAATCCCATAGGTGCACACTGGATAAAACCCCTGTCTCCTTTCAGGTTCTCCTGCTCATTTCCAACAGGCAGGTAACAAAGCAGTTCTTTGCAGAGCTGTGTGATCCACAATCCATGGCCAAGTGCTCCATGAGAAGTCCTTATCTGAACCTGGGAAACTTCTAGTGTAAGACAAGTTTAACATTTTCTGTCATGCACATCCCCTGAAGACACTCTAAATGGTAGAAAGCTCCATTTCAGACCACAAACACAAGAGAGTCTCTAAGACAGAGCTACTAACATTTGATATTCCTGAATCAGATGTTCCAATCAGTAGCTCTAAATTACATCTACTTAATAGTTTGGAAAGGACCCATGAAGTACCAACTAAAAATCTGATTCCTTAAACGGTATTGATTTTTTTTTCTTTTAGAATCTCCTTCAATTTAGAGGCAGCTTCTTCATTTCCTCCTTTTACATTCAGCAGCTAATTAAAAATTGGTAAGGAAAAAGCTTCACAATCTTCCTCACCTCTGCCAAATTGCAATAGTCTGTTCCTCCTCTGAAAAGACAATCTTACACATGCAGGGATCAATTTAATACAGCAGCTTTTACACCTTTACAACAAGGATTTTCAACAGAGTTTAGCTCAGTTAGAGATTATTTTAATCTAACTCAACATAAAAAGCTGTAATATTTACTTCACCCCAGAAAATCAAGCAAATAAAGACAAGAGCCAATATTCCTTAACTCAAAATCAAATCGGCAAGTAAAATGCTTTCACAGTTTCCAGGATCCAAGGGAAGCTCTGTGCATATTAAAGTCACTGACAAAACTCCCATCAAATTCTCTGCAAGCAGAATTTCACACACCTTCTCCTGCTAACTGATCACATTTAATCACAGCATCACAAAAGCCATGGTGTTTTCCATATGATTCATTGTAACATTCAGCTATTCCTTGAGGCTAACCTTCTTTTCAGGTTAAATAACCACATTGTTCTTTCCCTTGTTCCAACAATTTAATTTTGTTTTTCAGAGCATTCGTATTTTAATGAAAGGAAAAACTGCATCTCTGTTTTAGAGAGGAAATGTATATTTCCTAAACAGGAGGGCCAAATCCCCTGCTCTATAATTTACAGAAACTCAATGAATCACCCCCACACATTCTTTATTGCTATCTAGCACTATACTGCAATTTAGAGTGAAAACTGCTAACTTCTATCATCAGGTCAATTTATGTATTATCAGACAAAACTGATGTCTACAGTGAATTATGGGTATAGGAGTCATTATCTTCCCAGAGCACCTTGAAAACGAGATGTCTAATCTCAGTAATGTAAGTTTCCTGGTTAAATAAATCCCTTGTGCTTAGTAATTCTATGCATTTATAGAAAAGATGTCACCCCACACACACCTCCTTAGACTTTAAAAAACATTTTAAATCCTCAAGGGGATTTGAATCCTCACTAAATAGAATTGATTTCTGTACTTACTACTTAGTATTCTTAATCACACAGTTCATGCATTTTTGTTATGTAATGGATTGAGAAATTCAAAGAACTGGCCTGTTTTGCAAACATTTAGTTTTCCATCACCTCACTTCCTTTTTACTTTGATGGGGTTTTTTTGATTTGTTGGGTTTTTTTTAATATCAAGATTACAGCACCCTGCTGGAAAGAGCTCCAAACGATCAGTGCTGCCCTCTAAGTTTGCCGCCACCCAGGCCTGGTAGGAGCAGTTAGAACAGAATTTGGAAAGGCTAGCACAGTTTTTCCAATCCACTCTACAAGAAAGATTACCTCTCCACTCTTGCCTATGAGAATTCAGGTTAAGGCTTGTAGTCATCTATTTCTTCCTTGACAGCATGATCCAAAGCTAAATGAAGCCAAGAAGAATCCATCTATCGATCTCAGCATTTGTGGCAATTTAATTCAGGGTTCCTCTACCAATTCATACGTTATGTAGGACACAGCCTGAGGGTGGGTGGCTGTGGGTGACAGGACAGTGGGACTGAGTGTGCTGGGCTCATCCAAAGCCCCGTGGGCAGCAGGGCAGGGAGGGGATTCTGCCCCTCTGCCCCGCTCTGCTCAGACCCCACCTGCAGGGCTGCATCCAGCTCTGGGCTCCCAGCACAGCAAGGACAGGGACCTGCTGGAGCCAGGCCAGAGCAGGCACCAAGGGGATCAGAGGGATGGAGCAGCTCTGCTGGGAGGAAAGGCTGGGAGAACTGGGGTTGTTCTGCTTAGAGAAGAAAAAGTTTCGAGGAGACCTTAGAGCACCTTCCAGTACCTGAAGGGAACCTACAAGACATGCAGAGAATTTACAGGAGCATGTGATGACAGGACAAGGGGAAATGGCTTCAAACTGACAAAACGTAGGTTTAAATTTGCTGTTAGGAAGAAATTCATCCCTGTGATGGTGGTGAGGCCCTGGCACAGGTTGCCCAGAGAAGCTGTGGATGCCCCATCCCTGGAAGTGTTCAGGGCCAGGCTGGATGGGGCTCTGAGCAACCTGGGATAGAGGAAAGTGTCCCTGCCCATGGAAGTGGGGTTGGAATGAGATTATCCCATCCAACCCAAACCACTCTGTGATTCTAGGACAGTCTATCCTAACTTGCCCCCAGTTTCTGTGGCCATAGACACCTATTCCTGTTCCCAAGCTCTGCCTTATCTTCAGGACATACGCACAGATGGCTGCTGACAGCACCACGCTCTGAGTGAAACAGGAGCCAGCTGCTTCTCACAGCCCACCGTCCACCCATACACCTCCATGAGTAGCCTCTCAGCAGAATGTACTATTTTGTCCATACCACCATATTTTCTGCTGTTTTCGGCTCTTAGCCAGCCAGATTTGCATCTGCCTAAATTTGTAGACCCAACACAAAATTATTCTTCTGTCCTCAGGAATCTTCCCCAACACTTTTTGACACTCTCATCAAACCAGGAGAAACTCACTGGCAGACACTGAGGCTGCAGCAGCATTAAAAAAAAAAAAATAAAAAAAAAATAAAAATAAAAATAAAAAAAAAGCCGAGCAATTACAATGGTGAGCTCCTTTCTCATGTTCTCATTTTCTTATCAGGTTTCTGTGGGACTCCCCATTTTGAAAATCAAATTAGGTACTCAGAAATTCCCCCCTTAGTTTTCATTTACCTATCCCATGAATTCTTAGCTGATTTAGATATGTACCTGCTGCCTGCAGCTGGTTCTATTATATATCATTCCCAACAAATTCTGCTGTACAAGATACACATTTTGATTACACTAATTCTAACATGAATTCAGGGGCTGTATGAAACAATTTTTCTGATAAAAAAGACAATTCTTTTATACAGCCTGAGAAGACCAGCAATCCATAGCAGTTATACGTTAAGGAGTACAACAATGCAACAGTTGCTGTTGTGTCAAATAAAGCTTTTCTAACACTCTGCTACTTGGGTTTCAATCTCTACTCAGAAAAATTCAATGAGATTCTAATATTCTAGACCACTTCTGAAGTCTGAGTACTAATGCACCCAAGAAGTACAAAATTCGCTTGGAAGACAACGCTCTAAACACTTAAGGGCTGCAAATATAGTCATGAGCTGGAACAGACCACATAAAATAGTTCATGCTTCAGCAAGTAATAGATGCTGCCCACAGAGCACTTCTTCCCACCTTGCTGTTTTGCACAGCTTAACAGCTCCACACTGTTTGGATGGAACATTTATATCCCTTGAAGTTGCTCTGGATAGATCCTGAGCTGGTGGATATCAGCAAAGCTTCAATATTTCTCATCTGGGCTGTGCCAGCTGATCCAGTGTCCCTGAGCAGTCACACCCGGGTGGCTAATCCTTAGGACAGTGTTATTTTTTAGAGGCAAGGAGAGACATCCACTGACACAGTGGCAATTTGAGCTGTTTACATCCCTGTGCATGTGATTGCAGAGCCTCCAGCTTGGAGTGTCCTCTTTTTTGACTATCCATGACCCTGCTACACTGCTTTACTGCCTCTCCATGTGTTATAGCATTTCCCATCACTTCTACAAACACACTACGCCATGTGAGAGACAAACTGTATTTGCCTTTTATGGCTCCTTTGAAAAAATGGCAGTTCTCATGCCCAATGGCAACTCATGACTTCATGTACCTCCAAAACAGGACTCGTCTGTACCAGCTATTGCAGGCTTTTATTAAGGTAATCAAATATGCAGAAAAGGCATATTTGGTGAAGAAGTTCTCACACTACTGTCAGGACATGTTGTAAGAACAACACATGGCTGGTGTGTTCTAAAATATTTAGGGAAAACAAAATTTAAATTTGATTATCACATCCCATCAGTAAAAAAAATTCCATCGGCTACACACTGTCTGCACCAGTCACATTAAACCAGGCTTATACAGTGGGAACTGTAGATGCCATCTGCAGCCCTAGAATAATCTTGGCAGCAACCCAGCACATATTCATTTCTGTGGAGAACAGCCTTGCTTGCTGTAGCTGAGTCCTCATGGTACCTCAGATGGCCAAATTGTCTCAGAGCTAGAAACTGGATATTATCACTCTTTTAATCATCCTGGTTAAACAAGATGCTTGGAGCTGGCAGTTCCAGGAACTTTATAAAGGTTGAGCAGGGTAACCTTTCTTGCCCCCATGCCCTGATTTAGCAGAACATTATTGCCTCAGGCAACTGACCAAAAGCCTGTGATGGATAATTTGAAAACTGGAACATACATTAAAAAAAAAAAAAAAAGGCAGACAAACCCCCCCCCAAAAATACAACAAAAAACATGCTGCTGGGGAAATTTCAGTGTTGTTCTACATTAAGTAGAACTGAGTCTTTCAGCAGGACAATTAACATCACCCTAATGAATTACAGATGGATTGAGAGGTGAAACAGGGAAAAACCCAAGGCAGTATTTCTATGTTTGAATAGGAATTTCTACCTGGATAGGCTAACTTCTTCTAATTTATGAGAGCAAGGAACATTTGGGACAGTTCTTGAAGAAGACTGGCATCCAGCAATCTGCAAAAAGGGCATGGACAACAGGCAGAGCTACAGTTCAAAGGCTTCTACATCAAAAAGGAACCCATTCCCCTGTGACTCTCCCTGCTCTTATTTCAATCAAACTCTTCAAAGTGGGATTCAGTGGAATAGATGACTGGTTTTTTATCCTGGATAACCATACAACAGCCAAGATTTACTCTAACTCTATTGAATCCACATGTAGCTCAAAACGCTGTTACCCTAAAAGACAAAAACACTGCTGTATGCAGAAAGAAATGTTCACAAATAAATACCACATATCCATCAGGAATAGCTTAGTGAATCACACACATATTTGTTTAGTGCTACAAGTGTCTAGAAGCATTTTTACCCAGGATAGAGGGTAGGTGGGACTCCAGAGATGGCACTGCTGGCCATCCTTTCCCACCTTCATCACAAGCACGCACATGGTACCAGTGGTATCAGATCTAAAACTTCACAGTCTTTAGCACAGTTATTCTTTCAGTGTCCCCATGGCAGGGAATGTAGCACTACACCAATGTTGTCATACAGTTGGGTTTATTGTCTCTATCACTAAAAACCAAAATCATATACATGTCACCTAGCAGTCACTGATGAGGGAATGTCTGAAGTGAAAATGCTGATTTCAAATCTGTGGTTTCAGTTGCTTCCTCACTCTTAAGATGCTTAAAGATACTTAGAAATGTAAAGTCTGTCTGTGCAAAAATTCAGACACTGTCAATTTCTTGACAATATTTAGCAGCTAGACAGCTACCCTACATTTAAGCTAAATCAGGATCTATAATTTATGCATTCATGTTCCTATGGTATCTCTGCAATTAATCTGACTGCTTTCTTCAGAGCAACTTTACCCAAGGAAGCTTTGTAGAGAATAAGGGTAGAGGAGTGAACAGCACTTGCCCTTCCTGCTGCAACCCACCAGTCACAGCACCCTTTCTCTCTAGGGTTCAAATTTTCTCCTTGTTTTCTGTTCTCTTCTATGTGATTTCACCACACCAGGTGATTTTCTCCTTCTTCTGAACCTTGAATCAGCTGTTCTGCTTTATGCAGATTAATTAGACACCAGTGGAGCTAAGGAGAGGTGCGTATAAAAGTGTAAGAGCTTGTGCATGACTTTTTGGCCTGGTTGCCAGAGCAGTCACTTGACAGGGGATTCAAGTGAATTTCCCAGTCAGAGCTCCAATAAACATTAAATATTGATTTCACTTGAGTAGAAATGAAAATTGTTGCAGCAACTAAAATAGAACATTTTGGAGGACTGGCTATGTGTGCTCAGGGAAGAAGCCTGCAGAAAACCAAAATGGGAACCACAAACCAGATTTGTTTACTAAGCATCCAGCAAAGATACTTGCTCATTCTCTGAATGAAACTGGAAACAGTCTAATTCTTCGTTAGTCCATAAACTGTGAGGTATATTTAGTACAATTGCCAATCTTTTTTTCTTTATTACTTCTGTGTGACCTCTTGAGGAACAGAGGCTAGCATCCATTTTACTCTGTCATCTCCCTCTGCTCACCACTGCATTCCTTCCTCCAGTCTCTGGGAATTTCCAGGAGAGAAAGAGTGAGGCTGAGGAAGGGGCCATTTCAAAAAGACAAAGCCAAATGTTATGGGCTGATTTTTAGTAGCTTGCTGCTGTGTGTAGCACTAACCACAGGGAAGTCAGTCCATTTTTTCAATGCCTTGCTGGAAAAAATCAGTCGGATTGAGTGGATACAGGGAATCTTATTTAAAAGAAAATGATGGCACCATGTGAAAACTGAATAGGAAAAGATAAATGTGTGTGCACATATCCTAGCCTGGAAACTTCCACTGCTTCTGCAAGTGGTGTCAGCCACAGCCACAGTTTTTCTGGGTATCAGTTTACACTTCCTTAAAGAAAGCATATTATTTATCTCACAGACACCAAGAAAGGCATAATATATTATTAAGGGATTAGGTAGTCAAAAAGAAAAAACAAATATGAGGGCTGGAATTACATTTCTGAATATGACAAATAAGAATTTCAGCCACTGCTGGAGATTGGACACTCACCTGTTCTTCACCAAACATCTCAGTGCAATGTGTCTGGTTGTCTGATCTTAAGTACTCCAGAGATGTTTTCCCATTTTCAAATGGTATCCTACATCTCCATGTTACCTGTGGTTTTTGTACTAATTGTAGTAGCAGAAGATAAAGTCCAGCCCACAGAAAGAAACTGGGAACAGACATTAATAGAACAAAAGCTAGGAGAAGAGAAATAGATCTGTAGCAAGAGTTTTCAGTGGAAACTGAGACAAAAATACCATGTAAAAAGAGATTCAATGCAGCTGTCTGAGTGGTCCAGACTTTCCTGCAGAAATCCTACAGAATTTGACAGAAAGATGTAATGGAAAAATATTCAATCAACTTACCACTTTCAGGATTAAATGGCTACTCTTGAGGCAGAGAAATCTTCGTGCATATCTATCTATCTATCTATCTATCTATCTATCTATCTATCTATCTATCTACACAAATACACACACACTGGGTTCCATAAACTGGTTGGTGACAACTAGAAAACCTGCAAGTACAGACCTTTTCTCTCTCTCTTTTTTTTTTTTTAATTAAAATACGTGTTATATTAATGGGCTTCTATTTACAAAATTAAGAACTACTCTGCAATGACATCTTTACAGAAAAACCACAGTACACTTGCCAATTGAACATTGCAATTTCGGATTTGTAGAAACTCAAAAATCATTGAAAAACTACTGCAGTCATAAAACTGCTAAATCCAAGTGCACAGATTAAACAGAAGTGTCTAGAAAAAATGCCAAAGCATCCAAGTGAAAACAAACATGAGGGAGATATAATTACACGGGATAACAAGACTTTGGTTGTAATCTCTTGCATGTGTTGGTATTATCAGCTGAATCTTTGGGTAGGTCTGATCCAAAGGCTGCTAAATGTTAATGAGGCTATTCCTTCTGATTTTAATAGGTTCTCAACTAAATCCTAAAACCATTTTAGTTGTGTGATGTGAAGCATGGTGCATGAACATAAACCTTGCATGACATTAAGTATCAAAACCAGTGTCTCATTATTCTTTATTTTTAATGTAGCAAAAATAGCCTTTTTCAGAAATAAAGGCTCCAGATAACAAATTTTTCAGCAGTGCTTTTCTTGAGTCCACACACTTAGACTTTGGCTTAGATGTAAGGTGAAGCAATTAATTTCCTCTGTTTGGCAGGTGAACAAAACTCTTGCAATGCAACTTTGACTTTCATTTTAGTTTCAGTCTGTTATTGCTAATGAAAAAAAATACTTCCTAGCTTTTCTACTGTATCAGCTGGATAAATTGTTAACACTTAAGAACTCCCCAGGCAGTAATGAATGACACAGTTTTCTGTGTTATCCCTGATAAAGTTTAGGATATGGAAAGCAGCTTAATCCTCTTTCTATACTCTCCCATCTGTGCTTTAGAGGCACCACAGTAAATTACTACATACTGAAGCACTGCTTCAGATGCAATTTCATATTTTCAAAGCTGAGATAATTTTACTCCACAGTGTATTTTTTAATCTTTGTAAAAAAAAGTAAAATGTTTAAGGAAGGCAGGTCAGATAGAACTCTTGAATTTAAGAGACGGATGGTAGTTTTCAGTGAAGTAAACATTTTATAAGGGTTACATGGAATACAGAAGTAAGCCAAACAAATTACTTTGTTTACAGAAAATCTGCAATGTGAAGTGTTAAGATTTAACTAATTGTAATCTGCTGTTAATTATAAGACAGGAATGGTAGCTGACAAATATGGCTTGAGGCACTCTTTATTGTACCTTAAACACGTTATTGCCTGTGTCTAATGTCTCTGATCCTGCTTTCATTCTGCAGAATGATTTTACTTGGTACAGTTTTGCCATTAACCTGCTCAGTCACAGTTAGGGCTCATTTCTTTCTCCGTGAGGAAAGCTTAAGTTTTGTGTTGGATTTCTCCATGTTTTATCAGATGTGCCTTTTGCTGCTGTCTAATCATTAAGGATAAAGGGACTGATTTAGTATCTATTGGAGTAAATTGACTGACTCAGTTCAGAGGCTCAGCATAAGCAGCTGCTCCAAGAGAAGGAGCGAATGCAGTGAGAGATATTTTATAAACTTCTCTATCTTGCATTTTTCTGTATCCACATAAAACACCACACTTAGTAAAACTGAAAAAATCTAGTCAGTTCAGTGTCTTGCTCAGGTCACCATATGGTTGTAGAACAGCTGGTTCATGTTAAACCTTCACAAAATTGAGATTATACTTAGAGGAAGCAGCAAATACTTTGAAGAATCTGCAGCCACAATGCAGCATCTGAAGCAGCCTGCCACAAATCATCAAAACACTCTGACAGAGAAAGAGTTTCTCTGTAACCCTTTGTTACTTTGAATTTCAAAACATCATCTTACTACCTATCCTATGTCCTGGGACTGACCTGAAGAATGGAGGCCATCCCACCTGGTGACCTAAACCCAGCTAAGCAAACATCTGTCACCTTACAACCGGATTATGGCAATCCAGTACTTTCTCTAAAACCTGTCAATTGCTTCTAAGACTAAAAGATGTCAAACCTGAGTTTAATCTCCTAATTCTGGGTGGGGAAAAGAGACCGTGGATTTTTTTGTGGGGGCAGGTAATCCAGCTCTGCAGAGAGTACCCTGCTGACATTGAAACAGAGCTGCTTCCCCCAGCCTATGCCCAGAAGAAAGTCCTCTTTTTGTTCTATTTTCTTTAGGCCCTTGCCAAGTGCTGGCTGCTGGGATTGCAAAGGAACAGGGCCCCATCTCTGTCACCCGACCCACACACATCTGCTCCTCCAGCGTGGTGTGGGGTGGGTGGTGAGCAAAGAGCACCTGAGTGGGCAAACCTGGATTTGTGCTCACCAGTGGGAGAAGTGACACATGGAGTTGAAAGCAGCTTGGTAGTGATGAAAAGCTACCCATTGTTGGCTGAATTGTAATTGCCTATTGGTGAAATAGTAGTGAAGTGGCACAGCTATGCTTCTGTAAAGATGGAAGTTTCAGAAAGCTCTTGAAAAAATAACAATACCTGAATATAAGGCATTCATGTGGTCTTAACTTTGCCCCTTTGGGTACCTGGTGTGATGTTATCAATAAAGACAGTAATCCAAGGGATCATGTAGGAGAAGCAGGGACAGGGTCTAAACCCTGCCTCTGGGAGGGAAGGAAAGCTCACTTCAAAGCTGGTGCCTCAAGAGGCAAGAGAATGGGTTACCTTGAGCCTGAGAGGGTCAAGGAATGGAGGGAGCTGCTGGCAACATCCTCCCCCTCCTTTTCCCCACTCCTCGCTCCCTACACCTTCCTTGGGAACCCCAACAGCAGCCCCCAGGGTCTGCCTCCCGCACAATCCTGATCCCCAGGAACAGCATTCAGCCCCCTCCATGCCCTGGGGAACAGCAGGTGCAACAAAAAAAGGAGAAGGACCTGGCTAATCTTCTGCAGTTTAACCTGAACATCGGTTCACAAAATTAAACAACAGATGCTTCCCAAGGACATGACACGTAGAGGCCTCCTTGAAGTAGGGGAACAGCTTAAGCCTTCCAGCTAAGGCTGACAGATTTTCTGATAACAGAAAATGAAGCAATCTAAAAATATGCTCTTCCAGCTACCCCTACAATCAGTTACAGGTAGATCATAGCATATTTCATAAGTGTCAAAGCAAGCTGTCCTGACATCATTAGTCCTTTATTTTAGACACTGATAGAAAGAGATAAGCTAATTATTTATGAGTATTCAAAGGACAAACAAAGCACAGAAGTAGACTGATAGAAACACCCTTAATAACCTGATCCAAAGATAATTCATGATTTCCAGTTGTTTGGGGTTTTTTTAAACTTTTTGTGGCTATGATACTTCTTGACTATATGCTGTTTATTGTACTGCTGTAGGCAGTAATGACATACAGTAATGAGGTATACAAACAGAAAGCAAGCAGGCTAAAAATCAGCTAGATTTATAGTTTGCTGATAGAAAAATGGAAATACCATACTTGGTATAGTAGACATTAAGTTTAGGACTTAGGTGCAAATATAGACCAAGACATACGGCTTTCTTAATGGAACAGTAGCATGAGTTCACCTTTTAGTAAATATGTGTGAGAGCTTGAAAATCATCATAAACAAGGTAACTGAGATATTTTGGAAGTGAGCATTCATATAAACTGCTAATGAAGTAATGCTGGAACTTCTGAAATGTGTGAAGTTACTACTTGAATAACACTGTGACTGCAAACATCACAATATAGGAGAGATATAAATTAAATACTCAGTGTCTCCAAAATAAGAATTATTCGCAGTAAGTTGCTGAGCAAACTGATGGAACACCAGTAAACTGCATGATTTGGGCATAAAAGCAGCAGTGTTTCAGTTACAGGAGGATTTATATATTTGTCAAGTCTTGGGAAGGCATTGAAATCCTGCCCAGATTGCACAGGTCTTCCTAATTATAAAGAACACTAATAATAAACAGTGTTTAACTTGTATGTCACTGTGTCAACCATCCAAGGGTACCATATTTCCTAATTTTATAGTAACATTCTTGAACCTGTTTAGAAGGCAGAGCTGCATCCAGTAGCCATCAGAGAGATTCAGCTGGTCTGCCATTATCTGACAACCAACATTTCACTGGGGCTTGAGACACAGGCAACAGAACCTCACTGTAAAACCAGGATCTCTGTCACGAAAAGATGAAAGAATGTTTAAAAATTGAGTAAAAATACCAGTAGAAGGTTGTGATAAACCTGTGAAGAGAATTTGTGCTTTTTTAAAGGAATATTTGTGCTCCCTCTCAAAATGCTTTCAAGGAAATACTTATTTCCTAATCAGCTTAGTCATAAGTTATTATTAAGAGCACTAGTATTTTTTTTCCCTTCTCAAACGGAAAAAAAAAATAATATGTGAAACAGACATCATTAAATAGTATTATCCATAAGCAGCATTTGAAAATATTGGTGCAACCAGCCACAAAGAAGAAGAGCAACAAGAAGGAAGGGGAGGGTGGGCTATTGGAGGAAGAAGGAGCAAAGGAGAACACAGGGGAGCTCCATTCATTCCCTGCCTGGAGTTTCCTTGCAGACACAAAGCCCAGTCTGGTTTGTAGAAATGTCAAGAGCGTTGAGAGCAGCATCCATCCTTTCACCAGGGAGGACAGGGCTCTGACCCTGCTCCCAGGTGCACTGGCCCACGGGGCTGGCTGTGTATGGATGCTGTGTCTGTGCACTCTGTTAGGGAGACTCTGCCAGGGCTGCACAGAGCCTTTCAGGAGAGCTGTGGAATGTTGTCTGATTGATTCCCTCTGCTCCTTGCAGGTGGGGTAGCTAGCACAGACATTCCCAAGAACCCCTGAACACCTTCCTATCATTACTGCTGTGTTCTCCACACACAGAGTAGCCAGCCTATACACCGGGTTAAATAATTGCAGTTAATCAGTGGCAGCCTTAATTAAACTTTTGCCAAGCAAATTTAGTTAATCGTTCAAAACACATTTGTGAGATTCTGCAAAATGAACAGCTTACCCTCCACCTTTGTGAAATTATGGTTAATCATTCACTAATGTCTGCATCATCCTATTTAAACCTTCCCCCTGTGGTTTTAGACTTCTTTCTGCTTGCTAAGCCACCACAGGGGAGTGATATGTAAACATGCAAATACATTACTGTAGGCTTTTCCTGTTTGTGGAGCTGGGTTCTATCAAGCCATATTTACAGCCTCACCAAGAATGATCTATAATTCATTCGTCTCACATTCAATTGAATTAATTTAAAGGTATAATTCAATTTAATAAACATGCAGCTCAGTGTACTGAGCAGTGAGACACTGCAGCTGTTTTGGGCACGCTGCACTTCACCCCATCTTTCTGTTCCCAGCCAGCCTCCTGGCTCTTGGTACTCTCATATATCAAACCAAGTACCACACCAGAGCCACAATGGAACATAAGAAGTCAACAACAGCTTTTGAACCTCAAAGCCGTGTAACTATTAACTGGTTGTCCCAAATTTCTTCAAATTCTCCATCTCCATGAAGATTATGTCCTTTACTGTGCAGCTATTTCAAAATCGTCTTGATATGAACTGCTGCACTCTTGCTCCTAACTCTACTAAGTCCATTACAGACAACCCTTTGCTGTGATTTACGCCTCATTATAAAAATCAAATTTCTTGGTTGTCAAAAGTAAATTGAGTGCAGCAAGCTGAAGGCACTAGATCCCTAGCACACAAAGCTATCACACCACTCTAAGGGTGCAACTTCAAGTGTGATGGAAGGATATCCTATAAATACAGACCTCTCAGAGAGGAAAATGAAAAACCAATTATCAAGTTGAGTGAAGAAAGTGCAAACTGTCTCTCTCCTAACCTTAACCCCAACCACCAGGATGGGCTGAGACTTGGCCCACACTCAAAAGCCATCACCCAGATGAAAAAACTGCCAGCAGAGAAAATGTTCTGCAGGATATTGCTCCTTGTGCCAACCCTTTTGCACCCCCACCACTGCTGGACATTTAGGCATTGTGCCTCTCCTAATACTAAACCTGGGTCCCCAAAATATGTTTGAGATGAAAAAGTTATTACAAAATAAATAATTACACGATACCATCTAAAAGATCTCTGTGAAAACTAAGAAAATTATGTGCAATTATTGAAATTTCTGAGATGGCATTTTAGTTTTATATGTAAATAATTGATTTTTATAGCTTATTTGCTGAATTAAAATCAGAAGCACAGTACATGTTCAACAGACTCTTCATTATATCTTTCTTCATTGATCTAATCAGCCATTCCTCATCAGTGCTGAAATGCTACTTATATTCCAAACTTCTTTCCAACTATTGGTAATTCTAGCAAAAGAACAATTTTATAAATTGACTAAGATATACTGTATGTGTCATATACATAAAAGAAATTATCCAGGTTTATGTTTTTCCTTTAAAAAATAGTGATGCTATCATAAATTTATTTTCCTGGCAATTTTTTTCCATTAATGTTACTGATATTATTTAATTGAATAAAGATATGTAGTCTTCCTTACCCACACATAAATATTACAGATTCTATCCCTCTAGCATATTCTTCAGAATTTCTGAATTTTCATCAGCTATTTTACAATTTTTTCTTGTCTGTTGTCAGCTTTAAACCACTGGTTTCTTCTGTTTACTTTGAGGTTATGCAAGTTGGCTTTTTGAGTGCACCAGCACTATCAGAGGTCCACAGGATATCCCATATATCCTGGGAAGCTCCATCAGCTCCTGCAGCAAATACCAATGGAGGTACCACACAGCCAGGTGTGTTCTGGATGGTCTTTGACTTCCACACACACATGGCCAAGGAGCTTTTGTCAGCAAGGTCACCCACAGACAGCTGTGGGGCTGGATCTGGACAGAGGTATGAACCGACACCCTGTACCTCTTGCAGTATAACAACTTAGCTAAGTCATTAATTAATTTTGATTAATATTTTTAAAGTCTTTACTTATGCTGCATGTATTAAATGGTAGTAGGTGACATATGAAAGTTCAGATTTTTTTTTTGCTACTTTTTTCCTATGTGTAGGAAATCTTAGCATATTTATACTATCTACACCATTCTCCTTTTCCCCATAAATCCTCTTCTCCCTCTTTGTGCCTGTCCACATGAAAACCCCTACTAGTTTTACTTCTTTCTTTTCTGCTAAGCCATTACCAATCTATCTCAGAACTTAGGAAAAGGAACATATTCCAGTCACTGTTCTGTGCATGCCATACCAAGAGAACAGCCTACATTAACAAACAAAACAAGCAAAACCCCAAACAAAACAAGCAACACAAAATCCTGACTACACCAAATGCTTTGCATGAACAAACTGAAGAAGAAAAAAAAAGCATTTCCCCCAAATTTTTCTGGTTTGATATTTCTAGAATTGTCTCAAATAGAGGGGACCATATTTATACCCTGATATGGGATTCTTGTGTTGATGTGCCCTTTCACACTTGGCTCTCTTAGCCCAGATTCTGGCTTTAACAGAACCTGAAATCAGCAGCTATTCCAGGCTATGGACAAAAATGGTTTATGAGTGGTCCATCCCCTGCCCCCATCATATCCGAGGAATGTCATGGCCTTACAATGGCACACTTTTTGAACCCTTTCCAATTTCAGATATTTCCTTTCTCTTTTAATACCTCATTGCTTTTGCATCAATTACAGCCTGACCTAAAGCCACACTGGCAGTGAATGTGATATATAGTAGAATCCATTTAAATGAATTTCTGATGAAATAATAAAACTGTTAAAAGAATAAATTTACTCCACAGATTTATACAAATCCTGTATATGCACTGAAATCCTCTTAAAGGAAAAACTGATGGAAGATTAAAATGTTAAATGAATTAAACCCCAGCATGCTAGTGAAATATAATGATTATTTGACCTATTAAATGAATAGCTCCACTGACCATATAATAGTAAGTATTCAAATATATGTCAATTTTAAATATGAAGTGAAAAAATTTAAAGCAAACAGTGATCAATGAGAGTATCCATTTAGACAATAAACCTACAGAACCACAGGAAAATGTTCTTGAAAGGTCTTTGCTCACCCAACCTTAAAGATAGAAAATTCTTAATTTCTTTTAAGAAAGAGAGAATTTTGATTATTATTAAAAGTTATTAACCGTACAGCATAAATGTAATTTCTGCTTTGTTCAATTTCAGCATATTAAAATGTCTGAGAGAGCCATTCCCTTTCCTTTGTGCTGTGGTAAAATTTTAGGGATTTATTTTAAAAAAAGATGCTGACCAACATCTGCATTAGAGTAGTCTGCATGCCATTTTATGGAAAGTATATTTTAAAACTGTGCTATATCTATCATCACTAGCAAAAACATACAGAAACATACATTGTGAACACTGTAATATTTATTTTAGCTTTTGTACTTTTAGTACTTTTAGTACTTTTGTACTTTTGTTCTTTTAGTGTAAAGTCAAGAACATAACATATAGATGTTTCTGAGAAATATTACATTCGTGTATTTCAATGCTAAAATAAAAACTAGGGATTTTGTCTTTCCCACCAAAAGCGCTATTCTGGTAACACTAACATTCTGTGAGGTGATCCTACTTTGGAAAAAAATTATGCCTTATCTGACTATCTTAGGTTTGGCCAACTCTTCTACTAACTGGTTTCAGGTTTAAATCCCAGATTAAACCACTAAAAATGTGCACTCTAAATCCCCTGGCAATGAGTTCAAAACAATTTTATCAGCTTCCTACCTGAGAAGAGTTGAGTTCATATTCAGTTTAGGTCATAGGTGAAATGAGTTTGTCAGTCACAATCTAGTCTGTAATAAATTTATATCTTGATCACAAAATTACTGTACTACTCAATTAAATATTGCCTGAAGGGACTGATCATTAGAGATGGAGACCCAACAATGGATATTAGGGACTAGGGTCCATTTTCAGTGTATGAAGAAGTGTAAAATCCCAAGACAGTCCATTCTCAGTTGCAAGATGCTGTGCATGGAAATGGCATCCTTCCTCCTGTCAAGTCTTCACATTTGCACCATTTTGTGATTATACGACCCACCAGATTTTGAAAATTCCACACCAAGAAATACAACAACACTTGAGTCATAGCCTTCTCTGCAGAAAAGGCTTTGTAGAAATTCAAGGGGGCTTTTAGTGACTCCTTATGATTGTGATTATCCTTTTGTCATTTAGCCCAAATCCTGTATTTTTGAAGGATGCATGAATAAAGCCAAGTCTTTACCAGAGGGGTCTGGCTGGCAGTGAAGCCAGAAAGCTCCAGCTTCCCTATACTGAGGGAAGAAAGAGCGTGTGCAAGCTGCAGGCCACCAGAGGAATGCACCTGGAAGGGTACAAATGTGTCAGTCCTTTCCTACAAAAAAAAAAAAAAAAAAGATGCCTTCTGTCTGTTCCCCTCCTAAAAGCAATACCAGATGGATGTGAAAGGTTAGGAAGGGTACTTCAGCCCCCCAGGTGAGGTTAACTTCAAGTCCTTTCAATTTCTCCCTGATTCTCCCATAAACTTAAAAAGAAAAAATTGAGGAAGGGAAAATTTGTTTACTTGACTGGCAAAATACAAGAAAAATAAGTCTTGGGAGATTGGACAGTGGCAACCTTTCAAGGTAGAATTTCTCTTCAATTTTCCCTTGTTACACGGACAATATCCCCCTAATCTTACACTTGCATTGAGATCAGAGAACACAAAGAAATTTTTAATTTCCTGAAATTCCATCCACCATTAAATTCTGATAATCAATATACTGTAATAGCCATAAAGAAGAAAGCTGGAAATAACTATGCAAACCCTTCAGTCATCCCTTAAATTGTGTTCTACTGTACCTTGGAAAGCAAAAATGTAAACTGAAAATACAAATAGATGGTAATAGGGAGACACAGGAGATTAAATTCCTGAATTAAAAAAATAGCTGGATGGCTGGGCCCAGAGAATGGTGATGAGTGGAGCTTAATCAACTGGTGGGCAGCCACTACAGGTGTTTGTCAGAGCTCAGTATTTGGGCCAATTCTATTTAACATCTTTATTGATGATCTGAATGGCGGGATCAAGTGCACCCTCAGTCTGTTTGCAGATGAAACAATTTTGGGCTGGAGGATTTGATGAAACAAATTTGATCTGCTGGAAGGCAGCAAGGCAGTACAGAGGCATCTGGACAGGCTGGATCCATGGGCTGGGGCCAGTGGTTTGAGGTTCAACAAGGCCAAGTGCCTGGTCTTGCACTTGGGTCACAACAACCCTAGGCAGTGCTACAGGCTGGGGACAGTGTGGCTGGAAAGATTCTTGGTGAAAAAGGACCTGGGGGTGCTGGTTGGCAGTGACTGAACATGAGCCAGCTGTGCCCAGGTGGGCGAGAAGGCCAGTGGCACCCAGCCTGGATTAGCAGAGGTGTGGCAGCAGGACCAGGGCAGGGACTGTCCCCTGCGCTGGGCACTGGTGAGGCCACACCTCAATCCTGTGTTCAGTTTTGGGCTCCTCACAGCAGGAAGGACATTGAGAGGCTGGAGCATGTCCAGAGAAGGGCAACGGAGCTGGGGAAGGGTCTGGAGCACAACTCTGGTGAGGAGCAGCTGAGGGAGCTGGGGGTGTTTGATCTGGAGGAAGGGAGGCTCAGGGGAAAGACTGCCTGAAAGGAGGGTGCAGCCAGGTGAGAGTTGGTCCCTTATCCCAAGTAACAAGAAGTTGACAAGAGGAAATGGCCTCAAGTTATTTTCGCTGGGATTTAGATCAGGTTAATCAGAAATTAGAAAAACAGTCTTCATGGAAACATTGTCAAGCACCGGCACAGGCTGCTCAGGGAAGTGGGAGAGTTACCAACACTGGAAGCATTTAGAAGACATGCAGATGTGACACTTAAAGAGACAATTTAGTGGTGGACTTGACAGTGTTAACACATGGACTCAATGATCTTAAAGGTCTTTGAAAACACATGTATTGTGTCAGGGTTTTGCCAATTAGAAGTTTGATAAAGAGATGATTATTTTAAGTTTGACACTCATGTTAAGATAGTCTGTGAGACTGCCTAGTTGAGAAGTGTAAAGTAGTTGAGAGCTGGGAAATGAAGAGCTTTTATTGACAAGACAGACACTAAAAAGAACTGGAGATCACTGTGTAAGAAACAGAGAGTATCCAAGGCCAATTTGTAGTCAGCAAGGCTAAGATGAGAAGCTGAATGTGAAATATAATCAGAGAACACTCTTTTGGTAAAGGTTTTACTGAGCCTGACAGAAAAAGCCCTTTTCCTTAATGATGCAATGATGACTTAGTTGAAGAGAGAAGCCCTTCAAAGCAAGGCAGGAGAGGATGCTGCAAATACATGCAAGGTTTAAATATTTTTGAGAGATTTACAAATGTCATTGCCTTTACAGGACAGCAAAAAAATGTAAGCCTAAGAAAGGTCTTGATTGTTCCTTTGCCATACATAAATAATATTCACACTAAAATCTTTGGCCATACACCAGAGAAAAACACATTTCAATCCTTGTCTCCTGGGAATCTTCTTCTGAAAGACTTCTTTTTTTTTAACAGTTCAGCCCACATCTGTATTAGTCAGCTCAGCACATCTGATTATCCTTCTCAGTGAACACCCAGAACAGGTGGCTACAACCTATCCTACAACTCTTTCTTTGCCACATTTTTCATTTATATCCTTGGTTTTGTTTTGTTTTTTGTCCAAAGACAAAGGAAAAAAAAAAAGACAATCAATGGAAGAGAAATTTAAACATCTTTCAGCTTTGGGAAAAGAAAAAAAAAACTGAATCAGGATCTGAAGCTATGTTTAGTGGGTTAATCTGTTTTAATCCATGAAAATCAGTCTCAAGCCACGCTCATTAAGAGGAATTTAATTTTGTTTTCTATTATTTAAGCAACCTAGGAAACATGTGACCTTCCTGCCAATAATTTCCCTGTACTATTTATAAGCACTTTTGAAGGTGCTGATTACAGTGCTGAATGTCAATAGGATTCTGTCTACTCTTAAAGTTATTACTATTGCTGTAGAACTTAGAGCAGCAATTATGGAGCAAGACCTGAGTGAGCCACAGGATAAACAGATCCAGAGTAAAAGACAGGTACTCTCACAAGAGCAATATGAGCAGCATCAAGAGTTTACATGGATCTACATGAGGAAAACTGAAACAGTGTTGGTGAGAATGGCAGAGAGGAGTTGCACCACCTATGCCTTCATTGACAAGAATTTTAAAGATCTGAAACATGATAAGACAATAACCACGACAATTTACAGGTGTTTATGGGGACCATTCACCAAGAACATGGGCCATCATAAGAAAGGTTTGATATGTTTGATAGTTGATATGAAAGTTATTGATGGGTCAAGAAGAATAAGCTCTGAATAACAATCCTGGCCATTTCTGAGAGAAAAGGTATTAATGGCTTCAGTGGGATATGTCTGATGAAGAAAAAGGGGAAGAAAAGTATGATATAACTGAAAAGTAGACCTTCAAAGTTCTAAATTGCACCTTCAGTTACACATAAATGAAAAGGAGAAAGACAAAGGAGAGCACACAAAGGCACATTGAAGTTAAGGGTATGAAATTTGTATTAGGAAAGACCGAAGCATGACTGTAGTGTGAAGGGAAAAGCTGGACCATCATAGGAAAAAGGAAGGAAAGGAGGGAAAACACAGATACAAACGGAAGGCAAAACAGGATGGCACTGGGGCAGATGGAGATATTAGAGAAGGAGCATGACTTGGGAACTTCCACCTGAATCAGGGGAGAAGATAACACAGAATCTTTACAAAGACTGCAAAGCAGTCTGGGAGGGGATGGGAAGCTTAAATGGTCTTTTCAGGGGGGAAAGTTCTCACTGGAACATTATTCCAGTGGAATATTAGTCCAGTTTTTACTGGAATAAATTGCTGACACTTCCACAGAGAAGTAAAGAATAAAGGTGTGGAAGGTTTTGAAAATGGATTCAAGCTGGAAAAAATGCGACTGGGATTACAAACATGGAATTTCAGCTGGAAGAGGAAAACTGTTTGGTCAGGAAGATGGTGGAATGGAAATAGGATGGAAAATATTTTGCAGCAGGAGGAGAAAAGCATGGAGAAGCAGAATTCATTGTAACTCTGCAGTGTATAGACACAAGTGCTGCAACATGAGCACCAAAAGTGGTTCTAAGCTGCAGCTTAGTTGGGCAGACCATGCAATTAGAAAACACATTGGAGGAAATAATAGCAAAAGAGAGTGAAATTAAAATAATGCATTAATGTACAAGTTAAAAAGAACAAGCAGCAAACCAGATCCACACACAGCCTCCAAAAGAAAACATCTATCCCAAACAAGAAGAGAAGCCTGAAAATGGATGAAAAATTGTCTGCAATTGCCTGTAAGAAATGGTGGGTGAAAAGATCAAGCAAAAAGGCCTGTGGGTGGCTGATCTCAGTATCCTGAGAATAAATACTTTCTCACCATGTGTCCTGCAGGGTGGATAAATTCCACACTGCAGATGAATTCTATTAATGCAGAACAGGCATGTGCAGTGATTAAATGATTTGTGTGAGGTGGCACAGAAATCAGAGCCAAACGTTGACCCCAAGATCCCAGGTCAAACAGTTTGTGAGCTAAGAACTGTCTCTGAGGTACAGACTGAAGTTTGATATTCCCCTGCTCTCTGCAGAGCCTCTTTTTATAGGTCTACTAATGGAAGAGCATCTTGTGAGGTGCAGATTATGTCTCCAAATATTTTGACTTTCTCAGTGCTCTGTAAGCAGTATGAACTCTGACACTGTAGGAACAAGGGCATACCCAGAAATGGCTCACTACTTTACCTGCTGACAGTTGGGCAGAGGAGGAAACCAAACTACACCCCATCACAACATAGAGTTGGGGAGCTAATGCTCCCCATAGCACAGAGGAGCAAAAAGTAAAAATTCACTACTTGTAAAGCATCTACCTGTGCTGACAGCTAATTTAGGCCCAATATACATGCTCTGCAAAGAAAATAAATTCTTATGACATGTCAAGTCTGGAATCCAAGGAAGCCTGGCAATGATATTGAAGCAACACACTGTTTGCATACTGATTTCTGTGGTACCACTCGTTGTTTTGAAAAAACATATTTATGCAGTTTCACTGGGAACAGAAGTACCATATTCAAAGAAATGAGAAAATCCAACCACAATCACTAGTTTATTTACAGTTCATCCTATGTATGGATGAACTATGCAGAAATTCATTCTAGGGTTTTGGGATTTGTATTCTGGTTTGGAAAATTAAAATTAGGGATAGCCTCTTCGTCTGTTTTCAGATTTTTGAGATATAAAATACCTCCCCATCTAATTTTAGAGATTCTGTATATCCTGTAAACTCATTTCACATATAATTTTGATCTATCAATAGCTCACTGAATGTTTAGGAACAACATAATTCACTAGCTTCTAATTTTTTATTTGAATGATTTTTGAGGCTTTTTATCTGCTTCTTAGCTAAGTGCTTCTTTAGCCCCATGTGTTCAGTATTTTGAGTGCTGCCTTTAATAGACCTGCTCTTGCATGCACTTCATCTACAGAACTCCTCCTCAAGAAACCTACAGCACAATAAATAAATAAAAGAACTTCACCTCAGTGTATCTCCTCAGTGGCTTTGCGTGACTTTTACTTCACCCCTTGAACCTCTTCAACACACTGTCAGACTGACTGTGCTCTCTCCTTATCTGAGATTACTTTCTCTCCACCGAAATGCAGTTCATTACTTTCTTCAATGGAATTCCAAATCTGCTCTCTAATAGATTTCTAATCCTCAGCAAACCCATGCATTACGAAGCAAGCGCTGTGCTTGCCATATGGTTAATCTGATTTTCAGTGACCCTGCCACATAATTTTCATTAGGAGCATGTGATTAGGAAAATACCACACCAACAAGAATATGATTCCCATTTCCGGCTCTCCCTCATTGTTCTGGGGGATTCTGATTATCACACAGCCTTTAGTCTCTACAGAGAACTGCAGTTGCTTCCCCTCAGAAATCTGTTACTTTTAGGTATGTTCAAAAGTGTCATAGACTGCTTCTCAAGCTCACAGAGATGGATGCACAGTTCCCAGGGTGCTTCACTTCACTTGCTTGTAGAAGAATTAATAGATCAATAGATTTGTGATCTATCACGGCAAGGATGGGACTATAACACAAAGCACGTTTCCACACTAGCACACTGTTGAAGTTAAAATGGTGTGTTATTTTTATCCCATTTCTGAGCATGCAAAACATTCTGACCACTTGTGATCATTAATAACCTTGTGCAGCTTTTCACAGCAATAAATAAAGGAGCTCATCAAAATGTCCTTGGAGAATTCCTGCTTATGTAACTCTATATCACCCAACTATATCCTTATTTCACCAACTGGGGGTTTCTAGCTCACGTCCTGTGACAAGCTGTTCTGAGATCATACTGAATAATTTTCAGTAGCAGCAACCATTAACCTTCAAAGTACAGGAATTTTGGTGTTGGAAGGAGAATAAAAATACATACATATCAGAGGATGTGTAAAAATCAGTGATTTTTAAGTATCTGTTGCAATACATAGAAGAAATCCTTTAGTATTTATAGCAACTAAAAATACAAACAAAGGATGTTTAGACTAAGCAAGTTTGAGACTTTGTGGTGGAAGATTTCATATGAATGTTGATGTTTTCATGTTTTGCATTATAGGGGTTTTGATGATTTATTATGATACGGAGATTTTTTTTCTTATATGAATCACTTAATTCCCAATGCAAGGCTGTTATCAGGCACCTTGGGAATGAGGCCTGCTGAAGACAGACATTTAGAAAGGAACAATTTTCAGGTGGGTGAACATGCTGTTCTTTTCACACTTAAATATACAGAACTTGATGTTTTCAATTAACATCCTCTCACCATGGGTGAAAAACTGCCCTTGATGTTCTAAATACACTATAGTTGGGACTGTAACAGTGGCAACCAGTGTGACACAGCCCCAAAAAATGATACAAACACACAGTCTTGCTCTGCTTGAGTAAACTCCTCTCTCAGCACTTTTTGAATCATCAGCTATTTATTTCAATATTCTGCATGTCATCAGTGTTTTGGCAGCCCATTTTTTTCCTTCTAATATTCCTTGTGTATAAACAGCACATATAAAATTTCTGGTTTGGAACAGTTCATTCTTAACTTGTTAAAGTCTGGTCTGGTAAATGCATCATTTGTGTCATGACATCACTCCAACTTGTGACAGTAAATGCTGTAAGAATTCATATCAAGGTGTTACAAGTCTTGCATTTATATGTTTGACTGATAATTTCACAGTGGAAAAATATCTGGGTCATCACTTTCCAGAGGCACCAGTGTCTGTGTTTCTATTCCTGGTCAACATCAGAACGTGTTCGAGTGGTGTTTTCCCTGCTGACACAACTAGACAGACAGAACTGTAAATGTTACTGTGAGACACAGCAATTTCCATGTGGAAGAAGGGCTGATAAGTTTTAAACTATCCTCTTTTGGCTTAAAGAAGCCTCCAGTGCTTTTATTATACCCTCTTGATTTAGCTGTTTCTGTTGAAAGGGCAGGCTCTGACCTCCTACGAGTGCTGTAAACAAGCTGCATGCAGGTTTTTAAAGAAGCTCCCAGTTTGGGAGCATGTACAAAATCCATGTCAGCTGCTTGATTTACCTGTAACTTCAGTGGGTGGAAGCCAGCCCCAGACTGTCTGAAGTGGCTCAGTTTCAAATATTAAAGTGAGATTGAAAACTAGCAATGACACTTTTTTTTCCCTTCACCTCTAAATTGACTATTGATCTCGCTGACTGCAGTGAAAGAGGTTCCAGCACTGAAAGCTGGTTATGGAGAAACGCCTTCTTAGAGAGACAAGAATATTTCTCAGACTTGCTTCATAAACATTTCACTGAACTCAGCTGGGACAAGAGCCTCCAGAGCCCACTTCTCTTGGAAAAAATGCTGCCTTTCAGAACCTGACATTTCCCAGCTGGAACTGGATCTGTTTCTATGAAATCAAAAAAGCAAGTGTAGCTCATGGCTATTAAAGCGTAATTTTTTTGATGTGCATCCATCATTCATGCTGGTGACTTAATCTCTGTAAAGTTAAGGGGAGAGAAGAAAAGAAGACAATTGACAGACCCTAAAACACCCACACATCTGCTCAGAACTCTTCCACAATGCCCCTTGCACATGAGTTAAAATGTGAAGCATTTGCAGGAAGAATTTGACGAATAATTTAAAGTAAGAGTTAAGAAAACTCCGACATCTTCCACAGAAAATTCACGAAGGAATTAACAGAAAATTAAACATCCACCATTTACATAATTCATAAATAATTATTTTTTCTGTTCTCTTCTCTGTCCATACACTGCCAGGGAGGGACATGCCATAAGCACAACCATGAGTTTTTTCTCTTGTTTAATGTTTTTATCTCTTGTGTTCTTCAGAACTGCTGTCAGTTTTGCAACCAGTGCAGCTAGGCATGTCTCACTGAGTTCAGCTATGTGATTTACACCAGGAAGGACCTCCAGCTCTACTTCTCTGTCTTTAATTCATCAGCTTGCATAAAGCACTACTTGACTCACACGCAAAATCCCCCTGAATTACCCCTGAATCACCAGGGTAAGTAAAATTTACCTCTTTAGGCTCTCTGAGTCAGATTTGTGATGTTACTTTAATTACAGATTTCCTTTTAATTTCCAAAGTGTCATTCAGGCCCACATCACTGGCTCCCACCTGGCCACAGAGAAGCAGAGTAGCCTGGATTTTGAACGCAGGCTGCTCATACAATGCTGAGAGCTGCTTTCAGCTGAGCTCCAGATATTCTTCACCTGCAACCTTTGGTTGCCTCCCTCCTCACTGAGGTGTGTAAAACCTCCTAATAAGCATGAGAAATAGGTCTTTTATCTAACTGTCTTGAGGGAATTATACACTTCTGGGAACCTCTGAAAACAGCCTGCAGTAACAAAGAAGCCACAGACAGCAGGAAGACTGAAGATTCTTGTTCATAAATTGTCAGGCCAGAAGGAAAAGGTACACTAAGGAGGCAAAGCCCTGCTTAGGTCAGATAACCATCCCTGCCACTGAGCTATCCATTAATGAGCCCCCTCATCAATACATTTGCCAAAAAAGCCCTAAGTCACCTGCATGTGTCCCCATCCTTCCAGCATTACCTGTGGTGATATTGCTCAGGGAAGAGGATCACTGGATTAACAGGTTACAAAACCAGGAGCTGCTTGGAGAAACTGAAATACAAAGCTGAGCTCCAGACCCTGAGTTGCTCCTCATTGAGCTAGGACACTTTTAAGACCCTTTGAAGCTAAACTGCCATTTTTTTTTTTTTAATGTCAGTGTATCTCAGAGCTATTTTGAATTGGAGTTTGCCACAACTCCAAGAGGCCATTATGATAGAGATCACCAGTGAATAAAGATTTGGGGTATTTTGGGTAAAGATTTTTTGGCCCCTTTACAATACTTGCTGCAGGGTTATACAATGAAAATTAAGGGCACTATCTCCTTAAAGCTCTCCCACATTTTCTGACTTTTCAGATAATATTTCTTTACCAAACCCCTTTATCATTTTATCTCATTTCCCCTGGCTCCTTCCACTGGCCTCACCCCTGGTTTGTTCTACAGTTTGCTTCTTTCCCCTCTCATGCTGCCTTCAGCAGCTCCATTTCTCACTGAAACCCCTCTCCAGTACTAGATTTCAGCTTTGCCTGGTATGCTTTAGGCCACTGTCAGCTTTCCTCACGCTCAAGACTCATCCTTCTTCCTTCTCCCCATGTCTTTCCCCCTCCCCCTGCAAGTGCCATGAGCTGCTATGAGTTTTCACATGGATTTGCTTCCCTCATGAGCTTCTTCAACACATGACCTGCAGTTCCTTTCAGTTTATCCTAATTAGTTTCAACAACCTGTATTTCCTTTTCCCAAACTGTATGCACTATCAGGTGCTCACTTTATCCATCAGAACTATTTGTCCTCCAAACCTTTTTTATTTTTTTTTTCAATAGTGATCTTCAAAACCATCAGTCTTATTGAAACCCTCCCTGAAGACCCGCTGTCTCCTGTAATTTCAGTTTTCTTTAATGAATGGGTTGGTGTTGATATAATTTACCTGTACCATTCATATTTCAATGGCCTCAGCTCTATTCAACAACACCATTTCCAATGAGAGGTGATATTCTGAAGCATGAACTGTATTTACATTTTTCTTTAAATGTAGTACCTCAGCTGTAAAGCTAAGCATGCTTTCCTCTTCCCTTTCACATCAGAGAAACTTTGCCTTTCATTCCCTGTCCTATAACCTGAAAATACTCTCTCTGTTTTTCTCACTTTTCTCATCACTGCTAGTCTGGATATAGATGTCCTCATAGAAAGTTGTCCCAACAGACAGCAAATGAGAGAGAAGTCACACCAGCAGAAAACAGAAAATAAAGCAGACAAACCCCTGCTTAGTTAGAAACAGTAAAAAAAAAAAAAAAAAACAAAAAAAAAAAAACCACAAAATAAACCCCAACCCACAACAACCTAAGCAAACAAACAAACAAAAAACTCCACAAAATGACAAAAAAACCCCAAGGAAGTCAACTTGCCCCATGTATCTTAGCTCTTCCTGAGGCCCCCTCCAAGCTGCAGTGGCAAAATACCTTAGAGACGTTTCCCAAAGGTCAACACAGTGCTGCAGTAATATTTCCTTTCCTTCCTTCAGTGGATTTATTTTGTCAATGATTGTTCTCTGCCTCAGCAAAACAGCTTCATCTCTTTTCTCTATGTAGCTCTTGTGGGGCTGAACCCTGCAGCAGCAGTCCCAGTGAAGTCAGTGGGAATGCTGACTCTGGAAGAACCAGATGTGTCCCATTGAATAATTACCCAGGGCTGAATGAGCTCCCAGAAGTTGTGTGTGAAGACAAGCATCCACATTGAGAGGTTGCTAGCCAAAGCAGGAGTTCCACTAAAACAACATTCCCCACTGCCTCCCAACAATGCCCTCACCGACCTCTTCAAATAAATATTTCCACTAAAAAAATCCCAAACAGAGATAAGATTTCAACAAAGAGAAATTGTGTTATTAAAAAAGAGATTAGAACACTAAACCTTTCCCAACTGTAAGTCAATTTGATCTTTAAACAGAGGTCAGGTGTTTTTTTCTGCTGTAGAAACACATGCAAACCTTCCCAGTAGAAATGCACTGTCTGAAGTTTTAATAAAAGTAAGCCAGAGCCATAGGAAGGTGGAGGTCTTATTGAGGAGTATTCAGTAACCATAGAATTAAGAAATTTAACTACTAGAGTAGTATCTTATTGACACCTAGTTGCTGCCTTATTGCTGACAATTTTAGCTTATCTTCCACATTTTTCTCTCCAGCCACTGCAGATATATTCTGTGTGGAAAAATAGTGGAAGAAATTGTTCTGGTGAAATTAGTGAAGACTTAGTGTCTCATTTAAACAAGTATTTAAAATTTACATTCAAGTGTTACAGGCACTCTTCAAATTTTAAAATATTCTTTCTAGTAACAAATAGCATGAACTATGCAAAACCTGAAACAGAAAATGTTTCAAATATCTCAGTGATGATGATGAACTCACAGGTAGATAAGGGCACCATTCACCTCTTTTTATCCCTAGCTCTTTTAGGAGATGAAATCCTGCAACCCAGAAGAAGAGCCCTGTGCCACTGGTGGGATAGAGGAGAATATGGAGAGAGATCTAAAATTCTAGAGGTTCATTCAAGGAACAAATCCCTTTTGCAGCCTTTCTGGCTGCCAGGACCCAGTATCCCAGGGGTTGAACATTGGTGCACTACACTTTTGCTCAGGAAAGAGGAACTTTATACCTTTTTCTAAGTGAGGAGAAACAGGGCAAAAAAATATAGTGCTTATTAAAAGACTCCCTCTGGAGCTGTTTCCTGAAGGAATCTGCTTGCAAATTATTGTCTTTACTCTGACTTGCCACCCTGACCCAACTGGATTTTGTACTGCAAACCAGAGATTCTTCCCACTTCCACTGCTTTAGTTAAGCTGATGCAACAAGTCCATGTTGTCAGAAGATCCACATGGCAAAGGAATAAAAAAATTTTTGTATTTCCACTCAACTGTTTTTTTTTTTACTGTCTTTCCTGCAAAGCCCATGAGGTGTGTGGGTCTAAGCTTGCCACGGGTTTTGACTCAGCTTCAGCCAAGTACATTGAATTCATTAATTCATGAAACACAAATATTTAAGCCCACATAAAACATCTTCAGAAAGCCAACGGGACATTTTGCACCATCAATTACCCTGCCATTGTCAGCTGACTGGAACTCTGTAACTGCACTTCGATTAAAACTTAGAGGAGTTCTTCTATTTTGGTTTGGGTTTTTCTTTGTTTTGTTTTTGTTGCGTTTTGTTGTTTTGTTTGTTTATTTTTTTGTTTTCCAAAAAATCTCCGTAGAGAAGATAAATAGGGAAAAACCAACCAGAACAAATTGTGCAGGGAGACTCAAATGAGTTCTGCTGACAAACCCAGAAGTGTATTATTCCCAACACTGTGAGGCACTGCAGTGGAAAGGAGCAGGAGGTGGTCTCACTAACAAAGTGCCCAGTGGAACTCACAGTGGGACAGGTGAGTTAAAACTGGAGCTTGGATTTCAGATGAGACATTATTGATCCTTCTCTGGCTTACCTTGAAAGCAGGGGCTAGGAGTCACACCACCACAGAGACAGAGCTCAGCATGGAAGAATAAATAAGGCTTTGATGTTGTCCTGATCAAAGTGGCATCCCAGCCACAGGAAGCACGGGAAAAGGTTGGACTCGATGATCTTGGAGGTCTTTTCCAACCTAAATGATTTTGTGTGGCTCTGTGCAGGGGGAAGGCTGTGTGGCACTCGGGAGTGGTTGTGCCCCAGGTTCATTCTCCGACCTCTTCCTGGGCCAGGCTGGTATAATCCAGCCCTTTATATGCAAGTGACTGGGGGAGAGCACCATAAATATGGAACATCAAAATGTCACTTGCACAGTCACTTTAAACAGATATGTCCTAGCACTCTCTTTCTTCTGCGCAGGAAAGATAATAATCCGTTAAACTTTCTCCCAGAACCGTATTTTAGCATTTTAATTACAGACCCAACACATTCACCAAACACTCTCTCACGAAAAGGGCACGCCTTAATAAAAGTCGGTACGTCGTGACCCAGCAAGGCCGGTGCCCGCGGGGAATGGCCAAGGAGCCGCTGGCACCGGGCCGGGACAGCGCCGCAGGGCCGGGCAGGCCGGGCAGGCCGCGGACGGAGCTGCTGCCGCCGACCCGCACCAGGGCTCCTCCCGAGCGGCTGCAACGCAGTCCTTGTTCCTGCAGGAGGGCTCTGCTGCTGGCCGCGGTGTCCCGGGAGAGCCCCGGCTGTGCCCCTGCTTTGAGCGCGGCCTCCCTCTGCTGTCCTGCCGCAGCTCTGCGCTGGGGACGCGCCAGGTCACCTCCGCGGAGCAGCCCGAGAACGAGACTTGGACAAACGCCTTGAAAAAAAAAATTCTGCTTGATGCTATTTAGTTTCACAAGGAGCACTTTAATGTCTGGAAGTGTCAGTCCCAAGCAGTGGAAAATACATAAATAAAAAACAGCTGGGAAGTGCATTTTCTCCTTATGGAGCTGCCCAATCAGGTTTCCATTACTAGTAAGAAGTAACAACAAGCAACAGCTTGTTTGAGAGAGAAGTAACATGAATTTCTAAGCAGCAAAGATTCTCTGAAAAGAGTGGAATATGAAAAATGTTCATAGCTTTTACTTTTTGACAGGGGTAAAACATGGAGCTAACATCTGACTGAGGCAGGGGAAGTCCTTCCACATCCCTGTATCCACATGCATGATACCAGGATTCAGAGGATCAGGATTCTGAAGATAGCCCATGAGGTGTGTGGGACTGGATAGCATATCTGAGAGACTAGAGAGTTTGAATAAAGCGCCCATTTTCATTGGCATGGATGATTTGAGCTTGGTGATTTTTATCCCTTTCAGATAGCATATGAACAGCCTCTGGGCTCTTCTTCATTTGCAGATCAGCAGAATTTCTAAGCCAGTCTCAGTTCTGAAAGGTAAAGAGCCAGTACACTTAGGATTTCGGTTTAATTGGTATTTTTCCAATGTTTTCATAAGCAAATCCAGAAGTTCTTTTCCTTCCATAAACTCTTAATAAGTATAATATTCTTGAAGCAGTAAGGTGAGCTCACAGTATGTTTGCAGTGTCAATGGCTATTTTTGTGATCTCCATGAATGAGCCATGACAATACTGTCCTGTGTGATAAAACATATATTAAATCATGGATTGCAAGCGTGATCCTACAGTCTCGAAGGTTTGCTTTCCAAACACAAGATAACAATTTGCTGAGTGAGCTGCTTTGAATTCTTGCAGGCACTGTATTAAGTTCTATTGTGATTTAACAGGGGCTAAAATTTGCTCTTATTTGGTTGGGAGTCTTTCAGCAGTCAGTGTATGCACATGAGGGCACATTCTGCCTCTTTCTATTTAATGTGCATGTTACAGTTCAAATCCTTCTCTTAAATGTACTTAGTGTGAGACACACTGAATGATATTTTATTTACACTAGTAGTGGGAGAGGTGTTGAAATTTTCATTATTCCAGTTTTTAATAGTGCTGAAAAAGGAATGTCATGTCATTCTTTTTTCTGTGACCTCTAAGTAGAAGTAATTTGCTCCATACAAATTAGGACAGAGTCTGAAGGAGAAGTTCAGCATTATTCTGTAGCTCTATGCAGTACCTTGTGCATCCAATTAACTAATGAAATCTGAATTAAAGGGGGGGCGGGAATAAAAATCTTTTTTTTTTTTTCTTTGAAACATTCCCAGTTTGCAAGAGAAAAGAGCGTGGCACTGCCCTGCTGGAGTTACAGTGTAAAGTAATAAACAAGGGTGCAGAGTCAGACTAGAGAGAAATCTGACCCACACACAATAATCTGTGTGTATGGGTCCAGGAGAGCAAGGAGTTTTCAAAATCCTTTGCATTGTTATGGATCCCCATGGCTCCTTGGCAGGAGTCCAGACCCATGCATTAGCCACCTCAGAACAGCTTCCTCAGGTTTCTAGTGCCCAAATAACCTGATATTATTGTGCTCTTTCTGGCACTAAAAAACCTTCCCTAAAATTATGTCTTTTAATTCAGGTATTGGTTGACTGGTTTAGCAATTCTACTTTTACCTCAGCTTGCACGTAATTCCAGAAACTATAAACCATGAACAGAAGGGCAACAATTACACTGTGTCCCTGATATACACAGACCCAACATCCACACACTCCCAAATTAGTATACTAATGATGTTACTGCTTTAATTAACCATGCTACCGTGCCTGTACTGGACTCTTTCCCAAGAACTGTTCAGGTTACTGCGTAAGGCAAGGACACTGATTTTCCTTTAATGCTTTTTTTTTTTTTTCCCCTTTATTGACAAGACTGCCAAGTTCACAGAAGAATCAATAGCCAAGGATATTCACATAGGATAAGATTTACAAAGCATGTTTCTCAGACAGTAACAACTGGGACCTCGGAGCACTTACTGGAACCAACAAAATGACAACTGATATGTCCTCCAGTGAATCTATGTTAAGACGTTCTGTCTGCAGTAATTAAAAACTAGGTAATGTCACCTGTGTGAAAAGCCCACCATAAAATCAGCTCCACTTAGGAGAGTAACTTGACATGTTGACTTTTTCCATCAGCAGCTCTGTCCTCTAAGCCAGCCTCTGGCCCTGCTATGCTGAGTACCACCTTCTTTAATTCATATCAACCAAAGCAATATCCCTCTTATTTTTCCTACCATCTCTTTCCTTCAGTTTTATGTGTGGGATGGTCTGGTAACTCATTAATTACACCTGAGCAAATTACCCCTCAGTGAACAGACAAAATATTTTTTCACACAGTTCTTTTTTACCTACATAGATTTCAGAGTAATTAAATCTCTCTTTCAATTCTTTGAGCTTATTTAAGCACAGTGATCTCGTCCCAGTAAAATACCCAAGTTTTCTGTTGTGTACTTTTAGCTGTGCAGGACCTAGATATCACTAAGCACGAGGATTCCCTGGGTATTAATAGTGTACAGTATAAATTAAATAAATTCTACTTCTTCCTGTACTCCAGAAACACCTAAACTTTTACCAAAATCAGAACACACACATGCACACACAGAGTCTGAAACAAGTCTTTTTCATGCTTTTTCGTACACACACTTGTACTGACTTCATGCAGAAACTTTTATGCGGAGAAATAATGAAGGAAAAAAAAGGAACTAACCTTATCATAGGTTATTGCATGTAGGAAGTATTATAAATATTATTAATTGCTTGGCTCTCTTCCTTCTCTGTCATATTTCCCTCAGGTCTCTGTTCCATGCTCAAGGCCACTGTTTGATGGGGGAGGTATAAAGTCATAACAGGCTGATGTAAATTTCCTTTGAGGTGCCTTATATATCACAGATTCCACGAGGGAGATGAAACAGCAATTTTGTTCCTGCTCATAAGTAAGGGGTGGAAGAAATGCTTCTTGTGAAGAGAACTAGACTCATGCCTATTCTCTAATTGAGGCCAGTATAGTATATTATTCTTCAGGTAAATCTTTGATAACACTTATTGCTTTTTCCAAGACCCCTTCTGAAAGGAGGGCTTGTAATTCTGAGGAGGAAATGAACAGCTCCAAAACCGAGGGAGATAAAGAAAATGTCAATGTCAAGGGTCTTAGACGTGGTCAGTCAGCCGAATTTTGTGTTTCTGCTAAATTAAAATCAGAAACTCATTACAGAAAATGAAACAAGAAGGTAGTTTAGGCAGTCACTTTTTAAGATCACCATCAGCCTCTGAACAGTTGAGAAGCCTTTTGTCTATCTACTGTAGATACCTGGGTTGCTGGCTTGAAAAGATGCAGACCTACTTCTCTGACAGGGTTGGTGTCAGGGCTTTCCTGAGCATGCCAAGAAAGCCACTTATTGAGCTTAAAAAGCTTAATTAAGCTGGGCAAATGATGATAAAAACCGAGGGAGAGTACTCATTTCACAAATATCTTTATGGGTCCACCCGGGGAAATAAGATAACACTTAGGTGTGCACGTTCCATGTCCAGTATCTGTTTCATCTCCACATACTGCCTTCAGAAATCACCTGTTATTTAAGATGCCAGATGACCTTTTAATAAAACAACAATGAAGTGACATTTTAAAATATTTCAAACTTAACCACAGTCCCTAGCTCTTGCCCAGCATTACATTTGTGCAGTTAAACTGGTAACTTGTTTTTTTCCTCCCAAGGAATTTCACCATCCACATGAGCAACAAAACAGAACGTGTGCAGATGCCATCATTTGCAAGTCTATTGTAGACAAGGGAGGCACAGTGGGGTTTTTACACCACTTGAGGTCCTATTCCAGAAAGGACTTAGGCTTTTATTCCCTTGCAATTGTCACAGTTATGTTCTCAGATGAGCCAGTTCAGTTAAATAAACTGGAAGGTGTAAATGACACTGGTTTTCCTACAACTATCTTCAATACTGGGTGAAGAATGGCACTTTTGCTACATGAATAAATGGCATTAAATTCATAAAGCACAGCCCAAGAGGAAGAGAATTTGCTGAAACCCAGCTCTTGTTCACATGTGGACAAGAAGCTCCTTTTACACACAGGTTTTGATCACAGCAGTATCATCAGTAAGGCAACAATATCTGTGCTCAACTAAAGCTATCTTCTAATGGGAAAGATTGTTACCTATTCGTCACATATAGAAATAATCACCAATCAGTATTTTGCCATCAAAATCAGTGGCAACACTTCATAAGCAGAGTAAAACCAAGGATGACAATGGGTGTCAAAATCTAAGTGGGTAGTATCAGCTGAAAAGTAGCAGGGAGAGGAGTATGCAGTCACTTAAAATAGAGAGCATCAGGGATTGATGAGGAATGAGTTGAAGAGCCAGGAAAGTGTCTGTAGCAGAAGTTGGCAAAGCTGATAATTGAAGTCAAGATGATAAAATATAGATGTATGTTTCCTGGAGAATGGGTTTCCCAGAATTTTGTGTGCAATTGATTTTTTGTTCACTTACATGACATATTTGGTTTTCAAAACTGCTTTCTTTGACTGAGATGCTATAGTGGTAAAACCTGAACTGGCTTTAAAAAAAAAAAGAAAAAAAAAAGAAAGACAAAAGGAAAGGAAAGAAAAGAAAAGAAAGAAAAGAAAGAAAGAAAGAAAGAAAGAAAGAAAGAAAGAAAGAAAGAAAGAAAGAAAGAAAGAAAGAAAGAAAGAAAGAAAGAAAGAAAGAAAGAAAAAGAAAGAACAGTGATGCACTCAAATATGACAGCCAAATGGACCTGCACAGTCAGAAACTGGTAATGTTGTAGATATTCTTTAAATTTCAAGGGTCAGGTATGGCAACACATTTAATCCTATTAATTTCAGTGGCAGTCTACACTGATAAAGATACTAATCAGTAAAACTATGGAGAACAGCAACCAACCCTTAAAGGGAATGGCATCACTGTAAGAGTTCTATCCTATACTTCTGGGTCTATTGCAGGGTCATGGTAACAGTTCTAACACATTTATCTTACTCTGAATATAACATTTTTTAAATTACTTTACCTTCCATTATCGAGGTCTCAACCCTATATATTTGGAATCTCAAATTTTATCTTTCATGCTAAACATGTTTTGCTGTCTGGTGCTGAACTGTAGAGCACTATTGTATCTCTGTCGTCGAGACATACTTTCAAAATGCTGATAATACTGTATGATAAGACTGTCATATTTAATTACCAGGCTAGCAGTTATGAGGACATTGGTATCTGATTCCCTTAGGTCTCCAAATATATGACCATAACTTTGCAAACAGCTGTCCATCAACAGCTCTGCTTATCAACATCGATGTGGAAGGGTTTAAATGTCTTCTCCCAGTGCTTCTGAGCTAATATTCTCTGCTGCATTTTCTGCAGCACACAAGGCTGGTCTATCTGCCAATCCATGCTCTAATCTCAGTGAGACCAGAGGGGAAAAAAGCCAACAAAACTTACTGCACTCTCTTTAGAAAGATAGTGAAGGTCAGACTAATCAATCTCAAATAAAAATGACACTACATGAAAATTCCCATTTTACCTGAGCCGATATTAATTCCCCCCTATCAGAACACTGATGTCCTGCTTCACAAAGCAAGTTTCATCACTGTTTGTAGGACAGTACTTGCAGCTCTTCTAAAATCAGCTGCTGAAATTTCCCCCTAATTTATTCAGTGCCTGTACTCATTCATCCCATTCCATACAAAATGCTGCATTCCTTGCAGTGTCACACAGCGTCATCTATTTCAGTCACATTGCTAACAACATTTTCTCCTGTTTTGGAATCCATGTAAGTACAAAGTCATGCAGGAATATGATCCTGTTGGTGTATAGCAGCCAGGCAGCCCACAGCTCCTCATACTTTTAGTAAAATAGTTACTCAGAACAGTAACAAGATCAATTCATTTAAACATGCATTAAAAAAGCTGTTACATTTTTACAGCTAACTCTTAGCTGGTGTGAATTAGCAAGGATTGATTGACTTTGTGTTAATTCAACCCTCACTGGCCTTAATAGAATGATGCTAACTGGAGACTGACCCTGAGCAGCTGATCCTCTGGAAGCTGCAGAATCACAGTAGAAAAAAGGATGGCACTCAGAAAGACTTAAACTTTAAAAAAACAAAGGCAGAGCAGCAGGTTGGAGAGAGGGCTGCTCAGTGGGATGGCCATAACAGAATTTAGGCTGTTAGGCTGCAGCAGACTTCCTATCAGAAACACTACAGGATGCACCCCAGAGCATTAAAAACCTGCTTAGGTTCAAGTGAATCCAGCCACCAGGAGCCAAGCCTCTGAGAATCAGGTTCTGTGAGTTTTACCACAGATTTGCCTCTTATGTTACCTTTTCATTATTTATCTTGATCAATAAAATGTAGCTCATGTTAGTTACCATGAAAAACAGCTTTTCATTTGGGTTTTTCATTTGGGTTCTTTAAAACATTGTCCATGTGGGTGTAACACAACTTCCACCCCTGTTAGAGTTGCTTACAAAACTCTTTCCCATTTTCAGCATTTTTAGTGCATTTTGAAATCTATTTCTGTAATAACACTGAAGACCTGGCTTGGCAATTTATGAAGAGCTTCCTTAAAATTCAGATAAATTATGAGCTGTCAGTGTCAATCTTGAGTGTAATCTTATCAAAAAACTTGAGGTTAATTAGGAAGGATCTCATCCTTCTAAATCCATATAAGCTTAACATAATAATTGAGAGTTGAGATCAATTACTCATGGTATGTCAAGGGTAGGAACTTATATGGTAATGATTGAGTGCTTGGCCTGAATGCTCAAAAGTCAAGGTCAGAAAGCACACCAAATGCACATTTAAAATTTATTGAAGTCACAAGTGGTGGGGAAAGGAAAGGATTGAAACTCTTATGCGTACATAGTTAGGGTGCATGCTGATGTGAAACCCTAAGGCCAAATTCAAAAAGCATTGAAATAGTAAATACAGGAAGAGGCTGGGAATGACTGCATCTGAAAACAGGATTGCCAATAGTTTGGGGGCATTTTCATGGAGCAAATCAGAAGCTCCATTTCATGAACACACAACAAGTTTTCTCAGTGGGCTAGCAAATTTAACTGAAGTAAAACTAAGGCCCTCTGTCCCATGCAGTGCATGATGAGACATTCATTGTGTCACAGACTCACCTTAATGTGACACTGACAGTCCCTTGCAAGCACAATCTTTGTAACATTCTCCAGTCCTCTGGAAACACACTGCCACTACACCTTAATCACTTCAAGACAAGGAGAAAACAAAAGTCCTGGAGCTGTCCTGCTCACCCTGGGAGGCAACAATGAAAAATCCTGAAAGAAGATTAGTCTTGTTTCTCTTCTTTTTTTTTTTCCCCTTTAAGAAAAACCCAAAGCTGAAAAAATATTGTTGCCAGTACTCTTAAAGGACCTGCCTTCCAAGTGAACCACTGAAACAGAGAGTAGACTGGATGTGCATGAGTTTATCTCTCTCATTGCACTAGAAGCCCAGAAAACAATCTTCAAGAAGAGGATGCAAAATTACAGCAAATTACTTATAGCCTTGGATATGGCACTAGATTGCAGCTCCCTAAAGTAGGTTCTGTAGGTTTACCTTGTATGTCAGAGGAGGTATGGAATTGCAGAGAGCTCATCCCAAACCCCTCAGACACTGTGGCATTAATAGTTTGTGAATAAATCCCCCCGTGCTGAAAATGGAAGGGTCTCACAGTGTGACTAAACACACTGAGAGGATCTCCCCACTGATAGAAGGCAGTGTGCTGTGAAAGATTAAAACCAGACCTGAGCAAGCCAGCTCGGTTTCCAGGAGCAATATAAATGTGTTAACGCAGCATTCCACCGGGCCGGTTTGCACAGTCGGCAAATCCCCATTCTGCAGAGCACTGCCAGGCAAGGCTGAGCATTCCTGTCACCAGGCTGGCCCAGTGAGGAGCCCCATCCCTCCAAGGTGGCTGTGCAATGCTGGCATAGGCTTTAAAGAGTGTGGAGTTCCAGTTCTTCAGCATGTGGGTACTGTATGGTAACACAAGTACAGGTGAACCTTTTAAATATTTCTGCAATCATACCCAACACTTCTGCACAAGGAGCATTCCTCGGGAAGTCAAGCTTCTCCTCCGGTATGTATATTACAAAACCTGTGCCACCTAAGGCCACCACCTTAGAGAGTGTCATAGCTACAGCCAGTTCAGCAGCTCTTATTCTGTGTGGGCTACTACAGCTACAGCTTTATGTTGGCTGAGCTGACATCCACACTGCAGTGTGTGAGCTGAGGCTGCTGCACAGTAACCCAGGACTTCTGACTTCATTCCATCTGTGCTGATGCATATCCTGGTTCTGTGTTCCCACATGTGGCAGAGTTTACCTTTGTATTTGCCATCAGCCAGCAATGCACAGTGGTGGCACAGCTGGTGCCATGTAATTTGTCAAGCACAGTAACTCCGTCATGTGTTTGCACTGTAGGGAATCTGGAGAACAAAGGAAAGCTGCAGTGAAATGAAAGTGGTACAAGCTTGAGAACAGGAATCAGGGGTGAATGAGGAAAGGTAAGAAATGAAGAACACCATGTCAGAAAAGTGATGCAGGTAAGAGATGAAAACTTCCTGGCAAGTGCATATGAGCCCACTCTGAGGCAATATCCAAGGAGTTCTCCATCACTAGAGGTATGCTTTCTGTTTCTTTTTGCCCTATAAATTTAATCACAGCATTCAATTCCTGTCTTCATTTCCAAATCCATTACTTCAAACATATGAATGCTTAAATTCTTCCAACAATGCAAACTCAAATGAGGCAAAGCTCTAAAACCCTTTTTGGAAATTCAGACTATAAATTTATCAGGCTGCTGTGTGAAGGCCTTTTTGAGAGTCTATATCCTGCTGGTATCATTACAAATCCTTAGTCTCTAGCTTGGCTTGCTGAAGATCTCAAGCAGGTATTTATTGATACACTACCCAGAGACCCAGATTACTCTGCAGAGTAACTGAATTTCCTGAGCAGTCAGCCACCGCATATAACATTGTTATGCATATCCTTTGCAATTAGGCTGAATCTTTAGTGATCACCTGTGGCTCAGTGTCCTTTTTGTCAGTTCCTCAAAGTCAGAAGGTGTATTTTTATCATGTACTAGCTCCACAGTTGCCAGCCTGCAGCTTGATAAGTTATTTAAAGCCTGCAAATGGTTTTTGAATGCTGTCCCATGCTAATGTTTGATAACTACAGTTGTCATGACTACTCAGCCCCTATGTGCGGGCTGTGTTGGGCAGCTATTGCAATGATTCCCTGGCATTTTCCCTAAACATTAGTGTCCCCTTCTCAAAGGCACAGCACAAAGTCCCTGGGCCCCACAGAGAGCCAAAATGCCATCACCAGCTGTTCCAGCCAGTCCCACCTGCCACGTGTAGCACACAGACTAGTGGAACCAGAGGGGGGTCATGGCACTTCTCTGCAAACTTACCATTCACACTAGGGGAATGTGCCAGCATGTGCAAGTGAGTCAAGTTAGAAGCCTACAGTGTGAGGCTTGCCTCACAAAGACAGAGCCCCTCTTATTTCTTTAAATAAGGTCAATTACAAAACGGTCACAGCCCTTCCCCATGTTCATTCCCCAGCTTTTATTCCCATCATTTCAGAAACTAAGCCATGTAACTCACCCCACAAATCCTTTCTGGCTTCCAGAGACAGAGCACAGTAAAAATAACCTAGAGCCTTAAGTTCAAGATGAATATTTTGATGCTAGAAGTAACAGCAGAACTGTGCTCCATTTTGTTGCCTCCAGAGAGGGTTTTGACACTAACTTAATAGTGGTTGACTCGCAAATCAAAGACTGTCTTTGAGAAAACTTTCTGCGAGGTTGATAGACAGCTAGCATACTCTAAGGCATTTTCTTCTGCATTACTTGGCAGGAAGCCTGAGACAATTTGAACAACACTGTGCAGAACGTGCCCAGCTCAGCCAAAACTCATTAAGGGCCTTGTCTTCTCTTGTGCGCTTTGTGAAGCACATTACTGCACCCCCGATGGGCAGCAGTTATGCTAAGACTAAAGATCACCAAATACCTTTAATGTACCAGTCAAATTGCATTTCTCAGCTGTGTATACACTGGTAAATGTTCTGCTGCTTTACCAGATGAAGGATGAAGATGTAATGGCTGCTCTTCAGCTACTGAGCTTGGCTAAGGAATTGCTCGGAAAGAGGTTCCGTGGGATGATAATCTCAGCAAAATATGAGACAGTTACTGAAAGATGCTCAAGTTCAAGACTGCATTAACTCTGGTTTCTATTGAAAGACTCCTCCCTGGTGAACAATGTAAGACACATGCATCTTTGATCACTTTGAAATATATTTTTAAAGAGTTGCTCTGGATTTTGCCCTGGGAGTCTTGCTGATGTGTGAGGCAATCACTTTATTTAAAACTCCATTCACAGTGAATGTGAGAGAACGTCTGACTCACAGCATTACAGATTGAAGGGAGAATGCACTGCTGCATTTCTGCTAAACTGGGTATTACAAAGACCCTCTTTCCTTCCTCTCTTTTTCAGTTGGCAGGAGTTTTCAGCCAGTGTGATATTTGCTATCTGGTTTCCTTGGTTTAACATTGCCAAACAACCTCCACCACCACCCTACTTTCAGATGTTTACAGAAGTAAACTTCCCTATGGCAGCCAGTTCATGACAGAGGCCTTTAGCAGAAACAGCCTTCTTGATAAAGGGTAGATGCCAGATCTTGGCATGATAATATGATCTCTTTCTAACTGCAAGACATAAAGGAAAAAAATACTTCCTGAACTGACAGTTTTTATATCTTCCTCCATCTGACTTATATTAATATAAAACCTAGTTAAAGGTGGTGAACACTCGGCTCAGCAGGTTAGTAGGGATAATAGGTCACAGTATGAATTAGAAGAATTTCAGAAAGAGAAGTGGCTAGGTTTGCCTCTTTATAAACTGTGCATGCTAATACACAGGACAAAAGAGCAGATGAACTGGAGGAGTGCAGCGGAGGGAGTACATTCTGCCAAAGGGATTTGCTTTATCATCCTTGCTTTTCCTATTTTCACTACTGTGAATTCCATTTTCCCCTGCCCTCCCATCTACAGCTCAGCTGGGGTAAAAAGCAACTATAGGAACTGTCACCTTGACAACTCCAAATTCCCACTTTTTATTAGGAGAATAACATAGGCCTGGTCCTCCATTCAGTGAATCTACACTGATTAACATTGATCATAACATTCCATAAGCACCATTCACACACAATGATGCTACTAGTGGTAAAAAAAAAAGGAGAATAATTTAATGAGTGCTCAAATACTATGAAAATTACACATGAAAGCAGCCTCTGCTTGAGGTAGCAGAGGAAATATTTTTGCCTCGACTGGCTAAATCATGAAACAGAGATATGAAAAACAGCTACAAGATATCTAAAGCAAAACTTGCCAAGAGGTGGACAAGATTCAAGATAAGTCAAGGGTATGTACAACACGAAAAGGGTTTCGGCCAAATACGGGTAGCTCAAGAAGAGCCAGAAATTATGACAGAGATTTTTAAGAACAGATTTGACAAGGATCTTCAATGCACACCGCCTTCATCAGTAGCTGATAAGAGTCCCGCCAAAGCCAAGTAGTGACAGGCTTTCTTCACCATGCAACCCAAAGGCACCTCTCTCCTAACAGAAGTAGGCTAAGACAAAGTGCCTATAAAGCTTATCAGATTAATCAACAGGTTCCAAAATGAGTCAGGTTTGAAGGAAAATCGGCTAGAGAACATCCCGTTCTAAAATAGTTCTAAATTAACCAGACTATGAAAGGAAGGGAGGGAAGGAAAGCATCATTGTTTAAAATATACAAGCATTTAGCAGGGCTTTAGACTTAAGAGACTTTCCCTGCATTAGAGTAATCAATTAACAACAGAAGGTAAAAAGAATTAGTTGGGATTAGTAGCTGTACTCACCAGTCATTTTGGAGCAGTGCACGAAAGCAACAACAGAGATGCAGTTTAAAAATTGCACACAAGATGGCATGAGGCTGCTCCACCAGAATTAACTGAGCCTTTGGTCCACCAACCCCAATGCCCTCGCATGACTCTTCTCTTGGAAACACACGAGGACAGGAGCTTAAAGAATAAGCTGTTTACCCAGAGCTGTACCCTGGTTAACAAACATACATACAGTAACATCCTGAAACTACCTTGACCTTTAACCAAGATGCTCTGTTGTGTTTGAGAGATCCAAGCTCATCTTTTGCAAGCACACCTAACCTCAGTTTTGATTTTGTCTACAGGTTATAAGAATGTCCTGCTGAACCCAGAACCATGGGATGCATTAGGCAAAATCTTGGATGTGAAAACTCTTGATTTTTATACTGCACAATTTTTAATGGTCTCAGGAAATCATTTTGCAAATTAAGTAGAGCAAAGAGAACATAGAAATAATTGACTCCTAAAATGGGATTAAACGTGGAAAATAAAAAAATAGCATCTGAAAACACAAATAAGTTTGCTGGAGCAAGGAAAAAATGCATTAACAGAGTCAGCTTTAAGAACAGATAGACCTTCTGCCCCTATGAATCCAGGTCATTATGAAGATGTTAAATGGTATTGGACCAAGACTGACCCCTGGAATACACCACTAAGGACTGACCTCCAGCTGGACTTTGCACCACTGATTACATGAAAGAAGAATGCACCAGTAAACAAGGATAGGTATCATAGTCAGAACTGGAAAACTGCTGATACTTAGGAAGCAATTCTGAAAGACACTTGGTTTTTCCAGCCATTATTTCTGCAAAAGACCTGAATGTAATGCCCTCAAATATCACTTAAATCAGGCGTGTTAAAGGTAAACAACAATGCCAGAATTTATTGTGGAGAAAAAAAAAAGGACAAGACACAAACGAATTGTGTGAAAAATACTGAGTACAAGCATGTGGGCATGTCTTTTTTGTCTCGGCAAATGCTAAGCATTCAACATAAACCAGTATGTCCTGTATAGTTTTAGGCAGTAATAAATTTCTTGGTTATTCACCAGGTAGCTGTTTTACCCAAAACCGATTATCGCTATAGTCAGATTAAATGGCAAGACTTGGAGACCTCAGGAAACATATGGATTTTATAATCAGAGCAAAAACATCAAGTGACTTATTCACATTTAATTCCCGGTAAGGGTTATAAATTTAATAGAAAAAAATAAGGTTATTAACTACAGCAACATAATTTTCCATGTGCATCAGTGAACTGTGTAAAACATCTGAAGGGAAACTTGCTACAGAGGAGATTGCAGGATAGATACATGGGGAAATTTTGTGCTGTCCTTGCCTACCTATCCTTCAATCAGCTCTGCCTCATATCACCAAAACATAAAATAGAAGTATGGTGATTTAATTAGTTTGGAAATATTTGTAATTGGAGATGAAGGAAAGGAAAATTTGTGGAAAGATATCTGCACTAGAAGAGTCAAGAAAGGAAGTATGAAAATGCAACCATGAATAAAAGCATTTGATCTAATTTTTTCACTGCCCATAGCAACATAAAAACACCCTGCACTTAAAAGTGTGGTTTTGTGAAATTTGAACACCCATGACATTTGGACATGAGTGAAAAGGAGAGTTTATAGACCTGCCACTCCCTCCACCCTTTCCTCCAGCTCTGTTCTCATCTCCAGTCCCTATCTGTTCCTTGGTTACCAGAATGTGCTGATACATGGGCATGTTTTGATCACCCTTCTGACCCAGAACAGAACAGGTCATTTCAGTTGGTCCTGAGGAAATTCAGCATCACTCCCAGCTGTACTGAGGGTCAGTAATAAGGCAGAGCAAGGGAAAGGCAGGGACTTGTTGAGCTCAGACTGTATCTGTGAAGCTACACCATAAACATCAACAAGCCAACACTGGTTACAAAAGTCTGGACAACAAAGGACTTCCAGCTAACAGGTGTCAGCTCAGATTTAAGAGGCAACTAAAATAAGATTCATCCTAAAACCTGAACCTTGCAGATGCTGGCAGTAGACTCATAGGCACATTGAAGCAGGAAATATTCCTGAAAAATGAAGGGACATAGGCATCCTGCCCCGCTTCTTTTCTGGAATGTTCCACACTCCTAGTTGTTCTGCCAGGAAGAGTAGGAATTAGTCCTTATTTCTCTTTCCTCAGTTAGTTTTACTGGAATACATCCCTGCAATGTGGGAAAGCCCTGTTCAAACCTTGTCTTTGTCTGGAGCAGGGATTGTAACCTCGATGATCTCGATGACGATGACATCACCACTGACCTTCACTTATTTTTAGACAGATTGTTGTCAGTCTCACTTGTCCATTTTGTACAGAATACTCCGAGATTTCCTGAGTCAAGGACAGGGTTAGGTTAACACAGTACTGGGTAGCTCTGGATACTGATCTCTGCCCAGTGTTTGACTCAGACAGGAAAGTCCCTCTGTAAGTCAATCCTGACATGACACAGGCTATTACTTAACTGTTTCTGTAGCTTGAAGCATGTTTTGGTATCAACCACAAACTCCTACTCTGTGAAGATTCCCTGGACTGAGATTATCACTGATGAATCTGTTAATCTGTACTTTGATTTCATGCTTAGCTGAAGAGTAGATATTATTACCCAATTATTAGATTGAGAAAGGTAGCAATCCAAAACTTAGAGAAATTTCTGTATCATACCCTCACCAATCAAAACAGAATGACAAGCCAGAACTGGAACAAACTTTTCTTCAGAGTCACACATAAGATTTGAATAAAGCTATACTTTAGTACTTACCAAAAAGTGACATAGATAAGTGGGACATACTCCATTTTTGTTGGTAAAAAATTATCAGTTGTAGTTGGTAGCAGCTCAAGAACTCTTGTCTGGAGTCTGAATTACCTATCTAGATTGCTAGAATTACCTACTTACAATTGCTCCTAAACTTACTGTATCTCCAAGAGAATAACAGCAAGGAGAAATGAACAGAGCCCTGACTTCAGTTCATAATGTCTGACCACATATTTGAGCCCAGAAAAAAATACAATGCAACTGGCTAAAGATACAGGTAAACAGCACCACAGAAACAGGAAGGAAAAAAGTGACATGGAAAGAATCATACCTTAGAGCCAGCTCCCAGCAACCACTACTCTCCAAAGCTGCTCCTGAGGGAGGATGATTTATGGAACTCAGGCTTTAGGACAAAGGTATTATTGTGTGCTGTTTCCCCTTCTGTAGCATAGTTTCCATTTTCTTCTAGCTATCCAGGTAATTGCCAAACTTTCAGCTGAACTTGAATCAATTAGTCCTCCATCTCTAGCACACTGTTCCCATCTCTTCTCTCACACTTTGCAGTCACTTAAGCACAAACTCAAGAATCTTCCATTCCTCCCTACCAAGAACAAAGAACACTGTGTGTATACCTCATTTGCAAACTCCGTTCCAGTTCTTCCTCTCCAGCAGCTGTCAATACACCTGAAGTTAGCAGAAGTTCAGAGGAAATCCCTACCTATTCCTCTTTATTCCTGCATACTCCTCTTTATGACTTCTCTGCCTGAGGAACTTGGTAAAATAGGAGCAGTTTTCTAATTGTCTTCCCAGTGGTCTTTCCTAAACGTCTGGCTTCTCTCCTGCTGTCTCCACCAAAACTGTTTCTTAAGCCCTGCTTTATTTTGCTGTCCTCCCCTGAAGAGTCTTTGAAGGTCTCTCTTCTTCATCTTTGCTTCTGACTCTTGCTCCCTTTCTCTTTGGAAAGAGGCAGTACAATTCCCTGTCCTGAACTATGTCTCACCCATGGCAGACTTCCCCTTGGAGTCATGCCAGCGTCAGATCTTCCACCTGCTGGGCACTGGAGCCACACAACTCAATTCCTAGTGACTGTTCACCATCTTTTCAGTGCTTTCTTTTAGAGATGCCACAACATGGCTTTTCTGCCCTAGATCCTAGAAGATCTAAAGAAAATCCCATTAAGGGACATGGCTGGCAACTTAGGCAGAGTCTACTCATTTGAATTAGTCACCTGAACTCAGTTAAATTTAATGGAGCGGGAAAAAAGTGGTTCAGCAGCAATTCATTTCATGCAGAAATAGATATCTAAGTATGATTAGGTGATTTGAACTCTAAAAGCTCTTATTTACTACTCAAAAAGGCACTGTACAGTGGCTGGGTTAGATGAATACCTCAATACTGCAGAGGAATGAAATGAATGGCAAAATAATCTGAAGAGAAGTTCTACCACTGTCATCAGTACTTTGTCTTCTAGATGAATGATCTTATTTCATACTCTTTCCTTATTTAGCTCTGCATATCCTAGCAGAGATGGCAGAAACATTTAAATTCTCTTAATTGCTCAAGGAGAATAGGGACACTTTTTTTTTTGTAATTGTTTTTGGCCTTGTTTTCAAGTAACTCTGTGCACTACCGTATCTGCAGCACTGGTTGAGTACCTGTAAACACATTCCCAGCTTTATTTTCTGTCCTTATAACAATCTTTATTCACCAGCAGATGTTATTTCACGTGTGTATTCCAGATACCCATCTGTCCCATGCACATTTCTAAAGCACACAAGTCAAAGGCTGAGTGCCCCCACCAGTGTGGATACACAAGGTCATGGCTGAGATATACCACTGTTACTTTTAAGCAAACACATTTAGACATGGACATGGATTACAAGGCATTTGTATAAAAATGGTTGGTTTAAGTCTAGGTGCTTTGCAAATATAAGGTTTTTACAGTGCAGATGTAACTCAGCTCCCAAAGGCAGTGGAATTTTCACCAAACACTTCTTGAATAATCAGAATTCTGGCAAACATGACCCTTGGGAGAATCCAGAAAGAACCAGGTTTCTTTAGCCTAGAGAACTGAAGACTAAGAAGTGACATGATAACAGTCCCTTATGTCAGAAGTTGCTATGAAAAAAAGAGAGAAATAAACTGTTCTTCTTATCCATTTTGGAGAGGACAAAAATAATGGGCTTAAATTGCACCAAATAAATTTCAGCTCCCAGGGAAAGCTTTTATCCCCAAGTGTAAAGGCACATTCTCTGGATGGGCCACTAAGTCCTCATGCTGGCAGTTTTTAAGAACAGACCTGACAAAGCATTTCTCAGGGTGCTTTAAGTAGGACTGACCCAGGCTCAGGACAGAGGGAATGACCCTTCAAGGTCTTTTCCAGCTCTGTTTTTTATCAATTTATAAATCATTGAGAACCAGCATTGAGTAAAATCTTCTTGAGAAATCTTACTATACTGTTTATTAATCTACCAACACTGTTGTGTTTCATTAGTTAGCATATTTCATCAGACAAGTATAAACCTGACTGCAGTACGAAACAAAAACAGTTGCCACAAAGGAGTCACCTGTCTGATGAACTTGCAGCAATCCATGTCCATGGAGTTCAGCAACTCTCAGCCCACTTTTCTCCCTGCTGGGGATGCTCAGAGAGCACAACAGGCTGTTAGATAAGAGATGCTGTCCCCAAGAAGATATATAATTCTCAAATACTATTATGAGATCCACTCCTATAAAATCCTCATGATGCTCCTCCTGCTTCTTTATGATCTCCAAACATCCATTTTATTTTCCATAGCAAATTTCCCTCAAATGGAGGGCAAACCAGACGATTTACACTCACACAAATATCAGTTTCTTGTGTTCTTTGTTTCTCAGACATCCTTGCGTTTGCAACAAGGAATCTGAAGGACGGAATAAAAGCTCTTAATGCCAGGCACAGCAAAGTGCTCTGAATTTAGAGTTAAATTATTCTATTGTGTCTTTTCTTTAAAAATGGATCACATGCAATTCAGTGACAGAAATACTGTCTCTTAACCTAATTTTATAATGACCTCTCCTACACACAGTAATTGGGAAAAAAAGGAAGAGACTCCAACAGACTAAACAGCAGCTACCCTAGTTTTTAATCAATAGACCTATTCCCACTGGCTATGTATTTCAGTTCAGAACATTGTAATTAAATATAGTGATGAGCTGCATTTCTTTATGAATGAAATAATTTGCTCTCTTTTATTTATATATATGTAGATATATAAAAAACAGACTATAAAGTATTTACAGATAAAATCCGATAACGTTGAGTCTAAAAATTTTTTTTAAATGTAAGAAGTGTTAATTTTGAAGGCGAAAATCCCTTTAATTTACCCATGTTGTGGGGTCATCAGAATACTGGGAAGATAGTAGTAGTTTTGTTCAGACATAACATTACATATTATAAAAATAATAATTTTTAAATGCCACTTAAAATTAGATTCAGAACCCTGAGGATAATTGATGTCATCATATTCCACCAAGTGCTCCCACTGACTCCTTGTCATCTACTTACAAGATTAAGGTGAATGGGGTCCAGTCCTACATAGATATTTTGAACTTATTTTACTTTGAAACATAAAGGTCTAAAAGAATTTCCAAGCCTGAACATAATACTGGAAAGTTCACTTACAATCTACCATTTTGCCCATAGGCAGTTTATGATACTGTAAGTGGAACTGCCATTGCTTAGCAATCACACACTCAGACGTACTAAAAGACTGAGGAAACAACTGCATTTCTAATGAAGTTTCACCCCTTCATGTTAGATTAAACTATGATTTCTCCATTGAAATAAAAGAATGAAAACCTTGTAATTTTGCTATTAAAAATAAATAAAGCTGAAAAGCCATGTGAAGGTTCTCTGAAGGCAGGAATATCTTCATCCTAATCTTCAGTGATTAGTAGCACACCTACAGTGATTCTGCTTTGCATAAGAATATCCTTTTGCCCTTGACTTTATGGCAGGCTAAAGTTAATGGGCCAAATGCATCCATTGACTAAAATGGTCTTACTCCAAGAATAAGTTTGGCTTACCACACAGAAACACGGTTCAAAGCAGACTAGAGAATGTCACCATAGGAAATAAACCTACATCCTGCCACCACCTCTTAAGAATGTTGCTTGACTTAGAGGCATATTCAAGGTCAAATGTAGCTAGTGATTTACTTGGCTTTTCAACCCTAAGCCACTTGGAGCCAAATATTTCATACCAAGAGATCAATTCTGTGAGGATGACATGCACAGAAGCATCCTGTGCACCTGCACAGGCCAATTGCATTAAAGAAATTAAAGGGATAGCTTTTCACCAAATTAGATCTATTGTGTGCTGTTTTCTGATACACCTAATACCACTTTAATAACACTGCAAATAGATAGCACCTTCTACCAGATGTGTGTCCCACAAGACAAATAATTCCGCTAAATCTGTCTCAATCTGTGCTGCAGGTACCTCCACGGAAAACTTCAGTAGTCTGTCACAATGGAAAGTTCAAAATACTCAAAGTGATGCCAGCAACAGCTACTTTATAAAAGAGTAGGGAAGTGTAAAGAATATAATTTTCTCCAGTCTAACAAAGGAGCCAATGGATATTAGACTATTTATTAAAGGATAAAGCAGAACTTAAATGGATGCCTCAGTTAGGACACTGAAGTCTCTCTGTGTTACTTGTGAGTCAGCTTAAGATTTTGTGTGAAAGATGGGATGTTCAGAAGGAGTTATTTTCCTATTTAAAAGGAAGAGAAGAAGCTTCTGGAAAGAGTTTGCAGCAGAACACAGTCCAGGATAAAAGCACCATCATGCAAAATTTTTAGTGCCATGGTTAAGGGCATTCCTTTGCTCAAAACACAAAGCCTTGCTGGTTCAGCTGTAAAACAAAATGTGCTACACATCTGAGAGGGCAAGCTGACACAGAGGATCACCTCATGGAAGAATCCACTTAGATGAGTGAACAACCAGCAGACATTTCTAGGGCTGGCTGAGATCTGGCAAATCAAACCATCAGAGTCTGTGCTGTGGCATAATAATAATGCAAATTACATCTATAACTCTTTGGAAAAAAAAAAAAAAACAGGCTTACATCAAGCAACAGCAACATACCAAAGCTCTCAGCAAAACATACCACATGGTCATTGCTTTTGATAAATATATATTTATAGTACTTTTACTATATAAGGTAGGTTTCTTAAGCCGCTTTAACTTTTTAGCAATTATTTAATTTCTTGAGTAAGAGGATCAAGAAATAAAAGTCACATATGGCTCCTAGAATTGCTACAACAAGGTTGTATCACTGTTAAATATTTTCTATCACAGGGAAGAGCAGTTCAGCCTAATGTCCTGGGGTAAAAAAATCCCCACTTATACCATCTTTGGATGCACCTAAGGTCAGTCAGCAGGAGCAAGGATAAATGAATATACTCTGGTGATCAGACAGAGGAGATATGTTGCAGGATGCTACATACAGATCTGATACTTACATTCTAAAGCCAGAACACACATAAACAAAAGCAAAAGAAAAAAAAAAAGGAAAGAGAAGATGCCTTACACTAAGTCACAATTTTCTCTCACTTTTGGACAAGATAAGGAGCAGATCTGAATACATTTTAAACCACTTGACCTGGAAGAAGGTGCTTGTAACATAGGGGTTCACCAATTTAGCAAGGAAAGTTATAAAAAAAAAATTAAAAAAACCCAAAGGCTGAGACCTTAATACTCTCTAATTCCAGCTAGGAATAAAGAACAGTGTTGAAAGTGAAAGCAGTCAGTACTCTGTGCAGGCCTGTGGTAGATTCTCCTCCTTCTGATGCCTTTGAGAATACGTTCATTGCCCACATGAAAGTTATTCCCCATTTAATACAAACTACTGGGCTTGTATCAAAAAGTACTGTGTGGCCCAAGCTGGACAGCAGCATTGAGGTGAATGTGCCTAGACTTATTCAGGTACCCTAAAGCCTAAAAATGCTCAACTCCTCCAGCTGTTATTAAAATAGAAACATTAACTTTTCAGATAGAAAATAATCTCAGCCATTAAGAAGGCTTTTTACCAAGTTTGCCAAGTGCTCTGTCTTCTACCTGTGCCAACCTTAAAGGCAGGTCATGCTTTCAGTCTTGATTTCAGGTACTCAGTGATTTTTTGAGCACTGAAAATTCCTGCTGTTGCATGGAATAATGTTTTTATTCCTCTGAAGAGAGCTTTGTGGATACTTCCTCTCCAGCCCCTCCCTGGGACTGTGCATCCCTGGGCAGGTTCAGCTGCTCGTACCACCAATAATAAATAGGATATCCTTTCTCCCAGCATTTCAGTCCAGGCAATTAAGGGAACATAATTCACCTTTGAACAATGTAAAATACCTAGATATCTTCCACTAACACACAGACACACACATATATGATATGAGACTACTTGTAGAGCTCATACATTACTTTATATATGTGAGTGTGTGTGCAGATATACATGTCAGCATACATGCCTTTGATCACCAACAGATAAACCATCTCAAACATGTTATTCAAGCCCTCAAAACCCTGTGGAAATAGTTGCAGCTTGAGTGAGGAAAAAAATATTTTTCTAATAAGAAGTTTAAAAAAAAAGCCACTTGTGCAAACCTCTTTTCCTTAAACCAAGAACTGCAGTTGTGGTAGCATATTGTAACATGAGACTGCCGTGGCAGAACTACCAGTATTTGAGTATATAAATCCCAATAGCTCTTATGTCACCAGACACTGCTCAAAGCATGAACAGCCTTCACCATGCCTTTTCACCATGGATTTTAAATATCAAAATAAACACAGAGAGCCTCTAGATCATAAATACCAGCTTCCAGAGGCAGATCATCTGAACACTGCTGCTTGTGGAGGGAATTAAGACCCCTCCATGAGCAAACAGCAGTAGTGTGCAGTCATTCCTCAGTGGAACAACCACCAAAGGAAAGCACTGTGCACACTTAGCAGGGCTTTTATCATAATAATATATCTGAACCTGTATACATCTAACTGCTGTGGAACCCTGAACTATTTTTGTTCCTTTGTCTGATCAGAGCCTGCTGCCTGTTCTGCTTACTTCCCCATCGGAAGATGGCATTTCCACTGAACCATGAACCCGCTTTGGCACAACAAATTTTCCTGGATGTTTCTCAAAATGTGTCACAAAGTGAACATCCTTTGTCTATTCCAATTATATCAGCATTGTCCCCTTCTTCCAGATGTCATTTGAATATCTTCTGCTTGCAACCTTACTTCTAAGCATTCCGGCCCTTCTTCCTGAATCACCAGGTTTGTGTCTGATCACAGAAAAGAGTCACCATGCTGCGTGATGAAATAAGGGCAGGGTGCCACTTTGTCACCCTTTGTTACATCCTTTCCATGGAGAAGGATCTGATCCTGCATTACTAATGGATCAAAGGTCTCCCAGGGACTTCAGTCAGAATTTCTAAGTCTAAGAATGAATCCAGACGGAGACCATAAATCTGCCTATTCATTTGAGCCAGCCAAGCGGAGTTAGACATTCGAGATATTTGTCAGAAGAATATTTTCCCCTAAGAGAAGAACTTGTACAAACAAGAGTGCACTTCAAATAATGCAATATTTCTATGCAACAATGGAGTCATATTTACACATCCATTTTAGTCTCATTTACACTGAATTAGTTCACTTAGCTCTATTACAAGAAAAAAAATGTTTAAATCAAAGCACAGGCCTTGTTGTCACAGCACTGCTTGGGAAAGGCTTTGCAATGCAATGCCATGACTACTTCATACTATTGTGGACCCATCAAAATCATGGATCAAGTGCCTGGAAGCAGAGAGAGGAGGTGATCTGGACATCACAGCAATCATTTTCCTGTGCAGGGGATATGGAGGCTAATAGCAATTTTTCTTTTCTCCCCCTCTACACACATGCATTTGTACGACAGCTCTGAGAAAACTCAAGACTGCTATTATGTTTTTCATTGTGACATTTTGCTAGCCCACACCACTTCAGTGAACTGACCCCAGCCCCTGGCATTCCCTGCTGTGGGGATAACCACAATCCCCCTGGCAGAAGGGCTGCTGTAGCTTGCAGGCTCACAAAGCTCTTCAGAGCTATATGAAAAAGAAGGACAGGAGAGAGCAGGAACAACTCTCCCACACGTTGCCATAATCCATATTCCTAAGATGAGGCAGGCTGAAGGGCACACAGAGTTTTGGGGTCCTCCTGCTCAGCTGCAGTTGCAAACATTCCAGTGCCCCCTGTACCCTCACACGCTGCAGTGAAGGAGCTTTTCCTGCACCAGACCCCAGCATGTGGCAATCCAAGCTTCAGAGCATCTGCACAAATCTGCCAGAGCCCCTCAGTGCACACAGAAAGGGCCCCCCAGCCCTCCCCTGCCCCTCTGAACCCTGACCCCCGCCAGCTGCAGCCTCAGGCCCTCGGCTCAGTCCCGGTGCACCTTGACACAAGACAGACCTGTAGCAAAACAATAGGAAGGTTTATTTAACCTGGTTTCAAGCCAAGGTTCAGAGGTATTCATGAAAGGGTTGGGAAAAAAAAGAGCTACAAGAAAACCATAATACAATTTTGTTTGCAGTAGTTTCTACTTATTAAGGATATTCACCCAAAATGTATTCTCTAGACTGCTGATCACTGATTTCTATATGCTTCCCACATTCTCATCTCATTGTCTCGATTATTTCCTCCAGTGCCTTTTCTGAGGGCTTTTCCTGGAGGCTTACACTTCAGAGACCCCTTCCCTTTTTGCTTATTTTCAGATTAAGTGCCCTCCCACAGGCTCTCGTGCCTAACATATATCCATACAAACATTTCAGCTCAAAAGCATCACGTACTATGGACTGTGTGTGTTGTCTCTGCATTTTGTCAAACAATTCCAGACATAAAAATGAGAGTCTTGATGAGACATACCTCAAGCAGACGGCTCCCTGTGGCTCTAATTTCCCGTTAGATTTTGGAGATTTCTGGAGAAACCAGTTAGGAAATAGAGGTTGCAAAAAGTCAGTTATTTCTTTTTTAAATAAAACTATCTGATTTATGCCCTTATTTAAAAGTATTTCAAGCTTTAAATGCTTCAACTGTTAATTTATCTCATTTGCAATTCCAAGATTCAGACAGCTTCCCTTCACAGCTATGGGTTTATTTCCTTGTTTTCTAGAATACCTGAAGCATATGTTATAATTAATTAAAATAGAATGAATATGTTAACAGCTCCTCTGTGTGACATGTTTCTCTAACATCCTGCTTTCAAACCAAAGAGGAATGGCACATACATAACAAAAGGTCCTTCATTACTCGGTTTTGCGCTGTAAACTCTCTATCAAAGCTTTTTGCAAGAAAACAGGAGAAAGCGAATTCTCCAGAACGTTAAAGGTTTCAGGCTTTCTAGAAAAGGAGTGATTTCCTGAAGCTGCAGGCTTGTAAAAAGGTGCTTTTCACCAAAAGGTTTAGACGTCAGCAGAGGCAGCCCTGCGTCACATTTCCTGTGCTGCAAAGTTTATGATACGGCAGCTAGAATCAACACAGAGTCAAACTGCAAATTAGATTACAGAGCTGAAAATAATTAAGCAATAACGATAGAGGGATGGGGTATTTCCTGGGGCTTAATGACCTGCTGGGAGGAGCTGAGGTTTTTAATGTTACTTCCAGCTAAACATCAGGAAGAAAAGTGCTATAGTATATTTTTTACTGGTCCTTGCGTGTGCAAAGGGCAATGCCACGCTGTTGCTACTCCACAGAATTAATGTTCACAGCACTAGTCAATCAGATTTATTTATTTGCCACCAGACACAGTCTGGGGCACTGCAGGTCCCTGTCTATGGCAAAGTAATTGGAGACAAGACAATGGGAAGATGACTATCTTGGCCAGTTTCTCTCATGCAGAGGCAGAGTGATTAAATCAGTTGTCCACTGAAAGTGTTCCTGCTGCACTGGATGGGTGGCTCCAGTCATCCTTCCCAATCTTTGTACAAAAGAAGTTCCACTGTCTCATCCTCAGGCACCTCAGACCTTTCTCTCAATCCCATAATCTCTAGAAAGTCTCTCATTCATCATATTTGTGTTCCCAGTTAGCTCTATCCCTCTTCTTCACGCCGTTCTCTACTTCCATCTCTCACTGAAAGTCTGTGTCCCACTGTGCAAGGCAGAAAAGGTTTTTGGTGCCCTCAGCCTCTCCCAGAGGGCTCCTGGGGGTGCTCACACCCACACCAGGCTCTCTTGGTGCCTCCTCTGTGACATTGTCCCCTCCCATTGCCAATCCTTACCCAGTGCTCCCAGCTCAGACAAGGAGTAAGCCAAAGGAACCCAACTCCTTTCCTGTGCTTGTGGCAGAATTGTATTTGTGTTTTCAGCCTGGAATGATATTACAGAGAAAGGCACAGCTAGCACAGGACATTTATTTTATCTTCTGATTTTGCTGTCCTTTACAGCCTTATGTTTACTGTACAATGGCTAGAAAGTAGATGAAATACACTTTTTTCCTTTCTTATAACTAAATGTCTATTCCAGCTCCAATTAATGTCAATGGAAAAAAAAGAAAGAAAAAGAAAAAGAAAAAGAAAAAGAAAAAGAAAAAGAAAAAGAAAAAGAAAAAGAAAAAGAAAGAAAAAGAAAAAGAAAAAGAAAAAAGGAAGGCAAGATTAGGACTCCACCCAAATACTAACATTTTATCTCTAATCAAAATAGAGTTATTCTGCAGAATTGTGAACTACAGTCATCTCTTGTGCAACCGTGTTGGAGTCAAAGGAGTCACCCTGGGAACAGTTTTGGCCCATTCTGTGGAAAACAACTCAAAGGGCAGGGTGACCTGTTTTGCAGCAAGAATGTAAATACAAGTAATAGAGTATTTTTATATTTTAATGACTAAGCTGCAGAATGGGAATCTAATTTCTAGTTCTGCAGTTTTGTTCAATGAGGCTCAGCAACATAAGCCTGAGATTTTTCTTCATATTGTGTAAGAAATCAGTAATGAACTGCACATCAAAACGTACATCATAATATTTTTTTATCAAACTATTATTACTATAATTGTAAGATAAATATTATTAAGTACTATTTTGCACACCTGGATCTAAAGAGTGCTGCACAAACTGGCTGAACAAACAGTACAGCAGAAATCTCACTGCCTATTCCTAAAATGCAGCCATTTCTGTAACAAAAACCAGCAGCTGTTAATACTACACAGCTGTACCAGACAAAACCTTGGGGCATAAAATGAACATGATGACTCTACTTATCCAAAATTGCAAGTGAAGTGTAAGTAGGTAGAAAGCATGGTAATAATCCAAATACAGAGAGTGATACACTGCCACTCTCTTGCCAGAAGCAGGAGATTGTACTTACAAGGACATCAGTCTTATCCAAAACCCCTGCAGATCTTCGCCCACTACTGTCAAAGGCAGTCTCCAGCTGTAAATAGAAGGTCACAGTACCCAGCCTGCCAACTGCATCTTCTTTGCAGAGCATCTCCAGCTTTCCCCAACAGGGCTGCCTCAAACCGGTCCCTTTAAACAAGGAGTTCTCACATGTGCTGCAGCAGGCCACAAAAAACCAGATTTCTCATGAAGAAAATATGTTTCCCATTTCCCTCATACAAGCCTCTTCCTTTGTTTACTAATTTGGATTTTTAAAGGAGATGGGACTGATGAAGGCTCCTTTTTATATTTTCCAAGCTCTTTCCCTCTGGAGGAAGAATTATTTGCTCACAAAGAGCGGCAGCATAAGGGACAGAATCTGCCATCTTTCCTCTTCATTAAATCACTTACCTTATAGTAACATAGCAAGAGACTGTGTTAAACATTGCCATGCATGATTGCATGTATGTACTCTAAATGCCCCATAAATACAGAGTGCTTCATCTTTCAGCCAGGACTGCAGGCCCTGCTTCTGATATCTGTAGTGTCACAACAGAAAAGAAGATTCTCCAGTAATTTCAATGCCTTTAGACTTTTTTTTTTACTGAAAAAGTATTTTTCAGCCTCATTTGTAATAGCAGAGTGTTCTATAATCAACCAAAGTTCGCATTAGCACGTGCCATCTCCATTTGCAAATTACATAACATGGTATTTTTTCTGGCTCTCTTCAGATCGCGGTTGTCATGAATAACTGTCAACTGGCTCACAAGAGGAGAAAAATACAAAAACCCAGTAATATTTTCATCATCAGAGACTCAGCCTTTGTAGATGTTCCTGTAGCATACAATATTCCCTTAAATTCCCTCTTCTTCCCTCCCCAGAAGCCTTGCAGCCTCTGGAGAGGCCCTGTTCTCTCTCTGTCTCACTGATGGATATCCCCACAGTGGGGGTTATATCACCATTAAGCAGACTATTAAAAAAATCCGCCTGCCATGATAACAACAGGAAGAAAGGAAAGACTTGCCTAAGATCCAAGCAATGGATGAAAACGTCCTTGGATTGTCAGGTTGCAGTGATGAAAATGCCTTACAGCCAGAAAGAGAAAAGGGAGAGAAGGAAGGATGCCACGCCAGCAGGTGAGAGCAAAGGCTTTTTACTTCATGTCTACCAGGAACTGATAGAAAGATATACATTTCTCAACGGGTTTTGTTCCCTTCTCCCTTGTTTATGCACCTCCAGCTGACCTGATTATGTCAATGCCTCCTGAAACTCGTTATAACAAGTTCTCCCCACTGCAGTGACACTTCTGATGAAAACAACATTGAGCTGACCCGGGGAGTGGCAGCAGGTTCCTGGAACTGGCTGCAAATCCTGTGCCACCCTGAACTTTACAGATCAGGGCTTGCTACCCAAAAAGGAGAAAATGGCAGCACACCCAGGGAGGGTGCAGGACTGGGCCCATCACCTCTGGGAGAAAAGGCTGGCTTGGGGTGATCCTAACACAGTTTTCATACACTGCTTTCTGTAGTCTTCCTTTTCCCCTTTCTTCCTTGAGGAAGGCTGTTTGCATTAGGTGTATCAGTGCTTGGAAACAAAACATGAAGTCCCTTATAACACTAAAATGACCATTATTCAGTGGACAGGGTTCTTGTTTACAAAAACACCTTATGGCCCAACATGAATGCACTTTGTTAAATGCTAAATGTGGTGTGTATCCGCCAGCAAGGCAAGCATGTCAAATTTACAACTGTGACTAGCAGAGATGAGAGGATTTTTTTGCTTAGGTGGTAATGTGCTCTAAAAGGAGAGTGAATCTGCATTTCTTGAGAGGGAAAGCTGGGATACAGCCAGAATTCCAGCCAAATGATGACTCCTGATGTTCTTTCACTGGCTCTGACTCACAGCTCCTCTTTTTGATTTTGTTGAACTTTCCCTTTTACTACCGTTTACCTTAATTTCCTTAAATAGTGAGAACTTACAAAATACCAATTATTTAATTTGCTTCTTCTCTGACAATGTGTGATGCTGGATAAATATTAATTCATTATAGTTATGTATTTTCAGAATAATAAGGGTCCTTTACAAGAGGAAATAAAGCACATATTTCTGAGCTACTAGCAGCAATTTTCCAGTGGCATAGAATTGACATAATCTTTTCTGTACTACTTGTGACCACTGATTTTGTGGTATCCTCACCATGGTCACAGACAACTGTTTTGTGCTTTGATTTGACTTTTGTGGGAGGTCAAAAATGAAGCCTTGGGAATAGTAATAAACATCAGAAATCCCACACATACAAACAAGTATTCCTTTAGTACAACATCCAGAAGTCCTGATGATCCTATGGCCAGTAAGGTAGGATTTTAGGCTCAGATTTTAGCACTTTATCATATGAATTATTCTATGCACTTATGCCTTAAGATGCTTTTTAAAAAACAATTGATGAGACCGTGAAACAATTAAATTTTTTATAAGAACAAAAATCTGATCAGTTGTGATTTGTTCATTTTCTATTCAAAATATCTTCTTTTGAAGCCTGAACATTTCTTTTGCTATTTGTTTTCTTGTTCACTAGCACCTCTGATTTAAACATTCTATTCCTCTAAAATAAGGCCACATGTCTTTTGTCCCCACCTAAGCAACTTCACCAAAGAACACAAGAAGTAATACATTTCATTATCTGGCTTTGGTTAGGCACAAGGCATGATATAAAAAACATGCTTTGATCTTTATTCTGTGTAAGAAGTCCCACTGCTGTGAGAAAAAAAGAATAAGCAAATTACAAGAAATTTGGACACGAAGACAAAAAAGACCATTAATGGGTCCCTGCTCTGTATGGTTCTATAGTTTGTGCAGTGGAGTGTAATATGCTCTCCTTTCCTGGCAAAAAATACCATTCAAGGGAGGGAGATCCCTCTGCCAGAAGGCAGCTTAGCCAACAAGGTCTGAAATGTAGTTGGTAACCTGACTGGAATGCTCTCCTGCTAAACTGCTGGGGATGCAGCCATGGCACAGAAGAGAAGGAGAAACAGGAGAGAACTTTTTTAATGTGGTGTTGGCTTATGAGAAGTTCAGCTTTGTGGGATGACCTTCAATCTTCAATTTAAAGTTTCCTTTGATTTCTACACCAGTATCTGCTTGGCTACTTCACAAACTCAAGGCACATCATTTTTAATGCCTGTAGCAATGGATCAACCCCACAGACCTACTTGCATGGGAACAAACTCCAACCAAACAGAAAACTTTGGAGTTTGGGAACAAACTCCAACCAAACAGAAAACTTTTTCCAACCCACTATAAACAAAGAATGCTTTAATAAGCATGCAGTCTGTTTTTCTAATAAAACTCCTACTCAGCCTGCATCTATACACCAGTGTGTCCTGTCATCCTTCATGATCAATTCCCAAATTTGATTGCAAGCAGTTTTCATCAGGGATCATGTCTTTTTCATCCCCGTGGACATTCAGATGTCTTCTCTGCAGAGTCATAAACTAATAAAAACAGACACACACATCCATCAGCTAAGCTGGCATAAGTAGTAGTCACTACATACAAATCTTTGCATGTTATTGGAATTACATGTAATCTAAGACAGCAGCAGCTGAGGAATAAAAATGAGCCAAGGTGAGATTTTCTAAGCTTGCCTTTCAGAAACACAATGAGGAGATGAAACCCACACCTTCAGAAGAGCCTGATTTCTGGGTGCCAAGGAATCACTTCCTCAATCTCCTGTATGGCTCCTTTTTATTGCCAAACCTTTCTCCTTTACACTCCTTGAAATCACTCCTCCTGTTGGGCACTGTAAATCAGGGTCTTCCCAAGGCTGCATCATCATTTGGTGTGAGGGGTAAAGCAGGAGGAAGTTTTAATAGGATCAAGTTCTGTTACAGACTTGGTGTTTGGCCCTCAAATCATCAGTCAGCCCCTCTGAACCATGCTTGTGTTGCCTCAGGTTTCAGCTTTTTTTTTTTTTTTTTTTCAGATTCTGTGCTGCTTTGGAGTGTGGGTCTGGGCATCATATTAGAGGATAGTGAGCTCTCTTCACAGGGTAGGTAGACAAAACAATTCCTTCTCTAGCTGGGGACCCAAGGACAACTGATCCAGATCTCAGGCCCAAGAGCATAAACAATGTGGACTGAAGAGAAAGAAACAAGAAGGATGGGACTTCATGGGCTGGAGCTGTAATTGGACAATTAGCTCCAATATACTAATGGACCAAAACTTATAAAAATGTGAGATCTTGTGACCAAGCCCTCCTTTGCTTCCATCTTGGAGCCCCAGGCAGAGCCACAACTGTGTCTCCAGTACTGCCTTTGAAGGTTCTTCAATAAATATCCTCCTTATTCCCCTTAACTTTGTCTAGCCTCTGTTCCAGCTTCTTAAGGCATCACTTGAAGCAGCCAAGGGCAGCTGCAGGCAGGGCAGAACTGTGCCAGGAAAGGACAGAAGTGGCACTGCCAGTTGTCACTGCTGTTACTCACCCTGGCTAACATGCCTAGGGCTAGGGGTGGCCTTCCCATTTGGCTCTAGTAAGGAGGGTGCTATCCCCCCCAGATGCCTAACCAGGGTTTATAATCAGTTATATCTCCTTCTGTCCTTCACCTTGAACAGAATTAGGCTGTAAGAATCCCTTTGCAAGCTGGAGCAGGTTTTTTAATTCCTCTTCCTTCCTTCCACGCAATACATTTGAGCCTTGGACATTTGGCTTTGAAGGACTCAAGGGCAGAGTGTGTGGGATGTGACATTTGCCAGGATTCCTCTTTCATTCTTGTTTCAGTGTGCAGGGCCAGGTGAGAATTTTGCTTTCCAATTTTTATAAACTCTGTCCATCACACACCCATGCAGAAAGCAGTGAAAAGAAAAGCTGCATTCAGCCTGGGATAAAGGTACTGACCTACAGGTTGAGTGCAGGACTGACAACAACACTTCTACTTTGAAAACTTTATCCTGACATGGTTTCAGTATGAAACCATCTAACTTCTGCTCTCCAATTAAATAAAGATGATAATAATTATTTGGCTTATATTTTATCTCTTTCTATAATAGTTGTATTCTCCATTCAGGGAAAAAAAAACCCCACAAAACCAAACAAACAAACAAAAAACCACAAGAAAAAATCCCAAACAAAACAAAACAAAAAACCCACCAGTGTAATTTTGTCCCAATGACATCTTCCTGTATCATATAATTACCTCCTGAAGAGCTCTCCATGTGCAATACCCACAAGCTCCTGTGCAGGTGGACACCATCCATCCATCCCCACGCTCACATGCAAACACACTCACACTGATTTTACATGTCCTGTCTCCGCGTGGGAACTGTGAGATTGCAGGAGGGGCTGCTAGCAAGGTTTCCCAATGTTTGTTATGATGAACACCCTGCTATCAATTGCCTGTAACTTTGCCAAACTTCTCCTGTCTAGCTCCAGATGAAATTTTCTGTGCCAGCCACATACTGCAAGCTGAATGCTTTTGGGAAAAGCTGCACTAAAGCAGTTCAGTGATCTGGAGCAGGGAAAAACACACTGTTGTATCTGTGCTGAAAAACAAATAAAATCTGGGTAACCTGCTAGGATACAGGCTCTTACTAACCTCCTAATTTTTAGCATGGATTTAAGCTCATCTGGAGGACTTGAGACTTTGTTCTAAGAGTGATTTTTGCAATCCACATGAAAAAATTACCACTTTGGCCTGGTGATCAGACTTTGAAGCCTCCTACCTTGCAGCTGAAAATCTGGAAAACCTTCAGAGCTAAAAGTTGCAAAGGCAGCAGGGAAATCCTGCACAGCCTGAGGATTGCTTGATGCTGCTGGGGCAGCAGGGGAGGGACCAGCCCAGCCAAGCATGAGACTTTGCCATGGTTTTCATGGTCTCCTCTGGGACCAAGGCACAAGGAAAGGATTCACTCTACTCTGCAAATGGAACAGAAGAAAGCTGGATTGTATATGCAGGTCCCTATCTCCCTTCCACTGTGCCCTGAAGAGGTGTCCATGTCCCCATGCAGGACATGAGAAAATTTATGTTTAAATCTACATTTGAGAAAAAGAAATTAATTTTCTCATATGTAGTAACTCAAGTACTCTTCCCTTCACTATGGTTTTTTGACTAATACAGCACAAACATCAGGTTTTAGCCCATTCAATTTCACTTCACAGACCTGTTTGAACTGTGTCACACTACCTGGTAATGTACACAATATTTTGAATAGTAGAAAAGCAATGAAAAATAATAGAAAACCACACTGATTAGTGCCTTTCCAGGTAGAAGCCCATTTTTTGCCAAAATTTTCAAGAGGTCTTTTTCTCTGGGACTTACAGGATGATCCCCTAAATAACACTTTGATTTTTGGGTTTTGGGTTTTTTATTTTTCAGTGTTTGGCTGACTTTAAACAAGGGGTTTAAAAAATCTTCCAAATTCAATGCTTTCAAGGTGCATGCATCCATACTTGCCACAACATCTAGCCAGCCTCAAGATTTTTCTGCTAATCTAATAATCTTAATAAAGCAATTTCATGCTCTGGCACATCTGCTTCCAAAAGACATTTTGTATTATTTTTCTGATTGTGTTTTTGCAGCTAAAGAAAACTGAAATGAATGCTACAATTTACACTGAACACTGTTGAGTTCCTAGTGGAGATGACAAAAAATGGTTATGATTGGACACACCACAATATGCAGTAAACGCTTAGGGAACCATAAGATATAAACTCACTTGTGTTCTTCCTTTCTTGTGGTTAAAAATTGAGAGGATATTGACATTTTGTCTCAGAAGCTTACAGCTTTCTTTCAGGAAATATTTTCTTCCAATATTCTTTGTAATTTCTTTCAGCTAAGTTCTTTTACCTCTGACTACATGGATTCACAATAATTTTATTTTAGCTCCCAATAACACTAATGCTAGGAATTTTTATGTGAAAATTTTACAACTTCCCACATTTTCCCCCAGACTAGTTCACAGTAAATAGTATCCATGACAAAAAAACTGATCACAGATAATCTCCATCTTGCTAAGACAAGAAGCAACATGGGGTTTTTTTCTTTTATTTATATTGCAGCCATGAGGAAGTAAAATTTATGTTCTTAAATACAGAATTCACAGTGCCACTTATTTGATTATTTCCTAGTCAATAAATCCATAATCTTCTGGGCTGCTGAGTATCACTGTTTTTAATGCTTGAGGAAGCAAAGCCCAGTAGGAGAGAGAGATGAAACACCTTACAGAGTGTAAGGAAAATTTTGCTGAGGGGCAACACTAAAACACCAGTGTATGTCCTAAAGGTAAAACCCAGCAGAGTGAATTACAAACCCTGCTGCAGTGCCCGATGGATTCACGGCTGCTTCTCCCTTTGCTTGTCTACTGTACTCGCCAGTTCCTGGAAAAGAGTTGTCTCTGTCACTTTTTGTATCCAAACAACATCCCCCTAGAGTTTTAACTGCTGCACAAATAGAAATATGACATAAAGGACAAAGGATAATTTTGGCCTGCTGACAGTTTTCGTGTCCGTGGGTTAAAGAAAGTTAATAAGAGAGTTTACTGTGTGTACCACTTGAACACTAAAAACGTTCCTCAAGAGGTTAAAAGTTCAAAGTTGAGTCAAAGTCTGCACTGCCTCCACTCTTCCCTTTTAATTATCTGAGGTCAGGAAGTTAATAATACCAGAAATCCCCAGTAGAGACCTCTTGCTCAGTGTATGAACTTTAAACTTGTTCAGCTTTTTTCAAAGGGTAAAAAGTTCAGTGAAAACACAGTGGATTTTCCCTCTGGTCTCCACCAATTCAACCTCAAGGGTTAAAAGTTTAACTGTAAAAGAGGAACCTTTGTTCTCTGAGCTACATTTACAGAGTTCACTTATTAAAAGGTAAAGATTTCAAACAGCAGCTAAAGTCCAAAGTGATTCTTTTCCATAATGATGAAAATATCGCAATAAAAGCAAGTCCTTTGATCTGTTATCACTTCCCTCAGAAGTGACTGTCAAAACTTATTTTTCTCTTTATTTTGAACTTTGGACGAGTAATGGAGCCACATGGGTCCCTAAGGCCACGTATATCTGTTAAACAGCAACATGCTGCATTTGTGAATTTGTTCTACATTTTTCAGCCAGGCAGTATCTTTTCCCTACTGAAACATTTGTGGCAGATGTTTCTTCGGCAGGACTTTTTGCACAGTTTATTTCACACAAGCTCAGGTTCACAGCTCTGACAATGGGGAATGTGTCAAGTATAGGTGTTCTCACTATCTTCACTCTCTAAAGACAAAGATCTCCCTGCTGACCCTTTGAAAACTATGCTGCTAGAAAATCTAAAAAACAGCTAATCTAAAATATATCTGGTTTTATATAACACAGTTGAGATTTGAGCTATGGGAGCTCCCTGGAGGGTATTCAATAGGTGCAAAGCATCTGATACTAATTGGTGTGGGTCGAAGGTTTCCAAAAAGAGGAAAAGCCAACAAAAAGGTTGCTTTTGTTTTTAGTATTTGTCCCGTGTCTAATGGCCAGGATAAGTATTTATGCAACTAAATAGGAAATGTTGTTGGCTTGGAAGATAATAGATTGCTATGCATGGATTTGAAAATCTTGAAAAACAACAAATTCTAATTTGGGCCTTCCTTAGGGAATCTCTTATAATGTGAGTTTTGGATTGCAATGGTGTGAGTGGTCTTTTTATTGAAGATCAGCTTATTAAAGTTCAAATATTCCCAGAACAGCTCATTTCCCAGTCCTGCTTCATTTATGAAGATGTTGAAGCTCAGCATTTCAGGCTTGCTGTACGCACAAGCAAAAAGCCCTTGCTGTGTACCTGAAAGGCCTGTGACTCTGTTCTTTGATACAAACCTCACCAAAATCACTACAAGCTCTCACTTTTGAAAGTTTTAGGTCTGCCCATCTCACTCTCACAACAGAATTCAAGATCATTCTGCTCCACCTGACCCATGCTTGGGAGCACTACTCAGTTTTGAAAAATTAGCTTTTAAATTTAGGTCCACTCTAAAATTTCTCTAATTGGGACATACCCTGTACTTTGCATTTCCAGACCTTTCTCAGAGACCAATATTCACCACTGTGTCTATAAAATGCACTTTGCGATGAACCTGCAGGTTTCTAAATTACTCTTTCAGTTTTTAATTTTCCTACAGACTTTGCATGACCTGATATTCCATTTAACCTATCATTCATCAAGCATTAATACAAGCATCTCTTCTTTATAATTTTGCTCCCTTGTTTACACTGTCAGACGAGGACCACAGCAAAGAGAAGCTTTTCTTGATTATTCTGATAAACATTTTCTCTCTCCTTTACGTGACCAGCTCTTGAGCTCTTTCAAGTTCAGCTCAGCAGGAAATATTTGCTATTCTGGCAGAACTACTTTACTAGGTCCAAAGGTTCCAAAGTTCAGCCGAAGATGTTGACCTTAGGCAAGGGTCTAGTTGGGCCAGCCCTGCTGTGTTTTCACCAGGCTCTCTGCAGAGGGTGCTTGGCATTAACTTTGCATGACCCTCTCTGCAAGCTCCGTTCAGACCACAAACTCACAAATTAACAACAGATTCTGCAGGTTACAGGCCATCGAGAGAGAGGAAAGGATGACTGAATCTGATTATGGAGCCACTTATGAGACTTGCAATAGGTAGCATTGTGTAATTTTTTATTGGAAGAGGTCCCTTTTGGACATAATTGCCATTTTACTCAACTAATTATAATTATGCTTAATACAAAAAGAAAAATAAAAAGCACAGACTGTTCAATACAGCTGACACTGACAATATTTGTGCAAAGCATGACTGTTTCACAAATATAATCTGAGTTCAAGTGATTCCAGGACCAAATTGAATACCTGGCAATCAGACACCCATAAATTATCATTTTAAATGGAGCATACACTTTCAGACTCAGTGAGATATGAACTATTCTAGTTCACTTTTGCTTCTCTATCAGTCTCCACATATGCCCTTTTGTTTTAACTATAGCTAATCCATGTTTCTATGGGCTAACTTAAACAGGCTTTTGCTGTTCTTAACCTTCAGGCTAAAACATTGTTTTTCTTTGCAGCAAAAGAAACTTCCCATGTAAAACTGCTAACACATACTATACTCTTTTGAAACTGGGTTGTTGGGGATTTTTTGATGGTGCATTTGTAGCCACAGAGTCCAAAGCCAGCACTTCAGAGTATTTCTTTACTCATTCCTGCCATCATGTCACCTCCTTCACAGTCATGCATCTATACAAAAGCACTTCTGAATGCAAAATTCACCCTCTGACAACCAGGGTAGGAGAAGTGCTTTCTAGAACAAGAGCTCTGACCTGAGAGTACCATCAAGTTGCACTGGGAAGGTCAGAGGATTACCCTCCCCACCTGCCCTCCTGGCTGGCAATACAGCCAAGTGTTTCCACCCTCCTGCTGTCTCATTCTCCTGCTCTGTGTATTAATGTACTGTGCAGAAGTTCAAATTAAAGCAAACCAGCCACAATCTGTGGTAGTTTATATGCAGTCACACATTCAGATCTGTTGCCTTTGCAACACGGTGGTGACCTCCCCACTGAGGAACAGGGAAAGGTGCTAACTTTTGAAATTTCTCCAAAATGAGTCACTGGCACTGGTGAGAAGAGCCCTGAGTGACACACTGCACTGGGGGTGGGGCAAGGGGCAGGTACTGGATGTTTTCATAATCTCTACACTTTGTCATGACTCTACTATGGTTTGTTTCATTTGCTTTTCCTCCTTTTCATTCTCTGCTAAGTCCTTCTGCACCACTTGTGCCCTTTTATTGTAAGCCCAGCTGACAAAGCTCTGTCCCTTGCCCTGCAGGAACATACTGCCATGATAGATACCAGGAAAAATCAAAGTAATTTGAATGTCTTTCCAACAGAGAAAGCTCTTCTAGATTTGCTGCTCCTCATGACATATTCAGTATGAGAAGAGAACAAGAGAACATAGATTCAATCACCATATGCTACAAGAAAGCCACCCACAGATAGCACATAATCTGATGCTATAGCCCCTAAGTTTAGACCTAATGGGTCCTTTAGAACAAATGGATCTTGCCTCATAATGTAGCTCCTGCTCATCTAAAATGGAAAGAGCCAAGAAAGATAGCTGGATGCCAGCTGCCCAGAGTACATTTCACACAAAACTTGTGAAAAAACTTGTGAAGAGCAAACCATCTACAGACAGCTCTAACAAGCATTTTGGGCTTTTACTATCCTTTTATTGTAGCATTTTCATGTCTATTATCTTACTGGGATGGACCCTCATAATAAAAGGATGATGTGTCTTGTAAGGAGATGATCAGATTATCTCTCTGATAGCTGCAGACAGAGGTGATATGAAATGGGAAAGAGCCTCCCCTTCTGCACCCAAATCCTTCTGCAGATGATTCATTTTCAATCTCTGCAAACAACAAATCTTATGTGAATGGTAGGGCTCATTTTAATTTGATGATTTACTAATTCAGAGGAGAGAAAAGCCCTTCTCCCCCTATGAGGACAGAATTGTCTGAGCTCAGAATCTGGTGTGCTGACCACCATTAGGTTATGTGCCAAAATTATGTCCTACAACACCAAGAGAAATGAAAGGTCATAAAACTCACGGTTTTCACGTAGTCCCTCAAGACCCAGGCCCCTAAAGTACTAAGCCTTTTGTCTTTTCAAGAACAGCAACCAACGGAAATTCTTCAGTGTGTGAAAAAAGTCTGGAGCAAACTCTGCAAATGAAAACACATGGCAGGACTCTCATCCCTCATTCAGGGAGCACACATGGAGGGAACAACTTGGTCCAGCTTGGAATGTACTGGCCATTGAAACACAGTTTCTTCTGAAGACACATCTGACCTAGAAGAGAAGAATTAGCAGAGAACAAGGGAAGGATGAGGACAGAACATAAAAATGGCTACATGCTCCTATCAGAAACAATTGTGGGATGGGCAGTCCTAAAACAATGGGGTCTTTCAAAACCCCCCGTAAATTAACTTAAACACACTTCTTTTGAAACCAGTTTGTGTGTTAGCCCTCTCTTTCATTTTACAAAGAACATTGAAGGTGATTATAGCAAAGAGCTCCAGGCAAATTTCTCAAAGTTCACAGCAGAACCTCATGAAGACAATTCACTTCGATAAACAAAGGGTGATAACTAATATGAATTCTGATAAGATTTAGGAGTGCACAGTGGAAAAAAATTCTGCTTTGAATTATCCAAAAATATGAGTAAGCCATGTAGAAATAATTAATCATATTCAACTCATTATAATTAAAAATGTATTCTTAAATAGCTTCTTGATTGAGAACAAATGCCTCATTAATCTGGGGCATTCTGACTTAGGAACATAAGAAATGTCAAGCAGAGAATGATGACCAAAATGACACGGGACTCCACATGCTGCATGTGCCCCATCTCAGAGGCTCACAGAGAACACTCAGTGCAAAGGTCAGTGAATGTGGTGACTTGGAAAAAAACTCCACTGACATCTGATTTTTTTTAAGTCAAATTATTTCATTGTAGACCACTAAACACTACAAGAATTCAAAGTGGCTGTGTTATCATCCCATCTGCTACTGTTTGCAGTCATACCTTCTACTCCAGTATTTCTCTGGGAACATTTCTACTGCTATTACTTTTACTTAAAGAAAAATATATTGTTGCAGCTGCATCTTACTGTATGTCCACATACCACTTTTTAGACAAAGGTGAGTTTGCTCTGCCCATGATACAGGTGAAATAGGAGGGGCACAAACCACAGTGGCATAACCCCAACCCTGATCCAACATATCTTCCTTCACAACAGGGTTTGCTGTCCTGGGCTTGGTACCCTGTTATTCAGCTATCCCAACAAAAAGCACGGTCTTTGAAATCTCCTTTCTGGACTGAAACTTGCTTTTGAAAGGCTTCACCCTTCAATTTAATGAAACTTCATTGCTGATTTTCAAAGACTAGTCTAAAAAATCCCTCATTGTTACAACATTGTAACTTAGAGAAGAAATTTCATTACATTAATATTTTGCAGTAGAATTTCTGGTGCAAATAACATAAATTATTCTTTTTCCTTAGAGATTTAATTTTGTTGGTAGATTTCACAAATAAGTCAGGGTGTCAGAACTGGCTCAAATGGCAAAGCCAAGTTTTCAGATTTTTACACCATCAGCAGACCACTTTCAGCTGCAGATTTGCTGAGACAATTAGGGCATTTGTGTTCAACACCAGTTTGAAATGAAGAAGGATTTTATGGAGCAGCTTTGGAACTTTGAAAACTCAGTTAACACCTCTTTTTTTCCTGTAGTCTACGTAAGGAAGGCCGTGTCACCATGACCATGAGGCAAATTTCCGTCCACGGAAAGACATCACCTTTGATAAAAATGCAGATGCAAGCCATGTTTCCAGTTTCTCAAAAGAAAGGAAACTTGAAAAAAAAAAAAACCAAAATCATGTGTAGAAAAATTTGGATTTTGCTGAAAAGTTGTTTGCTGCTTCAGAAATGGCTGCACTGCACTAACATTGTCCATCTGTCTGAACTGCAGCAACGGATCCCAGGAGTTATCTTGTGAGCTGTTTATGTGAGCTCATAATGATCTGTCTCATATCTGGCTTCTCCTCTATGCCCCAGATTGTATTTCCCATTATACAGAGTGAAGTTTAGGAGATTTGTTGGACAGGGGTTAAACATGCAACTATTTAAATTTTTTTAAAAAATTATTCCAATTCAATTTCTATGCAGTGTGAACTGTACAGAAACATATGAAATTTTATTTAAATAGCCTGAAAAGCAGCCTTACAGATTAAAAAAAAAAAAAAATTACAATCTGGGGAGTGTCTTGCCTGCAACAGCTGCCTGATCAGAGGATAATTCAATTTAGCATAATTTACCTTTCACATTTAAGCAATAGGACTTCAGAAAAAAGTATTGAAAAATCTCATTGAAAGCTTAACTTAAAGGAGAAACATTGAAGTTATGCTTTGTCAAATAATTCTGAACAAGTTCTTTAAATGACATCACAGATTTCACTGAGCTATTCCAGTGACAGAAGAGATTTACATCCATTAAATAAAGTACTCATTGCATGTTAAGTTCTACCATCTCTGGACAGTCACCTTCATTTTCCAGTAACATAGTTAAAAACGTTTAAGTGCATATTCCTAGAACAGGACTATAATTGGATCATGGTGTTTATTTTACTGCAGTTCATCCAGTTGCCCCTTATGCTTTCCCAGCCTGGCAGCTCCCAACGCTTGTCACAACAGAGGCTGCTAAGTTTTCACTGGTGATTAGAAAAATGGGGAAAATTTGTCAGGACTACTGTACTCTGAGAACGTTGAGTGTAGGTGAAGAGATTCCCAGAAAAAGTTGTGCAGTTCCACTCTGTCACATCACATGTGGAACTCAAAAGGACAGCTATAAGTTTGTTGATCACAGATCCACACTGATTGCTGTGAGGAGCCCAAATAACCATGCAGAGGACAGCAGGGAAAAAGTGGACAATTGGGTCAGTGCCCAGCCAGGACATGAGAGGGCTCAACCCATACAACGTTTCCTCTGAGCAGCAGATCACATCCACCATGCCCACGTGGCTGCAGAGCAAACAGAACGGCGTGGCAATAAATAGAGGCTGGGGTCAGGGTGACCCGAGGATCAGCAGTGGCAGGATGTTCGCTCTGGTCTGGGATGAGATAGCACATGCTGAGCCGAGCCCTTGACGCTGAGCCAGCCTCCCATCCCCCTCCAGCTGGGTGCCACTGCACAGGACGTGTTTTCAGATGCAGGGCAGGAAAAGTGACTCAGATTCTGTGGCCCCTTCCACATCTCTGTACCTGCAGCAATCCCCTCAATGCGCTGGATCAAACCCTCTTGTATCCTTGCACTTCTCCACCTGCAAATAACAAACATCCAAGCATTGTCTTTCCTCTTTCAGCACCATATGATGCCCAGTGGATATGCATGGTTTGTGGTAGCTCCACCAGTTCATTGTCACCATTGATCAATTATCTGCCACATGACTCCACCAAATTCTAATAACATTTGTCAGTAATTTAAATATGTGATTGCATTTTCAAAACACACCTCATTTTCACACAAACAAAATTTCCTAGGTTATAGTTTAGAACAAATCCTCAGACAATCTCTTATTCCAATTAAATTTAATCCTTTAGATAAACTGCAGCAAATTAGAGGCAAAGGTGAGAAGGCTACTGAGGTAAAAGAAAGTCTATGGGGGGATGATACTCAAAGAAACTTGTAAGAAAAACTTTCTCATGTACTGCCCACACGTGCCATCTGCACAGTTATTGATTCAAGGTCTGGGCTGGGGTTTTTTCTGTTATTTGAGCTATAAGGAAACCATATTTGGCAGAATTTAGAAATGCATTCCTTGTTCACAGCGATGCTGCCTGTGGTCCCTGGGTGGATCCAAATTTGGTCCTGCTGAATACAGTGTACAGCTCCCACCTCTGTCCCTGCAGACTGCCCCTTGAACAGCACAAACATATATGTCACCCTCACCAGAAAAAAGCAGGCTGCAGCATCTTTAAGAGAACAGTCTGGGCTTTCCAGTTTTAGTCATATCCATCTATTCCTTCTAATATGAATTTTAATCTGACACAGATTTTTTTCCATATTGAAAATAATCTTTTTGTACTGAACTGTTGTCTTTTTGCTGGGACTGTCTCAGAGTTTAACTAAACTTTATTAATAACTTTGGTAGCATTAATAATGAAGGACACATTTGGTATTAATCTACATGCCATATACATGTTTGTAGAAATGTCATTGCAATCCAGCAGTAGTTTACTGTTCCTGCCAATCCTGACTGAATATTTCAGCACTACAACACAAAAATAATTCTGAGAATTTCTGAAGACTTTGGTACATCCTGCATACTTCGTAAGAAGTTTAATGACTATTGTTATTGTTTTTATTGATTTGCTTAAATGTGTTTCAGCTGTCTCATAAACATTAAAGTGTCTCCTATGACTTGCATCACAGTAATATAAGCACAATTATCTAATGCCTTAGCTGCTTTTAACAGCAGTTTAAGCCAACCCAGCTAGCTTTATACCCAGGCAATTTAGGAGAATTCATACCCCTTCTGAGGTAGCTCTGCTCTCTCACTCAGCTTGGGTGCAGTGGGCAGCAGCAGTTTAAACGTGCATGGTGGTGTTTGCAGCCCCTGGCTAAGCACAGCCCCAGGCTCATTTTAAATCTAAAATCTTAAATATCTGGTTTAAAAATTGAGACTTCAAGTAATATTACAGATGTCTTTCAGCAAATCAAGGTCTTAAGAACTGTCTGGCCTAAAATCATATTGATAATTGCTTACCTTTTCTCTTGTTCATCTCAAATCTACTTAATTTCTCAATAAATCCAGGAATAAAAGGTATTTTTAAAAACTTATAGTAAAGATGTTACAGTGCCTCTTGCTGCCTTTCATATGAATTTCTAACAGGGTTAAAGGGGAGGATTTCCATTTTCTAATTGGATTTATTTCATAACAGTATTGTCTCAACAACAAAGCCTACATGGCACATTATGACAGCATGACAGTGGAGTCAGGGAAGACATGGCCATGGAGTAGGAGTCAGGAAAAATAGATCTCAGTTAGAGACTTCCTATGGTTATCATTCATTCAACCATGCAGCCCTTTCCTGTGCCACATATTTTGCCATCTAAAATGATGAAGAAATTATGTTGGACCTGTGGAGTTTCCATACAGCTGTCAGAGTGGATGATCAAGCTTCTGCACCCAACAGTCCATAAAATTCAAGTGCAAGCTCATGTGGAACCCTGAAAGAAGCATGGTAGGTGTTCTACTAATGCTTCAAAGGAGTCAGCCAGGCTTGAACAAGCCATGGTATTGCACATATAGTCCCACTCAGGCTGATAAAACCCAGCACTGCATAGAGATCACAGTCCAGCTTTGCCTTATGACATTAAGTTAACCCTGGTCCTAAATTGTACCATGTTCTAGTCTAGAGACACCAACAAAGAGAACAAAGCCCACTTTTTGACTTTTTTCTACCTGATGCCCTTAAAATTAACTCACCACAGCTCAAACTTAGAGCAAAATCCAGCTAAAAGCTTTTACATCTCAGAAAATACATCCAAACAAAAAAACCTAGTATTCTCTCCTGTAAATAAATGCCTACAAAAAACTGAATTTTCAGTTGTTGGTAGTTGTGAAGTGGGGCAGGAATAATTGTCTCTTGGCTAGCCATACTCTTGGTTCCAACAAAATGAAATCACAAGAAGAAAGAATTGTATGCTCTAGCCCTCCCTTACAATACTACTTGTGATGAATTATTTCTACTACCTCTAAAACCACTTATGCTTTTTAAATACAGAAACTTGTACACCCAGGTTAAAAAAAAGAATTAAAAAAATCACAACTCTGCAATAGAAAGAAAACTCATTCTTTTCATATGTGAAAAACACACATTATGTTGGATCTCTGAAAGTGTTTCTATGGCAGACTCAAAAAGCATAACCAGACTATGAGGAAGACTGACAGCTGACTCAATACTTCTAGAGCTGACTGACAGCTGACTTCAATACTCACTAGAAAATATTTAGCTGCACAATTAACTTTGACTGGACAGCAAATTTTTAGATAGCCAAATAAAAAAAAAAAATAATTCCACCCTAAAACTCTTCTCTGTTATTCCAGGTCTCATCCACCTGAGCCTGCCAAGAAAAGCATGCTCAGAAAGAAATATATTCTCTCCCCTTTTCTTCAGCAGTGGTGGAAAGTCCCCACCAGAAAGACAGTTATGTGAGCAAAATCATACAGTCTTGTAAAAAAATGAAAACACCTATATTTTAACAGAGAAAAGGCTAATGAATGATTCAGTGGAATAACAATAAGATTTTTAGGAAGTCTTATGCATGAAAACATACATTAAAAAGCACAGTGTTATCATAGTAATAATGTATAATTATCCCTTCACATTTATCTTGCCTCAAATAGACTTACTAAAGAAGGCAAGAACTAATACTCTCATTTTACAGCTGGCATATCATAGAGCAAAGTATCCCTCTCAAAGTTGTGTAGGAGAGCACAGACTGGATTCAGGCATCCTGCATAACTTTGTTTTTATTATATAACTCTATTTCAGTTAAAAAAAACCAAAACCAAAACCAACCAATCAAAACAAAACCCCACTAAAAAAACCAACCAACCAAACAAACAAATCCAAACAAAACAAAACAAAAAACACAAACAAACAGACAAAAAACCACATGAGATCCTTTCCAGAAGAAAAGAGTGTTTTATGGATCTCTGACCGCATGATGAATCAAAGCTTTACTACACAATTCTGCAACCTGAAGTATCTGCTTGCCAGGCTTCAGAGTCCAAGGAAAAGTAACAGTTTAAAAATTAAGAGATGAAAAGAAGTAGTTTATCAAATTTCTAAAATTGTTTCAGTACTAAAAGAATTTATGAAACAGCACCTATCTACCCCAGTACATGCACAAGAAATTAGAGTTTGTGTGACACAGCTGTACAGGGACCCCATCCTCAGTGTATACTAAGATAATCACATTTATCAGCCTACTTGCTGTATTCCCAGAAATACTGTGCAAAGATTTATCCTTCCCATATTTACTAAAAATGCTGTGAGTTTCCCAGCTAGATAAACATGGACACGTAGATGCATGGGCACAGCTTTTCTGAGGTAAACAAGGTGAATAACCAGCTGCATTTTAGGACTGGAGGACTGAAAAATGCAACTTGTTTTGCTTATCATTTTGCAAATTTGGGGGGCAAAACCAAGGCACAGCCTTATTTTGAAGGCTGTATCTTAGCTGAAGGACATGGTAATGTGCCATCCTTGGCAGCTGAGGGCACATTCAGGTGCCTCCCAGCAGCCTGGAGACTTGTGGGAAGTCCAGTATGGAGTCAGATCATCCCAAAAAACAGGCCAAGGGGTTACAGGCCTGAGGCAGGGATTTGGGACATGTCACAACTCACAAGGAAGGGCTTGAATTACAACGAGCAAGAAAACGCTAAGACTGAACTGTATTTTAAGCGTGTAATCTCCCATCATGTGGTATTATTGAGGAAGCTGCTTGAGCTCGGGGGTGGCAGAGCTTATTCTCTTAGTGAGAGCTGGTGCGTTAGCAGGAGATTATTGCAGGGCATGAACAGAAAAGGAAAAGGATTGCAGTGCCTGTGACGTAGGAGGGAAAGGAGGTTACGCAGCGTGAGCCAGGGAAGGGAAAAGATCCACAGGCACAATGGGAGGGGGCACGTGGATGATGATGAATGGGCTGACAGCCTCTCTGGCAATAAAAAATCAGTTGTTTAAAGTTGAAACCTGAATCCCAAAGGAAGAAGTCACTGAGCATCCATTTTGAAGGAGGAAAAAAAACCCCCAAAACTGTTAAGTGTGAAATATATATTAGATTAGCAGCTATGGGATTAAGCTAAATGCTGCTGTACTGTTTGCTGTACAGGAATTATACATCCAGATATGCAAAACCTGCTTACTTGATAGATGGCTGAAGTCCTCAAAAGCAAGCTGGAAAAGCTGACTCTGTTGCTTTCACTGGGGCTGAACCCGTGCCAACCTTTTTCGGAATCAATACCTAGAGATGCTTCCAAGGCATCACAATAAAGCATTGGCATTGTTACAAATAAGAAAGCACCCTCTCCAGATCTGCATGTGCCTGCTGCCTTTTGGGCAGGTTTGAGCTTCTAAATCTTTCATCCCTCTTGCAGCAACACAAAAGAGCTACTGTGCACTTAAGGCAACCAGTGGGGATAGGGAAGGTATTTAATAAGGTTCACTGCAGTTTCAACACCCAATTTAAACTTTTCCAAAAGAGATAAAAAGTAATAAGGCTGCAAATCCCTCTAGTTAAGACTATCACATCTCTGTATGCATATAAGAGTAAGCAGCTGCTAATTCAAGTCACTGGTTTACATTTACCAGACATATGAAAGGCTAGACTTTTTTTTTTTCTAAAAAAATCAATACATGAATTAGTAAGGGTTTGGTACACATAGGCTCTTGTCATGGTCATTCCAAGTGCTCTTTTGTCATCTTGTCAGGTGGAAATCAAGTAAAAAATGGTTATTACTCTTTTTTATTGGAAAAGGCAGCAACAGAAGCAGTATGCCTGTTCCTTCTCTGAGGATTTTTTCCACATATTTTCTGTCTTTGATTTTCAGTATTTCACTTTTGCACTGATTTTCCCTTGTAGTTCTTCTACACTCTCTGCTTTATGTTCTTCTGGGCTCAGTAAGCGTTATGACACCTGGTCCCTCTTTTTCAAGGATCTGCAGTGTTTTTAGTACTGCAGGTGGGTCCCAAAACCTCATCAGTGCTTCCTGACCACACTAGGCTTAAAAACCCAGATCCCATAAGCTACGTGTAAATCTATTATCAAAAGCTGTTTGGAAAAACAGTTTTAAAAAACCTTTGAAAAAACTGGAGCTGCTCTTGATAGTTCCTCCATACACCTTAGCTGTTACTGTTCTAGATATTAAATATGACCATAATGCCCCTTATTGGGCTTTCTTGGGCACCATATCTAACTAGTCAGCTCAGGTGTTGTTTTGGAGGGTGGAAAGATAAAGGCAGAAGGGCAGAAGAACAGGGAAGCGCAAGCATAAATAGGAGACAGCATGGAAGAGATCCCTAACCTAGGGAACTTCAGCCACTATAATTACCAGAGACCAAATTTAACTGTGCTACACTGATTTTTGCAAAACGAGCTTCTTATCTATTAAAGATGAAGCTGAGAGCTTCAGTTTGATGGCCTAGTTCCTTTCTAAGGCTATCTCCAGAGATGCAGCCTTCCTGGTGACTTTAACAGCACCATTCCATCAGTTTCTTTAAATCTTGGATATTTCACTTCATATTACCTCCATTATCAAGTTGCTTTGTTCAGCACCTTTGAAGTATTATATAACACCAATCTCCCTTGTCCCCTTGAATACAAAATATTACTATTAATCCTTTTGTAACTGTGGATCTAGGTTATATAATTTCTTCTATGGACTTTTTCTAAAGTTGACAGAAAATGCAGATGAGGTCTTTTCCTGATTTAAATTTTAGACCTTGCTCCAAATGAAAAATTACTCTGTTGGCCTTTAGGCAGAGTATCAACTGAGGCAGACATATTTAAGCAAAACCTAGGCTGTACTGAAACAGAGAAGGTGCTGATAAAGTCTTCTAGGCATTTTCAAATGTAGACTGAAATCATTGTAGGACTTAGATGTGTATCAAAAATATAAGGCTGAACTTTGTAATGAGGAGCTTGGCTGTTTCATGCCATGGTATTTTACAGATCCTAACTTCAATGTTTATCACTTCTTAAAAATTGCTCAGAAGTTACTCAGGCAAAAAGAAAAACAAAGATTCAGTCTAGATCTCTCTGACACATGGAACACATGCTAAATTTTTGTTAAATACTGTGAGAAAGTTAACAACTAGCCTCTAGTTAACAACATGCTTCAGAAGCATCATAAGCCAAGTAATTTAACCAGTGATGATAAAATAAATCATATTTTTTTTAAGGCTATGCACCTAAAAGCTGGTGAATGAAAAGTGACTTTTACTCAGTGGGCAAAGCTGTTAGATGAATTTCAAATCCTGCAGATTATAAAAAAATAAAATAAAAAAAGAAGAAATGTTACCTTTCTCTATGCATTGAATTTAATTCAGATTCCCATTCAGGTCTGAGTAAACTCAGTAGGCATTCTACATTTATCTTCAGTGAGCTACAGATCAAGCTCAGGAATCATGTTACAGCCTGAGAGGAGATACTATTGTACTGCCATTGTCTCTGCTGATGTAACAGACCTGCAGCTGAATGATCTTCATTTCTGAAATTTCATAGACTGAGAGATAAGCCAACTATAATACTTTTAATTTAATAACTGAGAAAAACTGAAATCAGAAAAGGCCATTCTAGAAGTGAAGAAAAAAAAAAGAAAAAGCTATATTTATCTTATTTTATTTTATTGTATGGGGCCTGGTGTGGGAAAGCAACCCCAAATTTCCAAAATTTAACAATAAAAGGGCTGTAAAGAGTAAGTCTATCTAGAGCAGACTCCCCAGCCCAAAGAATTTTTAAGATCTCCAAGAATGGGATTCCACAACTTCAGTGATCAACCTGTGCCATTGCTATGTCACCCTCACAGTAAAAAAGTTTCCACCCTGTTGAAGTGGAACCCTTTGTGCACACTGTGTTTGTGCACACTGCCTCTTGGCCTGGCACTGGCATCACCAAAAAGAGCCTGATGCTGTTGTCCTCGTACCTTGTTCCAGATATTTAAATACATTGACAACATCCCCCTGAGCCTTCTCCTCAGCTGGGTCACAGCCACAGCCCTGGAGCAGCATCCAGAGCCTCTCTCCAGTGAGGAAAGGCTGAGAGAGTCCAGGTTGCTCAGCCTGATGAAGACAAGGCTTTGGGGAGACCTTAAAGCACCTCCCAGGGCCTGAAGGGAGCCCACAGCAGGGATGGAGAGGGGCTTTTTACAAAACTTGTGGCTACAGGACAGGGGGAAAGGACTTCAAACTGAAGGAGGGTGGATTTAGATTTGATATTATGAAGAAATTGTTCCCTGTGAGGGTGGTGAAGCCCTGGCACAGGTTTCCCAGAGCAGCTGTGGCTGCCCCATCCCTGGGAGTGCCCAAGGCCAGCTTGGATGGAGCTCTGGGCACCCTGGGACAGTGAGAGGTGTCCCTGCCCTTGGCAAGAGCTCGGGACCAGGTGATCCTTAAAGCCCTTTCCAACCTAAATAATTTCATGATTCATCAGAAGAACAAGAAACAATGAACAAAGTGTTCACTCATGATTGTGTAAATTACCCACTATGGCTCCACTGCCTCTTCAAATTAATCTGCTACTTGACACAGGTAACCCTGGAAAAAAGGAACTCCCTTCTAGGAAAAGCTTCATAATTTACTTTCTCTCATGCTGAATAGCCTTGAAAGTCCACAAAAACCATGAGACAATATGAGAAAATATCAGCCACAGCTAAACTACACATTCTGCTGAAATAGAAAAACCTGGAGCTGTGGGTTTAGGAGCAGATTTGAGTGTGTTCACACTGCACAGCAAACAGGGAAGAGTATTTGCCCCTCTCACCATCCCACTGCCTGGGGAGCACAAAGACACTTCTGGCCTTTTCCTGCTGACTCTATTAAAATCCTCCATCTTCTAAGCTTTCACCTGTAATCTTGATAAATGAGATCTTACTATGTATGTTCAATGAGTTCACTAAGATATATGACTAATCAGGACAAGAGTAACCTGTAAACACTAAAAATGTCATTTTTTAAAGAAAAAAAAAAAAAAGAGAGAATGCATTTTCCCTTAATATACAACCAGCTATTTTATGTTGCTGCTATGGTCTTGCTTCTGACAGAATTTTTTTAAATAAGGGCAAATATGCTTTTTTGCCCCCAACACCCCTCTTTTTTTTTTTCTTGGTTTTGTTTTGGTTTGGGGTTTTATGTGGTGTTTTTTTGTTTGTTTTTGGTTTTGGGTTTTTTTGTTTGTTTGGTTGGTTGGTTGGTTTTTTGTCTAAAGAATTGGGAAGAACAACAGCAAATGCCAATGCTTGTAGAGATCTAGAAGAAATATATTTGTGATTAAATTATTAACCAGGACTTTCTATACCAGGAAGGTGTGACTGGAAGTATCTAGGCTGAGACACACATTCCTCTGCTTAAAATTCAGTGTGAAACATATGGAAAGTGATACACCAGGATGAGTTTTGAAATCCTTATACAGAAGAATGTGGGAGCCAACCAGCTGCTGTTTAATTTAGATTGTGCAGTGAATAAGCAGTGTCACCTGGCTGCAAAAGGGAAATAAAAGGTTAATAAAACTCACTACAAGAAGGAAACTTCCCTGCATTCCTCTGTCAATGTAAATATTGGTTATTTCAGCCCCTCTGCTTAACTGGAGATTTCACTACTAGATAGATCAAAATATGTAGGTTTGAACCTGTTCTAGAAATGAAATGCCAACACAATGTGAACTGAAATAAAGAGTAACCTGGTTCAACAGTTGCAGGAACTTGCCCAAAATGGCAATGCATTTCAGGAGACTGCCAGAGTACATAAAGGTAATTTAACTTAAGTATTTCTTTCAATTATCTGAAGAACTAAGAGATTTTACAGAAATGTGTGAACACGTTAGAATTCCTCACTCTTAATTGAATCACACTGGGCTGCAATTAAAAGCCTGGACTCTAAAAAAGAGGTATAAAACATAGCATGCAATATTTTTTACATCTATTTTTGGAAAAAGTAGTATTTTTCAAAATCCCCACAGAAAGTAATTTTCTGGCATAAACAACCATCAGACATCATTTGCTTATGGGGGCATTTTCACACCAAGCTTTCACATTTTCTGTGGTTGATTGCATTCAATCCAGAACTTCCCCTTGAATTCTCAGGGCTCTGGAGAATGCCATCAGTGACCTAATGTTTTCTACCTCTCTAATTTAAGTTTCTTTGAAGATAAAAATAGATTTTTCAGTAGAACATCTTTCCTCCTTACTTTAATTATATTATTCTAAGCCAATAATACTCTACATTGAAAATATGTACAGCTGTGATACTTCCAGAAGCTGTTAATTGACAGCTGTGACATTCTGTTAATATACACCTTCGCATTTATTAAGGACCTTATTAAAACTTATCCTGATTTCTCAATGTTAGTTGCTAAGCTATGGTTACAAGGCTGAGTTCTCAGTTTTATCCTAGAAAATATGCTTCTGTAAATAGAATATGAGTGGTTATTTTCCAGTTGTTCTGTGACTTAAAACACAGCACTACTAATTTCTGCAAAACAACAAACTCAACAAATTTGAGTAATTTTTGTTTCTGCTGCTAAGGAGCCTAGGTGGTCTACAGCAAGATAAACAAGAAAAAGGTTTGGTGGTCTCTGGTTTAGATGTCTATTGAATGACAACACAGAACATGATCTTATGCTTGCAAACTACTGATAATCTGAACTAAAGCAGACCAGCATTAGATAGCATTTGACCAGTGAATTCATATGACACATGCCATGATGCTCCCTACATAAACTGAACTGATATGCTCTGAGGATACAATTACACTTCTGATCCTAAAATACATAACCTTGGAGAGAGTTCCTAGGAAGGAAAACAAGAAAAATGAGTAATCAACATTTCCACTGGGAAAACAATCTCACTTTAGTCTGTAGTCTCTGCCAAATATTCCCACAACCAACTTTAGCCTGCTTTGGAGGTTCACAAACAAGTCTAAAAAGTACTCTTAAAAAACCCAAAGAAATAAATAAACCATAACCAAACCAAAACCAAACAAAACACATCACATATTTATTTTATGACCTAATGACAAACACTAGAACTATATTACTTGGCAAAACTAGAATGTATTTATGAATCTGTGAAGCAACAAGTTTTTCTCTGAGATCTCAGAACTTGAAGTTTACTTTTAACTGCTTCTGACTCAGTCTCAAGTTTGTATTCAGACATATGGAACTGGAGACTTAATTTTTGTCTGGCATGTAAAGTTGTACTTTGAACCAGCCACAAGAAAAGCGACCACATGAGTGGCTAAGACAAGTGGCATTATATTATACCAAAATTACTGCTCCACACAGGATTACCATACAGGGAACAATTAATGGAAGATACCACTGAAGTCCAGTTTATGCTTCAGTAAGTATCAGAGTTCATAAAGTTTCCAGCACATTTCTCTCTTAGTATTCGCACAGCAATATTTTCTTTTTCATCCATGACCTGTCTCAGAATTTTTCTGCTTGTTCACACTTTTCTGTTGAGAAGTACATCTAAAATACTTAATCCAGATTTGACCCTTCTCAAATTTAAATCTCAGCTTCCAACTGGTGACAAATTTTAAAATGCTGATTTTTTTTTTTTCTCATACTAAGACCAAATAAATTGCTCCTTTAGTGTGGCTGTTCAGACCCAAAGTGCTTCTCCAAAACATGAGGCAGTCTTTAGAAGGATTAAAAAACTATAATAGGATAGCCCCTCAGAAATCAATAAACAAACATCTAATAATGTAATGCACACCACTCAATTTTCTATATCAGGTGAAACACTTCTCAGTAATTGAATTTACCTCAGATCCTTTAGGAATGTTGATGATCCACACAGCTGCCTGAAATTAAAAATTGGAATATGATTCTAAGTAATGTTATTTAACACACAATAGAAATTTATCAGTGAAAGACTTGTGTCAAGGGTCCCACAGCATCTTATCTAAAAGGATTGTGATGAATTTTCACTTGATTCAGCAGTTGCCTGTTTTTATTATTAAAGCCTCCAAAACACCTGGTGAAAGCAGCACTGCCATGATGAAATACCTCAGTGTGGGTGGTGCTGCACACTAAAGGAAGCTCAGACTGGGGTGTGCAGAACCCTGGGGCCAAACCTCTGCTGACTTACCACTGCTCCCTCTGCACCTCAACATGGCACTGAAGACCCTGCCCTCTAATTCCTGGCCTTACAGCTGAAATGGAGGTGAAAAGAAAGTAAAATGTTGTATTTTGGTTCTTCCTACTTCAAAGAATATTTTTTTCCCTGTGGAGCTACTACTTGGAGATAGGAAAGCAAGGAATGATCTGGTAGGATTGCACTATTAACTATTGCCCACTGAAATAAGTCTGTGCCTTTTTTCCACAGAAAATGCAGTTTTACAAAAGTTGTTGTTTTCCACAGCACCAGCTTTTCCATGCTGCTGTACACAATGCATTTTCAGAAACTCTGTTTTAGCAAAAAGGTAAGTTATTGTAATTACTCTGCTAACTGAAAAGAGGGACCCCAGAGGTGTCAAGCAGCTGATGTGAACCAAAGGAAAGCTCCTGATGCCAGCCTATCAGCCAAGACTTTTATCCCAGTGCCTGCGTTTCATGCCTCTGTGTACCTTTGGCACACATGGAACGAGCTGTTTGAGAGAGCTGCTCTGTGAAATTCGTAATGATTTTTGCTCAGGGCAAGAGGGATAACAAAGAGCCACCCCCTCAGCAGCCAGAAAAGGCAGGGGTGGACACTGCCCACTGGATTCCTAGGAAGGCACAGCCTCAGGTTCAGCTGCTTCCCCTGGATGGATGTGACCACTGCACTTCAACACAGGAGCTGAGCAAAACTAACAAGGAACAAAACCGAATCTGATGCTTTTAGAAATGAAGTCATGGCCTACTTTTACTTCCTGACCCCAGGCAAATGATTGACATTGGAGCAGACTGTGACCTGTTTAGACTGGTTTAGTGTGTCAACTGCCACCTGGTTTTATGTCATTGAACATGTAATGAGGCTCACTAAATAAGGCAGACCTAACCTAGAAAACTGCATCAGTCTTCACTTATATTTTTAGGGTGATTTCTTCTCAAATAAATTTAAATACCAACCTGAGTCATTCACTGTGAAAGTCTGTACAAGCTTTCCTGTGCTATCGAGAGAGATTAAGGATTCTAGCCAGTTACTTGGTGTCACTTTATTCCAGTTTGGGTGATTTTTCTGGCTTTGTTTTTTTTTTTTTTTTAATTTATTTGGGGGGTTTTTGTTTGTTTGCTTTTTTAAATGAACTCTCATATTATGTGTTGAAAACCAGCAGAGAAATGGCATGCCAGAACCAGAAGCTTCTGTGTTGTCAGGAGAAATACCAACACAAAAAGTGAGAAGTCACATGCCAGCCCCAATAACTGGCCGATGCTGCTGCTCTTCCCCAGTAACAAATTAACTATTTTTATTACTAGCATTGGACCCAGGTGAGGAAGCAGGAATCCTGCTGCCCATTTTCCTCAAGGTGACAATGCATTTGTTTCTGACGGGATTGTCCCAGCCTTGATGCTCTGCTGAGAGAGCCATTATCACTCAGCTAAGCCACACTGCCCAGGGGACACTCAACACTCGCTGCCTTCTCTTCTCCACACTCCAACAGTGAATCAGCCTTGTCAAAGGGCAGGATTGTGGTGGCCCTGGCTGTGGGCAGGCTCTGCCCTGGAAGGCTGGTGGGCAGGACCGAGCTGGGAGAAGTATTGTGGCCCCATACAAGCCCCAAGATGGGCCATAACACAATGATTCCAAGGCCAAAACCAAGCTTCATGCTTGGCTTGCTCTCACAGAGATGTATTCCTGCTGCTGTTCCTAGTAAGCTCACATGAGAAGTAGGGCATGTGTCATCTGAAGCTTAACCCTTTTAAATTTTTTCCCCTGACTGAACACTTCTTAAAAAAGGATGATGATTTAGTCTCATTTTCAACGTTATTGCAGCATTGGAAGGTCTTGGATTAGGCTTTTGGATGTTCAGTCGACTTCTGGATCTGCTGCAAAGCAATGGCTTTAGGCAGTGCCTATGTTTTGAAAAATATGCAGATACTTTCTGTGAGTTGTTCAAACTGCAGTGCTGGGTCTAAACTCACTGACCTACTTTAACTTGGTTTTTGAGTGGCTGAGTTTCAGACTTATCTTCAGTTTATCTGGATATCAAATATTGCTCAGTTTTCAGAATTATTGTGCACGGCTCTGTCTGCAGTCGATCTCTTCTCTGGGTAGGTGGTTTCCTGCCCTAAATTTCCATTGCTAATTGTAGTCATTCCTAATGCACACAAAAAACACCATTCCAGGCTACAGTATCACCAGTGCGTGCTCTCATCCCCAAGAGGCCTTCAGACATCTGGGGCATTATGCAGTTAAGTACTTTCACATCTGAACATATTGAAACGAGCACATGTAAAAAAAGTAATACTCGCAGCGTGCTTGTTGCCTTAAAACCGAACAGCTGGCAGGCTATCAGAGCACCAAGTCCATTTGCAGGGATGGAAACCAAGCGTTTGAGGAAAGATCAGCCACCAGGAGTCACACATGGCCGGGCTGTCAAACTTCAGGAGAGGGATGAGCATCTTTGAAGGCTCCCCATTCGCAGAGGCAGCTGCCCAAACTGTGCCAGTCCGTGTCACTTGTTGGAAAACACGGCCCCGGTTCCTGGCTCCTGATGGGCAGATGTTGCTGCTCCGGCGCGGCGCTCCCGTTCGCTTCCCGGGAGCCGTCTGTCGGATCCCTGCTCTCCTCCGCACGCCAACTGTTAGCACCAGCTTTCCTTGCGAGGAACGCTCGTGCCTCTCCGCAGACACAGTGGTGCAGACTGAAGTTTCGCCAGGGTGGGAGAAAGAACAGCAGTTTCAGACGTTCAGGAACCTCCGCTGGGTGCGTTTCAGTCTCTGTCACGTGCTTGGTTTGTGGAGTGGCTGAGATTCCCCCTCAGAGGGTGACACTGATGGCTGGCTGTGCTGCCATTTCTCCACACATGGCATACCTTGCTGAAAGGGCTGTGGAACCCTTAGCTGGAAGCCAGCATCACCTTATGCACTGTCTCCTGTATTGTGCTAGCATCTTACTCCATATTTCTCCATGACAGTTCCAGCAGCTTCACATTTCCTTAGAATACCTTGACTCTGAGCTGCTCGTAGATGTGGCACAGTGTAGATGCCACACCAGTCACAGTATTTTTACTTTGTCCTAGCAACACCTCAAGACACTGTGTTGGTGGTGATCCAGCTGGCTGCCAGATTTTATTGAGTCATTGGCAGAGGAGAGCTGCCATCAGCAGAAGCGCTCTCCTCACGCCCCATCTCCTCCTTTCTGAGCAATGCCCAGGTGCCCCTGAGAGTCCTGGCTCCCAGAGCCCTCTCCTGTGACATGGCACAGTCTTTCTGTCCTCCCAGGACGGGGGGAAGTGCCCCCACCCAGCACCTGTTTGGTTTTAGTGAGTGCATCATATCTGATGGGGTCAGGACAAGGCATACCTGACCCCAGCTAGAGCAGGCATCGGCGCACTTGGCGCCAGGGCAAGAGCGTGCAAACAGCCTTGACATGATCCAGGCAGGCCCCAAATAATCTCAGCTCTTGGCAGAGCTGACACAATTTGTATGAGGAGACTTCAGGCTAGTCAGAGCTCATCAGGAGACACAGCAGATTTGCTTTTTAAAACTGCACTTGAAATGTTTGGAAGGTTCCTCTCCTTTAGCTTGGGGTTGTTGCCCCCACCCCCTCCATTTTTGGTTTTACAAAGGTATATCATTAGATAGTGCACATCTTGCATGCAAATTCCATATATTTTCCAGATGTTTGGAATACATATGGCTCTCAGATGCCACCATCAAATGCCCTGCCTGGGCCCCTGCCCTGTGCTCCTCCTGAACAAGGAGAATTTCCTCACCTGAGTGCACAACAGACATTATTTTTCCTACTCCCATCACGGCACAGCGCCACTGCAGCAGGGCACGGCAGGGCCTCATGGCCAGTCCTGTCCCACCATCCTCAGGGATGTGGCTCTGGAGCAGCACCAGCTCTGCCATGAGGGAGGCAAGGGACAGTGACAGCCTGTCATGGTGCCAGGGCCCTGACACACACACCAACAGCCCTGGTTGTAAGTATTTCTAAACAAACAACTTTGCAGAAGAAAATGCTGGAAATTTAGCACCAGCAAGGAGTCATCCTGACCCACAACCTGATGGTCAACACAAATGTGGTACAGAACAGAGCCTGCTCCTCTGCTTCAAGCCACACCCGTAGCTTTTTTAATAGGAACATAAACAGAAGCTTCTTCAGCAAACCATAAAGGTTTGAAAATATCCATGTTATGAATGCTTGCCCACTGCTCCTGCAGACACCTGGTTTCCCAAAAGGGCTACACGAGGCATGGGACTGGACATGGGACACGAGGCTGTGCCTTCCACTGGATCATTGTCTTCTGTCCTGGAACTAATTGTTTGTCTACAAAAACGGATGATGGCCTGATTAAAACAAAGCATAAAAAGATATATTACCCCTCCTTTTCAAAGATTGCATGCTCTCTATGTACCCCAGTGCAGGTGCTCCTAACTTGGCTTTAAAAAATATCTTCTCTCAGGTGGTAAATGATGCAGATTCATTGACAATACACTGGATTTAGATATGCAGATTCAAACGCCCACAGTTGTTTTTGAAAGAGACCTCTGGTTTCCCTGGAACAGAGACACAGGCTCAGGCCCTGCCCTGGCAAAGCCACGTGCAAGAACCAGGAGCTAATCACAGGAAAGCCTGAGATCAAAATTTCATGGACTCCATACCAGCAGCATGGCCACATGCTGGACTTCTTTTAAGTAGGTAAAGATCAATTACAACAGAGTTTATCAAATAATTTCTTGTTTACAGAGCCATAATTTACTTTGATATAAAAACATAAGCCCCAGAAGCATTCACAAATTTAATGCTGTGTTCTTTTCTTTGTTTAAGCTGGGACAATAACAACTTGCATTAAAATCTTAGGAACAGTTCAGAGTGACACTGTACCATTATGAAAAAAACCCAAACAAACCACCAAGAAAGCCACCATGGGAATTATAAAAGATGGGGCTGGCACTGGAGATGAAATTCACAGGCACGGCTGAGTTTGAAGTTGTCATGGTACCACTGCTACTACGTGTGAATCACAGCACCATCAGACCACCCTCTGAAAAGCAGCAGTTCCTCCTGCATACAAAGCAAGCAAAACCTCAGAACAAACTGTTCTGTACCTCCCAGGAACTCAGCGTTCACTCTGATCTAGTTGTCTGCATCCAAAGTTTAATAAGCGGTGAGATTTTGGAAAAATTAGTAATTTTCTGCAAGCTAGGCTGGACTCCACCTTGCCATGACATTATGGAGCTGCAATTCTACAACCTGTGGGTTAAGTCAGAAGCACCAGAAACAAGAACCTTGTCAAAGGAAAAAATAAAAATGAGCAGAATCCCTGGCAGTAATCAGTGCTTTTATTGCTATTATCCCTTTTGTGCTCTGCTACACATTGTAGCATGGATAATTCATCACTATCTTGTTAAACTTATTTTGCAAATTTTTACTTGAATATGTGGGCTAAGGTTTGTTCCCTTTATTGCTGTGCTCCTAATAATAGTGTGCAGCCAAGTGTAAAAGATCTTCTGTCTTCTCAATTAACAGACTATTAAGCTTTCCCCTAAGAGTAATAAACTCCTGAAAACTGGCAGGGGCAGCAGTCCACAGATACATCTTTTTCCCCAAACTGCAGGTTTCTCTTTCCAGGTCTGTGTGGAATGTTCTAAACCAGATTTTGCTGAGGAGACACACAGAAGGTATATTCACACTAACTACCATGCTAAACAGGTGAAAGGTCATCTGGGTATACAAGCAAATATTTCATTAAATTTTTTTTTTCATCAAGTATTTGCTTATGGTACATGGACAATCTTTAGAGACTCTTTCTGAACAACAGATATTTTTTAGAGTAGGGCCACAGGGTCTCTGAGCATCCCTTGAAGAAACAGCTGGAAAAAGCAAATATGTTGTCAGGATGGTTGAATTCACTGACTTAGAAGCATTTGCACTGTTATGAAATAAATATAGGAGGCTATAAATTCCAGAACCCTTGCTCTGAACTGAGGAGTTGGGGAATGCAGGAGCTGAAGACAATGGCAAACTCTCCCTCCCTGCTCCCAAGTGCACATTCAGAGATCTGGGAACAGCACGTAGTTTGCCTGTATTTGTGACTAAATGCACTGTTCTTCAGTCAACCTCAGTGTCCCCCACACAAAAGGTGAGCCAGGTCAGGCTGCAGAGGTGAGGTGTTGCCACACTCATTAAGTTACACCACAGGAGAGCCAAAGGTCACCTCCAAAAGCAACAGGGCTGCTCTGTTTTCACAGTGCCAAAGGTAAGGCTGGGCACTCACAGCTTAACAGGTCCAGGGTCAGAAGATGTTCTTGCATAATTTTTGAAAAGGGTAAAGAATTCCTCTCTGAAATTTATGATCTTGGAAGAAAGACTGTCTGCCCCTTCTCTCCCTGTTTGCTGAGAGAGCAGCCAGGATCATCTGCTGCCTGGAACGGGCTCCTCTGTGAGTGTGCAGCCCCAGAGAGTGCACAGTAATAATATGGAAAAAGAGAAGGTGCAAGGAAGTTCTTTTATAATTTATAGAGTGGGTAAGATCTTCTACTTCATCAGACTCTGTTTAAAACCATGGCTGGTTTGAAACCTGCCCAAGAGCTATGCTATAGTAGCCACAATTTGTTATTTTCTTGTCCCTTGCAACCAGAAACCAGGAAGATTCCCTAAAATTCACTACTAGGAAGTCCCATTGCATTCTTTTTCAGCTCGCTGTGATAAGATGGTATTGTCAGCACTAACCTTTAACTAAGCAAAGCTTAGCCTTGGGTTCTGTGTGGGGACCACCCCCACACCAGGATATACTTCTCTGTTAGTTAAAACCAGCTAAGTATAAACAAAGGGAGGCACCTGGCCACTCAGAGTCAGCTCCCTCCACATAGCTTTTCCTGCTTTTACCTCACTACTACTCATTTTTCAGATCCAGATGACACCTTTTTTTTTTTCTCTAGGCAATTTAATAAGCAACTTCTTTTCATCTCACCTTTGATCTTCCCTTTTCTTCCTTCATACTTATTGGGTTCATAGATTTATTTTTTAAGATATCACTGGACAACTCCATAGCAATAGGTCCTCTTCTGTTTTCTGATCACCTCCATGACATAGGCCACAGATAATCATTCTTGTTTTAAATTAAGAAACAACACAATCCTGAAATAAGGATAGCCAGTGCCCAGGCAAGGAATTAATTAAATAAAGCTTTCCCCACCTTTACTCTTGTTTTATTTACAATTTTTCAACATTTCCTGTGGTATTGAATCCTCTGGATTGACTCAGATCCCAAAAACCATCTCAGTACCATCTGTAACCAGCGTTCCTTGACTAGATCCAAATCAAGCTCAGTTGTCATTTTGTAGTTCCATAAATTCAGATTGTCTCCTCTTTCCCTCTTAACTTTCCCTCAGCTTGATCTTCAAAAGCTCCCTCAATTCCCACCACAAAACCTTTCCTCCCAGTCCAACCTGCCTCAGTTTTCTCCTCCTTCCCCCAACTGCTCTCCAAGTGGGAAGTCAACTTTCCCCAGCATCAAGGATAAAATTCACCCCACGCAGAGGAGCTGGTGTCAGGTCCACTTAAGTCTTCCAAAGAATTTCACCTCAGATGACTTTCCCCTCTCTCCTCCTCCAGACTCATTCCTTTCACAATGCTTTTCAACAATGACCTCAGCCAGATTCCTTCACTACTGCTAACTTGTACCAGCACTTAATGTACTTTATGTGCCCGCAGTGGTTTTTTCTGAGTTTGTAATAGGCTGCAAATTCCTTGAAGCATGTCTCATTATATTTTTGTATAGCTCAACTCACTCTGCCTCTACTTAATAAATAATGGCTACTCTACAGGAATGCTCACTACACACCCCTCCTGCTTTAAATACCAGCCCTTGCACTGTCAGCTTTCTTAATTTTTCTTTTGTCTGCATGAGTCATTGTACTCATCTTCTGTGTGTGTGTACGTACACATTCATGCTCATTGACATTTCTCTCCACAGAAAAAATGCTAAAGTAACCCTCTGTACCAAAATTCCTTACTTTGCACATAAATCTAAACAGTTTGATTTAGCTGTAGTGTCAGCTTCAAAGATTTTCAACTTTTTAATATTTTATTTATTTTACACTTATTTTTTATAAAAGTTCCCCTTCCCTCCCTCAAAAAAAACCCTAACCACAGAGTATAAAAGCACTGTGTTCTCCAAGAAAAGCTATTTTAGGCACAAGACCCCATATTTAACTTGCCCTGCTGTTGCTATAAGAAATATATGGCAGATGATAAACAAACAACAGGCTAAAAATACACAGAAATCTTGAATACTGGAACTAAGCCTAAGTGAAAGAGCTTTATCTTGAGGAGCACACAGTGAAGTGGAGCCTGGCTGAGAAAAACACTGGCTCCCACAAGCACAGTCACAATAAGGCACTTTCACTGCTGCAAGGTCTTATTTACTTGTCCAAGCCTATTAGGGGTTACACCTGCTCTACAATTGCAAGCCTGGGGTCAGCTTTCACAGGTCTCAGGTACAAATTACAGCCAGTGGCCTGTTTCTGCTTTGGTTGCTCACTGGCTTCAGAAACCTTTCTTTCATTTTCTTCACTCACACTGGCTTTTAAATTTGCTCATTTAATGCACTGCAAGTGAGTTACATTTCGAAAATGTTTCTCTTGCAAGTACATTTTAACCTAGTTTTACTCAAAGGTCCCAGGTGAGATAAGCCAAGCAGGGGCAGGGTTAGAGAGTGTGATTTAAATAACCAATGCAGACAAGAAGCTGCATCATAGTGGAGTTCACTGTCTACTCTGTGATCTGTCGCTTGCCAAGACATTTCTGACCACATCACAGCAGTCCCATCACTGCCAGGGGTGTTGCCATCTGATAGGAATCCTCACATTCAGGTGCCCTAAATTCAAAGGCCAACCCACATTCTATGCATTTTAACACACCCAAACTTGAAATACTGCAAATTATACTCTCTTGCCCATGTCACATATATGTGCAGCTTATATTCCACTAGCACTGAAGTCTTTCTAAAACAAGAACTCTTTTTTCAGCTATTTACCAGAGAAATCCTGACATATAGTATGATCATAAGCCCCACCTGAAATTTCATCAAACTCCAGAGTCAACTGCAACACAGTCTGGGGTTCCTCAGTAATAAGTTGTAGACCATTCCTATTTTCCTGTCTGTGAGGAAATACAGCCAGTCACAACAGGTTACAGACAGCCCCTGAAAGCAACACAGATTTGTTTCACATAGATGCTGTGGAAGAGCCACCCTTGCTCATGGCAGGAAAACTGCAGCAATTGCTGCAGAGCCCAAGCAAGCAGAGATGAGATAGCAGCTGGAACTTCTGCTGTGGAAAAAGAAAATACAGCAAACAGAATTCCTACTGTCACAGGAGTCTTACCATTTTGGCTTTATAACCTGACTTTGTTTGCTCAGACGCTGAAGCAAGGCATCCTGGCACCACAATGCTCCTCTTGAGCTCCTTTTTGCATCTCCCCCTTGTGCTGGACTCTCAGTGAACCCGACCCAACCCCTCCAGGCTTGGGATGGACCATCTGCCCAGCTGGCCACTGAGCAGCAGCAGCCCCTGTGGCCAGCAGGGCTCCATCACACTGCCCCTTCTATAGCACCTCTTTTAATCCCTGTCAGGTCTCAGGAATCTGAATATCAGATCAAAAAGAGTATCTCTCTGAGCACTCCTTTGGCCAATGTAGTGCTGCAGCTCTCTCCTGGCCTTAAGGCATTTCTGAACAGAGGTTTCTGTGCTTCATCACCCTCAGATTTGGTCCTCACTCCAGGGACTGAATTTTGCACCACAAATGCAGTTCTCATCCATCTGACCCTTCCCCTCCTGGCTCCCACTCCAGAATAATACTTGGATTGAGCAGAGGAGGAGAGCGAACTCTGAGCATCCGGAGTGAAACTGCAAAAAGCAAGAAGCTGTGCCCTGCTCTACAGATGTTTCCACAGTTGTCAAGAACTTGATCTCCTCTGCTGAACTCTCTGCTTCCCTGCAAGGCATAGCATTCCATGCCACAGGCAGCCACGTTCCACATCAAAAGGGACAGCACCGTCTCGGCTCCTGTGGAATTGTGTTTGCTCTAGGCCAACTGGGCACAGGCTCAAAGGGTGACACTGGCAGAGCTGCACCATTAATGTAGGCTAGCAGGAACACAGAAAATGACTGGAAACCAGCTGCTACTTCCACAGCCCATAATGTACTGCCAAAAATCTCCCTATCCCCTTGATCCGGACTAGAGATAGAAAAACTGATCTAGGCAGAAATTTATACAGTGCTCAGAATCCCACGTGACCAACATTACCATTTACTGCTCCAGGCACCCTAGGAGCAAGGCACAGCAGTTAGCCTGGGTCAGAGGAGACTTCTGTTCCATGCTGGAGCTTCCTGGGACTGTCAGGAGACATTTTGCAGCAGCATTGTACAGCGTTACAGGCATAATTTGAAATCAAACAAGTGATAGCAAGCCATATTGTTCTATTAGAAGCACAACAAAAATGTTAAAAAAGGAGAGATAAAGATGGCAGGAAAACTGGAATTGTACCTTTCTGACTAAAGAGAACTAAGCTTTCAAGTGCTAGGCAGATGTTGTAAGACAGTGAAAAAAATCTGTTGAAAATACTGAATACATAAAATGTGGGTATTTTCTTATGCAACTAGCTTTATCCCCAGACCTTTTAAGTTTTAAAAAGTGAGATGTATTCAATACGATAGCTACTGTCAGTTTCTAGACAATTATTCCTTCCGTTTCTAAATTAATAACTGCAAGTCTACGCCATGCAAAAATACAGGATATTTCTTTGGGCTGTGAACATTTTCAGCAGGGGATTTCAGTGCCTTTTCTTCTTCCATCAGGACCTGCCACAGTTTTGTCCGTGTTGGGGGACTGCAGCTCTCTGAGTCAGATCTCATGCAAATGGCAAAAATTGGCCCCCTGGGAAACACCACTGCCTGCACCACCATAGTGCCTTCCCTCTGGGAAAGAGGTGGTGGGACAAGATGGGAGAAGGCAACAGGCTGCCAGCTAGACCATACTGAGGAGGACTCTTAAAAAAAAAAAAAATCCCCTCTCATTTCCCTTTTCTGACCTTGAACCTGCAGTTTTCATTCTGTGCCATTTTCAAAAGCAAATTTTTTTTTTTTTTTTTGGGGGGGAGCGAAAAAGGCTTTGTGTCATACACTTTGCTTCTTTCTGCCACACTAAGCAGCATGCTAAAATGAAGGGGGTGCTGGGGGTAGCTGCTGTTAGATGTCATCACCTCTCTTCTCAGTGTGCAGGCACTATGCAATGCCTTGGGTGAATACTTTCAGAGGAGAGACCAAGACACAGCATTCAATACAGCCAATGCATAACTCAGTACCTTAGGCAAACACTTATTTCAAAGGAGTTGTCTAAAAATATATACTTCTTTTGTCTCCTCTGCCCTTCATGGGTGATGACTGGGCTCCTGTGTAGTTTAAAGATGAGATGAAAGGATTCAAAATAATAGGTAGGAGGAAGGGGGAAAATAGCATGAGAGTTAACAGTTCCTTACACAAGAGACAGACATCACTGTATGCAAGGATTACCTAAACCATTTTTTTTTCTGATTTTAGACATATTTACATGCTGACCAACCAGCTCCTGGTACTTGCTCATAATGAAATGTAAAGCTTCTTTAGATTTTGGACTAGGAAGAAAGCAAACCTGCATCAGTAATACTCCATGATTTAAATACCTCCATGGTGGAACTGATCTCTGTACACTCAGCCAGACATGTTCTGGGCCCATCCAAAGCCCCGTGGGCAGCAGGGCAGGGAGGGGATTCTGCCCCTCTGCCCCGCTCTGCTGAGACCCCACCTGCAGGGCTGCATCCAGCTCTGGGCTCCCAGCACAGCAAGGACAGGGACCTGCTGGAGCCAGGCCAGAGCAGGCACCAAGGGATCAGAGGGATGGAACATGAGGAAGCTGGGGTTGTTCAGTCCAAAGAAGGCTATGGGAAGACCTTAGAACAACCTTCCAGTGCCTAAAGGGGGTTCAAGAGAGCTGGAGAGGGACTTTTCACAAGGTCATATGGACATATAGGACAGAGGAAATGGCTTTAAGCTGAAGGTAGATTTAGATTTGAAATTTGGAAGCAAATTTGTTCTGTGAGGGTGCTGAGGCACTGTAACAGGTTGCCCCAGGAAGTTGTGGCTGCTCCATCCTTGGAAGTGTCCAAGGACAGGTTGGATGGAGCTCCATTGGAACAACCTGGTCCAGTGGAACGCGTCCGTGCCCATGGCAGGGGGTTGGAATGAAATTATCTTTAAGCTCCTTCCCAAGCCAAGCCATTCTATGAGTCTACAACCCCTGACATTAATAGCTACACAAGATTTTTGTTTCCTGGATCTATCTAATTCTTGCTGCAAATGCTAATGAGGAATTTTTCACTATGGCCATGTTGAATAGCAGAATACTAAGTGGGATTAGAAAGTAAAAGGGCACTTGGGAATTACATCTTGTAGCTTGCCACCTTAAGATTCCTCTTCACTCTCTTTCTTCCTTCTCCACTTTAAGTAACTGTGGCACAAAAGCTAAGAGCCCCAAGTCACTGGTCCACCACTGCACACACAGAGGACAAGCACAGATGCACTTGTGTGGGGACAGCACGCATCACTTGAAGGCTCCTTTGGCTCTCCAAAGGTGAATTACTGAGCCATTTGTGAGGTATGTGAGAGTCAATGAGGCTTCTTGAAAAAAACCTAACACCAAACCCAAGGATTCTTTCAGAGTAAAATGTGAATTCAGGGGGAAAAAGAAATGTGCAATTATATCAGCTACTGGAGGAACTTCCCACTTCCACAGAAACTCTAGCAAAGCATTTCTGAAGTCACAGCATACAACAGACTGAGCACCAGGGCATCCAACTCCAAATCATCCTTGAATTTCATCACTTTCTCTCAGTACCTGAGATTTGGGTATGGAATCTAGTCAGGCAGAACTTTAAAAGCTGTAACACTTTGCTAGAGTTACAGAGGTGCAGATAGGCAAATGTAGAGAGGTAACCACAGACTCGATGTATCCATCTCACTGCCTACCCACAACTCATCTGCAGTTACTACCTTTGAGCTGAAATTTTTGAAGGAATTCGAGCATGCAAAGGGGTGTGACTCTCAAAGTCAGCAGCAGCTTCAGTGAAGACTGGGGCCAGAGAGCACCCACTAACTTAGAGAGCAGCCTAAGCTCCTCTTTGTGAGAAATTTGCCTCCTGTTTAGTGAGAAATTTTCACCACCTTCCCAAACTAGACCGGATGAAGAGAATCCAGATCATCTGTACTGTGGATAAGGACAGCTGTCTCTCCATCTCTCCCCAACACACCACAATGCACTGAAGGTACACACTGACTTTAATTGTGGAAGCAGGCATCAGGTTTATCTAACTGGCATATTCACAAGTCAATTATGTTTGTTTTTGCACTCAGCTAAGTTCTGAGTAATTTAACCAGAAAAGTAATCTGGAAATAGTGACAAATCTCCTGGTTCATTAAGAGCAAGCCATTCCTTAGAAAGCCAAATCAAAGTGGGTTGCTGTGAGCTTGGATCAGCATATGCTCCTTCATTAGCAGCATTGATAGCTACCAGCAGAGAGGATTTTTATGCCTCAAGTTTGTGCCATGCTCCCTTTGAGTCACTCTGACAATCAAAAGGAAATAAAAATATTATCAGCAATTACTGCCTGCATATCCTAGCCTCTGCTCTAGGCTCATATCAAGTCCCTACAGACATTCCCATGGGTGTATTCCAGAGCCCTAATGTGCCAAGCTGTGCCATACAGCAAAACATTGTCATTGTATTCTTTAGTTTCAAACCCACATTTTTTCTTGGCAAGTTTACAGTCAGTGAAGAATAATTTGCTTTACTTTTCTTATTTAAAGACACGTCTGTACTACTGCAGTAAGTTTCTCTACTCCTACAAAGGCTTCCACAGTGCACATCCCTACAAATGACCGACCAGAGTCCACACCTGTCCTCGACACCCACAGTGCTACAGCTCATTTCACTCTGGAGCAGAGAAGACCGGGGTGCCAACTCCCATGAACACTATTGCTGTCCCCTGCCCCCCAGTTTGGAAATCTCAAGCAGAAATTAAAATTCCTTCATCCAGCAGCTGTTTGGTGGAAAAGACCCATCAACACCACATTCAATTTTCATTCTGTGAGGAACACGCTGGGGACCAAGATGATTCCATGTGACCACAGGTCTTTCTGTGAAGAGTTCACTGGCAGTGTGAGGCACTTCTGAGTGAGTTCATTCTGAATCACCAAGCAAATGCTGTTCACATTTCCTCAGAGGCGAATGGTTCTTGGGATACCACACCCATTCCACATCCTCAGCACCCCACAGGTGTGTAGAGTTCAGCACACCTTACACCCAGCCCCGCAACCCTGCTTGTTCTGGTAGACACTGTGCTAGTTTTACTTGGTGTCACAGCACAAATGAATTTACAAGTGCCTGAAACCCCCACCAAGTAATAACAGAAGTCAGAGATACTCAGGTGCTCCATGGAACTGTCCCAGGGCATCACCACTGAAGAAACAGAGGTAGAGCGCTGGCTTTGCCTGGTGGCAAAGCTCAAAACTGAAAAACACAGCACTGATGAAACCAGGTATTTCACGACATTATTTCCAAGCTGCACTGACATTAGAAGATGAGATTGGCTCCTTACTGATATTGCTTTTTCAGGTGGCTGCCTTTTGGCTCAGCCATTGATCCCTCACATCAAGCCTACTTACAGAGAGGAGAGTCTGGGCAGAAGCTGGGTCAGGGTCCTTTCCCTCTGGAGCACAGCTGAGCATCACTGGTGGCATTACACCCATACTGCGAGATGATGTATCCAAAGTCAGACAGCATCCCCACGCAGTTCCATTTTGGATACCGAACAATTAAAATGCTCAGTTATACAGTTCAGGAGGCCCTAGATGAGGTCTATGGACTCGGAATTATTGTTTTAAAATTACCTTCATGTATTACATTTTCTGCCTTCCAGAATGCTTCCAAAGAACCAGGCAAACAATTTATTGCTGAGACCAGGAAGCATGGGATGATTCATTAAAAAAGGTGTTAGTGTTACCCAAGACAGTCATGACCTATCCTATGGGCTTGCTTGCAACTGTACAGCTCCAGACACTGCCTGGACACCCTGGAACAAAAATTTCCTGGAGAAACAGCACTTGCACTAATGCTGCAATCCATCATTTGCACCAATGTCATAAGCTGACTTAACTCCAAAATATGATGGAAGTACACTGTTAAACCTTTGTGTGGGCTTCATGGGCAAACTGTGTTCACTTATTTGTCTATTTATGTTCTTAAACAAATGTAGAAACTGAGAAGCCTTCTTTGTGATATGAACCAAAGTAGATTTTAGTGGGAAAACAGATCTTTCTGCCCTGCACAAGGGACATGAACAATGTTTTAACATGCAAAATTATTTTCACGTGAGAATTCCCACTTACAGGTTTCCAGTTTATGGTCACTGATTTCAAGTTAATAAGCAGAAGGGTATTTAAATAAAACATAATACAGATTTTTGTGAACAAAAGCTGCTAATCTGATTTAGATTGCTTCATTTCCAGTTCAACAACACTCAGCTTCCAGTCAGTAGCCTTGCTGAAGGCTGTGTGTGCCTAAGTTCCTTGAGGTATTGTTGTCAGAAATTTGCATCAACAGCACTGATGCAAAGAGCCCACTAACACTCCAGTAACACAAAGTACACATGAAAAAAAGCAGATTTAAAAACCATCAAGACAATGCATTTTTCTCATTTATTCAAATCTTCTGCAGGAAGTAAACACTGAAAGATTTAAAAAAACTTCACACTGCAGTATGTACAGTTTTGTGACACCACATGAGGAAATTAATTTCTAATAAAAAAAATGAGACCAGTTAAATTACTGAAGACACATCACAATAAAACTGGTTGTGGTAAAATCCCAAATTCTTATGTATGGCAATGAAAATCAATACTCCTTTGTTTTACAGGGATGGAATAGTCCAGGTACAATATTTCAATTACGCAAAATGTAGTCCTGAACTTACATGACTTATTAATAGTTGTATGAGCACTTCATGTTTTAAAAGTAGGTTTGCTTTTTTTTTTCCAGACCCTTTTGAATTGAAGCACATTCTTTCACAAAGCTAAAATACCACAGCAGAAGTCATGTCCAGAAGTGGAATACTGTTGTGTTTTGAACTGACCTGACTTGTTAAGACTTTTTTTTTTTTGCCAACGCACAGATGCACAGGGTCCCCCATGCACTTTTCATGCAGCAGTTAATCACAACTTTAAATAAAAGAATTTTTCTATACATTCTTCCAGACTTGCAACTGTATACATACATGCAAAAGTTTTTAAACCTATGTGATCATATTTACACTTATACATGGAATATACATAACAAAAAAGATTAAAAGGTTTTTTTCCTTTGCATTAGAACAATACAAAATATGTATTTTTCATTAAGGAAACCACTATTTACATCACCTTTTAAAAACCAATTTCAACATATTATAGGCGTAACAAGTCAACATATTTACATTATATATAAATATATATATATAATATATACTTACCAGTTTACTCCTCTGTAAGATGTGGCAGAGAACAAACTGGTAATATCATGTCACTGACGTCAATGAGAGCTGTAATACTTTCACCAACATTTAACAGGGAAAATTTAAACCACTCCTTTCTTTTAAAAACATTTGTAAATTAAAAATTTAAAAACTTCACTAAGAGTAAATGGCTACGAAAAGTAAAACTTATGGCTGAATTCCCTTTTGATCTCATATAAACTTCTCAAACTGAGCTGCCCAGATATGTGGTATCAGTAGAGAAGCCCTCCAGCTCTCCACTTCTGTGGTCAAGCGTTACCCACCATCTTTTCCTCAAGCTTTGGCAGAGGAGACACTAGAAACCTGGATGTCTGAGTCCCAGACACTTCCCTCTGGAAAGAAAAGGCATATCTGCGTGGCAATTCCGAGTCAATCCCCAAATCCAGCGGGTTTGGGCGCTCCACCCTCGAGCAAGGCACCGGAGTCTCCACAACGCGGCTGCTGCAGCCCCAGCCCTTCCAGCTAAGGGGGGCAGAGTTAATTCAGGTCCAAGCTCCAAGGAGCTGCAACTGCACTCCTAGCATGGTATAGAGACAATTCCCTAACTCGCTTCCTCACTGGTCTGAGAGCTGGAGGCAGCTTTCCCCCAGCAGTCTCTGCTGGCTGTAACTGAGATGTGCTCTCCGTTCCCTCCCTGCTCTTTTGATGGTGGGATCACACACCAGCACCCACTGATCCTGCACTGCTCTGCCAAGACCCCATTTTTCTCCAAATCTGTAGTCTAAAGGCCTAGAGGAAACAGGAGTTGCTCAGAGTACCGAGGGCTACTCAAGAGATGACCTTGATTTGCAATTCATCTACAGGGACTGGTGGAAATCGGGGATCTTAGAGCTGCTTGGGAAAACGTGGCCAGCCCTACCAGTCCCTCCTGGGACAACAAACCCAGCTCCCACACCCCTCTTTTCTGATGGAAAAGTCGCCAAGGAAAGAAATAGCAACTCCTTTTCACTCACCCATGCTACATAACAAAAAAAAATAATTAAAGAGCCTTTGGTCCTAAGGTGTCAACGCTGTAAATGTGGATGGGGTAGATTCAAAGACCTCTCTCTTCCCTAGGGAGGGGGTAACACCAGCGATACTGGAGAATTCCATACAGGAGGAGACAGCTGCCCTCTTAGCAGCTGACTGAGCATTCCCTTGGCATGTCCTGCCCTCTCTCAAGGGCCTCAGCCTTGCTACCTGCTGTTTGAGAGTGCAATGTCTACAGGAGAGGAGATTCTTCCATGAACGCCACGTCCCAAACTGAAATTCTTGTATCTTAGAGTTTACTGACGTCTGTGAGAATGGCAATACCCTTTTGTTAACATCAACTAAAAAGAAAGCTAAATCCTTAACTGGTCAAACTGTTAACATTTTAACGGTTTTACAAAACTTCCAAAACTAAATGTTCAAAAGTATATATTATAACAATAGACTACCCTAGAATAAATACAAAGGTCAGCACGTTGCTCGATTCCAGTGTTATTTTTTGCTAGGGTCAGAATCTCCTCCCCACTCTTCATCTCAACTTAACTTTGGAGAAGTTTTTTCCACCAGATAATTCCACATCCTCTCATGCTGCATTTTTCTGTGGAGCTCTTCAAGCAAATTATAGCCCTGTATTTAGTCTGGGGACCATCTATTATTCTATATTGTATATATTTCCTAACTATATACACATTGTTTCAAGAAAAATAATCAATTAAGACTTTAAAAGACATTTAATGGATGGAACAAATACCATCTTTTTAATATTTCTGCTGGGTTGACTCATATAAAAAGAATTCAGTTCCACTGTCAATCCAAAATATACTTTATCTCATTAATGATTATTCTATGAGACATCTGAATTGTCATTGGGCTACTTATAAATGCAATATTAAAGACAAACAAAATTTTATTTTTATATTATACTTCAGACAATGACATTTAAAATGATATTAGATTTGTGTGAAGGTTTTAAAATATAAATCTTCTTTGTACAGCCCATTAATATATTATGCTTCACCGAAGTAACATAAAAATATATCTTTAAATTGCTCTGTTATTTCTCATAAAAACCAGGGGGAATGTTTTATACCAGATACTGCCAAATATTTGTGTTCCCTAAAAGAAGGTATCCCCCAGAGGGAGGCAAAACAGAATAGTGGTGCATTTTCCAGCTGTCAGACAGAAGAAGTCCCTTTCAGTAGGAACTGCACTGGAAAGAGGAGGAACTGATCTCGGGCTGGGGACAGGGACAAGAGGGGGACAACAGCCTGCTCTGTCTCAGCAAGACACGAGTCTGGGAGAAGGATCTCTGAAACCAAACCAGATGGAAAAGAGCAAAATGCCCCATCCCTGATGTCTGCTATGCAGACACGGGATGGACAGAAACAGCAGTTTTGTCATGTCACTGGCTCGCCACGCTGAAAACAGACAACATTAAACCAGAGTGCAGCTTTCGTTATTTGTGCAAGCCAACTGCTGAGCTGCTAGCTGATGGCAGAGAGGATTATCTGTGAAATCAAGAAGCCACAGAGAACTTGTTGTTTTTTTTTAAGGGGAGTAAAAAGTTCAGCAAAACTTCTGCCTGCCAGTAATTCATATAATTTAGAGGAACTGGATTTTGTCCTCTTCCTGCCCCCAGAGAAATAAGGGCTGCAAATGGAGTTAACACTGACAGTGCTAACGGGAAAGCAGAGCCACAGCTCTCTTCCCCAGCCAGCAATTCTTTTAAGATGTCTCAGCTCTGACTGCAATTTTCAGTTCCTCCCATCTCAGGCTGATAGTGCCAGATGTTACAAATCACAGCACAGGTGGGGATTGAGGAAAAGGGCAGGGAAGGATTTCTCAGATATATCCCACTATCCATTACAGAACATGACAAAACCACAGTTTTATCCTCAGTGCTACCTGGAAAATTATTCTAAAGCCAGATTTTCTGCAGTGAAAGGGTAGTGCATTAAACCATGTATCAGCTGTTCAGAGAGTAATAAATATTGGCAGATTATAGATTCTTTTCCCTGGTTGCAGGAAGAGGCCAACACATTTTTCATTAAAATCCTATTCCATCTTTGAGTGGAAGTCTGATGTGCTGTTTTAGTGCAGTTGGTATTCTTCCACAGGGAAGCAGGATGGTGCTGAACACAATTCTGTTCATCCCCTTCACAAGCTTTCCAGCATTTTCCTCACTGAATACATGTACTAAGCCTTCTCAATCACACTACTCCAAGAGGCATTTTGGCTTTCCCCTTTTAGGCAGGAAAGTGACAGGAATGTGCCGACAAAAGGACTCATGCAGTACTTGCACGGCCTATGAAAATCTGCCTTTTTTATAAAAACCTAGAAAAAACCCTTAATTCTAACTAGTAACTCATAACTATGGCTAAGAATTCTGAGGAAGGCATTTGTTGAGAGCAGGGCAAGGAAGAAAAATAGATTTTACACCACTATTCTGGCAGGACCACAAACAAGATTTAAAAATAACAATACAAATTTTGGAAGCACTAAAAAATACATTTCAGTGCACTTCAATTATTAACACTGACGCAGGTTTTCCAATATGACGAGCTAATACCTTGGACGGACTGCTCCACTTCTTAAAAGTTTTTCTTAAAATTTCACAAAACATATTAAAACATTCAGGAAAAAAAAAAAGTACACTGTCTCTATGCTCAGCCTTCAAAAAAATAAGGATTATTTTACAGGGAGGGAGAAAACGCAGCATTACCACCACCTAGGCTGTACGCTTACACTTTATGTTATACCAAAAGCTTGCAGATCCAAATAAGACTCTGATCAAAGAGTACTCATAACTTAATCTGATACATACAGAAACGTCTTGTACAAATTACAACCCTTCTAGTTTCCTTGTGACAATCTACTGTAAAGCAAATTTTATCTACATGTATTTTAAATAACATCACCAGAAAAATAAAAAGTTTATCAAATGAAAACATTTCAATTAGACCATGCTTTTTTTTTTAAATCATGCTCAATTTATACAGTGTGAAGTTCATACTAATTTTTCTTTTTTCTTTTCTTTCTTTTTTTTTTTTTTTAAACAAAGATTCAAAACCGCTGATTGTAAACTCACTGAGGAGGCTGCAGTTTATTCTGGCTCTTTTTTGATTGTTCGCACTTTTTCCAGAAGTCCATGCACTTCTCCATTCACACCACCGTGCTGATGAGAGGTGTTACTCCCCATATGGCTGTTGTAAGGGCTTCTTAAATTACTGAAAGGAGTTTTAAGCTCTGAGTCAGATGTCAACTCCTCTTTGATTGTAACACGAGTTGCGCTCTCGGTAAATGAAGGTTCATTCCAAATTTCTTTGTCATGTGCTTCTTGGCTGCTGACAGAGCTGCCACCTTTCTGTAACATGTAGTACAATATGGGATTGGTTTTGGTCAGTCTCGGAGAGTCTTTCTCATAATCATTCTTGTCCATGCCTGTGATCACCCATCTGATGGGGCCCTTCTCACTGGGCATGGAACACATGCTGAACTGATCGGACTCCAGTCTGGACACCGTACTCCCCAGGTGCTCAGGGAAGGGGGAGCTGGCTGGACTTTTCACTGCTACGGGATACTGAAATGTTCTGTGATCTACACAATTGTTCTGCTGCACAGGGCTCCCCACCAACGATCTTACTGAAGAAATGGTGAATTCAGGTTTATTGATTGTTGCACTGGTTTTGTTTCCTTTTTTCTTGCCCTCTGTTAGCATGTTATTCCTATGTTGTGACAGATCTCTCTCACAGTTTTCTGAGAGAAGCAGCTGTTTCAACACATTAAAGCCTTTACTATCTCTAGACCAACTCCTATTTTCAGTTTCACTATTTGAACCATGACTTACAGCATATTTAAATTCAGCATCACTTCTGCTGAATTTCAGTTCTTGCTGGTTAAGCAAAGGCCCGTACAGTGCCTCGGTAGGAGAAGCGTGATTGTTTCCAGCATCAGACACATTACTTTTCATCTTTTTTAATGGGCTTTCTAAAGGCTCAGCATGAAGCTTCCTCTTCTTCGGTACTGTGCAAAGATTCTTGGATTCATGGTGTGTCAGCTCGTTGTTTCGGTGACTCCTGTCCAGCTCATCTGCAGGGTAATTGTCTTGATTCTGTCTCAGCAACCTACTTAGCAGGCCATTTTTGGAAAAAGAGAAATCTTGAGGTGAAAGAGGCTCAGATTTCACCTCCTCGGATGCTGGAGAAGCAGCTGTGTTTCTCTGCAGTGAATGAGCAAACCCTTGGAATTTGTTACCCTTGCATTCTCTTACTTGTTGTGCATTTGAATTATAAGGAACATTTGATTCGTCAGATGGTTCAGTTTTTATTTTCACCGTCAATATTTGCTCATTCAAAGCCTTGTCTGTCTGTTCTTGAGAACTTTCATCTCTTAAAAGCATCCTCTCTTTCTTTTCACTTTTACCTTTATTGGGAGTTCCCAGAAGCAGCTGAAGGACAGTGCGCCTTTCAAGGAGATTTTCTATTTCCGAACCTGGAAGTCCTTGTTCAGCGGGTGCGGGCTGACAACTGAATATTTTGTTATTTTCTTCATGCATACTCAATTTATTCGTAAGCAGAGGGCTGTTCAATCTATCAATCAAGCCCACAGGTTTATCCATGTTCCCTGCCAGCAGCTGTTTGCTAGCTCTTTGCTCCTCACTCGACATGGAACTCTGCATGCCGCACTGAGCCAGGTTCTGCAGCAGCTTGCTGGCACTGAATGCCGAGGAGTTCTGGGGACTATCAGTCCTGCTCAGCTTAGCTCCTTGAATTTCCTTGCTTTTGGACAGGTCTATCAAGTGTTTGGACGCAGAATTCATCAGTCTGTCCGGCTGGATGCTGCAGGCATAGGGTGGCGAGCTCCGCTTGACAGCCAGCGACTGGTGTGAGAGATTTATAGGAGAGTCTGCTTTTGCAGAAGCCAGCAAGGGTGGAGTGCTTAACGGAGTCATTCGGTTGGCACTGGGACTGTCAGCAACAGGAGTCCTTTTCCCAGTCTGTACAGTGAATTTTGCCACATCAGCTGTACTGTGTGGTCCCTGAGGATCACTGCTCTTGTCTACCTGTTCTTCAGTCTTATGCCCAAGTAACAGCTGAAGTAGTGTTACTTTCTGGTGGGGATTCAGCTTAGAAGCTTTCGGAGTGTCTTTCTCTTCCTTGTTCTCTGGACACGAAACTTTTGGATCCCAGTTACGAAGCAAGGACTGAGTCAGGTTATCCAGTGATGCAGATGCACCTGCATCTGGTTTATCTGTCCTCTGTTTAAAGGAAAGGTCTATAGGAAGACAGTTAGAATGGGAGCTTTCATCATCACTGCTGTCTTCTGTGAAACTGGGATTGTTGTCTGAATACTCATCAACAGTCGTTGGTGTGCTGCTGTCTTCAAAAATGCTGCCTCTCTCGCTCTGCTCACGCCCTTTCACCTGCTTGGTGGTATTCTGGCTTTTCAGCAGATGTAAGAGCAAACTGTTGCTGGGAGAGGTTTTCAAGTTATTCCTTTCCACAGTACTTTTGTATCCCACAGTTTTGGGAGGCGAGTGCATGATTCCCACCGAACTCTGAAACGGTGCCACATTGCCCTTGCTAGTGACTGCTTTGGGGGATGATCCTGCTTGACCATTGAGATGGCTTGTCATTCCTTTGGCCAAACCAAACTGGCCTATGTCCTTCTGAGCACTTTCTTGTAGCCTGGCCATGGCTGCGAGTCTCTCGCTTGCAATCTGATTGGCATTTTGTGCTTTTAAAGCATGTTCCCTGGAGTACTGCTGCAAGTGGGCTTCACTGGAAAGGAGCAAAGCCAGCTGGCTGCACGCTACGCTGGGCTTGGGCGAAGCAGCAGGACTGGATCGTTTCTCTACCATGCTTGCAACAGCCTGTAACCTTGCAGCACACGACAGGGGCTCGTTCATCACCTTGGGGCTGCTCTGCACCGCGTGAGGAGATTCTATAAACCTCTCTTTGGGCAGGTTCTTAGTGATGTCAGGCAGGCTGCTGTCCAGCTTCTGATCTTTTGCTTTGCTCTTCTTCAGCAGAGTCTTCAGGTGGCTGGATGCAACACCATAGCACCTTAAATCTTTCTCCACTTGTAAAGAATCATGGCCTAGAGAATACCCTTGCTCCTTAAGACTCTGTCTAATCTGCTGTGACAGAGCAACGCTCTGCAGCCTAGAGCTGAATGACTGAAGCAAAGAGGCAAGTAATGTGCTATCCTGTTTGCCTTTAGGCACATTTTCAACCATGCCAGCCAACAAAGCTTCCTTTTTTCCATCTAAATCCACAATGGAATCAGACAACCGCCTTCTCTTTGCTGCATTCCAGTCTTCTGAAGACTGCAACAGTCTTGCTTTTTTGAGGTGCAGCATGCCAGATCCCCGATACGTACTTGAGTTAAGAACTGGACCATTACTCTGACAGCTGGGAAATATATTTCCTGAAATCTTAAAGTTTTGATCCTCCCCACTATGCCCAGTGGACTTTTTGTCAACTGCAGTACCTGAGCCTCCTGCTGCTTGATGCATTAGTAATCCCTCTAGGTAAGTTAGAACAACAGAATCCTGGTGCATCTCAGAGCCAAGCTCTTCTCCATGAGTCATGTTCAATAAAAGTTTCCAAAAAGGCTCTGTTTCTGTTCACTTCGAAGACTAGTTTTGCTCAATCAAGATGCAGAGTTAATAACAGGTAGATGTCTACAGTGTTTTCTTAGAGACTTTCAGAAACAATAGAAAATGTATTATCCTAGGCAGGCTTCTCCCAGTGTACACTGTTTGATGAGCCAGGTCTCCAATCATAGCAATCAGCTGATATCTAGGATATTTATGGACGATGTCTAGGAGGAACACTCAAAACATGGTTTCACAGAAAAAAAGTTCCATTAAATATTTGCTGCCTTCTTTCTTCTGGAGACCAGCTTGCTTTTCTTCCTTTTCCATCTCCACCAAGCACATAAAATTCCTAAGTCAGAAACACAAAAGAAAAACAGAAAGAAAATATTTAGGATTAAGATATAATTGCATAAAACATTTTTTCCTTAAAAAAAATAAATTCAAACCCAACCCCCACACATTGTCTTAGGCAGAGATTCAGGATCCATAAACAACACACATTCCAGAAGAAACTATAAATCAAATAAAGGACAAAATACATGGTATCCAATTCAAAGAACATTATGAAAACAATTCTGAGATGAAGTTTTACACAAAAGTTAAGCTTACTATAAAGCTTATAACTATAAAAATAAGCACAGCTACTACAAGCCTTCACTGAATTTCACTATTCTGTACCTAAAAATAAGGAATAGCAAACCTGACTGGAAAATCTGAAACCACTCTAAACACAGGGTTTTTTTAAAAAAAATCCATTGAAATTTACTTCACAGTTGCATGAACTTTTCTTCTGTAAATGTAAATAAATACACAGGACATGCAGCCCATCACTCCTAAACCGAACTAATAGGAAAAGGCAGGCCTAAAGTCAATGTTCAGTTTCACATTACACAAATTGTCAAATAACAGAACACACAGCATCATATATATGAGTACATTTCTGTTTGGCAGGTGGATGACATTGCTGAAAGGACAAACAAAGTTGTTGGTGCTGCCCAAGACTATTCATCAATGCAAAATCCAGTATGGCAACACAACAGAGGTGAAATCTGTTGTTCTTACAACACCCAAACACCACAAGTTATTGGAACAATCATGTGATAAGAGTGGGGAAGAGGTTGCTTATGATGCAACATAAATCCTGCCATCAAAATCCTCCCTTCCCTGGAGGATTTTCACCTTTGTGTTCTTTCTGTACATGAAACATATGAAGGCAAAACCAAACCAAACCAGTTCTTCCCTGAAATCTTGTTATTCTTCAAGAGTGTATAACAGCTCTACTAAATAGCGCCTTGGATGGGGCAGTGTGGAATAAAAACCTGTTTTAAAATGCACAGCAATGGCTCTTGTGCTGGATGCATCTCTTCAGTTTCACTTCAGGGCTGGTCAATGGCAGCACGAACATTTCAGTCACCACACATCAATAATGAGACCATTACACCACACATGCATCCCTCCTTCACTCACTCAGTACTAAACTGGCATAAATATTCAACACGAGCAAAGGTAAGTGTCCTTCTGCATACTGAACTCTGTAATTTGCTTTCATGGGCTAAAACTGCATTGAAAATTTGTATTTACAAGTTTAAAAAGGGATGTGCACAGATGAAATCCTTGCCTCCTTAAAGTGAATGAATATTTTATGATTGATTTCCCAGAGGCAAGTTTTTAATTCAAAATCTACACGCAACTAGAAGTCAGAAAATAATCAGATCTTAAAAATGTAAAGAATAAGAACTACTAAATAGCTGTAATGTTAACTGTCCTTAATCTCCCTGGGCAAATATTCCCTTACTTGGCTTTAAGTCATCTAGAAAAACTCTAAAAATGGAGTTATCTTAAAAAAAAGAAGCCAAAACCAAAACCAAACAAAAAAAATCTAACCAGCAATGCATTATAGTGTAAATGTGTATATCCATGCATTCAAATATCAAATGCAAAGCTGTTAGCTATTATTGAGGTCTCAGTACTTCTCTCAGAAATACATTAACCAGCATTTACAGAATTACCTGTGGAAGACAGTGTTCCTTCAAACATGAAACAACTTAAATGTTGATTCAGCTAACAAAATTATTGATCATCTTACTGTTCCTTCAAAAACCTCTGTACCTCTGAGTGGGCTTTCACAGGCTTTCAACCCAAAACCAGAATAAAAATCACAAGTAACAAATCTCTAAAACAAACAAACAAAAAAAAAAATCAAGATTTTCAATGAAACTATCAAATATCCACCAACAGAACAGCAACACAATTAGACTAATTTCCTCAAACATTTGGGAACACATTTCATGTGGAGAATGTATTTTTCCAGATTCCAAAAGTATGGCATTTAAGACAATAAAATTGAAATTCTGCCAGGTTTCCTGACCATCTGGTAAAAGCAAGGCTTACAGGACACCTTTAAGATACAGTCCCAGACAAATGCACCATTAAGCCAACATTCAGTACAAATTTATTCACTGCACCTTTGGGTAATTCAAAAAAGACAATGCATTTATGCAAATCCCTCAGGTACTCCAAAAGCCTCTTTCAGGAGATGACACTTGTAGCCAGTACAGTTTATATACAATAACTATTCTAAGAAGTGTTTTGACACCTTGTTCATTTTTTATTTTATTTCAGTTACCCAGTGCTAGGGAAATACTGATAAATTTAATGAAATTGGGTTGCTGCAAAGAAGCTTCTTTAAAGATAATGAAATCTGGAAAGCACTTAACACATTAGAACAGGACATCAGCAATCCTTTCAAAAAGCCTCTTTTGATTTAGTGCTGTAACAGATATTAGTGTTAAAATCTCACATGACAATGTCCATCTGAGGTGTAGTCATGACAAATCCAAACCAGCTTTGGAAATTAATGCTCAGCAGGACACTAAGGCAACCATTTAGCTATCTTCTAAATACATACAAACTGTACAAAAGAACTTCCCAGGACCCACTAAAATGTTAATGTTTTTTCTTTAAATTAAATAGTCAAGAAATTACCAGAGCACTGTTAAGGAAAAAAAAAAAAAGTTTAAAGAAAAGACAGAAGAGAGAGAAAGGAGAAGTCATACAGCAACAAATTTCTCATTTCCCAGTAAGGGCTGAAGCAACTGCTAAGATCTACAACTCTCTAGACCTAAATATTGTATTTAATTACTATGACAAAATAAATTGATACATTCATGTGCTTTCCTGACCAGAATTACCCTAAATACACTCTTTTTTTGTCACTTCCAATATCTACTCCCAGACTTCTGTACCATGAGAAATAAACCACCTGATTCTTGTGCAGAACCTCCAGGAGGTTCTGCTGATTACAGCTCACTGAGCCATGTCTACCTAAACAAAACTAAAGCACAAATGCTGTAACCTGGTGAGACACTCCCCAAGTGAAGCACACCATGAGAAATCAGTTCTTCAGCCTTTTAAAATGTGCCTAAGGAGAAACTGTGGGCAGTATAGGGAAAATAACAGAATATTAAAATGTTCACTGAACTGCACACATCCAGAAAATTAATCCCACTTTTGCAGTTGTTGAAGTTTTTCTTGGTTTGCAAACTACAAATATATTTCTCCACCACAACGATTTTAAAGGAATAATAACAACAAACTTTAAGATCCTTTGCCTACCATATATTACTGTTGCAAAAGATAATGAAATCTGAGAACACAGCTCCTAATATGTTAAAGCACAACAGAACCAATTTCTTTTTGCTCCTGAATATTTGGTTTTGATTTTTAACTAATTCTTTGAATGAATGAAAACCTCAGCTGCAAACCTAACTGATCCTCTAAATAAACAGCAGACTTTTAGTTCAACCAATAGATATTTCCTGCTATTTAAGAAATTCTGGACAGTTCACAATTTAACTAGCAAAACCACATTTATAAGACATTTTTCTGATATCTCAAGCCAGCATTTGCAGTTAAACCCTTTTGCTAAATGGAACAGAGACCCACAGTAAATTAACAACACTAGACTAACGTTATTTGAGTATGAGGGCTACATAATCTATTAGGTGATTCAAAAAACTTGGTATTATCAAGGTGTCTTCTTCTGCAGTTTCAATTCAAAATCACAGGAAAAAAATCTTACAGAAACCATTAAGGTATTCATTTAGGAAACTGGCAATGGCCAGCAGATTGCTCACATGAACATTTATTAGAAGACACATTACCCAAACTCATGCACATTGTTAGAATGATTAATGGAGGTTGAGATTAGTATATGTTCACACAGATAAAACATTTTTATTAACTACATTTCAGAGCTCTTTCATGATGATTAAACTCCTGTAGCAATTTTATGTTCCATTTTTAAGTTAGGATGAATCAAAAACATGCATTTGTAAAGCTAAAATCAAACTGGTCTGTGAAATAAAAATCTTTAGTTATTTAATAAATTTGGTGTTCTAATGCTTAGCTACTACTGGAAGAGCCAGAAAAAGCCTCTCACTGACTTCCTATTCTCATATTCCCAAGTGTAAAGGCTCCAGCCCACCACATCAGCCAATGGCCCAGACTGTCATTTTAATTATTACAGATTTGAGGAATGCAGTACAGTGATTACAGTAGCAGCTTGGGATCCAGGGGTCCAATTACTCACTGTGCTGCAGACAGGCTGTCTGACTTCTGGTTTCACTTCTCTGTACCCTGTTTTCCCAGATGGAGTAATAATAGATGGGAACTTCAGAAAGACAATTGAGGATAAATATATTAAAGGCTGTGTGTTACTCAGCAGCTGCAGTACCAGCACTATGTATCTTGAACACAGGATTTCAAGTGATTCTCCATCCTTATGGCTGCCTGCAGTGAAATACTGAAGAGCACAATGAAATTAGGATCTCAAAAAAAAAAAAAAAATCCTAGATGCACCGGGAATTGCAGCAGAATCTTGCAGTGAACTAAGAATGAGTGGGGGTAAGGAGACTTGCTGTCCCAGAATTATTTTGTTATTAAGCTCAATTTGCACACCTTTGATTTCAGCAGGAAGGATGCTTTCAGAGGGCTGGTAAAAGCACTTCAGTCTTCAGTTGGCTCTTTTTGCAAAGGTTCTGAGCAGGGAAACAGCCCCGATCAACAACCCCGGCACCAAATGCACAGAGCTGCACAAGAGCAGGTACTTCAATGGTACTCAAGCACGTGCTTTAAGAGAATCAAGTGTTTAAGTGCTTTGCTTTCCGAAATCCAGCCTTTATTTGTGTCAGAAATCTGTTCAGATGAATGGAGCAGCTGAGACCTCTTCACAGTTTTGATTCAGGCAGCCAAGACATTTTGAAGGTTCCCTTTGCAAATGTAATTTGGAAAAAGACAAAAAAAAAAAAAAAAGGCAGAAATGTTCAGATGGGGGAGCAAAAGTCAGCAATAAGTGGGTGAATTCTCGCACAGCTGAGCTCAAAAGAACTTGTGAATCCAGAAGCCTCTTTTTTACAACTAATTCATTTAAATGAAATAAATCAGGCTCCTCTCCTACAAATGCAGGGTATCAGTTTGAGAAAGCAAAAATAAGCTTCTTCCCAGGAGCTTGGCACATTATTCACTCCTCCTGGACCTGCTGACTGACTCCAAAAGACATTTCAGACATGGGAAGGATAGCCTATCCCTTTCAGACAGCTCGGGCAGGAGAGGGCACACGAGGAATCGTGTTGCAGCAGCGGCAGCAGGAGCTCCTGCTGCTGCCAGGAATTCTGAAGAGGCTGCCGAGACTCCGACCCCAGCAGAGCTGGCATTCCCCACGCTGAGCTGGGGCTGTTCCCTCCGGGCTGGCACGGAGCACACGGCAGCGCCGCTCCCTCTGTGAAACTCCCCTTGGATAATGCAGGATTAGCAACAGCCGCGGCTTGGCGGCCAACTCTGCACAGGCACGGCAATGGAAAAGTCTTCTCCCCTGTGTTTTTGTTAAGTTGTGTGATGCCAAAGCCAGCCCCGACCTGACTTTTAGGTTGTAGACAACAGAAAGAGGTGTTTTCTTCACTGTGGGGATGGGGCAGCAGTGGGAGGGGGTGTGTAGAAGGGATCAGACCCCAACCAGCCCGATCAAAACCTCCTGATTATTTTAGCAGGTTCAGTAATAGCATTTTGAAAAACACTAGAGCAAACCAATTCCACAAAAGATGATGAAACGGTTCAAAAGGATGCAATAGCTACTGTTTTACAAAAGCCCACAAATCCTAAGTAACTGAATCTTTAAGTCACACAAAATCGACAGAAACACAGAACCAAGAGCACAGCAGGCACAAGACACAGTTTTTCCTCTAAGACCTGTCAGACCACTGCACTGAAAGGTTAGTGAACCAACAACTCAATGGGAGATAAAATACCCCAAGTATTCTCATGGTAGAGATTATTTAGATTTACTCCAGCTTTTAACTGACCACTAAAATGTCAATGCTGATTACTCTTGCTGTTAATGGCAGCGCCAGAGGCACATAAGGAAGGGGAGGCTGTTCCTACACATTCCATTTGGGGTGTGGAAAGGGGGATTCAGTCACCTCATCTCAAGTGTCCCTCCACTCCTCAGATTTCACATGGGATTCTCCAGTCCGGGAAATCTGTGACTCACTCAGACCATGGAACACCACCCCATGACAACAACGAGGAGCTTGGGGATAGTATGTAATATATATCAAGGGGGAACACGACATTTCCAGCGTGTGCTGAAACGAGGTGTGGGAATGTCAGGCAGATTTCCATAGCCACGCAGAGGGCAGCTTGGGGAGGCGGCGAGGAGAGGCTGCGCACCCTGCCAGGACACGCAATCAGGAACACCTCAAGCTCCGTGGCAAAGCTCTGCCCCGTGAAAAACCCAAATTCTGAGCACTGCTGGCTACACTGAGACTCATCCGATGCTGGTGCTCAACCCATCCCAGCCACATCTTCTAGATTTGGTGCACAGCTTGCAGAAGGCCACAGGCAGACATTTCTCCCTAAGTTACATGTGGCTTTTGTATCTTATTTCATAAAGCTACCAGTAAGGAGTGGGAAAGAAACTGAAAAAAAAAAGCCCTAACAAAAAGCTAAACCAACCAACCAAAATCCTACCTGAGAAATAAAAAAAAAATCCCTCATCCAACATAATCCCAAACCCAATGAAACCCCCACAAGAGATGAATTACATGTGAAGGAGGAAATGGGGAGCAGGCAACTGCCTTGAAAACTGAGTTTGTGAAAGCCTTAGCAGCAGCTCTCCAAGGTTTACAAGCACACTTAAGCACCATACACAGCTTAATCCAAATGTGGCCTGATCGTCAAAACCTCCTGCTGCAAAATTCAGAGATGAAACATGTGTGGCCATTTTTCGTGCTGTGATACTCTTCAAACAATAGCTCAGCCTCCCTTAAGCAAGTATTTCTTATTCTAACACGTATAAGAACAGAGCATCACAGAGATAATCACTCCTAGATACAGAATACCCCATGCCGTTCATATAACTTACTATTCACCTGGTGTTCCACAGACATTTCAGTCAATTCCTTACCCAGACTCACGTACATATATTTGTTCTTACAAATACAACAAGAGGAAAATTTATATTTTGTTCTCTAATGGCACTGTAAAGGACATCTTTGAGTTCACTTGTTGATTATGGTCTGCTAACACTCTAGGCATGAACTTAGAAACCCACTCTCTGCCAAGTCTTTGCTAATTGTAAGGAATGAGGAAGAACAGACATTCAACTTAGGAACACCACCCGTGAAGGAGCAAGTATTTGGCACCTAAACCCGTCCCACTAGTCACTGCTCAATGGTCTTCTGCTGCTGAAAACAAAAGGGCAGAAACTGAAAGATAATGCAGAGAAGTTACACCCCCATCACACATCCATTAAGGACAGGGATCCAGAAATAGCATGTATCACTGAATCTCATCTAACGTGGGAAAGGGTGTTGATCTGAGCTCAGAAATACAGTTAGCAGAAAGGCTTTTGGTTAATTAAGTCTCCTTATTCAAGAGACCAAGAGCAAAAAACATACAAAAATCTATACAAAGACTTGTTTTCAGAACAGAGGAATACAATATACAACAGCATGGACAGAGGATGCACCTTTCCAGTGTTTGGTAAACCACTTGCCTATAAATAAGCAATTAAAAGGAAACTCAAACAGATTTCCATTCCCTCTGACACCTACAAAACCAAATCACTGATTATGCATTTAACTCTACATCAACTCCCCAGGAATGAAGTGTGATTAATATACACTGAAGAAATCAATGTCCTCTCCCGGGTAATGCTTTTGAGTTATGATCAATGCATGCAGATAATACATTTCCACACAACTCTGACCTCCTGCTTGTTGGAGGGATCTAAAGATACAGGCATTTACTGATAGCAGTGCACTAAAATGGTGTATTTCTTGGAATAACTATGTTAGGTGGTTTGGCATATGTTAAGTCACTTTATGTTACTTTAAACAAGAATAGGCTTCAGATGTCAGAGTGCAACAAAGGACTAAAAAGTAATGCACAGTATTTTATTGACAGTAATAGCGGTGTTTCACTTGGGACCAAGCATCTCATGGTTATGAATGAAAGCCACTTTGTACACTTCTCAACAGAACAGGTTTTAGCTAACTGAACACAAATACACAGGAATTCCAGGCAAGGTGAAATACAGGATCACAGCCACATAGCATTCAACTAAAAACCCCCATAAATCCATGTTAGAGACCCAGATGATTTGTGGTTTGGGTTTGGTTTTTTTTCAAGTGAGTAAAGGGGACACTATAGCTTCTGTTGTAATAGGAGAGTTCAGCTTATTGTGGATGATGTTTACAAAGGTGGTTGTGGACACAGAAAAGGCTCATATACCTACATTTAAATGAGAAAGGAAAAATCTGCATTAGCAAGATGGTCTCTACTAGCGCAGTTCCAATATTTCTTTTCTCTCCAAAACATCAATAAAGCCAAGTGAAATTCAAGATAAAACATAAGAACCAGCTTTAGTGAAACCTTGGGAGAAGAGGCTCATAACATCCTGTAAAGACAAGAGGACAAGAAGTCCTTATCACAATGTCACAGTTAATCTAAAAACATTCACAACATAAATCCCTAAGTATAATATTAAAAGGACTTGAAGTCATATAGATGTATACAGAGGTGATCATCTGACCCTCACACATAAAGAATAGGACCTCACCTCCAGCCATGAGTCAAATGAGAACAATTAAAATACCAACTTAACTCAAAACCAGTGAAAATAGTACTTACTGCCACAAAGGCACAGCAGAAACAATGGATAGCTGGTAAGGGGAAGTGTTTAACTATCCCTCACTGTAAGGACATACACTTTGAAATAATTTCCCAAAGTTTATGCAGATAATAGTGCCATACATTTTAATATGCCACCACGAATTTGTGGAAAGGAAACATTTTATATCTGTTTTTAATGAGTTCTTCATGGAGAAAACAATTGCAATAGCAAAAAAATAAAGCTACTTATTATTATTATTGCTTGTTCCATTGCTGTCAAGAGAGTTAAAACTGATGCTTATGCCAAATAAAAAAGTATAAAATAAAGTAACATAGATGTCTGACTGATTTTAGAAGAAAATTATTTTCTATTATTTTATGTGATTTTCTACATAAAATAACATTACCCCAGTAATAAAAGACCGGTTAAAAATAAATCTATTACTCCATACTTGCACATAAGTATTAGCTAATCTGGGACCCTATTTCACAATGCCCGTGAAACCAACAACCTCACTAAGGCTTTATGAACCCATATGCCTAAAGTGCCAGTGTTACACCAACCAACCCTGCTGCCCTGTTTGCTCATGTTTAAAATAAGGGCTGTGCTTAATCTGCTGAGTGCACAAAGCTCCTACAAGGCAAGCCAGACTGAGGACCTCTCCCCATTCCAAAGGAACCCCAAAGATCCAGCCAAGTGCCTGTTTTTGCAGCTCTCCCTGTGGGAACACGGGATTACAAGTGGCATGAGGCAGGACAAAGAGCAGGGACCACTTTCACTGCTGAACCTCACTCAATGCCAAACAAAAACACAGCCACTGGTGAGATGCTTGAAGAGAAAACCCCACCTCCAGGCAGAAGGCCCATGCTGAATTTAGAAGAGTTTATTGGTGAGCTGAAGATCTCTTTGTAAGAACCATCTCCGAAGAACAGCAACAACATCCATGTCTTCAAACCCACTAAAATCTTAAAAGACGACTGAAAATTTAACTGACCCAAATATTTTATTTTTTATATTTTACTAAGGTATCCTGTGGAGTTGGAGTATAAATCCTATTAAACTGAACTTAGTTTGTCCATCCCTAAAATAGATTTGACATACAAACACAAACACAAGGTCAAGGTCACAGATCAGCAAGAAAGATTACAAAGAGGACTGATGTAAGAGCTGGCATTTGATCAAAGCTTCTTTTTTTTTTTAGCAGACTTACCAGAAATACCACTACACTTCATTTTCTTCACATTGGTACATTGCATGTTTTAAGTATTCCCTACATTTAAGAGCAGCTGCTCTGTCCTTACTTATTTTGATAAGAGCTATTAGGCAGCACAGCACATAAACTAAGGAAAAGCTCTTATGTTAAATGAACAGGAAGTAAAAGACACTTTTTGCCATCCTTTTCACTCTATTCAGCCATTGCTAATACGCATTAAATTACAAATGTAAAAGGAAAACCCACTCAAACACATAGCAAGACCAGTGTTAAAGAATCAGGACCTCAGGTTTTAACTTGCAGCAGTTCAAGACGCTTATCATATATAACAATTGTATATTTGGATGTGCACTTCCAAGCACAACACTTGCTTATTTATCCTAATTATCTGTGTGCACAGCATATATTTCTCAATTAACAAAAAGAACCTCAAGGTCTGTGCAGAACACAATCAAACTAACCTCTTCTGTAATCAGGACAACATTTACCTCCTAGAAAGCCTCTCTAATGCTGAACGCTGAGTAAGCGAGCAGATTAAACACAGTAGCAACAGTTGAAAGACTCATTAAAACTCAGCTGCTGAAAATAGTCAGCAATGAAAGTCATTTACTGATCTATCCATCCATCCACGCACTCATACATTCTCAAAGCTTTAAACACATGCAGGACAGTATTTAGCTCACAGGTCACGTCTACCACATGCACCCTTCTGATGCCTGAACACGAGGAAGAGGAGTCTTGGGTGACACAATGGCATTCAAAGCTGCACTGCTGCCACAAAGTTTAGATGCTCACTGTAATAGGCAGTAATTTAAAGAATAGTGTGGCTTGTACTCTTAATTCCTAACCCCCACTTTCAACACCAGCACTGCTCTGATGTTAGCCTAGACATGAGTGGGAGCAATTTATATTTAGACAGAGAGATATATCTATAACTGGGAATGGCCTGTGTTAATATTAAAGCTTTTACTTGAACCCATTTGGGGTGACCTGCATAGCTCACTAGTATGTGGGCTTCTTGGATATTGCCAGTAAAACCTTCATGCTGTCACATACCCTCCTGCACATTGTTTCAGCTATTTAACATTTCTTTACTGATTTTCCTCCATTTTTGCAACGGTAGTACATTTGCAGCTCTCCACTTGTATGGCTGGGTTGTCTCAGCTACTGATGAAAAGGCCTCAAAGGAAAAAAAGATGGAAAAAAATATTTAAAAACTTGTCTCCTTTTTGAAAATATCCTTCACAAGAATTAGGTTGTCGCCCTTTTAAGCTATAGTACTGCCTGAGCTACTAGGGCCAGATACAAATCACTCCTGGAGCCTGGGATGCCAGCTTCTCAGCACTGTGGTACAGGTGCTTTTAGATAGTGATTCATCAGACCTTAAAACAGTCACTGGTTTAAGATCAAATTGATTTAAGTTGTAGACCTCAGGGCAATACAATTCTGCTCTTCCTTAGTCTCCCTTTTGTAAGCACTTTCAGCAAAATGGGAGAAAAGGGGAGGCTGGTTAATTTTTTTTTCCAAGTGGAATTTCTATCCTTCCTACTTTGTGTAAAGCTGATAAAGCTTCTCACTGCATTGAAGAGTCAGAAAGGGAAAAATAAAAGAAAGTAAATCAGGAAAAGATTACAACAAAGCAGCAGAAGTTCCTTCCACATCCACAAATCAGCAGCTTACTTTGAGAACCAAGCACACATGAAAATGTGTATATAGGACATTTCACAACTAAAAACATTTTAGGACACGCATCATTATTAGCAGTACAGCTGCCCAACATGTGAAATCCTATAGCAAATTTATTTGGAGTCACACAGCTTTTTTTAAGTTTACAAACACATGAAAAAGCCTTTGCTTTAACTGAGCTGTATTACAGTGAGTAACTGTTCATTCAGTGTCATGGCAAGTCTTCTCTCAAGCTTATACTATAAAAACCCTCTTTAATCTTCACAACCAAACCTTTGATAAAACAAGCCAGCAGCCATTGTGGGTTTGGGTTTTTTCCTTTCAAATACAAGCTCACACTCTTTACACACAAAACCTGCAGAATCAAGGGGTTTCTGCTTGCTCTGAACTTTGGATCAAATCCCCCACTCATTCAGGTGCAGGGACGTGCATGTGCAGGCTGCTGTCAGCAGCCAGTGGTGGTTTTGGCTGTGACACCATGTAGAAAATATCTGCAATCCAGTTCTTATCCATTCCTCTTTGGAGAGCTGGAACAGGCATCTTTCCACACAGTGATCCAAATGTAAAGCACTTCAAGGGTGCTGTCTTTTAAAAGGGGGTAATGACAAACAGAAGCAAACAACCAGCCAATACTGCAACAACAAATATGACAGCTAGAAAAAAGTATTTCTGGTCAATTTAACTAGTCAACAAGAGTCCACAACAATGGATTATGTTGAAGGACTGGATGATTATCAATCCCCAATTCTGTAAAGGTACAATTCTTCCTCATTTTTTTAGAAAATTATTGTTCGTAGTTAAATTTACATGTGTGAAATGTCAAGTAAATTTCTAAAAATCTTAAACCACCCTATTGATGAACAGTGTAGTAATAAGTTCTTGAACTTTGTACTTCCTTTTTACTTACTTATTTTCCCTGACGTAAGTACACCTATGAATTTAATGGGACAATAAAATAATGGCAAGGTTACGCACACACGCAGATCTGTGCATGAGAGAGGCATCTGAATGAGTCAAAAAATATTAAAGTTACAGATATATGCATAGGACAGACAGGTATGTACCATGCTAAAACCCAGTAACACATCACCAGTGAAAGCATCACGACTACTAAAAGCAAAATAGTTAATATTTAAAGTTTCAGTGTTCTTCTGTCATTCAGGACACAGCATAGGATTTCCAAGGTGTGCAACATCAGTTATTCCAGAGTTCCCATTCCTCAAGTTGTTCAACACACAGCAACCATTGCAGGTGATTTGGTTTCCCATATGCTGGAAGTCTGATATTGATTCATCATCAAATAAAATGTGTAACAATGAAAGGCAGTGGGAGGTAGGTAGTGAATTTCTCTCTGCAAATCTTGTCTCAGCCTTGGGGGAAATAGCTCAAAATTACAGTTTTAATTTATTCACTTGATGTGAGTACTGAAAGAACGTGGTGAGAGTGGGGGAAGTTGTCATAACAAAAGACCTGAAAGTCAGGAATCTAGCAAATAAACAGGTGAAACTGCAGCAAAGTAGCTGAAGCCATGTATGATGTAGTATAAAGTAATTATCTGATAGTTATTATCTATAACCACAACTCTATCAATTCAGCTGATCAGCTATGTATTATTTCCAGTTTACCCTGCCATAACAGAGATTTGGATACGGCTGACAGGTCACAACCCACATTCTCTGTGTTCTATAAAGCCATCTTTCCTTGATGTAACTGGATGTCACCTCCCAGCTCAATGCAGCATCAATAACTCCAGTGTTTCCTAAATCAATATATAGTAAGGCCTTGTCAATAACCTGAAGGTAAGTTTCACTGACTGCCTGCATTGTTACTAAAGCACTTTTTTTGTTGTTTCTTTTTCCAGTCTATACATAATCTTGTTAAGGAGGGATAGTTTTGTTCAAATTCTGTTGCTCAATTTCATCAGTGAGTGAGACCAAAAAAACTCAAATGAACACATTGTGATTTTATTCAGTAGCAGTTAAGACCTGTGAGTACCTGCAGAATCTTACAGAACCACAAACTCCCAAATACCAAATAAATGCTGAAGCAAATCATATTGGAAAGGGAGGTACAAGCCAAAGAGGGCAACAGAGGAATACCAGAGGGAAAAAAATCCCATAAAAAACCCACAACCTGAAATATTTTCTCAAAGGGACTTAATGCTCTTAGAAGCATACAATTTAAAATCCATGTTGAGAAAAAGCCAGAAGTTTTAGTGGGCAGGTGAGCATGTCTTCAGTCTCTCAGGAAACTTAGCAGATTGTTACCTCAGCACCCTAGTTAGCAATGTCAGGAGAATGAGATCAGGACTACACAGGGATGTGAAATGAACCATCTACTGACTGGAATTCCTGGGAAGGATAAGGACCAAAGCCAGTGTGAATGATATAAAGTTACCACTCTGTCTGGGGTGAAAAAAAAACAGGTTAATAAACTTTTCAAGTTCATGGCAGAAACTCATACCTTTCAAATGTCAGTGCAGGATCTTTGTGAATCTGGTTTTCACTCCTTCCTGCCAAAAATAAATACATTATGATCAGGATGTAGAAACTTATGGTGGAAAATAATTCTATTCTATAGTAACAGGAAAGTAATTTTGTTAATTCGGTATCAGCTCACAAAAGGGAGCCTGTCTTACTTCTTAACATGGTATAAACAGATTAATATAAAGTTTTACCCAGAAGCTGGTTATACTTGCGGTCAATTTGTGGGAGTATTAGAACTTGACAAATGAGCTGAGCAAGCTGGTAAAGGTAACCTACCAGGAGAGAGGGGATAGCTCTCCTTGCCTGGTTAGTACTACCCACTTTGTAAAAAAAAGCTGTCATTAGGAGATTATCTTTATTCTAACACTATCCATTTATTCCACTATCCATTTGCCCATCATGACAAAAAAAAGTCCCAAACAACCAAGCAAAATGAAACCAGGAACACACCCAAGGCACTGCATTCTGCTTCTCTAGAATCTTACTCATTTTCTCCTGCTCTCCTCATTACCCTCACTCAATTTTCCCACAGCTCCCCACTTCCACAACCCACACTAGTGTAGCATTAACAACCATTCCACACTACACAAAACACAGCTGTTATTGTAATCTTTCCCCTGAAGACACTCTGTTCATATAACCCTTTATTTTAACTTGTTTTTCAGTTGTTTTTCTCTTGCTCTAGATTAAGTTTAGAATTTCTCATCTGAATTCTATAAACATTAATAACTTTCATTTCTATCCACATAACCTAACCACTTATTGTGTCCTTTTTCCTTACCCTTTTGTTTCCACAAACACTCATTTCTACTGTAACACTCAGGCACCTCTCACACAGGAAATTCCATTATGCTTCTGCACTGCTCCCCAGGCGAAGATCATCTACACTCTGGAGGCTCTTTCTTCCTCTCCTCCAGCAGTAAATTACCAAAGCAAAAATTAATCCAAATCCACCAAAATACCTCCTGCAAGACCACAAGCCAAAACACAAATGATATATGTTGCTTGCCCTTCCTCACAGACTTGTTTGTTCCCTTTTCCTCATCATAGTCTATATGAAGTTTAAAATAAATACATCTGCACCTGTGAGATGCTGACAAGTTCAGCTGGACAGCAATTAAATGAAGCCCTAGAGCAACACTGGCCTCCAAAATAAGTATATTTTCTCTTCCTCTTACAGAAGAAAAAAATGCATTTATTGGTTTTGCAGTACAACAATATGTGCTGCTGTAATAACAGCTTTCACCCAATACCTTTTTTTTACTACATATGATTGGAAGGGAAGTAAAGAATGATACACCCTAAAAGATCAACAGAACACAAAGACTAATGCTAGGAAGAAAAGGGTACAAAAGGCCTAAAATATAATGTAGAAGGGCTAAAATACAGCATCAAAGGGCTCCCCTTCTCTTGAGCTGCTACTTTTAAAAAGTCTAGTGAAAGCTCTTTCACTTCTCCAGCTGGTGCAATGACAATATCCCTACCCTGATGCAACCTGCTCTCACTTCAGAGGGCACAGAGGCAAAAAAGACCACAGAGTGAAAAAACACTGCTCCTAGGAAAGAAAGGAGATACTTCTTTTCAGAGAGACCAAAACTACTTACTTACTTTTAATCATGACAACAAACAATGACATGGATGAGGAAAATTTTGGGGAGCAAGGTGAAGGCTAAGGGAGCACGTGTCCCAGGGACCTCCTCCAGTGAAACCAAGGAAGCTTTCTGTGTCCCAGCTGCTTTCATCAAATAACCTTCCCAGCCCAAACAGCAGACTTAATACTGCAAGTTTCCATTTTTTTTGAACATAATTTCTCCACCTCAAAGAGTGGTTTGATTTACTGGGTCTGAATTCTGTTTTACCGCAAACAAAACGTAACCATTGCTTCCAAATTTACCTTGGTATCTCCCTACAAAATCATGTACACCAGAGCTTCTCGTAGCACTTTGGAAGGTGAACAGTTTGCCTGACCAAGAACAACGTACCAGGATGCAAAATCCACTTGCCTTCTTTATATGCTGCCAGGTTTATGAGAGCAAGTCTGTCTGTGCTTGACATTTGGCATAATTACAATTGTAAAATGTTTTATATTCCTGTAAATTCAGACTACGAGCCCAAAGTGCTTACAAATTGAGATGAGATGCAGAGATAACGAAGATTAGGAAAGGAAAGATGTAGGGGAAAAGTAGGTACAAAGAGGAAGAAAGCATCCATGCCAGGAAAGATTGTGAGACTGTTCAAGCTGCCTGACCAGCATGGAGTCCTAACTATAAAAAATGACAAGCAGAAACAGGTTAAGGTGGGATACTGCACACTGCAAAACATAATAATCAGTCTGCCTCACTAGAATATAAAGCCAGAGGTGAAATTCTAGGTAGCATGGTCCCTAAAATACCAGCTGTATTTCTCTACCATGTTGTAGGAAGCATTTCCACTGAAGTGCAGTAAACTTTGTCATAACGCATATGAATGGAAAGTCCAGAATTTTCAGGGATTTACACTGTTTTTATGGTTATTTTGACCAAAGGAACAGGAAGAAGGACTGGAAGCTCTAAAACATCTTGACTCTAATCTGTTTCTGAAAAACAGATGGGACAGAAAAAAGGAGAAAAAACAGTAAATTACTGTGTATCCATCACCACTCAAGACCAAAAAGCTCCACTTATATGGGGGCATGGTGGGGGTAAGATTCCAAAACAAAGATTAACAGACTTTAAACCATTCTTGCAATTCACTTCCACATGTAAGAGATAAAGCATGCACTGAATGCAACTTATTTTTGCCAGCTGCTCAGTAAGACATGAATGATTCAAGACACGGAGTAACATTTTGCTCCTTTTTGCTAATGTATCTGAAAACATCTTTCTTGTGTTTCCCAAGGATTCTTGCATTTCACTTCAGTTACTTTACTTGAAGCAAGTATATATTTTTCAAGAGCAAGCATGATCTATGTTCCCCACAAATAATAATCAAAAGGAAGCTAACAGTATTTATGAAGTCTTTCTAATGCACATCCAGAAAAACCAGACTACTTGATAGGGATATGTATGCACAATCTTTGCCACTTCAGGTAAAAAAACCTCCCTTGTTTAACATTTCTTTTTGTGTAATTGGCAAATTACAAGCTTAATTTTTGCATAGTAAATATCATCGAGCCAGTTTTAATTTCAAACTGGCTTGCATTCCATCATGACTAGCTGAATGCTACAAAAACCTTTGACATCACAACCTCATAAATCTTGGAGAACAGAAGAAATTTTTGTAGGAGCAGGAAACTCTTGGTAAGATACTTCTTCCACCGCTGACTGTACTTGGTCAGCTGTAACTATGCGCAAGCATCCACACTTGCAAATTACAAAAAACATGCATCTGAACTACCCTTCCATGAAATTATTTTCTCTGGTAAAATAACAGCACAGGTAGAAAAGCTGAGAAGAAAATGTTTGAAGTTGACCAAGCATCAGGGGCTTTTTTGATGAAACATACAACCATAATCTAAAAACTTAATAATAATACCAATAAAAAATAAACTTAATGTACTCCACCACCAAGCTGCAGAGTATAAGCAACATCCTAAGTACAGAAAGGACTTTCACAGACTTATCCATTCACTACATGAATCTGGAATTAAAATCCCAAACTATTTTGGATTTACGTGAACTACAGAATTAAATTACATATTGCTTATCCATAAACTGAGATCATTAAAAAACCCCACTCACAAGCAAACTAACAAGAAAGAGGCATTTCAGCTACCTGCTTCAATCTGACATCTAAATATCTGATGTTAGATGGCTGCTGCTATTTTACAGACTGATCATAGTAATTTCACTCCTACATTGTTCACCAGGACCTCTCATTACATGCACTGTGTGGGTCTAAAACATGTTGGAGGCTACTGAGTACCGTCAAAATTGCAAGGAAAAAAAGAGATTCCATCTTGGAACAAAGAAGAACATTTTAGGAACATCCATGAACATATCATGCTTTGGAATTTTGCTACTCTACGCAAGAGAAACATCAACAACAGGAGAAGATTAAGCAGCTTGCTCAGTAGCACATTAACTCCATACCCACAGCAAATAAAGATTTTCTGAATTTTGGCAGAATTACAAGATATTCTCCCCACAGTTTGCGGGTGTTTTGGTTTTTGGGGGGTTTCCCCCTACTAGTGAAACCAAACAACAACTGGTTGCCTTAAACTTCAGGAAACAATGGTGCTTACTACTAAAGGAGTAGGAATTGCACACTACAGTAAATGACTTTGTCTTCCAAAATAAGACAAATTATTGGCATTCCCATCACCCTCAGGTGGACATGTATGTCAGTCAAATGCAGAGCAGTAATATGGGTGTTCCACTGCATGTGCTGAAACAACGTTCTTTCCAACAAAAAACCACATCAGGACAGAACTAAAGTATCAATACTGAAGCAAACATTAATGATGGCATTATGATCAAAAATATAATTCCACCAACTTTCCCTATTCCTTAGGGACCTAACATGAGGAAGCAGGCCTAATAAACTGTGCAAGAACTATTACATGGAAAACATGTAATACAGTGCAAAAATCACTGCACAGCAGCTCTTCTGATCCACTGACCACCTTCAGTCTCTTTCCTAACAGAGTACAATAAAGTCCTTTCTATCCTGAAGCAAGGGTCTCTCACAGACAAGTATGTCTGTACACATATCCAAGAACTTCCTGCCCAAACAGGTCCATTTTTAATTCCTTGCCTTAGAAAGCTGTTAAAACCTGGCTTTTACCAGTCTAATTCAGATGCAATACACTCAGATGGACCAGAGGACAGGGTGTGCATTCATCCCTGGTTCCACCAGTGAAAAGGCAGAACTGCAGCATCCTGTGCCAGCAGCAGTGAAGGAACTGATGCTGCAGCAGCAAGTGAATCCAGGCAGACAGCTTTTTTTGCATGTGCTGAACTGCTCAGTGGTGCCCAGCCTCTGGAATGCTGAATTACTCCAAGCCTGATTGATCCTCCTCTGCAAGTCTCCTGAATAACTAGAACTAAGCCTGCAAAAACAAGTTTGCTCACCCTCAGTAATCAATATTTTTCCTGATGAGTTTGTATAAACTCAAATTCTACCTTCAAATGTTGGAAGTTTCCAAACTGACCAAGTCAGTACCTTGGCTCCTTCATTTGCAGAACTCACAGATACCCGCCACACTGTTCTCTTTGCCAGAGTGAGAGAAAATGGATCAAGCAGTTGCCAGTGGCTCAGTCATCTAAGTCTGGGAGGAGGGGACGCATCCCAAACCTTCTAATTGCTAATAGTCAGTGCCACCTATGGTTGAGGTTGCAGAAACAAAGATCAAAAAAAAGGGAAAAAAAAGGGTTGTGGAACTTTTAACAAGGTTTTATAAATGGCTTCAGGAGAACAGATTGCATAATAAACTACAAATAATTTTCATCTACTCTAGATCATTTACCACTGTTGCACTAGGTAAGGTGCTAGTATCAAAACCAGGTCCAAATTCTTTATATGATTGTACAACAAAAATATCTTAAAAACACACTGAAAGTTTAAAGTGCAGCTTTCTATTTTCTTATCTCTACCACACTTGTCTCCTCCAGTAAAACTCATCTCATTTTTATTAACAGCTCCATTTCAACCATTCAACCTGGCTCTGTTGCTCCAGATGCTTTGTCCAGTGGTCAGGAAGATGCCAGGGAATATTTCATCATGGTTTACAAAATCCTCCCCCATCACCCCAACAAACTACCAGCAACAGACTGTATTTTCTGGGAAAGTTAACCAACACGAGAGACACAATAATTCCCTCCAGAGGTTTTGCAGCAGTCTCAGTTCAGTACACAAGGCCATTAATTACACAACTGCCTTTAGCATTAGCAGGAATCTGGTAGTGACAGCACTGGTTGAGTTAAGGCTGCCTTCAGTATCTGCACTGAAAATCTATTTACTTGAAGTTATGCAACACTTCCACTTCCTCTCTTCTTTATTATGGTAGGCCATGGCAACAGAAAGAAAAGGGGTGGAGATAGGGAACAAGCATTTAATAATCTCAAGCAGGGCACAGCTACCTTTCAAAAACAGATCTAATCTGGAATTCACCTCTAAAATCTGCCTAAACTGGTAATAACACTCAAGCACCAACTCTTACTTAAAACTTAGATTACGTATTTCCAGAGGAAAAGCTGTGTAATACAGGTAACCAATGCTGGAATCAACTGCATACTTCCATTGTAAGCAAGAATTGGTTTTAAAATCCGATTTATTTGGTTGGGGTTGTGTTTGGCTTTGGGTTTTCTTCCTCATTTGGTGTCTTCTCCATAACCCCACCCACAAAACAGCAGTCTACCCCAGGCCAAATAGTATTCCAAAATTCTCAACAAGATTCTAATGTCGTCAGTAATACTCAATCAGTAAAGCTGGTAGTAAAAGTTTTAATTCAGCAAACATCCTTCTACTTTCTATTAAAAAACCCAAACAAACAAACAAAAAACCCACCAAAAACCTGGGTAAATCACAGCCTACTCAAGCTGATATATTCCATGTCACTAAGAAAATCAAGACAAATGAAAAATAACACATCATCAGTCCTATTTTAACTATGATCAGAAGAGTCTACCTCATATCTCTAATGGTATGTTGAGAATTGACAAAAACAAAACAAAACAAAACCCCCACAACTCTAAGAACTGGCTCTTCTCAACAGAGGAATTATAAGAAGTCCCAAAGCAGTCACAGCAATCTTGACTGGCAAAATGTTTTCAAGGACTTGGATTTAATCACATGTCATTTTCTTTTCCTCTGATCATTTATTTAAAGTCATAGGTTGAATTATTTATGAACAAAAGTTAATTGCACTGAAATGCAGTATTGCCCTGTATTTATCTAACACCTTTCTTCACAACTCAACCTCCTGTCACCAACTGGTTAAAATCTACAAAAAAATTAATACAGAATTTGAGATAGGAATTAACCATTTCAAATTCTTTTAAATATGGTTAAATATGATGAGGTCCCTGGATCCTTCCATCTGCTGTGTAAATTGTGCAACTGTTCTTACAAACTTTTCTTTTTCTTACAACACATGTTTGTGCTAAAAAAAAAGTAATTTGGGGGAAGAATAGCTTATTCACAAAATACTTGGTTTGAATAAGTAAGTTTTGACTAATTAGTTGCAACTACAGTCAGCACATTTGAGTCCAAACAGTCACATCACAGACTCTCCCAAACTGGGGTTCTTCAAAAATGTTCTCAGCCATCAAGAGATCTTGAAGATCAACAACTTGTATAGATAAGGCTGTATTGACACTCTCTGCAAGGGCCAAAATGGAAACTCAAGGGTACACTCATACAAATGTACCCCACATCCATAAAATGTTTATCTTAAGTCAGCAAGGCTGTATGACAGAAGTAACTATTACAGTGCATTATTGCTGCTCAGGACACAGAGTGCTTTCCAAGTCCCTAATTTCCTTAAAGCAACTCATTTACTTGTCACCTGCCAGGACAAAGAGTAGAGAGAGGATTTCACAAATACCTCTGTGGCTTGTGCGTGGTGATAACACACCAGGAAAGATAGATTTTCATTTTCTCATCAAGTTATTAGATTAGGTTTACACGCAGATTTAAATGCCCAGGAGGAGTCTGCCACCTGTCCTAAATATAATTAGTCAGGAATGTCTGCATGACAAGAGCAGATACTTCAGATGTTTTGGAGTGACCATAAGCAAACATCCAAATAATCAGCAACAAAATTTCAGTGATGCCAAGAATGAACCACTAAGCACAGCCCTCTGTGAAACAGCCTGAATTTTATTAATGGAGTGCTTCATACTTCCCACACAACTGACATCAGCTGAGCATCTGTAAAACCAGAGAATCAACTATGTAAAGTCTACAGCTGGATTAAGGAGACAAAAGAGCCCTATAAAATAGGGGTGCACATTTACACGTTACTAAAGGGGGGGTGGTGTGTGTGTTTGTGTGTGACATGAAGACTCAAATCCTCCAAGACTTTTCCTGAGCTTTGTTCTTGTGCAGTTTATCACAGCAGCACATCTAAGATTTGCAGGGTTTTGTACCTCTCCACACCTCCTCACATACACCCCCCCCCTCAAAATGTAGACCGTCACAGCAGATTAATAACTAGGAAAAAACAACACATTTTCATTTAAAGAGGCAAACACATCCATGTCCAAGTACATTTCACATTAATCATCTTGCAAAAAGCTAAACACAAACCCCCTTAAAACATTAATTATAATTTTATCTGTGTAGGTACGTAGCAACTACTGAGACTGATGTGAGGAACTGAACAGAATACAGAGAATTCAGTTAATCATCTCCTTACGTTGCCATTGGCACATAAATTTGTCTCATTAGCAGGGGCTACTTAGTTCGCTGTAGTAAACAAAGCTGCCGATACGACAGCCTCGCACACTTTTCATTCATTCACATATTTTTCTTCCCTTAGACTTCTAGCATGTGCCACAGAAGAGCCGAATGTTAAGCATTCCTGGAGTGTCACAATATGTAATACAATAAAACAGATTACAACCATACCTTTCTTTCACAGCAGTGGTGCCAAGCACAGGTACACTGTAGCAATCAATTTGTTCTGCAGACAGTAAGGCTTTCATAGAATACTAATGCAAAATCCCTTTTCTTTCTCCTTCGACTTGACTCCCCAATGCCTGGGTCCCGACCAACACAAGGAGGAGGGCAGAATGTCTTCTGCTGAGATAACCACAACTACTAATCAAGTATACGTGTACAAGGGCACAGGATTAAACCTCCATCGGGCTTGACTCGGGCACCGAGAGCAGCTCAACACATGCACAGCAAGGTCAGAATTGAACACACACACACACGCACGCGCATCTACTTGAGCGAACTAATTTATCACACTTTACCACTGACGGCTTTTTACCTCAGGGGACTAAAATTACATCCTGGTGAACTGACGAGGCTCAGACACAACAGTTTCCCACAACAAATCGGATCTCTCGGAGAAGGGAAGGGGGCTCAGAGGTGAACGCTCGTCTCCCGGCTTCTCGGAAACTCCGCGCACACCACGCCGTGTGTTTGTGCATGTGTCCATGTGTTCGTGTGTCCATGTGTCACACGGCTGTGACACACTGGCCAAACCACAACCACAGCAGCGAAGTTCAAAAAAGGGCACTAACTCCCTTCGTGAGAGTCCTCTTTCTGGTTATATTTATCTTTACCTCTTAACATAATCAATCTATCAAGTCTAATTACTCCAGAAGAAAGCATTTTATTATTGTCTAACATAGCAAATGTCAAACAAGCTGTTCATTTACCTTGAAGTTTATTAGCATAGAAATGCAACATGAAGATGCTCTCAAAACATTGTCACTTGTATTCACAACATTTTCGAAAACCCACTTAGCAGGTTTTTATTGCCTGGCATAGTTGGATACTGTTCTAGTTCTTAAAATAGGAAGGGCATTACCTTAACTGTATTGCCCTTGAGCTGATATAATTAGACTTTTTCTTTAAACATCCAATTTATATTTAACTTTTCTCTTTGGTCATCTTTATTTAAAGAGTTTTCTCACTTTCCAGTCAGCTGTACATATGTGGATACATGTGTTTTCATAGAGGTTCATATATGTGCCTTTCAGAGAGTAAAAAGTGAAACACTGAAATTTCAAAGCGGGGAATTTTTTTCCCCCTCAAGTTCTGCCCTGTCATGCATCCTTCCTGGCATTTTCCTTCCAGTACAACCAGATGTACATTTTACCAAAAACATCAAGATGAACCCTACAAATTCTCCTCGGCGGGCTTTTAACAACCCTGCTTTTGCACATCATCTGAATTGAGAAGAAAACACTGCACAAATGCTCCCCAAAATAATGCCTGGCACTTCACCTAGGACAAATTAGCAAAACATTTTTGAAATATCAGTGGCTTTGCAGAGAGACGCCAGCAAAAAAAGCGGCGTTAATCAATACTGATGAGTTTGTCCTTGACATACTGACCGTGTCATCGGGCTATTGTCATGTGATATCATGTCATTTCCCCACCTGGCTCATGACCTTGTCCTTTAAATGACCCAAAGCTTCCCTCAAGTAGCAGGAGGCCCCTCCCCGCTGCCTCAGCAAGGTCGAACGGGTCAGCGTGTCCTCATCTATAATCCACCACCATTTGTCAGCAGGGAGGCTGGAGGAGGCAGGCTTGCTACAAGGGGAGAATGCCCAATTAGGCAGCTGTCACACAAAGCATAGGCTGCAAAATTATCCCCTGTCAAAAGAAAGAGCAGCTGCGGGTGCCAATTACAGCAACCTTTCAACCCTTTAGGTACTGGAAACTACACAGAAGTAAATGAAGTACAATTAGTGATAACAAATCGATGAATTAGGACAGTAAATTAGAAATTACTAGCAGGTGAGCTTAGGTCTCCCATAATATTAAGGGCACAGCACACCCCAGGCAAGGGCAGGAATACACAGATTTCACAGAGCACATCAGTTTTGTCTTATCCGTGCCTTCCTTGTGTAGAGCCTGTTTCCCTCTGTCATTTCATTCTCACAAGCCTTGCCTGAGCCAGATGGTGCAGGGAAAGGAAAAAAGAAGCAACCCAAAGAAGAAAGAAGTTGTAGCACCCTATCTTCCCTCCTTATCCTGGGAAATGCAGGTTCCTCCTTTCTCAGAAGGTCCTCAGAGCCAGCACAATCTTTCTAGTAAGCACACTCCATCTGACATTTACTGCACTGCAAGTTCCAGCTGAACAAGGTTTACCCCGGGAAAAAAAACAAAAAACAAACGACAAAACAGGAATAAAAACAACCAGGAGAAATAAATCCCCCAGTAAATTTTATGTCAGTTACTCTTGAAACACTTAAATCTGAGTTAAGTACTAGACTTTTGATGACAGGAGAAGACTGATTTCTGCACATTTCATTTCTCAGACAAATCATGCAGTGACATCTCTGAGCATATACAGAGCCCAAACTCTTCAAGCAAAGTTTCTACTCCATGATTTTTTTTGCCTTTTTCCCCTTAGTGAACAACTCACAAGTGTTTTTTTGCCCTCACTGTTTTATTAAGCATACAAGCTGGAAAGTTACAGTGTGCTGGCACCAAAAGGCAGGTCCTAGAGCCCACAGTAAATCCTGCTTCTCCTCTGGTGCATCAGGTCAATCCTTTTAACAGGAGAGTGCTACCCGTGGATACCTGGGGCTCTGCATGCCCAAGGCAACCACAGAAGGGTGGTCACCTTACCAGCCCCTGGCATTTACAGAATAAGAAGCTTAGAAAACAGAATAAGGAAAAGAAAAATAGGAGGATAGGATTAAAAGCATGAATAATTAACATACAGCCACATGAAACCATGGTTGAGAGAGTGGTACCAACACCTTTGTATTTAGGTGCGTTGACTCAAAGTGACAAGCAAATTCAAAGAACAAAATTCAAATGCATCTCCTCTTCCCATCCAGCTCACAGTCATTTCAAACTAAGTGAAATTGCCATTTCTTGTCAATTCTCTCCTTTCATTTCTCATTCCCTAATCCCAAAATCCACCTTTAATATGTTCTTCTGCCATGCAACCATGCTGAGCACTGAGGACAGGAGTCTAGATTCCTCCCAGAGGCAGCTCTGAATAATACCTGTATACTTCCACTATATTTCATATATGTACTCACACATGCATACATATATTAAGGCTAATACATTCATCAAAATATGAGACAGAGCAGAAATTAAGGTACTGATCTCCAACAAGCAATTTCCTATAGCTATCTCTTGATCTCTAGCCAGTGAGTATTCCACTGTTTAATATGAAAAAAAAAAATCTTGCTGTCATAACTCCGATAAGAGACAGGATAATAAAATACTAACTATAAATCATGTTAAAAATACTCATTTAACAGCAGTTGCAATAATGCTCACCAAGTTTGACATTTCCTTTTGAGTAGCATATGGAAACCATAGAGTACTGAAAGAGTTAATGTGTTTAGAATTCAGTTTCCATCATACTTGGGTGACTATCTCTTTAAATAATTTAAATCCTCTCCATCAACTACAAAGCTGTTTTGAAGCCATTTAGCTTTGTTCTTTACATGTGTTCTAATTAAGAAATGACCTTGTCATCACACACACCAGAAATCCTGGATTATTTCCTGCAGCAAAAATCTACGAAGCCAAAAAAAAAAACAAAAAAAACAAAAAAAAACAAAAAAAGAGAAAAAATATATACTTCTTCCTTTAGTGAGGAACTGAGGAAGTTGTTGGTTGGCTGAATGCTGAAGCAGTTTCACCGCATAATTTTTGTGCGTGTGTGTGTTGCTGAATGTCACAGGGCGGGTTAGTGTGACCTTGAGCTGCATCAGCAGCACAGCAAGGGTCGAGATGCCTGCAGGCGCCCTTGTACTGGATTTGCAAGACAAAAACCTTCAAACTGGCTGAAGGACATCTTAAATCTCTTCAAAGGTTTTCCCGAACTAATCTGGGCTGCTCTTAGCCGGATCTGTGCCAGTGTGAGAGGCAAAATTAAAAACAAGGTCTTTGACAGGATGCTGTCTCCTCTTAACCCTTCCCGCGCTGGAGGGACGCTCCGGCAGGCACCGGGGCGGCTCAGCCCGTGGCAATTCTTTCATAACCGGATTATGTAAGGCACCATTTCCTCGGAGCGGGGCTCTTGCTCCCGCCCGGCTCCCCCGCACCGCCAGCCCGGCCCTGGCCTCCCCCGCCGCTGGAAACGCCATTCCCCACAGCCCGCCGGATGCACACCGGAGCTCGGTGCCTCCGCTCCCTCCACAGATATCCGGGAAAAAGATGCTTTTCCCAGGTGGAAGCAGCGGCACCCATCACGGCATGCTGTGCATGCTAAAGCCAGGTAGGGACGAGGAGGGTCAGGAATATGCAGAGGGTGGCTGTGGCAGGCATTCCTTGTTTTATGAGAAGGAATTAAAAAGGGACCACTTCTCGTCCTAACCTGTGATTTCCTTCCCAGTCATCCCGAGCCAAGCAGGAAGCAGAGCAGAGGGTATTAACAGGCGACGGGCCGACCAAGAGTTGGAGAGCATGACTGTACACACAGGGGAGCAAAACCAAATAAACCAACTGCCCAGCCTGCCTGTGACTGCTCATCATCCCACAGAGTGACACAGACACAGAGATAACCTCTAGGAAAGGCCCTAAGAACTCCATGAAACCACAAGTTTACCCAATGGATTTAGCAGCTTTACTCGAATACAGCTATGGGCACACTGAAGGGATGGGTGCTTCCTTCAGAAGTGCATTTGCACACAAAATCGCCAACACCACCTCCAGCAAAATTTTGCCAAGTAGGAGAATGCTTAGTTAGAAAGCAACATGGATCCCCAAATCTGAATGCGGGAGAAAGGCATCACCACACTCCCCCCATCTGTTTGAGTGGTGGTATGTTAATGGTCAGATTAAACTGTCAATTTCTACAAGGGAAAACAAAATAAATACAAATGGGTTAAAATAACCTCAGCTAAATCAAAAGGAGCCAGCATCACACTTCAGAACTATCTTTTAGTGTTTCTAGGATATCCAGCAGGCAAGTCCTTGAGGAGAAAAGGAAGGAGTCGCTCGCACCAGCAGAGGGTGTTGTGATTCTTCTCTGCTTGAGCACGGAAGGCTTCCTTTAGTCTGGTTTTGTACAGTCATTTTCTAGGCACTATAGTCTGTTACACGGCAACAAAACGCATTTAAGTTTACTGAAGAAGGACACAGCTTTGGCAGTTATGTCACAGCTGCTATAACACTACCCTTCACCTACCACTAAAATAGATTGACTCCCTCACTCCCAAGAACTACAGCTCTCCTCACAAAACACCCTCCTTGTTAGAAGGCTTTAACAATTTTAAGCGTTAGTTTTCAGTAACGTCACCAGTGCCTTCTGCATCAGCAGAGGAGGAATTGCACCATACAGATGCTTTTCCACAGGCCTAAGGTTTCCAAGGCATTTGTTACACCTGGGCAGAAGGCCACGGTGTTCCCAGAGCACCTGGCCGTCAGAAGAACCCCCATGATTATTCAGAGGTTCTCCCATCTCTGCTCTGCAGCCCCAGGGAAGCAGGAGGCTGGGGGTGGCACACCTCATGTGGCTTCCCCAACC